>NC_135619.1:54075565-54678065 GCF_053574225.1 Canis aureus | reverse complement strand
AGGCTTTGTTAATGGATAGTAAACAGAAAGTTTCTAGATGAATTAGAAAAGTTTGCCAGATGATCTTTTCAGCCACATCTGGATAGCAAACTTTCCCATGTTCAAGGGCCCTGTTGGCATATATGCGTCTCTACTTTTCCTCACAGGTGGTATTTATTGCTAACTGATGTCATTCTATCCAACTCTTTCCTATGCAACCCAGATGGACTTTCAGAATTCCTCTCAAGGCAGTCCTCTAGGAAGTTACCACCAGTTACTGAGAGATGTAACTTGAGGTGAACCTATTTTCCACCCTAACATTCTCCACTGTGTTAGCTATCCTTTAATACAAAGCCAACTTAATGTAAATTAACTGACTACACTAAAATAACGGGAACAAAATCCATGTGAATGTGTTAAATAACCACATTGCTTTTAGCTCTAGACCACAAAGGAACATAAGGAGGTACAATCCCTGCTACTAACATGCTTAGAAAATGTTGGGAAAAATGCTTAAAGGGAGGATATATTTGGTATCAGAATTGGAGTGAGACATATTTGTCACTCCAATTAGTGAACATGTAAAGATTGGTGATCAGAAACTTGACTCGGATTGTATTTTTCTTCCTTCTGCTTTCCAAGAATGGCATTGTTATGGTCCTGTAGACTCTAAGCTCTATAAACACAGAGGCTGTGTGTTTCCGATTATGTGGTAGCCAATGTGTGATCACTATCTAGCAAAGTGCCTAGCACCTAGTAGAGGCTCAATAAATGTACTCTCAAAGTTCCTGCATTTACTTATGTACAAAACAGACATAACAGTGAATGCCTACATTTCCTTCTATCTTAGAATATTTGATGAGGGCACCAACCTGACTAGAGTGAAAGTGACATGTCACAAAGCAGAGGAACTAAGATCAGATGAGTAGGTGATACCTGATTATGAACAGCTCTAAAAATATAGACTTTATGTATTTGCAACAACAACAACAACAAAGGGGCCATTAGAGTAAAAAGAAAGCCTTTAGCAGTTTGATTGGAAAGGTGACAAAATGTAAAAGGTGCTTTTCTGATTCACCAGGAATCTACTGTTATTTTTATTCCAAGGACTAGAAATGATTCTAATCATCTCACTATTTTCCTTGAGGATAATGTGTCATTCCCCCAACTTAAACTCTTCAGTGATTCTCTATCAACTTCAGAATCAAATGCAAACTTTCACGCATTACATAATAGACTCTTCCTTACCTAGTCCCCACCTCACTATAACCAGCTTTGTTGAGTTCTGTAATTCCTCCAGTAAATTCTCCCAAGGATAAGCCTTACTTGGATTCTCTATCTGATTAACTATTGCTCACCATTTGAGGCATAGTTTAGGTATCACTTCTTTGGGGAAGTCTTCTCTAACAGTATTACTCACTCTACTCCTACTTACATCTGAGTTTCTCCTCTCTGCTCCCAGGGCTCCACATTCTAACTATTGTCATAGAATTTATCATGTTGTGCAACTGAATTCCCCCAGTAGACTGGAAGCCACTCAAATGGGAGGAAACTGTGCCTTTCTTTCTATGTCTCTCAGTGCCTGATACAAAGTCAGTACATATTTGTGGGATGATGTAAAAGAATTGGAAGGACAACAGACAAGAAGATCCCAAAGCCTACTTCCTAATGCCTCTAAATCAATGAGGTCTTTAATGCATAAAGAAGCCTCTATATTCATTCTCTTTAATGATAAGTGATGAGATAAGAAAGTAGGGAGCTAAAGTATCACAGTTAAAAGAATTGATAGAGCCACTGAATATTTGGTTTTCACTTGTGTGCATGCTTAGGAAATGCACTTGCATGTTAAGTTTATCAATATAGAAAGTTCTGTACTCAAGAGTGGCTGCTGTCATTAGTTTATGTGTCTTGATAAAATACTAACAGATAAAGCAGCAAAAAACCCAATCACAAAGTCTAGCAAGATACTCAAAGAGATAGGATACTCAGCACCAACACTGCCTCCCATTCTGGAAAATGCTAAGGGACTTCTGCCCACTTCTTTATGACAATGTATGTTGGACTGTAATAGAAAACACAAGGAGATTTTGAAACAATACCAAGAGCCTTTATTCTCTGTACCCAGAGTCAAAAAGCAAGAATGAATTACTAACAATGAAGCCTTCTGCCACCAGCTACCCTGAAAGAAGATAGATTACAATAGAGATGCCAAATGGCTTTTGGAGAAAAAGATTATATAAAAGGCCCAAAGGCAGAAGAACAGGGGAAAATACTATAAAAAGATTCAATGAAACAGAACTTTCAAGAAGTCTAACACAATTAGCTGGAAACAATAGGAGTATATGAGGAAAGTATTCTATGTATCCCACAAGACAGAAGCAGTGAGTTCAGGACCATGGATAGTGACAGATTAGCCCAGGAGGTGCTGACCAATAGCAACTTCTACAAAGATTCTCTGGGGGCTAAGAAGGCGAGTTCACATTGGCACTTTGCAGTTCAACTTCCTTTAATGTGAAACCCATTTATTTACATCAAGTACACATGGACCAGAATTGTATGATTTCCTGATGGCCAAGCAACTTCCAAAGAAGGACATCTGCCTATCAGAGGCAATAACAAACTCTTGCCCTGGCCTGCTAAGCAGCTCTGCTTCTAGCCTAATGAAGCCCCTAATCAAATGGTTCTTCAAGGTGGTCCAAAGAGCCCCCTCTGCAATCAGCAGAAGAGGTGGAGAAAGTGAGAGCAAAAATATGCCAGGCTGGCTGGTAACTGATAACAGAATTGTTTCCAAATTAACAATAATATACATAGAAATGCTAGGACTCAAATTAATTTTTTTTTCTAAACAAGTTTCTTTAACTTTTGTTAACTTCAAAATAGAGTTATGCAACAAGGAAAACTCCTTTCTTTCCTTGGGGCTCTTTTTCAAGGTGATAGTGGTGCTCAGCCCCAGTACTTAAACCTAGGACTTTAAGTTACCTTCAGTAAGTCTGCAGAGACCTAGATAACCACTAGATGTCCCTTATGCCATACAAAATCAACCTGAAATGAATTTCACTACCAGTTACACAAATCACATTTAAAGACAGCTTTTCTAAGTCTTGGATCTTAGTTGTCAATTATAATTCCTATTATGATTCATTCCTCCTCATTATATTCTGTCCATTACTATACTATTTCTGTGGTATTTTATCATAAGCTACCAAAGTATAGGCAGGGAATAGGAAACTATTATGAATTAAAATTCTATTAGAGGTAGAAATGATAGGAGAAATAGGCAGAGAGGAATACTGGAATAAAGGGATATAGAATGCTAAGAGGTCCAAAATTCATTATCACTTTCAGGAATCAAATAAGTTTCAATATAAATGAAAAAAACCATAAATTCAGTTTAAATTCAAATTTTCCATACACTGAGATCTTGCACTTTTATATTCAATGAAACAAGGAATGGTATAATTTTAATTACACGTCCAGTTCGATGAATTAAGAGTGGCTGCCTAGGGCATGAAGTAGTAAAGCTGTTGTGCTGTGACCAATGAGCAATGTGTACAATGGGTGTGACAATAGGGAATGGTGGCCCCTGTAATATACATTTTTGTTATAACCTCCCAGATTCGGGATGAGTGTGGATGGTGATGGTAGTAATACAAGTAGCAATAGTCAACCTTGATGGAGGACTTCCTGTGGGCCAGGTATTATTCTTAGTATAATACATATAATTATATATGAAGTATAATCTTACATATAATTATTTAATCCTCATATGACAAATATCCAAACCAAGATATGACTACTTTTGAAAGCAGAATAGGGTACTATTAATAATTCACCTGAACAACAGATGTAACCCAGAACTTTCCAAGGACACCTAGGTGGCAGATGGCCACCCTATTTTATCCTCACAACAACCTATGTCATGAAAGGCAGAATCAACTATGGTTAGAAGCACATGTGCCAAAAAAATGAAAGGAAGGAAGGAAGGAAGGAAGGAAGGAAGGAAGGAAGGAGAAAGAAAAAGAAAGAAAGAAAGAAAGAAGGAAAGAAAGAAAGAAAGAAAGAAAGAAAGAAAGAAAGAAAGAAAGAAAGAAAGAAAGAAAGAAAGAAAGAAAGAAAGAAAGAAAGAAAGAAAGAAAGAAAGAAAGAAAGAAAGAAAGAAAGAAAGAAAGAAAGAAAGAAAGAAAGAAAGAAAGAAAGAAAGAAAGAAAGAAAGAAAGAAAGAAAGAAAGAAAGAAAGAAAGAAAGAAAGAAAGAAAGAAAGAAAGGAGAAAAGAAAGGAGAAAGAAAGAAACATGTTCTGAAGCTAAGGGGTTCAAATCATTGCTTTGTTCTTTCTTTGTTGCCTGGACATGTTACTCAACCATTCTGCACCTTGATTTCCTCATCTTTGAAATGGGATAGTAATAGCACATTTACCTCACAGGATTGCTGTGATAATTAGATTAGGTGTATGGAATGTGTTTAGAATAGCTCCTGGCACATTGTAAGGGCAGGCTATTATTATTATCCTCATTTTATAGAAGAGGAAACTATGGATCAGAGATTTTAATACCTGCCTAAGGTCACATAGCTATTATGTAGTAGAGCCAGAATGAAATGCAGGTAAGTCCGACTTGAGAGCCTGTGCACTCAATAACTATTATTCCTAGCCTCTATATGACAGAAGAGAAATCAATGTTTCTTTAAGATCCCTCTTTTAATTCAACTTCCCCAGTTATCTGGATTGTAAAAGAATCACTAGAGAAGTTCATCTCTCCTGCCTGTGGCTTAGTCTAGTGGATCACAATCAAGTAGGCACACTGAATGAAGCATGTTCAGGAGCACTCATCAAATCTCCTGGGGTCTATGCCCTCCTGAGACTATAGTAGACAGATGTAAAGTAGGTAGAGAGAAGCCAGTAAGAGCCTTCATCCCAAACTCTACTATGATGTTCTTCCTTAACTCAAGAGTTGATGAAGTCCTAGCTCTGATTTTGCGTGGGGTGGCCTACTCCAGAGCTGCTCTTCTCTCTTGATACAATCTCAACCCACCCCCCACCCCCCACCCCCACCCGGCCAGTGACGACCTAGATCCTTTGTGATCCTCCTGATGAAACAGTTGGCAAGAGCTACTCCTGGACAAAGAAGAGTGAGTGCTAGGTGAGCTGAATACACCTGTTCCCTCGGAAGTTAACTACAATCCATCCAAAACAGATCCAGATAATAGGAATTGGCTGCCACTGCTGACTTGCCTGGAACTCCAACCAGTTTTTTTAGTTATTTAATTAGCTCCTCAATAAGTATTGTATATTTTCATACTGAGAGCTGGGGACATTACCTTACCTGCCTGTCCAGTGATATTAAAGTGACCTGAATTAGCCCCTTTCAGAGAGCAACTCTTGACTTCTTTTAAACGGGCCATAAGTTTAGAAGCTATTTACTCATGAGGTGTGCCTGTAAGCAAATGAAGTTCCTAGAAGACTAAGCACTTTGAGTCTACAAATGGGAAAATTCCTCTGTCTCTGTAGTAAGCTGAATAATGCTCCCCAAAGATATCATGTACTAATCCCTGGAACTTATAGTTCCCTTCCTGGAAAAGGGTCTTCTCAAATGTGATTAAATTAAGGCTCCCAAGATAAGAGAATCCTCTATTATCCTCTTATAATCCTCTAAGTGGGCCCTAAATGCAGTCACCTGTATTTTTATAAGGAGGAGGCAAAGGGAGATCAGACATAGAGAGAAGGCAGCAATAGGAGGGTAGAGGCAGAGATTGAAGGGATGCAGCCACAAGTCAAGGGATGTTGGCAGCTACCAGAAACTGGAAGAAGCAAGGAATAGATTCTCCCCCAGAGCCTCCAGTGGGAGTGCAGCACTGCCTACACCTTGATTTCAGCAAAATGAAACTGATTTTGGACTTCTGACCTCCAGAACTGTGACAGAATAAATTTCTGTTGTTTTAAGCCACTAGGTCTGTTGTCATTTGTTGCAGCAACTATAGGAAATTAATGTGTTCTCTTTGTGCCCATTCTCTAGCTCCTGTTAGATTCTGACTTGAAATAACCCCTCAGGGCAAGGCCTACCTACTTTGAGGTTTGCCACAAGTGAATTTCTTTGGTTTGGAGAGAATAAAAACAAGTAAGTGTTGAAAATTCTCTAGGCCCATCAATATTATTAGTCCATTCCTGGTTGTGAACTCTCACTCAGTCTCTGAAATTGAAATTACCAGCTAAACTTAGCTATCAGATTTTCTATTTCACAGTTTCATCAAGTATATGCTTATATAATAAAGAGAAACTGCATGACTTTCACAACTCACTGTAATTGAAGTTCAAATCAAAGCAAAAATCAAACACAAGAATTAAACAAAGCATGAATTATGCATAATTCACTCTGCCACAAGCTATCTAATTTTTACAACAGACCTCTTCCCTAAAGACATTTTCTATGGAAAGACAAACATATCTATTTTTTTTTCCTGTGGAAGACAAACATGTCTATTGTTATTCATTCACCAAGCATTTATTGAGCAACTATTAAATACAAAGGACCAAGCTGGAAAATGTGAGGGATACAAGGAAGAAAGACACTGGTTCTTCCCTCAAAGAGCTTCATTCTATTAAAGGAAATAGACATATACTCATATATTTAGTTACTCATACACTTGTGATCTATTCAGTGTCATGCTCTGTGGAAATAAAAAAATGAAAAAGATATGGCAATGAAGTTTTCTGTTAGAAAGGGAGACAGTCAGAAAAGTTAGCAATTTGCATGAGAAAGACTTTTTAAAAGGTATTCCGAACTACCATGAAAGCAGGGATGGGCTTTTAATTCAAGCTATGGGTAGGGAAAGGGGTAATCAGATAATGTCTTCCACAGGACAGAGTACTAAGTGAGACTAGAAAAATGACTGGCATTGGCCAGGAGAAAGAGGAAAGAAAGAGAAGTAACATGGGCAAAGAGAGACAAGGGTGAGAAATCTTGACATATTCATAGAATGGAAAGTGGTAAGAAGTGCTAAATTGCATCTAGCGGGAGTGATGGTAGAAGACACTGGATAAGAAGACCCTAGAAGACCTCCTACCTCCAACTGAGCAGTTTTAACTTGATCCTAATAGTGCCAGGGAACCACTCAGGCAGGAGAGTGACAAGGTCAGGTTGGCACTGTATAAAAGATTAATCTGGTGGTCATAAAGGAAATAAATTAAAGGGAAGAAAAAAGATAGAAAAACAACCTGAAAATCTACAGCAACACGACATATACAAGACCAAAAGTATAAAGTACAAGGAAAAGAATTATTTTTGACTTGGGGATGATATGTTTGTTGGGAGAGAAAAATGCATCAAGAAAGTGAAAAATAGATGATCAGGCTGATAAAATAGGTTCATGCCAAATCACAGTTTTAAATGTGAAGCTGAGCACTGAAGAGCCAAAGCAGGTATCTGGCAGAAGAAAAACATAAGCAGAAACTAATTTTATGAAAGACAATATGGCAACTGAATAGGGTATTTACCAAAAAAAAAAAAATCCACTATGTGCAAATAATGCCCATGTCTAGGACAGTGATGGTGAAAATGGAAGAGGGGTGGCAGGGCCAAGATTCTAGAAAAATTTCAGAGAAAAAGGCTGACAGGACTTGATAACTTGGGAAGGCTGTACCTGTACTGGCCAGGTCTGCTGAGACATCCAGTGCTCCATCTAATAGTGATAAGGAAAAATAGTTAGATTTGCTACATCTAATACCTATAATGAAGGATAGATACTAAGTGCCTAAGAACTGTGATAAATGTTTCATACTTAGAATCTATGAGGCAGCATCACCACCTCAAGGCAGCATCATCCACCTCTCAAAGGAAATAGAGACTTTGAGAAATCAGAAGTCACAAAGTTTTCAAGTGACAGGGCTAGGATTTGTTCTCAAGTCCTCCAATTCCCACATGTATTCTCAGAAGAATTAGGTTGTGTGATTGGCTCATATATTCCAATTTGCTTTGGATAAAAATGTTTAGAAACAGCCTTTATTTAAACACAATGCTATTATGATTTCTCAGGAAATCATCCCCATCTGGGGAAACCTATGATCACAAACAAAACCTCAACAAAGACTTGTATATTGCTGCATATTTGAATCAGTAGTCACTCCTCTTACTAACTTTCCTTAGAATCCATATCAATAGCTGAAATGCTTGATACCATCTAATCAAGTCACACTGGAGTGATCAAGTGGATAAGACAACAAGTGAGGAGCTTGGGGAACACATTGTAATTGGAGGACCTTCCTACTATCAGAAGTCTACTAGATGTCCTGAGAGAAAAACAAGACTTTGCAAAAACACACCTACTCTCACCTCTGGCTCCTTGATCTTTTGAGTTTATTTTTGGACTGGCATAGAAGTAAGCACTATCGGATGTTTCATTAAATGCTTCTTTTTTTTTTATGATAGTCACACACAGAGGGAGAGAGAGAGAGAGAGAGAGAGGCAGAGACATAGGCAGAGGGAGAAGCAGGCCCCATGCACCGGGAGCCCGACGTGGGATTCGATCCCGGGTCTCCAGGATCGCGCCCTGGGCCAAAGGCAGGTGCCAAACCACTGTGCCACCCAGGGATCCCATCATTAAATGCTTCTGAAGGAGATGTTTACACTAAAAAAATATAGTAAAGTATTTCTACCTGTAAACAAAGCAAATAGTACATAAACGGTTTATGCTTCCAGAATTTTTCAAGGACTTTTCCTAGAAATTTCATAGCACTGACCCTACATGGTCACTATTTTCCCCATTGCTAAAGGGCCATTTACTGGCTATGCTTTCTGTATTTATCACAATCTGAGGATTGAGGAAAGCCGTGAATAATGGTATCCCCCTTCTTAGCCTCCTTATAGGCTACCCTACACCTGACGATTGTTAGGATCTATCTTAGGGATTCCTTACACTAATTCAAACTATGAATGCACAAAAAAGGGTAAAAATCAAAGCAGATTTGAGTGTCCCTAGATGTAGGGCAAAGAAGAATCAAGGCAACAACTTGAATTATGTCAGTAACTTTAAATCCACTGCTTAAAACCTAATAAGGAGCAGAGAAAGTCGAAAGTAGTGGTAGAATAAATTGAGACATTTAGCTTTTATCTCTTTGGCTACTATAACTGTGTGGCTAGAAAATACAGTTCCAAGAAAAACCAATAAAAGGAATTTTATTTAACCACAGATGAAAGAGGAGAGACATTTTACTATCTTGTCTTGCAGCATTCAAAATACTGTGTTTTAACTTAGTTGCTTTCTAAGATAAAGCAGATTTAACTCATGAGAAATAAATCCAAAATACAATTACAAATGTATTAATTAAATTTAAATTAGGTCTCAGTCCTTGGAATATCTGTGGAATCGCTTTTTGTTTTTTATCACTCCCTTTGCAAAATTCCCTTTTCCAGGGTTTTCTGATTATACACTTTCCAGGGAACTCTTTGATGACTCACTTTTTGCCTCTGTCATCAGCATCATTTCCAAATTCCTTAAAAAGAGGCTTTTCCTCAGCATCGGAGGAAGGCTTTTTTTTCCCATTTTCACTACTCTATCTCAATTGAAAATTGCACCCATTCACACATCTTTTATCTCTAAACCTAAACACCTTCCCACGCCGTAGGCCCCAAATCTGAATTGTCTGCTAGAATAATTCATCTATCCAAAATTAAAATTCCCTGCAGAACCCTAAAATTAACCTGCATAAAATCAAATGCATCAGTTCCTTCTCCTGACTTCCTTATTTCTGTTAATGGTCACCCAAGTTTAAATTTTTATAGAAATATCTGATGCTTGTATCAATTTATTACCAAGTTCATTGGATTCTATAGCCAACACATCTTTCGCATTCTTTGTCTCCACTCCACTTCTGCTGCCACTGGTTCTACATAGGCCTCCATTGGCTCTATAATGAATGACATGGTCCTCACCCTTTAGGAGCTCACCTTTCAGCATAGGTGTTAAGCATATAAACAAATGTATGTACGGTGATGTTGCAAGAGGATCTATGTAGTAGATTCAATGGCCAACTCCACCCTGGGGAGATGGCATCTGGATTATGTCTCATGTGAGTGAGTGTAATACAGCTTCCTAACGGATCCTAATTCCAGCTCCAAAGTCTCCTTCTTCAATCTACTCTTCACACTAATGTCCTACACTTGGTCTGTTGTCCCTAACATGATAATAATCCAGAACAACTGAACTTAGACCATGGCAATGGGAAGACCAAGATGAGTCAAGTCAACATGCCTAAAGGATAAATGGGCCTTGGAGGAATGTTTAAGCAAGGAAGGGGAACAACAATGACTTTCAGTTCTTTGGCTTGGGTAACTAGGTTGATGTCAAGTCACTAATAGAAGGAATTAAGTAGGAGGAGTGAGAAATCCTGAGAAGGGAGGGGAGAGGAGGATAAAGGGGAGTGAATCAAAAAATGAACAGACCACCAGAACTGAAAATGAGCCAAATTAAACTCCAGAGAAGGGGTGTCATAGGACCACAGTATTCCTAGCTTGAAGGAGGAGACAGTCCACTTTTATTCTTTTGATATTAAGATATATAGTTGTCAAAAAAAAAAAGATAAATAGTCATCACTTTACCCTGAAGCTACATTCATCCACATAGCCTTCTTAAAGCTAGCTAATTTGATTAGAGAAGAAACTTCCACCAAATTATTCTGGTGACACTATATCTCTTGTATTCCCTCTCGGCATTTCTTTTCCTCCTGATTCTATTATGTTTCCTAGGAAAATGAACTGAAAGAACTCAGGGCAGGAAGTATGTCCATCTTTGAAGGATGTACCAAGTACTCAACACATAATTGAAATGCTGTTAATATGTCCTGTTATACATACTAAAACGTATGCCCATCAGGAGTTCTAACCAAATTGTTAAAATACCAAAATAATGCATCTAATGAGGCCTGCTGGTGATGCTGATTGTTTTAATAATGATGATGGTGACAACTGATAATGACAATGATGGAAGAGGAGAAGGAGAAGGAAAAGACAGTGATGAGAACATCACTGACAATATCTTTAAGTCACTTTTAGAGAAATTTCAAAAGGATTAGAGGAAACGATAGCAAGAAGAATATAAAAGTAAAGAGCATCAATTCCACTTGTTTGAGGTAAAAAAAATACTGTTAAGTGTTCCACGGTACTTAGGCTATATATTAAATCAAGTACAGTAAAGTTTACTGCAAATTTGGCCTGAAAGTACACAATGTGTACTACATATTTATGAGAACACAGAACTTGAAGAAAAACTTCTTGAAAAGGTATTGAAGCTCTCTTCCTTTGATTTCTAGGACATGTAATCTACTCAACCTATTTTCTCCCATTTCTTAACTAGCTACTCTTTCTTCTCCCAATGTTATTAATGCACGTGTTCCCTAAGGCTCAACCTTGATGTCTCCATGCTCTTCTCTCTGCACTTTTCCTATTAGAGCTCATCTACACTCCCACCCTCAACTTTTCTCTATGCAGGAGGCTACTAAATATTTATGCCAGCTCTAATCCTTCTCTATGTTCAGGCTTTTATCTCCAACTAATATCAGAGTCTTTTCTATTTGACTGCCTTACTCTCAGGTCAAAGTATTTCAAAATCTTATCCACCCCACTACCAATCCCATTTTACTACTCTGATTGCAGAAAAATTCCTCCAAAACTTGTCTATACCTACCCTCATCAATTCCTATACTTAACTACTCCTTCTTCAATCCACATCAAATTAGACTCCCACCCACACTGCACCATTGAAGTGGTCCATAGCCTACCAGAACCAATAACTGCTTCTCAATTCCTTTGACCTCTTGGCACTCTCTTCTTCTTGCAAGATTTACTCAAAGATCTTTTAATATTCCATATTCTGTCACACCCCCCGTTCAACCATTATAATCTATTTTCTTTGTTAGTTTCTCTCTGTAAGACCTCTCCTTATTGGGAGCCCAAGAGCTCTCTCTTTGGCCCTCTCTCTATTCCAGCTAAATTCTATGAGTTTCATTACCTTAAATATCATATATCATTTTCTTTATGCTCAAATTTACATCTCTACCTATGGATTTCCTCTGATCATCAGACACATTTCCAACTGCCTTCTTGACATCTCTATGTAACAGACTTTTAAACTAAACAGGGCTAAAACAGAAGTATTGATTTCACCTTCCCAAGCACACTTCTCTCAAGCACCCCCACTTAGATGATGTTATTAACAGTATCTAAACCTAGAATATATCATGGTGTCATTAGTGCTGCTGCTGAGCAGTTCTGATGCTGTTTACCGGCACCACCACCACCAACTCCCAGACAACATAGGACTGCATCTCTTGGCCACTTTGTGGTAGGTGGAGCTGTGTGGTTACTTTTGTCCAATTGGTTTTGAGCAGAAGTGGTATGTGTCACCTCCAGGACAAACATTGAATGGTTCCCAGTATGAAACCCTCTAAATTTCCCTTCTCCCTTTTCAATGTTTCAGTTAGTGGTTACCATGTCATCATGTGTCACAGAGAGAGAAATGTTATAAAAATATCAAAGCCACCCGCCAACACACAAAGGATATGATGTGTTAGTGAGAGATAAACCTCTTTTGTTTTAAGCCTCTGATATATTGGAGGAGTTTGTTGCCACAACACAACCTAGCTTATCTTGACTAATAAAGATATCCTCAATTACTCACCTCTCACACTCAACATCCAATTCATCAATAAACCCTATTGACTCTACCTCCATCCACATCCATCCACTTCTTAATATCTCCATTACTACTACTCTAATCCACAGTGATATATTTTTTTGCCTAGAAGGCAGCAAATGGCCAGCTATCCATCTTCTGTCTCTACCTGTATGCACTACGGGCCATCCTCCACAGACCAGTCCAAGGGATTTTTCTAATTTCTGACCAATCATTCCCCTGCTAAAAGTGCTCAATGGCTTTTCACTGTAATCAGAATAAAATCCAAACTTCTTACCATGGCTTAAAGGCTCTATATAACTTGATCTTGCTTAATTCATTCTTTCTTTTATATCCCTTCAGTAAGTACATACTTCTCGTGTATTTGTATTTGTTGGCCTTTGACTTCTTGCCAAACAATCATCTGCTCCCTAACAACTCGACTCTTTAAGCACTCCATTACCTTCTACTCCCTCATCATGCCTTGTTTCCTCTCTTCAGAGCTTCTATGTCACCCCATAAACATTAGATTTATAATCTTACTCTCTTTCCCATCTACCAGAATGGAAGCTCTAGGAATGCAGGGCCTTTTGTGGTTGTTCACTTGTGTACATCTAGCCTTAGCAGAAGTAATGTCGGGTAAGATAATAGTGAAATAGGGGAATTTGGCAAGGCTCCCTCACATTTCTAATTCCCTAAACACCAAGGATTCTGCTAAGCCTTTAGTGCCCTTCAGAATTTTTAAGTCTTTGGACGCTAGAGTCTTTGATTTTGATTCTATAGGTCAAATATATCTATACTTACATATATAAGCATACAAGTGTACATATTTACACTTGTAATATACACAAACAAAAGCACATATACACACATATTTTTAATCTAACAGCTAACCAGGTGTTCCCAACCAGATTTCTCAACATGAGGGAAACTTTTTGTGGCCAGTCCAATCCTTTCTTACTCCCTCTCCCCAACTCCAAACCCTTTCTTTTCCAATGTGCTTCACTATCACCACAGATGATTAAGGGTCACTTTTACCTGTGAGCGAGATGTCATCTTGGTTGAACCCAAGAGTTCCTGACAAGTCCTGACTGAGTCTTTTGTCTCAATAAAGAACTGAAAAGTCAATCCAGGGAGATAGCTCACTAGGAAACAAAACCTTCTGCTTATGCCAAGGGAATATATTCACCATTGATTTATTCATCTATGCATTAGGCAAACATATGTGGAAGCCATACAAGAGAAGAAAAATGAATTATTCATTCAACAAACACTCACTGAGTGAATACGATATGCTAGGTACTATCCCCAAATGGATAAAACAGACAAAGTCTTAACCTCACAGACCCTAAAATCTAAGTGAGTGAGGTAATAAGTAAGTAAACTTATAGTATGTCAGAGGGTGATAAGCAAGATAAAAGGAAGTGGGAATGCTAAGATGGTGTAGAAGTTGGTTACTACATATACAGGATAGCCAGGGAAGGCCTATAAAATACAGTAATATTTCAGCAGGGACTTGAACAAGCCACATAGACATCTGGAGAAAGAGAATTCCAGGAAGCAGACAAGCACAAAACTCCTGAGCAGTCTTGTGAACAATGTAACACGTTCAAACATCATGGAGGCTGGTGTGGCTGAGTTAGGGGGAATAAGGGACAAACTGGAGGTGAGGGCAGAGGGTAGCAGGGGTAAGATCCTACAAGGTCTTACAGGCCTACTAAGAACTTGAGCTCTGCTTCTGAGCATGAAGGAAAGCCATTAGAGGGTTTTAGCAGAGGAGTTTGTATCTTCCTCCTTCATTTTAAGACAACTCTTCTGCTTGCTAGGAAGCTAGACACTTGGGGAAGAGGGAGAACCAGAGGTAAAAACAAAGGCACGGAGAGCATTTAGAAGGTTGTTGCAGTAATCTAGTGAAAAAAAAATGGTGGTTTGGACCAGTATGTACCACTTGATAGGCCTTCCTGACCCTCAGGTATATTTACTGGCCCTTTTTCATTGCATGATGACCATTTGTTTACTTGTCTGTTTCCCTGACCAGTCAGAACTTTCAATTAAAAAAAAAAAGTCTTAATTGCCTTTTCACCTTTACCTTTATACATTAGGTACAAAAAAGGTGTATCAATGCACCTGAAATATTTAAAGCATAATGCAAGTCACTTTACTTACCAGCAAGATAAATAGTATATGGTGGAGTTGCATTGTATTTACATATGACTCACAGATTTTCAGCTATCCATACTCGGGATGGAGAGCTGGGGAGCTGGGGAATTACGAGGGAGTGTGAGAATTGTCTACTTACCATGTAACTATTTGCCATACTCCAAGTAGGCCTAGTCTTCATACCTCCCAGAAAGAATTGCCTCAGCAGAAATGCAGAAATCAATGATGCTAACCCTTGGTTTTCAGGCTTGCAAGGGGCCTGGACTTTTGGAAATGCTTTAAAAGCCTTGTAAGGGCAAAGTTGACTATAAGCATATTTTTTTTTAACCTTACGTGTCCATTTTAGAATGTAATCTCCATATAAACCACAACTCCGATGTCCTGCCCCTCTAGAGGCCTCCATTATTCCTCACACCTCACGCTGGTTTGTAACACATGTGTCCAAGAGCCACAGACCCTGGCTGTTAGATCCTGGTTCTCCTCCAAGGTCATCCAACTCCAGGATCAGTATGGTTAATGCAGTCAGTGAAAAAGGCCCTCAAATAAGATGCTGTCCGTTATTAACCCTAAGGGACAAAGGTTTGGTAAAAGAACAAGCCTCTAAAATAGAAAAATGAGAATCTTTATTCAACGGATGGCATAATGCACCCTTGGGTGTTCTGCAAGTAAACAATCTCTATAAAGTATTTATATAAATATTGTTAGTGTGATTAAGATGTCTCTCTAAATTTTACCAGGGCATCATTAATCTAAGCTATAACTAATATTAAAAAAGAGCAAATTTAAAAATTTTAGTATATCACAAATTCAGAAGCTGATCATGAAAAAATATTGTGTTGATCAATAAAGATTTTCTAAAAGGACACTTGGAAAGTAAACTTTTGTCAGTCTAAAGGCATCCTTTTTCTGAGTCCAAGATTCTCTACAACTTGGTCCCCATCTACCTTAACCACATACAAATGCCCTCCCCAGGAATACACCCACTGTCACTGATACAGTGTAATCTACAGAATCTTGCTCTGCCTATCTAAATCCCAACCACCTGTCAATATCTCTATATTTTTATTTACTTATTTTCACTTAGCCTGCTCTTCTATATTCTGCTTTGAAGCTGGGGCACTCTGCTGAAATAAAGAGAGCTCAGTGTGTTCTTTTAAAGCCTAAAAGAAATATCCCTAAAATGGACCAACATCTTTTGCTCTGATGCCATAACATAAATCCTTCAGGCTGACCACAGGTTAATTCAGGTGAATGACTTGGTTCCATAGGTATGAGAAAAAACACATCCATGTGTTTTTCTCAGTCCAAAGAGCAGTGCTATCCAAAAGAAATATAAATCAGATGTAATTTAAATTTTTCTAGCAGTCATTTTTTAAAAGTAAAATTAATTTTAACAATACATTTTATATAACTTAATATATATGAAATTTTATCATTTTAACATGTCATCAACATAACAAATGATTTATAAGATTTGGGGAAGAGTACTAAGTCTTCAAAGTTCAGTGTGCATTTTACACTTATGGCTCACCTCAATGCAAACCAAGCACATTTCAAGTCCTCAGTAGCCAGATGTGGCTTGTGACTGTTGTACTATACTGAACAGTAAAGCTCTGGAATTATTTTCCTCCATGGTATATTACTAAGTCACCAGTGAATTTTTGTTCATCTGAAAAACAATTTCTCACTTTCTGATGATTCTTGATGAATAGCTAGTGAGGTAGTGTGGCATAATGGTGGTGAATGTAGGCTCTGGGACCAGACTATGCAGATTTTAATCCCAGTTCCAACTCTTAACTAGCTGTATGGCTTTGGGCAAACTATCTTTGTGCTTCTGTTTCCTCCTTTTCTTCCCCAGTGACAGTGTGGTACTTATTCCCAGAGTTAGTGTGAGGACCAGATGAGTTCAAAATGTAAAGTGGGATACTGCTTAGCATACAGGAAGGGATCAACGAATACTGACTTATTATTACTATTCCTGCTATTGTTGTTGTTAGCCACAATTGAATTCTGAGGCTGCAAAGCTAAAGACCAGACTATTGCTAATGTAATTCTACAAGGGTACAGTACAGTCACCTTACTACAACCCAGGCTCAAACAGCCCACTGCACTGACTCCCCAGCTGTTACACCCTTTTGAGTCCCTGCCTGTTTCCCTCAGTCTGAGCACCTGCCTATCTTCCTGCCCCTGCACTGACCTTTTATATGGCTAATGCTTTGTGATGCCAATAAGCTCAGATTCATCTATGATTCTGGAGGAGAAACAGAGCAGTGGATGAACAGGCAGTTGAAACAGAATCCACAGAGCATGAAAAACCAGTTCCAGGTTGGCTTTAGCAAATCCCACCCAATTCCCAGCACTGGAATGAACCAGCAAAGGAATATCAATCATGGATTGAGGGAGAGAGTATGTCCTGAACTCTTACACATCTTTTTACCCAGATTGGCTTCTCATCTCCATCACTGACAACAGAACACACACGGAATGGCTATGGGACATTAAGCAGGAGACCCACTTTTCCAAAAATATTTCCTGAAAATTAGCTGCTTTGGGAGATCTAGTCACTTTTCTTTAGGCTCAACATTTATTAAATAAGTCAAGTCCATTCCTTACTGAATTTCACTACCTGGGAATGGTTTATGTCCAAAAGAATAAAAGACACACTTCTGTTCCTCCTCCACTATTCTCAAGGAAACTCTGGTCTCCGCAGAACAACTTATACATCACTGGCCAAAAGTATCTCACTGGTTTTAAAAACTAAAAACATGGCGAAGAGATTCAGAAAAACCCCATTCCATTCCCGCTTATCTCTTTTTTTTCTCCTTTAAGGGTATTTATGTATGTATATAAAAGAGTCTTTTAGAACACTGCAAGGTTGGAAGTAATTGCTACTTATCCAGGACACCTGCACATGGATGCTGCTTCCTCTTCCAGGTGACGATGTGGCCTTGCTATGCTACATTTAGGTCAAGAGCCAGGAGATTCCAATATCTGAAAATATTCCTTTAAATGGACATGCATAGATTATCAGTGCCAATACTGTCAGAATGTGGCATAAGCCCCAATCACATAAGGCAGGGTCAGAAGAACTGAGATTTCCAGAAAGACTTGGAAGGACTCAACCCCAAATACACAGTGTCTCTCACAGCTGTTCATTGTTATGAAGGACCTTGGGTGCCAAGTGAAGCTGTGTTGGGAAACATTACATCTGTTCCTTCCCTATGTGGTCATTGTGTTTCTGATAATCCTTTTATCCCTGGGCATTAACCTAGAAATTAAATGAAGTGTGTGTTTGTGGTCTCTTCCTGCCAGTGCATAGCCCACATGGAGTACTAGGGTACCAGTCTAGGGTGCATTTTTTCAGGTAGTAGATAAGCTGGGTCAGGCAGTACACCAGCCATCTCAGACAGTGAGATCCTCAGTGTTGGAGTAACTCTTAAATCTGGGAAAGTAAAACAAAATAAAAAATAAAATAAAATAAAATAAATCTGGGAAAGTCCCTTAATGATATCCATAAAGGAGAGGGACAACAACAGACAACGACTACCAAAAACGGAGTTGTTTGTGCAAGCTGATAAAACCAAATCACTCCACTCTGGATTGCTACAAATCAAAGAACTAATTAAAACGAGGTGGAAGGGACTCCTGGGTGGCTCAGTGGTTGAGTATCTGCCTTTGGCTCAGGTCATGATCCTGGGGTCCTGGGATTGAGTCCCACATCAGGCTCCCCAAGGGGAGCCTGCTTCTCCCTCTGCCTATGTCTCTGCCTCTCTCTGTGTGTCACTCATGAATAAATAAATAAAACCTTTTAAAAAATGAAATAGAAGACTGTATTCATGTGCAAAGTGGGGGGGGGGGGTTGAAGGAAAAGTAGAATCAAAATCCAAACTCAGAACTCATTGCCAAAACCAGTCTGTTTCTGGTGGAATTTCAAATGCGGCTCTATCCAAAATTCCCTGTTTCACTTTCTGCTCAAAAACCTATAATCTCATTTGCAAATATCTTCTCCTATACTGTAGGTTCTCTTTTAGTTTTGTTGACTGTTTCTTTTGCTTTGCAAAAGCTTTTTATCTTGATTAAGTCCCAATAGTTCATTTTTGCTTTTGTTTCCCTTGCCTTCATAGATGCCATATCAGATAAAGGGCTAGTATCCAAGATTTATAAAGAACTTATTAAGCTCAACAGCAAAGAAACAAACAATCCAATCATGAAATGAGCAAAATACATGAACAGAAATTTCACCAAAGAAGACATACACACGGCCAACAAGCACATGAGAAAATGTTCCACATCACTTGCCATCAGGGAAATACAAATCAAAACCACAATGAGATACCACCTCACACCGGTGAGAATGGGGAAAATGAACAAGACAGGAAACTACAAATGTTGGAGAAGATGTGGAGAAAGGGGAACCCTCTTGCACTGTTGGTGGGAATGTGAACTGGTACAGCCACTCTGGAAAACTGTGTGAAGGTTCCTAAAAGAGTTAAAAATAGAAGTACCCTACGACCCAGCAATTATTCTACTGGAGATTTACCCCAAAAATACAGATGCAGTTAAAAGCCAAGATACCTGCACCCCAATGTTTATAGCAGCAATGTCCAGAATAGCCAAACTGTGGAAGGAGCCTCAGTGTCCATTGGAAGATAAATGGATAAAGAAGCTGTGGTCTATGTATACAATGGAATATTCCTCAGCCATTAGAAATGACAAATACCCACCATTTTCTTCGACATGAATGGAACTGGAGGGTATTATGCTGAGTGAAGTAAGTCAATCGGTGAAGGACAATCATCATGTGGTTTCACTCATATGGGTAATATCAAAAATAGTGAAAGGGATAATAGGGGAAAGGAGAGAAAATGAGTGGGAAAAATCAGAGAGGGTGACAAAACATGAGAGACTCCTAACTCCGGGAAATGAACAGGGGTAGTGGAAGGGGAGGTGGGCAGGGGGATGGGGTCACTGGGTGATGGGCACTGAGGGGGGCACTTGACGGGATGAGCACTGGGTGTTATACTATATGTTGGCAAGTTGAACTCCAATAAAAAAATATACTACCCCCCCGTAATCTCTTCATGTTCTACAATCAATTTATGACACTTTACAAATAACATTCAACCTACACTTCTAGCCTAATCTCCTACTCTTCTTCACATATATATGCCTCATGTTCTATATGCTCAAATTCTTACTCAGAATAACACAAATCTTCTCAGTTCTGTATATTTGACTTAGGTTATTCCTTTATAGAATATTCTTTCCCTTTCTCTTCTGTCTGGCAAATCATGGCCAATTTGCAAATTTGCTTCATGGTTTCTTCACGTGAAATATATATATATTTTTTGGCTAACATAATATTTTAAAAACTGTTAAAACATTTTAAAAAGTGCAAAAATCAAAAGCCAAGAGCTCAGGTAATTTTCCGAGAGATCGTCCTTATGTACTCACCATCCAGAGCAAGAAATAAGAGCTATACTCATACCCCAGAAGCCTCCCACTTGCCACACACACTCACTTCATTCTTCTTCCAAGATAACTGGCTTCTAACACCATAGATTAGTTTAGCCTATTTTATTTTAATTTTTTAAAGAATTTATTTATTCATGAGAGACAGAGACATAGACAGAGGCAGAGGGAGAAGCAGGCTCCGTACAGGAAGCCCGATGAGGGAATCGATCCCGGGTCTCCAGGATCACACCCTGGGCCGAAGGCAGACGCTCAACCGCTGAGCCACCCAGGCGTCCCAGTTTAGCCTATTTTAAACCATATACATATATATGTATGTATATAATACATTTACTCTTCTGCGTCTAGCTTGTTTCTCTCAGTATTATGTTTGTGAGATTTTATCTATGTTGTACATAGTTGATTCATTTTTATTATTGCATAATATTCCATTTTTTGAATATAACACAATCTACATGTTCTTTTTTAAAATATTTTATTTATTTGAGTGAGAGAGAGGATGAATGGGGGTGGGGGCAGAGGGGCAGAGAGAGAGAGGGAGAAACAGACTTCCCACTGAGCAGGGAGCCTGAAATAGGGCTCAATTCCAGGACTCTGGGATCATGACCTAAGCCAAAGGCAGATGCTTAACTGAGTGAGCCACCGAGGTGCCCCTCTATTTATTTGTTCTGTTGTTCATGGCCATTTGGGTCACTTCTAGTCTGGGATTACTATCAACATTTTTGTATAATATATTCTGATGATATTTATATACTTCTGTCAGCCAGCATATATATTAAAGAGTGGAATTGCTGGGTCAGAGGGTATACATATGATTAGCTTTAGTAGATATTGCCTGAATATTTTCCAAAATGCATCAATTTTCACAAACTTCTTGTACCAATCTCAGTGTATGAGAATTTCAGTGGCTTCTTATCCTCTCTATCACTTTAACCTTGTGAGTCTTTTTTGATACCCATGCTGGTGAGTATGTGATGATATTACATTGTGTTTTAATTGCTCATGAAGACATTATTCTATATTTTCTTCTAGATGCTTTATTATTTTGCCTTATACATTCAGGTAGACAATTCACTTGGAATTGGTTTATCTGTATGGTGTGGGGTATAAGTCAACACCCTTTTTTCTATAAGGATACTGAATTGATCAAGAGCCATATATTGAAAAGATTATACTCTCCCTCTGTTATGCAGAATCACCTTTACTATAAACCAAGTGTCCATATAGGTGTGGGCCAATTTCAGGACTTCCTGTTCCATTGGTTTACTTGTCTAGTTTAAGTTCTAATTCTGTTTTCTTTAAATGTTGGGAAGAATTCACCTCTGACTCCATATAGCCAGAAGTTCTGTTTGAATGGAAGTTTTATTTATAAATTCAACTTCTTTGACCAATTTTCCATTTCTTCTTCTGATAGTTTTCCTTACCAAAGCCTGTTTCAATCATTTTCTAGGCAACTCAAGGTTAGCCCCTTTAACTCCATTTACTCTTTTCCTGACTTTTCTGACACGTTTGTCATTAAAAAGAATTCAACATATATTTGAAATTCTATCATATGTTATAAATTTTTGGTTTAACACTGAACACATTTTTTATCTGACCATTCTTAGGGCTGGAAGTCTGAAACAAGCCTCATTGCACTACATACATCATGTTGGCAAAGCTGAGCTCATTCTGGAAGTTCTGGGGGAGAACTGTTTCCTTACCTTCTCCAGCTTCTAGTGGCCACCCCACCTTCCTCTGCTCATAGCCCTTTTCTCTGTCTTTAAAGCAAGTAGTGTTAGCAGCCTCAATCTATTATCATTCTTATACTATCAATAAGTATTTATACTTTTTATTGCTGTTCATTCCTTCTTACACTTCCATGCTTCCATCTGGTATCATCTCCCTTCTGCCTAAAGAATTTCCTTTAGAAAAAAAAAAAAAAAAGAATTTCTTTTAGTATTTCTTTTAGAGCAAGTATGCCAAGAATGAACTTTCTCATTTTTTTTCTCTGCAAAAAGGGGTTTCTATTTTTTTAAGAATATTTTCACTGATGATTGAACTCTAGCAGAGAGAGCACTATTAACACTATTTGATAATTAACTCATTTTTCTTATAAAAATTATATACCGAAAAAAATTATATACCTTACCATAGTTTTAAGCTTTTGTTTCAACCCCTCTACGTACCTATATGTTAAAAATGCTCACTCTGGGGACGCCTGGGTGGCTCAGCGGTTGAGCACCTGCCTTCGGCCCAGGGCGTGGTCCTGGAGTCCCGGGATCTAGTCCCCACATCGGGCTCCCTGCATGGAGCCTGCTTCTCCCTCTGCCTGTGTCTCTGCCTATCTCTCTCTCTCTGTGTGTCTCTCAGTGTCTCTCATTAATAAATAAATAAAATCTTAAAAAGAATGCTCACTCTGTGCTATTATGCTCTATGTATGTTTCTGTGTCACTACTCCATCTCCTTTTTCAACACTGAACACAAGACACATTTTTAATAAAAATTCTTACTGTAGTCAAAATATTCAGAACATAATAAAAGAATACACACACACACACACACACACACACAATCTTAGGTCACAGACCAGACATTCTTAAGGTTTCTTTTCAAATGAACGGTAAAAGCCATGGAGGCATTGGGATCCTTCCATTTAGCTACTGGCTTTCATGTCCTTAAAAACCACACTGATTCAAAAACTGACAGAAACTAGACCTCAAATCTCAACAAGGAAAGGGTTACCTTCTATCTGATCATCATTTTATCTCCAACACTTAGCAGAAAACCTTACATATAGATATACTTAATACACATTTATGTGATAAATTAGCTTATTCAAGCCCAATAATTCAATGATCTCAAAAGAGTCCATCCTTGACATCTTTTAGGCTATGAGGCCACCATAGCATCAACCTCCAGTTCTCTCTCACAAAAGAAAAAAGTAAAACTGGCACCACCCTTGGTAGAAAAATCTCAATGTATTTATCCTGAAAAATTTCAGTTTTCTATACAATGGCATGACAGTAACATGAATTCTGAAATTAATTAACTGAAATTAATTAACTAATTAATTAAGGGCAGGGACTTTGTTTTTTGCATAGCTAGGCCTTTAACCTAAGTTGTATAATCAAGGTTTATTTTGTTTATCATACAACAACCAAAAGAAACATTCTGTTTTAACTATTATAGAAAATTCAAGGAAAACAAATGGAAGAATCTACACTAGTAGTAGCAATAGATTAGGTCAACTAAATGGTCCACAAAGGCTACAGGTAAAACTTTATGACTTTCCACAAGAGGAAGTTTTGGAAACCATATGTCCAACAAGATTCAAATGCTAATTGCACATTTTAAACTCTATGGAGAACACAAGGATTTCCTATCTATTCATCAATACCAGAAGGGTAAACCCTAAGGTGGATAGAGAATCAATATATGAACTTATTTGGGTAATAATTTTTTAAAACATCCTTCTATATGAATTTTGGTGTCTTCATGTTTACTTGCTCAGTAATGATACCTGCTTTGGGGATTTGGTTGTGTTTGGCTTATCTTCTGAATGTGGATATTCAAACTGTGATTTTTTTTTCATATATCCTGACATTTTTGAAAGATGTGTAAGACATTGGAGTTGGGGTAATAAAGTTCTGTAAGGACTAGAAGAACTACAGTAGTTTAAAGTGAATAAACAGCAACTTGCTGCTGATAGAGAAAAAAGAGACCAGCTCTAAACTGACATCTAAATGGGAGGGCTCTCACTGGGGCTTAGCAGCCTAAGAAGGAAATGAAGTAGGAAACATGGAATTTATATACCCTTGAGGTCTCTAGATTCTTAGTAAGAAAAGGAACTTGAAATCTGGTTTAGAGAGGATTTAGGCATAAATTTTACAGGGCAAACCTGGTTTATATTCTATTGAGTTGGTTCATGCTAGATCATCTGGTCAATGACAAACACTGTCATGGATGCAAGAGAACAGGAACATTTATGGGCTACTTAGTGGGGCTGTAAATTTGTATACCACTTTGGAGAGCAATTTGGCAATACCTAATAGAGTTAAAGATACACCCAGCTATGACCTCACAATTACACTTCTTGGTATATGTCCTGGGTAAACTCTGGCACAAATGTAAATAAAATACCTATACAGGGGTATTCACTCTGGCTTTAATATAATATGGAAAATGAGGAACAACATAAATATCTAGCTACATTAGAAGGTGGAAGAATAAGTAAAACAAATTATATTCCTACAATAGAACACTAAAGAGCAGTTAACATGAATAAATGAAATCTGTATGAATATAGATAAATCTTGAAAATGTTAGGTTAAATAGAAAGGTAAGTTGTACAAAGATATGTACAGTAAGATACCATTTATATGAATTTTGAACACCCAAATTATAGTATATATTGCTTAGGCATATAAATAGCAATTCAAGGATAATTGTTTCCAGAATCCATCACAACATTACCACTACCCACCTATTGGAGCTTGAATAATAAACTTATTTGTTCTAATAATTTTCTTAGAGATACCTCAAATCTTCTCTTCTCACCCTATCCTCAAGCTTTGAAACTGATCCAGAGCTAAAATTAACTAATCAATGATCCAGTGGAACTACTCTAGAAGAGCTAAAAAGCTTTTAGAGGGATAAACCTTTAACAAATGTAAAGAAGCTGGGCCAACAACTCTCTTGGATCTCTGCACATGGCATTCTTCTTGGGTCTCTTTTTCTTTCTTTACAATATAATGGTCTTTCAGAGGAACATCTTTTGGGTGTTTGTTTTTTGTTTTTGTTTTTGTTTTTGTTTTTAGACTTTTAGATTGCTTTTTCTCCTTTATTTCTTCTCTCCCATGCTTTGGTCACTAGAAGATGATCCTGGGCTGATTCTTATTTGGGAGATCTCTCCTGCCTCCAATACTCCGAAGGCCAAATGGTCAAAGGAAGGTTCAAGGAAAAGAAGACCTCTCATTAAGTTAGTTCACAGGTCAAAAAGACCAACTAAAACTTCAAAGCTACATTTGGTCTAGCATGTCCTAAATAATAAGTAAGTGCTTCTTCTGCCCCTAGCACCACCTACTAGGCTACCACTATAATTGTTTATCACCCTACACCAAGTAGTTGCTACGTGGAGAACACACTAGTACCTACATGTTCCATTTCTGCCTTGGTAATTCTTGGATGATATCTTATTCTAAAATAGTTTGTATTGTTCTAAAATAGAGAAAGCCTTGTTGCTCTTCTATAATGGGAAATCATGAAGATGGAGTGGTGCTTCTACGGGTACTTCCAACCAAGACACTAAATTTAGGATGGGACAGAAAGAACTACTTTTTTTCCTGTTCAAAACATTTGAATGTGACCTGAAAGACATAAAAGTCATTGATGTAGAGCTGACCAAGTCACCTGCCTCCTCAACAACCCCCCTCCCCCTTCTTTGACAGTCTATAAATATGAGGCTATTTTTACCCTGGGGACCAATTAAAGAACTTTCACTCACCACACGCACTGCTAATGGATCAGCACTAAAACCACAGCTTATTCTACCCCAGCCACATAAACACTCACAAGGTGGTAAGAAATGTTGCTCCCTACCCAAATTACCTGGATATGTTCTGGGCATGAAAATCTCAATTTTCCTTTATGAGCACTAATGATTCATTTGAAGAGACAACTGAAGTAATGATTTTCCTGTCCTTGAGGTGCTGACAGTCTCTCATTCTTAACTATGGAATTCAATGTGCTGGGAGTAGGTTCATTAGCCAGGGCTCCAGGGCTTCAGAAAGTGCCCCCATTGTTTGCAGAAAAATGTATCAGATGTCTCTAAACACCAAACACCAACCTCCTTTTATAAGCAAATAGATTTAATGAGGCTTTGACTTTGTCAGTCCAGTCCCTGCCTTATTCTAACCCCAAGTCAAAAGAGTGTCCTGTGAAAGACCCCCACTGAGTCCCTTTCACTCCTGACTCAGGCCTGATTCGGAAGAAGGCCCAGTAGTCACCTCTGCCTCAGTTTCTTTTTATTTATTTATTTATTTATTTATTTATTTATTTATTTATTTATTTTTTATTGGTGTTCAATTTACTAACATACAGAATAACCCCCAGTGCCCGTCACCCATTCACTCCTACCCCCCGCCCTCCTCCCCTTCTACCACCCCTAGTTCGTTTCCCAGAGTTAGCAGTCTTTACATTCTTCTCCCTTTCTGATATTTCCCACACATTTCTTCTCCCTTCCCTTATATTCCCTTTCACTATTATTCATCATATCAGCAAGAGAAAAACCAAGAACCATATGATCCTCTCATTAGATGCAGAGAAAGCATTTGACAAAATACAGCATCCATTTCTGATCAAAACTCTTCAGAGTGTAGGGATAGAGGGAACATTCCTCAACATCTTAAAAGCCATCTACGAAAAGCCCGCAGCAAATATCATTCTCAGTGGGGAAGCACTGGGAGCCTTTCCCCTAAGATCAGGAACAAGACAGGGATGTCCACTCTCACCACTACTATTCAACATAGTACTGGAAGTCCTAGCCTCAGCAATCAGACAACAAAAAGACATTAAAGGCATTCAAATTGGCAAAGAAGAAGTCAAACTCTCCCTCTTCGCCGATGACATGATACTCTACATAGAAAACCCAAAAGTCTCCACCCCAAGATTGCTAGAACTCATACAGCAATTCGGTAGCGTGGCAGGATACAAAATCAATGCCCAGAAATCAGTGGCATTTCTATACACTAACAAGGAGACTGAAGAAAGAGAAATTAAGGAGTCAATCCCATTTACAATTGCACCCAAAAGCATAAGATACCTAGGAATAAACCTAACCAAAGATGTAAAGGATCTATACCCTAAAAACTATAGAACACTTCTGAAAGAAATTGAGGAAGACACAAAGAGATGGAAAAATATTCCATGCTCATGGATTGGAAGAATTAATATTGTGAAAATGTCAATGTTACCCAGGGCATTATACACGTTTAATGCAATCCCTATCAAAATACCATGGACTTTCTTCAGAGAGTTAGAACAAATTATTTTAAGATTTGTGTGGAATCAGAAAAGACCCCGAATAGCCAGGGGAATTTTAAAAAAGAAAACCATATCTGGCGGCATCACAATGCCAGATTTCAGGTTGTACTACAAAGCTGTGGTCATCAAGACAGTGTGGTACTGGCACAAAAACAGACACATAGATCAATGGAACAGAATAGAGAACCCAGAAGCGGACCCTGAACTTTATGGTCAACTAATATTCGATAAAGGAGGAAAGACTATCCATTGGAAGAAAGACAGTCTCTGCCTCAGTTTCTGATGAAAGTGTGGAATTAGGTCTGCAAACCAAGGGGGCACTCTTGAGCTATGGGCTCCCTTCTGACCACTGTGTAATAGTGGCCTTCTATAGGCCTACTATAGGCCTACTTTTTCTTGAATATGCTGCCTTGTGCTCCATTCCCTTGAAACACCTGAGACAACTGTGAGCCTAGTCTTATTAGATTGGGGCTTCCCTGCTCTGCTTCCCAAGTCATCCCTGGTTTGGCCTGAATGTTTGTGTCTCCCCATTCCTAGCCCCACTTCACATGGTGAAGCCCTAATCCTCTGTGAGATGGTTTTCAGAGATGGGGCCTTTGGAAGGTAATGAAGTCATGATGGTGAAGCTTTCAAGATGGAATTAATATCCTTAAAAAAAGAGACACAAGAGAGATGATATATCTCTCCACCATCTGTGGACACAGCAAGAAGACAGCCACCTACAAACCAGGAAGAAGGTCCTCATCAGACATCAACTCTGAAAGCACTGTCATCTTGGACACCCCAGCCTCAACTGTGAGAAATGAATGTCTATGGTTTAAGCCACATAGTCTGCAGTATTTGTTATAGCAGCCTGAGCTGATAGAGATACCTGAGAATCTGAATCTTTATCTTAGGATCCACACCCCTAACTTGAAAGGTCTCTTGGAACCAAAGCATAGTTTCAACCTGAATCCTACGACCTCCAAATGCCCCACGCCACCTGGTGGATGACACCCCAGGACATTAACGGCTGCTTGAATCATTGCTTGGACTGCCTGGCTGCTCTGTAAAATGAAACTAAATCAAAACAAAACAAAAACACCAAACAGCATCTACAGCACAATTAGCTCTTATCAGCCTTTGTGAGACATTCCAAAGAGTGAGCCCCACCTGTCCAAGCTTGATTCATTCACCCCACTCCTGGGGTCCTTAGTCCCTGCCAATCCCAGCAGGGTTAGTACACAAGTCTGTTAATTTATGACAAGCAACTTAGATTTCAGGTCACAGGATTTAACTTGCAGTAAATCTAAATTTGCATAAGGATAATGGGCATTCTACTACACTTTATGCCAATAAGCCTAATGTGGTAATTAACCACTGAGCACATTTACTGATAAGCTGTTCATTAGAGAAAAACCTGACAACTAGCAGTGTTATCAGAGTCCACAATTTTCAAATCTCTTTCAGAAATGCTTTTTTGCCTATAGGGACTAAAAGCTAGCAAAAATCACAGAGCAGTCATTCTCAACATTATTTTCAATGAAACTGCCAGTGTGATAAACCCTTAGAGGTGAGAACCAGTTTTGTGGATTTCACTTTATTTTTTTTTTCATATAAGCTTCATCTTTAAAAACCAATTTCTTTCATAAGAAACTGCTATGGTGGAAGCTTTGGCTACTTCTTTTTTGTCTGTCCACTTTAAGCCAGAATTGGTCCACTCATTCACACAGGATGCATGTTTTATGAGTCACTACAGCTATAATGGAGGGAGGAGTCCAGTGGGTGTGGCCAATTCCTCACTGATAGTGCAAGCAACATCTACTCTTCTTTTTGCAAGGATCTTTCACTCCCAGCCATCCATAGGTGGAGTTCTCACAGGTTACTTTCTCTTGGACCTTCCTACTTTTTGTCATTAACACCATTATTTGGAAAGCATCCACAAAGCACATGGCTCAGCCATCCTCAGCTGCCCTAATCCAACGGCCAAATGTAATCAATTCAGTATTACCTGTGCACATTATAAATAGCCATGGTGCCTTGGCCAAGAGGGATACAAAGATAGATAAGACATGATCAGTCCTCGTGGAGCAAACAGTATTTTGATGCTTTGGATTGCCCCGTCCTTCATCATTTGCATCTGCTCTTCAGTTAAGAGTAATTTAGTGAAGGGTGCTTGCGTGGCTTAGTTGGTTAGGAGTCTGCCTTTGGCTCAGGTCATGATCCTGGAGACCTGAGATGGAGCACCTAATCCAGCACCCTGCTCAACAAGGAATCTGCTTCTCTCTCCCTCTGCCTGCCTCCCCCACTCCGCTCATGTTCTCTCCCTCATTGTTTCTTTCTTTCTCTCTCTCTCAAATAAAATCTTTTTTTTTTTTAAAGAGTAATTTAGTGAAATTCTCTCTAGAAAAGACCATGCAGGCAGAGCCAGTGGATGTAGGTGCTCCCAATATTCCAGTACATGCTAGACTCTCCTTTCCTGAAAGGCTTTAGTAACACATTCTCAATGTCACTGATTCTGCTATGTGATAACAACACTGTTACATTTCCTCATGATTAGATTCTTCAAGTGCTTTGTTTATGCAAATCTTTTCCCATCAACTACATTCATAGTCGCTGTAAATCCTTTGAGCAATAAACGTACAAAGCAGTTAAGATAGAAGCTGTCTGAGAGAAAAAAAGAAAACCTGTCATATGACCCTTAATAAAAATGTATGACAGTCAATGAATGACTTAAATTGAACTGAACAAACTGAACTGACATTGTCTTCTAGATATTCTTTGGTGTCTTCAAGTTTCAAATCTACGAGGTTTGTGTCCTATTTGCTAATCATATTAAAATGTTCCCAAAGTTTTCCTGTTCTACAAGGATGGCTTTTAAATTTTATAACAAAAATGTGGCAAGCCCCTCAGGTCCATAATTTCAGTAAAATCTAATGATAGAACTAATTGAGGGAAGGGGAATATAAAAATAATACATGAATTATTGAATGATTACATAAAGGAATGCCTTTTTAAAAAAAATTTAGTCTACAAAATACTTTTTAGTAAGATTTCTTGTATGTACATTACTTGATGAATATAAAAGTTTGGCATAATCTCCTGGGATGTTGTTTCTACATTTGTGCTTCTTATATATTTAACTTCTCCATATCTACTGGCTTTTTTACCTCTGAATTTCAAAATGATTAAGTCTCTTTGATTCAAAAGTAAAACAAAACTACCCATGACCTCTGCTTTCTCAGCTACAATGGCACTTTCAGTTCTTGACTTAGCGATCCTTTCAGACACTAGGATCTACTGACTACACCATCCACCTGGAAACTTTCTACTTTCTTGGCTTCTATGATAGCACTTTCTCTGGTTCTCCTCACTTCTCTAACTTTTCCTTTGAAATCTAACCTTTTCTTAAATGTTGGTGACTTTCAGGATTTTTTTTAAATCCATTTTCCAATTTGATGTGCTTGCTTACCAGAGTTCATCAACTGCAACTGATTTAACTATATTCCTTATATTCTGACTATAGTCACAGCTCCAGCCATCTAAATTTGACCCTGATGTCCAGATAACACAAGTACTTACAATACAACACATTCAAAAGTAAACAGCACTTTCTCTATTAAGCTTGCCTCTCCTAGGGGCACCGGGGTGGCTCAGTTAGTTGGGCATCAGTTAGTTTGGCTCAGGTCATGATCCCAGGGTCCTGGGATTGAGACCCATGTCAGTTTCCCTGCTCAGTAGGGAGCCTGCTTCTCCCTCTCCTCCCCATTCCTGCTCTCTCTCTCTCTCTCTCAAATACATAAATAAATAAATAAATTAATTAATTAATTAATTAAAATCTTAAAAAAAAAAAAAAAAAGCTTGCCTCTCCTCCAGTGTCTCTATATTCCATTAATATCATGCCAGCCAGAAACTTGTGACCTCTCTCTGGCTTTACCTCTAATGTCCAGTCAAGTTGAGAAGTCTTCTTGATGTCTTCCATGCTGCTCATCTCATTCCTAGTTTTACTACTTACTTTACAGAATAAAGTTCTAGCCCTGGTGCATACACATATGTCCATACACACTGATCTCATAGCACCCTAGCCATGCTGAGTTCTGTTTCCATGAAATGAGTTAGCACATGTGAAGTACTTAGGCGAGTTCCTGGTATACAATAAGCACTCACTAAATTAGCTGCCACTACTACTACTGCCACCACTCCCGTTCCTGTTTACCTTTATTCTTATTATTAGTTGCCCCACGCTCACCATGCTATTTCACATTTTTATGTCTCTGCTGATGCTATTCCCTCTTTCTGGAATTGTTCTGTCTGTCTAACTTCTCACTCTTAGAGAAACAAACAAAAAAGTTCTGTTTATGTACTTTCTTCTTTAGAAAAACCATCTCTGATAACTGAGGTTCAGCTAACTGTCCTTAATGTGAGCTTCATTGTAAACCCATGAAAATTTTGATCATATAGCTCATTATAATACATAGTAATTATCTGTTTTGGTCATTTCAACCAGAGGAGCAGGGGTCAGCAAACTAGAGCCCTGGGACAAAAGGCACTTCCTGTGTATGCAGTTAGTTTACTGGAACACAGGAACACCCATCTGTTTACACATTATCTATGGCTGCTTCCATGCTACAAAGGCAGAGTTTGGTAGTATGATGGAGACTCTATGGTCCACAAAACCATATTTATCTATGCATTTACTATTTACTATCTGGTCCAGAGCTACTCAGTGTTGACACTATTGAAATTCGGGGCTGGATAATTTGTCATAGAGGGGCTGTCCTTGCATTGTAGTATGTATAGCAACAGCCTCAGCTTCTACCCACTATATGCCAGTAGTACTCCTACCCCATCATCTCATCTCCTCTCCCCTTCACCCATCCCCCATGGACCCCCTCAAAAATGGGGTCACCTGGGTGGGTCAGTGGTTGAGTACCTGTCTTTGGCTCAGGTCATGATCCCAGGGTCCTGGGATCAAGTCCCACATCAGGCTCCCCACAGGGAGCCTGCTTCTCCCTCTGCCTGTGTCTCTCATGAATAAATAAATACAATCTTTAAAACAACAACAACCGAAAGTGTCCTGGACATTGTCATACGTTCCTTGGGGTCAAGAACTGTCCCCAGTTGAGAACCACTAGCTTGGTCCCTTACAGAGAAAACCACTAACCTCTGAACTGTAAGTTCTCCCAAAGGAATGAACTGTGTCCAGTTCACTTTGTGTTCCAAACACCCTGCCTAGAACATAACAGAAGCTCACTAGATGAGCCGCTTAAAGGTAATTCAAGGATTGTGAGACATTTCAAAGCAATTTAAATTTTATAAGAATTTAGACTTGAAAGGAATGTTGGTGATCATCAAGATACTACCCAATGTTACAACTAGGTTTCATTTCCTTCAGCATTTTAAACATCACCTATCAAAACTGTTGGTACTAAAAATATCTATGAAGAAAAGGTATGCTAAGAAAGATAAAGTTCATCACAACCCCATTTGATTATGAGGAATTTAAAAAATAGGAAATTGCTGCATTCATATTTCATATGCACATATATTTCATTTACCCATGAATGTGATTTTTTTACCATCTATAAAGAAGAAATTGTTTTCATTTTGCAGGTGGGATCATTTCGACTGGGGTTAAACTATAGTATGGAGATATATCGACTTCCTTCTAATCAATCAAGAAATTCATTCAAGGGATATAAATTACTTTCAACTCTCTTTAATAAACCTACAGTATACACAGTATTGCTGAAACTACAAAAACCTCTCTGCCTCAAAGGAATTATATGCCTGCTAGAAAAGCTAACAAATGAAAGCAGGGCATTTTAAAAACCAAATAAATGACAGCAACAGCTAATATTTATTGAGTATTCACCATGGATTGATATTGCATTATCTCATTTGATCCTCCTAATAGTATCTATTAGAGTTTTTAAGATACTCATTTTATAGATGAAGAAACTGAGAGAAGCTAAATAATTTTTCCAATGGCACACAGATAGTAAATGGCAGAACAAAAATTTAAACCTGGAACTCTGGCTCCAAAGCCTGAGCTTCATACACACTGCACCATATAGCATGTGTGGAATTCAGATGTGAGAAAAACCACATGATCAGTCAGGCAGATGACCATGAGAGGAGTCCCAGAAGCATGGGCAAGAGACAGAGAGAAGAGTGCAGAGAGCAGAGAGCAGAGAAAAATGGTGAAATCCTTAGCTAGGGGACCCAAGTAAAGAAGTTTCAGAAGCAAGAACTCAAATGTATATTCAGAATATGAAGAAATAGCCATTCTGGTTAAACAGAGATGAGAAGTATGAGGAAGCAGGGACATAGGTGAAGCTAAATGATGGAAAGCCATGAGCAGGAGGCTAAGAAAGATGTGCTCTGAAAGAAACAGGGTGGGAGGTTCACGATGAAGCGACAGCAACAGGCCGGGTACAGGATGGAGGGAGAAGTGAGAGAGGGTCCAGTGAGAAATATAACAAAGGAATTGTCAGTGGGGTTGTTTAGTGGATTAGATGAGGGCAAAAGGAGGACAGCCAGTGGAAAGGAAAGACCAAAGCTTACTTGAGGCTCCCAACATAAATGCATGGGTGGTGACAGCAGTACCCTCTGTTCCAAACCCACTGGGTTACCTCTTTTCTTCTCACATTCAGCACCCTGCCTCGCCTCTCCTCTAGAGGAGACCAGAGTCACTGCAGCTGAGTTTTCTCACCATTCGTTTCTCAAACCTCAAAACCATTTTGTGTTTTGCCTTCTTTACTACCATCTCTGGGGATGGGGGGTGGGGGGGGGGAAGCATTCTTTCTCTCTCTCAGGTGAAGGAGGTGTAGGTCAAGGGAAGGGTTTTATGTGAGGATAGAATAGCATTGTGCTTGTAGCCTGTAAGGAACGAACAAATAGGCAAAGATTAGTAGGTATGAGGAAGAATAAGTGTGAATGAAGAGTAGACTCTGGGAGGTGACAGGAGGGAATTAAATGGTGAACACAAGTGAAGAGTTGACCTTACCAAAAAAGAGAGATCCTTTATCCTCTGGATAGGAGGAGATAAATAGGCAGATGACCCAGAGGGGGAGACAAGCTTGATATGCTGGCAAGACAGTGCCAGCTTGGACCTTCTCAGAAAAGCAGGCTGTCTAATCACAAACATTTTGTTACTCTCACCACATCCCCCACTGAGCCACGGCCACCATGATTACAGTGGTCTCCTGGCCAGATCTTGAACGCTCCCAGCTTTCCTCACCTGATGTCCATTCTGTGCCTACAGCTTCCTCTGACTGGGATGGCCTGATTCTTCATCTCAGGTCTTAGCTTAATTATCACCCACTCCAAAGGGCACCTGCCTGGCTCAGTTGGTTAAGTGTCTGACTCTTGATTTCAGCTCAGGTCATCATCTCAGGGTCGTGAGATGGAGCCCTGTATTGGGTTTGGTGCTGAGTATGATGCTTACTTAAGACCCTCTCTCCCTCACCCTCTGCCCCTCCTCCCTCCCTTCCTCCCTCTGTATAAAAACAATGACAAAAAATTATCACCTCCCCCAAGAGTCCCTTCCTGACCATTCAGTCTGATGATGGAGACCCAACCTCCTCACCACCCATTTTTCTCTTTGATTTCCTTCATACCACTTACCATTATCTTTAAAGTATCTCAATGAGTTATTTACACATTTTCTCTTTGTCTCCTCCAACATGAATTTCACAGACTCAGAGATCTTATATGTGGTCTCATTCACCACATTCTCTAACAATCAGGACAGATTTTATAACAGACCAGTCACTCTGTGAATATTCACTGCACTCATGAATAAATGAATGAGTGACATGCTGTTGAGAAAATGGATATACACTGAAATTGGATATTTTTTAAAGTATTTTTAAAGATGTTATTTTTTTGAGAAAGAGAAAGAGAGAGAGAGAGAGCACGAGCAGGGCAGAAGGAGAGGAAGAAGCAGACTCTCTACCAAGCAGGGAGCCCTGCATCCTGATCCCAGGACCCCAGGAACACAACCTAAGCTGAAGGCAGATGCTTAACCGATTGAGTTATCCAGGTGACCCCAGAAATTGGAAATTTAGAGTAATAATTCCATTGCTGATGTTCACAAATATTTACTAACTTATTGAAGAATATTTCCATATACTTATGTGCCAGGACCTATGTTTCCCTCTATTTTTTAAAGATTTTATTTATTTATTTATTTATTTATTTATTTATTTATTTATTTATTTATTTATTACGGACAGAGAGAGAGAGAGAGAGAGAGACGCAGAGACACAGGCAGAGGAAGAAGCAGGCTTCATGCTCCCTGCATGTGGGACTCGATCCCGGGTCTCCAGGATCACACCCCAGGCTGAAGGCGGTGTTAACCTGCTGGGCCGCCATGGCTGCCCCTATGTTTCCCTCTAAAGTGACTATTCAATCTATATAAATCCAATCCCTGCCTTCTAGAACCCCCTTCTACTAAGGAAATATATGAACACAGATCATTAAAGCACTTTGTAGTAAGGAATATATTACCAATTATTAAGCAATGGAGTTAAGAACTAACAGCTGTGAGATCATATAGTAAAGTGCTCCTCACTTAAGCAAGGTAAACCAGGAAAACAATTCTACCAAAGTGCTGAGGGTGGATATGCTCCTTCAGAGTTGGGCATGCAACTACAAAGGGTAAAGGAGTAGCTATGCAATAGATAAGATGGAACAGATATCCAACAGTCCCCAGCGGTTTTTCGAGGAAAGTAAAAAGTGTGCTAAGTTGTAAATTCAGCAGGAAACAGAATCATGGAAAAGATATTCAGCATGTCACTAGCTGAGGGAACAGAAAAGACGTGATGAGAGATCTAAGATAACTAGAAGAGAAGAACTCCTTAAAGCAGCTCATCTCAAAAGAGCCAAAAGACAACAATAGCTAAACTCCAAGAGGAGGAGGAGGAGAGCTCTTCCTATAAGACAGAAGAGAAGGTAGCAAGAAGTATATTTGAAGGTAAATCTGAAAATGGAAGGAGAAAACTTAGTAAGCATTGGCTACATAGTTTCTCTTTTCTCCATGAAATATGAGCCAGACCAAACTGGCTGGTGAGAAAGATCTGAGGGAGAGAGAAGAATTTTATTGGTTGATAATTGGTGTGCAATGTTACTGCCCTGTGCTACATTTTTACTGATTTGTGAAGTGAAAAATGTGTCCTTATATCTCTCTTGAAATCTATGCAGAAACTATATGGCACACTGTCCACATGCGGGACAGAACACAAGGTTACAAAAGCACATAACACTAATGGAACAGTCATTTCTGCATTTGCAAAGCAATTAAAAAAAACATTAGCAAAAAAAAAAATTAGCTAATTAATTAGCTCAATGATTACTTTATCCCTGTAGGTATATGTGTACAAGAACTGGGGTTTTTGGTCTCCTTTGAGGCATTTGAAGACACAAGAGATTTTGTCTCAGTGGGAATGTTGTGGTAGATTACATTTGCTGTAAATAAGTGACATTTTTAGAAAGCAATGAGTTCCACTGAATTTATCCCAAAGAGAAAAAAAAATTGCAAAGCTAAATAAGAGGCTCTCAGAATCAAACTAAAAAATCATAATAAGCCTAAAATGTAGCTGCTTTTCATTCTGGCTTTCTAGGGGCACTGGAGGCAAATAGCTCCAACTTCACAGAAAATACTTGGCTGGAACAAAAGTCGAGATGTGCCACACATTTCAAAATAAAGGTATTCAACTGCCTGGTATTTATACTGAGAGGAACTACTCAGGTCCCATAATGAAAATCATTCCTCCATTAACAGGTTGAGCAATACCAATTTGCCCAGCCAAAGTGGGAAATCAAGCAAAAACCGCCTTCTTCTCAGAACACTCAATTGCAAGGTGAAAGAAATAGGTAATTGTATCCAGTCTCCCAGCAAGAAATTTTTTGACTGATTAAATGACCTATCCTATGAAATAGAGCCTCTAAATAGTAGTGAAAGACCAGTCCCTAAAGTAGGTTTAACCACAGAATCACCATCCTTATTTCCTTTTCTTCTTTACCATGTCCTTTGACTGAGTTGGTGTAGGAGGCAGCAGGAATCAAGATGGCAGCAGTGTTTCCACAGTAACTCTAGCCTTTGCTAAGTTGAACTGTGTGACCCTGAACAAGAATTTCATCTCCTTAAATTTACATTAGTAATGATAATAGGGTCCACCTCACCAGTTTGTTGTGAGAATTAAATGAGGAAATATGTATGAAACATTTAACCATGTAGACCTACACTCCGCATGCATTTACACTGTTAAGTGCTCAGTAATTGTTAGTCTTTACCATTGCTATTATGATTTCAGTTGTTGTGGTTATAATGGTTTTGGACATGGTGCCAGTAGAGGTCTGAGGAAAGAGAAATAATTATAGATCATGGCACTGGCTGAGAACCTCAAATCCTACCATAAGAACAATCCTATGAGTCTCAGTGGGATGTGTTTAAGTCAATGATTTGGAGATTAATTAGGAAAGTCTTCAACATGATAAATCTGGTCTAATTAATTGGTCTCTTTGTTTCTTTTCAGAAGGCTTGTTCACTGAAGAGTTTAGAATCTTGTGTTTGGAAGGAAACTAAAAAATCAACAGTATCTACTCATTTGATGCTATAACCTCTCCTACAAACTCTGCAAGGTAGTTGTCGAAACTCTCCTCGGTGCCTTGAGTGATAAAGAATGCATTACTTTAAAAGCAGCTTTGAACAACTCTCACTGGAATGTCTTCTTTGTATTAAGTAACCAGCTGCCATTCATTTGCCTTATTTCTCTCTGAGGAACCACATGTAATCCCACTTCTATAGGATAGTCCTTCATGTATGAAGCCAACACCTGGGCTCAGGCACCTTTTCTTCCTCAGGTTAAATACCCCTGGATCATTCAACTACTTTTCTTTTTTAAGATTTTATTTGTTTATTTGAGAGAGAAAGAAAGAGAACATAAAAGCAGGGGGAGTGGCAGAGGGAGAGGAAGAAGCAGACTCCCCACTGAGCAGGGAGCCTGATGTGGGGCTTGATCCCAGGACTCTGGGATCATGATCTGAGCCAAAGGCAGACACTTAACCAACTGAGCCACCCACGCACCCCTCAGCCAACTACTGTCAGACTCAAGTCCTTCATCTTTTTCACAGCTCAATTCTAAACATGTTCTAATATATCAATTAGCTATTATTTTAAAAGCTTTTTTTAAATGATTTTTATTTATTTATGAGAGGCACAGAGAGAGAGAGAGAGGCAGAGGCAGAGGCAGAGGGAGAAGCAGGCTCCTCACAGGGAGGCTGATGTGGGACTTGATCCCAGGGCCTGGGGATCACACTCCCAGCCGAAGGCAGAAGCTTAACCACTGAGCCACTCAGGTGTCCCTTTTTAAAAGCTTTATATCCAGAATGGAATAGAAATATTTCCAGTAATCATATTAGCACATAGTGATGATGATGTTGAAAACAATTTACCAATCTTCCAAAAAACTACTAGAATTAACAAATGAATTCAGTAAAATTATTATACAGAAATATGCTGTATTTCTATATAATAATAGCAAAGTAGCAGAAAGAGAAATTAATAAAACAATCTCATTTACAATTGTACCAAAATAGAGTAAAATACCTAGGAATAAACTTAACCAAAGAGGTAAAAGATCTATACTCTGAAAACTTTTATAAAACATTGATGAAAGAAATTGAAGATGACACAAACAAATGGAAAGATATACCATGCTCATGGATTGGAAAAATTAATATTGTTAAAATGTCCATGCTACCCAAAGCAATACACAGAGACAATACCATCCCTATCAAAAAATCAATAGTATTTTTCACAGGACTAAAACAAATAATCCTAAAGTCTGTATAAAACCACAAAAGACCCTGAATACCCCAAGCAATCTTTAGAAAGAAGAACTAAACTGGAGATATTGCAATCCCAGATTTCAAGATATAATGCATAGCTATAATAATCAAAACAGTATGGTACTGGCATAAAGAAAGACACATAGAGGGATGTGACATGCAAAAGAATGAAATGGGGCTACTTTCTCACACCATACGTAAAAATAAACTCAAAATGGATTAAAGACTGAAATGGAGACCTGAAGCCATAAAACTCCTAGAATAAAACATAGAAAGTAATTTCTTGGACATCAACCTTAGTAACATTATTCTACATATGTGTCCTCAGGCAAGGGAAACAAAAGCAAAAATAAACTACTGGGACCACACCAAAATAAAAAGCTTTTGCACAGTGAACAAACCATCAACAAAATAAAAAGGCAACCTATTGAATGGGAGAAGATATTTGCAAACAATATATCTGATAAGAGGTTAATATAAAGAATATATAAAGAACACCAAAAAAATATCCAATTAAAACAATCGGCAGAGAATTGAATAAACATTTTTCCAAAGAAGACATACAGATGGCCAACAGACACATGAAAGGATGGTCAACATCACTTATCATCAGGGAAATGCAAATCAAAACCACAATGAGTTACCTTATACTTGTCAGAATGGCTAGAAATAAGAAATGAGAGATAACAAGGCTGGCAAGGATGTGGCCACTGGGGCAAATTGGTGGGCAGAAGGGTTGGGTAACTGGGTGATGGGCACTAAGGAGGGCACTTGATAGGATGAGCACTGGGTGTTACACTATATGTTGGCAAATCAAACTTCAATAAAAACAAAACAAAACAAAAATAAAAGTAAATCTAGTGAAGAGTGATTAGGTGCTGTGACATTCCTGAGGAGTCCAGCTCCATGAGGCAGGGTCCATGTCTATCTTCCTCATCTTAAATCCTAGGCCTTCTCAATGCTTGGCACATACACTGTGTCTCAAATCAATCATATAATCTTTTTTGAAATAGTAGCTTCATTGAGACATAATTTTATACAATAAAAATCACCATTTTAAAGTATAAAAAGATTCTTCAAAAATTTTTTTAAAAGATATACCATTTGATTCAGTAATTCTACTACAGGGTATTTACCCAAAGGGAACAAAAACACTAATTCAAAAAAATATATATGCACTCCTATCTTTATTGCAGCATTACTTACAATAGCCAAGATATGGAAGCAACCTGAGTGTCCATCAAGAGATAAATGACTAAAGAAGACATGGTATATATTTACAATGGAATATTATGCAGCTGTAAAAAAAGAATGAGATCTCGTCTTTTGTGACAACATGGATGAACCTAGAGGGTATTAATGCTAATTGCAAAAAGTCAGAAAAAGATAAATATCATATTACTTTACTTCTATGTGGAATCTAAAAAAAAGAAAAACAATAAAGAATAATAAAAGCACTGAAACAGACCCATAAATACAGAGAATAAAACTAGTGGTTGCTAAAGGGCACAAGGATGGACAAAATGGGTGAAGGGGAATAGGAGGTACAGGCTCACAGTTACAGAATGAATAAGTCACAGGGAGGAAAGGTACAGCATAGGGAATATAGTCAATCGTATCGTAACAGCATTGCATGGTGACCAATAGTACCTACACTTGTGTTAAGCAATGTCACATTGAGTTATTGAATCATTGTATCATACACCTAAAATTAATATAACTATAGTTGTATGTCAACCATACTTTAATTTTAAAAGTCTACCAAAAGTTTTCTATGTATCAAGCATCATTTTAAGGGCTTTACATTTACTATCTCAGTTAATATTCACCACAACCTTATGAAACAGGTATAATTATTCTTATTTAATAAATAATCAGAATGAGGCATGCAGAAGGTTAAGTAACTTGCCCAGCATTCCACAGCTAGTATGAGTAGAGCTAGGCTTTGAAGCCAAGAACTCTAGCTCTAGAGCCTGCTTTCTTAGTCAATAAATTATAGTATAAAAGTGTCCACCTCCTTTGTTTTATAGATCACACCTCTATTAATTCAGCCTCAAGTCATGTAGGCACATATTTTCTATCATCCTCAGCTTCCTGCTATTCAAAAAGTTGATGACCATGTACTCTTACCTTTCCTCAAGTCCCTAATATAAACATTAAATAAGAAGCAGTACTGTGACATCAACCTGAATCTTCCATATAGGTCAAACAGATCCTTCCATCAAGACTCATTGGTATATTTGGAGTGCCTGGATGGCTCAGTGGTTGAGTGTCTGCCTTAGCCCAGATCATGATCCCAGGGTCCTGGGATCGAGTCCTACGTCAGGCTCCCCAGAGGGAGCCTGCTTCTCCCTCTGCCTGTGTCTCTGCCTCTCACTCTGTCTCTCATGAATAAATAAATAACATCTTTTAAAAAAAGACTCATTGGTATGTTTAAATAGTTACTCCTTTACTGACTAGCTTCTAAAATTCAATTTCTTTCTCCCCATTTTGTCAACGAAGATATCACAGAATGTATTGCCAAATACTGATATTTAGTTATGCTTTCCTGAGTTGTAAGTATGGTAACAATATGGAAGGGAAATGTGAGCTTGGTTTGTGTGATATGGCTTACTTTTTGTGTTTCTGGTGAATAACTGAGGTTCTGCTGATCACTTTTTTTCTCTTCTATGGGGTCAAACTTCTGTTAATAATGCACTCCAAAACCTTTCCCCAATTCCAATGAAGCTCAGATGCCCATAGCTCACATTATGTACACTTTTTTCCATCTTTAGTATTGAGGAACTTCACCATTATCTTCCATTTCTCAAAAACCACAACTAGTTTAAAAAAATCTTATTTACAAATTCTCCCCATATCCTTGGATATCATTCATCTATCTCAAGAAATCTGAATGAATGCAGAGCAATTAGGTGCTAACAGCCTCTAATAACTTTCTTATCCTTTGTCTATCTTTTCCTGTCCAAAGATCTATTTTCTTGTCAGAGAAGATGGGGGCAAAATAGGAGTAAGAAGATTATTTTACATCACTTAGGACTATATGTTGCAAATGACAGAAAATCCAGCTCCTATTGGTTTAGACAAAAGAAGGGATTACTCAGTCTTGGCTGGAAATCAGGGGTACTCTAGTTTGAAGAATGTTTGATCCAGGCCCTTAACCATGTCACCAGGATCTAGTTTCTCCCCATATTTTGGCTCTGCTTTTCTCCATTCTGGCTTCAGTTTTGGCCTCTATGTGTTGGCAAGATGGTAGCCAGAAACTCAGTTTTATATCATCCCAAGTTCTAACGCAAAGGACAGAAACTACCTCCCTATAGCATATAAACTAAAGTCCTGAGCTTGTATGTCACTGATTCAAATCAGGTTAGGCACCCACCTATGAACAAAATAACCATGGCCAAGGGAATGGAAGTCTCTAATTGACTCAGAACTCCCATGCTTACCAAGGGAGCCAGAAGTGGAGTCAGCACCATGGAACCACTAGACTGAAAATGAAAGGAAATAAAAATCTTTATTCAAAAGAAGGAGAAATGGGATGCCTGTGTGGCTCAGTTGCTTAAGCATCTGCCTTTGGCTCAGGTCATGATCCTGGGGTCCCAGGATCGAGTCTCAAATAAGGCTCATGTAAGCAGGGCTCCCTGCTCACTGGGGAGTCTGCCTCTCCCTCAGCCTGCTCATGTACTCTCTCATTCTTTCTCTCAAATAAATAAAATATTTTTTAAAAAAGATTCCTTATACTCTAGGAAGTAATCTCTCTTCCAGAAGATCCAATTTATTCTCTTTATAAAAACTTCATTCTTAAGCTGATGCATATGGCATTGCTAACACTTGATCTTTTACCCACCAAAACTGCCAACTTCTATGATCAATGCAATAGGCAGCTCCTGAGATACCATTTCTCTCTTATCTTCTTCTGCTACAGCTTCTATTTCCCAGTCTCTGACTCATGTTTCTACTTGTTTCTACCCTGTTGGAATCTCATCCTTCTTGGTCTCCTGTTTGTATTGGTTCCTCCATTTGGAGGAAAGGCATGCTTTCCTCCAAGCCCACACAGTGCTCCTTTGCACATCTTCCTAAGAGTAGGAAGCTAGATCCTACTTTGCTATCCAAAATTTCATAAGCAATAACTTGTAATTCTACACTAGAAGTTTTCCACAGTAGTGTGCATTTGGTTTAGTGGTGATCACTACTCTCATTTTACAGATAAAGACATGGATGTCCAAAGAGATGATATGATTTTCTAATTAGCATTAGAATGAGATCTGGAGAGGTGCCTGAGTAGCTCAGCTGGTTAAGTGTCTGCCTTCAGCTCAGGTCATGATCCCAGAGTCCTGGGATTGAGCTCTATGTCGGGCTTTCTGTTCAGTGGAAAGCCTGCTTCTCCCTCTCCCTCTGCCCCTTCTCCCTGCTCATGTACTCTTTCTATCTCAAATAAATAAAATCTTAGGGAAAAAATAACGAGATATAGAGGTCAGGTTCAAATTCAGTTGCTCTTATTAAACTACATTGGACTCTCCTAACTTCTGCAATTTTTAAATTGCAGAAACAGCAAGGAGCAGTATGTGGCTTCTTGGCCAGATCTAATCAATTTGGTTTCATTATATAACAAATAATAACATAAGCATCTGCACAGTGCTTTACAGTTTATAAAGCACGTCCATTTGATTAGTCCCATTTGCTCTTGACATAAAAATGCCTGAGGTAGGTCTTATTATCTGATGCAAAGACAGAGGCTAAGAGCAGTCAAATGACTTGCTCTTAGTACACAGCTGGTAATGAATGAGTCAAGACAAAATTCAAACCTGGACTTGTGCTTCTTTGCTCATCTCCCATGCTGACTCAAAAACCCTCACTTGGTCTCAGCTCACCCTGGGGCCATGCAATATTTTCAACGCTAGGAAAAAGGGGATTTTTTAGTCCCAATGCCATGACCTAATTTACCTGATTATGAACACATCAATTTAAATCAGGAAGGAAACCAACACAACAGCTAGAGCAGCACAAAGGTAGAGAAAATGAAGATGGCAGGGGCTAGGGTGGGTAGGAAAAAAGTATAGTGAGTGAGGAAGCGAGGACAATACAAAAGAAAAAGCAGAAGAGAAATTATTATAACATAAGAGACAGCAGCAGCAAAAGACAGTGAGATGGGATAAAATGAGTATATTAAAAAAAAAAAAAGGGCAACAACAAACACATTATCCCAAAGCCCGCAGGTGCCAGCAATTCAAATAAACGTATAGCAATTAACAGAATTAACACAGCCTTAAATAGCTTGGCTCACCAGATGTGGACTCCTATCAGGGTTCTATAAAATGTAAAGTTATTACAGATTAAACCATTAATCATCTGTTCAGAGACTATCTCTGGCTGCAAAATCCCATTCGGTTTTAAATGGCTAATAATCACAAAGGGATGTGGGATGTAATGTGCACAATGATGCTCTACCCAATCCTTTTTCCTTTAAATATGTGTTCCACGCTCCTGATTCTCCTGCTTCTCCCTCCTCCCCATTAGAGACTCCATAAGGAAAGAGAGGTGAGATGGACCAGGCTATCTCAGACACCTCAGCAGCACGGAGCTTCTCCCTGGACACATGGAAGATGGAAACAGAGAACCAACATACTGGAGGGGAAGTAACAGACTGAGGAGAAAGGAAGATGGTGTGCAAAGAATCAAATCCAACAACAGGAAAGATCCCATCACATAGGAGGGTACCATGATGGGCTTGAGGAAGGTCCCTCCCCATGGTCCTAGTCAATCCAATAGAAACACTATTGTTGACCTCAGTCGGGATTTGGCTTTCCTCTACTATACTGTGCTTCATCCCACAATAACAGCTCAATGATGCCAAGGACAAAGGATAGGAGAAATGTTCATCTTGACAGGGAGGGTCACTGGAAACTGAAATGAGAGTCAGAAAGAAGTGCTTCCCTATAGAAATTTTAAGATTCTGAAAGATACCCTCCGGGCCCAATGCCACAGTCAATGGATCAACCCTCCTAACCACGATCTTCAACTTCCTAGGGCAAAAACATACACCAGTTGGAAGTAGTAGATGCTGTGTTCTCAAGTAAATTAAAGCCTATTGGATAAGATGCCAATCTGACTGTGTCATGCTACTACTTGAGTTCCTTCAATACCCCCCTATTGGCCTAGAAAATAAAGTCCACGGGTGAAATGAAGTTCTCTATGACCTGGTGCCTACTTAACTTCGTATCTACATTTTCAAAATTCTTCATCTTAGAATCTGTGACCTGAAATTAGCAAATTGTGAGTTCTTCACCTAGATTCTACTGAGTCCTGTCCCCATGCCTTTACCAAAACTGCCCCATCATCCTGGAGCACCACTACCTCTGTTCTGCAGTGTCTGCTTCTCTTTGTCTTTAAGACTCACCTTGGGCATTAGCTCCTTCACAGAACTTTCCTGAACCCTAGAATATGCTAAGTCCTTCTCAACAGCCCTGATGAACTTCTGAATGCCTCTTTTTACTACTCTTTTATGAAAATTATACCCATTTATCTTAGCTGTCTCCCCCACTAACTGTGTGGTCCTCCAAGGTGGGATCTGATTCATCCTGGTATTATTTAGAATAGTCCCTGGTATATTGTAGGTTTTTCGTATATATCTGCTGATCTAAATTCTACCAGATTTTAGAGCTCTGTGAGGTTAACACATTCATTCCTTTATTTATTCCAGACACTTATGGAGTGTTTTTTTTTATACCAGGAAATCTGCTAGGTTCTGGGGAGACACCTGTGAACAGAAGAGACCTTCGTCATCATAGAGTTAGCTCCTGTTTAAACAGTTATCAAATAAATTACCAAAGGCAACAAAATAAGCTAATGACTGAGGACAGGTGGGGTGGGTTTCCCCACTTCAGATACAGATTGAAGGACTTAATTGGGACAAACCTCAGAATAAAGCTGTTTTTCCCCCTGATTATGATTTGCTAATTTGGGAGATATAGGGATATTGCATGTGCCAATGTATACAAATGTATAGTTATATTTGTATTTACAAGTTGTTTATAAGAGGTATTATAAAATCCTTAAGAATAATTATTATAGGGACACCTGGGTAGCTCAGTGGTCGGGCGCCTGCCTTCGGCTCAGATCATGATCCTGGGATCCAGGATCGAATTCCACATCAGGCTCTCTGCAAGGAGCCTGCTTCTCCCTCTGCCTATGTCTCTGCCTCTCTCTCTCAGTCTGTGTCTCTCAAGAATAAATAAATCTTTTAAAAAATAATTATTATAGCAAAATGCACATGTCTGTTTGGTTTAACTTTTATGTATATTATTTCATTTAGGAAGAACATGACAAAGAGCCTAGTATATCCATGTTAGGGAAGAAATAGATTCAAATAGGATCAGTGGCTTACTGCAGACCATACAGCCAGTGACAAAGCTGGTATTCCCAACCAGATTTTCTGATTATAAGCCCAGTATACTTTTTCTTAATACAACTACACCTCTGTCAAAGCCTTTTCAATCCTGTTCTTCCTAGAGGAAGTTCCAACTCACTTCTCTTAGCCTTGCTGAGCCTTTCTACATAATACTTCTCTCATATCAGATAGCTAGGAAGTTCCTAAAAGATTCAGCTGTTGCCATGCCAAGATGTTCTTAGTGATCCCAAGAAAATCATATGGCTAATAGTGCCAAAGAGCATTTACCTACAATAGTAATTTCACAAACATTTTATTTACAAGATTATTTGTTTAAACACAATTAATTTGCAAACATGTGGTTTCACTTAGAAAATGTTTACTGAGAGCCCAGTAGGTGCTAAGAACCATTGTAGGAGCTGTAAACCCACAAGACCCAAAAAAAGACATACATGTTAAATCACCAAACCACGACAAGGAACAAGAAACCGAGGTGGTAATGTTTAAGTGAACACAAACTTGTATTGATAACTAGGGTGTATGGAGAACCACGATAGTCTGAGGACAATCTGGACAGTCTTTGTGGCGGCTTTTATAGCAGCATGGAGCTAGGAAGTGTGCATCCAGGTGAAATCCACAGTCATTCTGCTTAACAGTGGAGGCAGAACTTTTGAGGGTGAAGTAACTGTGGTTAAAAAGATAAAGCTTATTTTGTACTACACACAAAGTATCAGTGATCTGGAACAGAAACTCTGAAGTCCTTTTGCCATGTCCCCATTTTGAAGAAAATAATACATAAAAGTGCCCAGCTCAGCTTAAGGCAACACAGAGCCTCAAATGGCAGGCAAGGTCAGAAAAAAGGAAGAAAGAGATAGGGAAGAAGGGCTTGTTAAATAACTGGACACTGGTCTAAGGGTAAACAGTTCAAGTGGCTATACGGGAGTTATCAAGGAGAGAAATCCCAACCTAGCTGGAAGCTTCCACTATTCACTAAATTGACAAAGACAAATATCAAGAGCAAGAGAAGAATTTCCCAGACCTGCCCTACAGAAAAGTGAACTGTAATGATTAAGTGGAAAGAAAGAATATGCCAGGACCACAGGACACTGGAAGTTCTCTGTTTAAGATACTCAGACAAAGGAGAAAGCTTCCCAAATTCCTTGGAAACACAATTCTGTATGTAACACAGAGATGGTGGTATCAGTTAACGAAGTTCTAATTGTGTCTATTGCTTCCCCCAGAATGGGATGGACTTTCTTTTTTCTGACTTGATCTGGATTTAAATGCAGATTCATGCTGCTATGTATATATTTTTACTACTAAGTACTAATTATTTCTGTTACTGACACTTTTTTTTCAGAGCTGTCTTTAATTTTGCAGCTATTAAAATAACATTTCTTATGGACTTTTGAAGTTTTCTGCTCTCTATACCTGGGCAGTGGGTACGTGAGTGCATGCGTGTGTGTCTGTGTGTGTGTGTGTGTGTCCATACAGACTTCATTTACTTTAGGTTTTGTGTATATGAAACCATCAGAGATATCTTCGCGTTTTTATGAGGCTTGTTTCAAAATGTTCAGGAACATCCTTTCTGATTGATAATTTGCAATTGGGAAACTGTTCCTTTGTCTCAACATACATAATTGAGAGATGCTTCAATATAATTGTGTGCAGGGGAAAATTAATTCTAGAGGCCTCCCCTAGATTCTGTCCATGCTCAGGGTTATTTCACTACAAAAAAATGGATGAGGGATCCCTGGGTGGCTCAGTGGTTTAGTGCCTGCCTTCGGTCCAGTGCATGATCCTGGAGTCCTGGGATCGAGTCCCACATCGGGCTCCCTGCGTGGAGCCTGCTTCTCCCTCTGCCTGTGTCTCTGCCTCTCTCTCTCTCTCTCTCTCATGAATAAATAAATAAAACCTTTAAAAAAAAAGGGTGAGTTTTCCACAATAATCAATGCCTCATTCATGCCTGAGCCATGTACGTGGCAGCAGAATGTTCCTATCTATTTCTGACAAGAGTACAATTCCTGTGTGTGTGTGATTTAACACAGTTTAAGAGTCTTTCAGGGTTCATTAGGTGCTGAGCAGTTTATACCTTTATTCTATCCAAATGGGAGCAAATCCCAGGGAGGAAGTGTTCTGTGTCCACTGCAATTCTGTCAGGAATGACTACTGGCATCTTTACAGCCAGAAGAAGCGTAGCTAACATCCAGCAGAAAGAGGAAAGCACTTTTGGGTTCTCGTCTGTAATTTGTCCTTCAGACCAAGAACAATACAGAGTTGTAATTGGATTTTTCCCTTCTTTGTCATGTCTCCTCTTCCTCTCAATTCACACATTTACTGTATCGAGGCCCAGTTCAAATATCAATTCTCCTCTGAAATTGACTTCCACCTAAAATTTATCTCTCTCCTCTAATTCTACTCAATTAGAACATTTAGTCAGTGGCACTGAATACACAGTGACCTGAGCTGTACTTGTTCACTTATAGATATCATCCCCCTTCCTAGATTATAAGGTCTCCAATCATGGAGATGACAGCTTATAAAGAGCCACTAAGTTCAGTTACAATACAAAAATGGTACCCAATAATTACTTGATAAATGTATACACTCCATAAATACTTATTATGTACCTTCTATATGCCAGGCATAATGGGTGCAACTCCTGTCTTGACATGGTTCACAGCTGAGTGGTGTGACTGAAAGCATGTACAATGCCATCTCATATATAACCGATGTTCAACAAATTCCAAATAACCATAATAAGAATAAAATATGTGCCCTGAGAGGAGTCTCATAACCTGTCACAAGGGATCTTTATCTACACAAAAGAACACTGTTAGCTTCTCAAGGAATTTCCCCAGGGAAGGAGGTATAGATATCTCAGGCAATCAGGCTTAGTTTAGATTAAACAAAAATGTGCAGTTGACACAGTATTCTGAAAGAACTCGACCAAATCAAGTCTGATTCTTCTTGCCTCAACAATTGACCTTAGAGAACTTACACTTGACTGAAGCTCCTCTATTCTCAGACAGAGGTCTCAGCACATCAGCTACAATAGTAATAAATGAGTAATGGCAAAGCCCCACTGCTTTCTCACATCTGCTAGCTTTCAGAGGATTAAAAAAAAGAAGAAGAAAGAAAAGGAAAAACCAGTCTTCTGGGCCTTAATGTTACATTCTGAAAATTCTGCTTCATCTCAAATAATGAGACTCTTGGGAACACCAAGCTTGGCAAAGGTAAAATAATACATATGTTATGTTTTAGACAAGACACACAACCACAAATTGAGCTATTTTTAGCTAGAGTTTCCCTACTTGCCAAGTCAAAGTATGAAATCAAACTTTACAAGGTGTAGTTCTTGTGATATCAAAGTCCTCTCATCTGTGTTATTTCATTTAATTGATTAAGTACAGCTACCTGTAGGATGCAATTCCCCATTAGTTAGATGAGACAATAGAACCACAAAGCACATAAGTGGCAAACCCAAGACCATGCAACCAGCTTAAGTGGGAACCAAAACATCGGACCTTACTTCCAAGTCCAAAGTCTTTTTTGCTACAACCTATGGCCTCAAAGACTGGGCGAGACAGAGCCCCTCACTGAGCTGGAAATTCATTTGTTCTTGGGACGGTCAATGAATTAAAGAGAGAACGTGACCTTTACCTCTTTAAGGCAGCCCATAAAGTTGTTGCTGACAGGTGAGCCTGGCAAGTCAGCGGTACTCGGGCTTCCTCCCACGTAGAAGAAGTCATCAGAGCCCAGCATGGTGTAGTCCTCTTGGGTGTAGCCTGTCGTGGTAAGGATGCCATCCACAGAGATTGTCACCTGGTGGAGGGACATAGGGACAAAAAAAATCCCAGCAATGACTTTACAGTCTTATCAAAATCCGGTGACTTCCCCTACCTGTGACGTCACTTTCATTAAGATTTTGGTGAGGTATTCTTTCTAATTTGGATTGACTTTGGTATATGCAGCCAAATTCCATTTTCTGGTCTGCCTTCCCTGTAACCCAAGCCTCCAGCATTCGTCTGCAGACTCTCAGGAGACTTTGGTGGAATTGTCAGGATGAGCAACTTGCTCTACCCACTGCACTCTTTACTGAGTCAGGCTAGAAAATGGAACTATCCTCAGACGACATCACTTGTCTCAGTTCATTGGTAAAACGGCTATTTTTTGCACGATTGTTATTTATGGTGGTAGTGAAAAACAGCAAAGGAGACATTTGACAATGGGGTTTGTTAGGGTTGGTCTTTGGTTGTGGATGGTTTTTTCTTTTTTCTTTTCTTTTTCTTTTCTCTTTTATTTGTTTCTTTCGGGGCTCACACCACGCTGACAAACATGCATTCAGGGAGGGAAGGAGAAGGGTCTTGTTTTTGATATGTCATGGATGATACATGCCATGGACTACCCCAGGACACCAACCCCTGCCCTCCCTTCACTGACATCACCACCACCAAGAGAAGAAATGACCCAAACCAAAAAGGCAACTGTAACAAAAAGAAAGGAATATGAGGCATAATAACCAAAATAAAAATAATAACGCCCACAGGGAAGAAATAGCACCCACACACCCAACATCCATGAAGGGAGCAGAGGGCAGAGAAAAAAGATGGGGCCTCAAAACGTGCATACACCATACGCTGACACACCCATGCGAAAATGATGAGGAGCCAAGAGAAAAAGGTATAAGAAAAAGGGCAGGGATGGGGGCAGGAGTGAGGAAAACCAAAGGGAAGAATTGAAATCCACTTCACACTTACATGCACTAAACAAAATTTGGAACACAAGATGGAAGTAAAACCACCAAAAAAACAAACAAACCAAACAAACAAACCACTCAAAACTAAAGGGTTATCTTTCCCCTGCCTGCCACCTCCCTCAACTAAAGTAAAAAAAAAAAAAAAAAAAAAAAAGAAAAAGTCCAAACCCAACCCCAAAATATAATGAAGGATGAGAGAAGGATGAAGAAGAGTGGAGACAAAATGAAGAAAGAGAAGAGCATGGAAGTGGGCTGATGATGGACAGGTTGTTAGTGATGAGGAGGAACACAAGAGAACAAACTCTGATGCCCATGGGGAAATCCACGAGACAGGAACATGCCATGCAGAGTCTGTGCGGAGAACACACTGGCAGAGCTCCCTTTGGCCACGGTGCGGATTAAGGTGAGAGCTGGGAAAGGAAGAATAGAGGAAGTAGAGTACTTTCCTCCCCAGATCACCTGTGGCGGCTGGCCGTGGCCACACCAAAGGGAAAAAAAAAACAGGCTTCAGGAGTGGGGGGGGTGGAGGAACGAGAAAGGAGGAAAAGTGAGAGGGGACGGGGAGGCACAGAGAGAAGAAAGTCCTCAACAGAAATCCTGTTGTCCCTAGTCTGTAACTTGAAAGTTGCAAAATAAGAAAACAAAACAAAACAAATTTAGCTAAATGGAGAATCTTTCTTTTAAAAACCATTTTTAGGGGAAAAAAAATGACAAACTGGAGAAAAGGAAACCGTCCCAAACTCATCCAAATACCATTTCCAGGACAGGCATGTTCCCCTTCCTTCTTTTTTCTTTTTCTTTTTTTCTTTTCTTTTTTAACAAAAAAGAAAGGCTTGCATTTAATCCAACAAAATATTTTAAAAGAAGAAACAAGTCTAAGGAGGATAAAAGGGGGGTCTGGGAAGGAAAAGGAGGGCAACACACGGCAAACCCAAAAAAAGAGACAATAAGAATGATATCTACCAGACAATGTAGTTTGTTTACCATAGCGTGTCCGATGCCTGAGTGCTTTGCGGAAAAGGGGGAAGAAAGGAAATTAAAAATTGTGAACAGAACGATTGTTAATTAAAAAAACTAAAAACAAAGATGAGTCGTTAGGGTGTTAGTACATTAGTCGGTTAGTAAAATGACACATTGCATGAATGATCTTGTGTTAGTTTTTCAAAAAAAAGGCACCCGACACAGAAAAAGAGAGTGGGGAAGACAATGAGACCAAGACTCTATGGAAAACCTTGGCAGCCGGGGCAGAGCCAGGAAAGGAGCTGCAACCCACCCTGCCATTGAACGCCCCCTTTTTCTGAACACTGCTCAGACTGGACCTCACCCCAGTTAGAATTAGCATCATACTTACTTTCCAAGGGCTCTTCTGAATGAACACCCTTTTTTCCCTTCCCACCCTCTTGCCCATACACAGTCCATCTGTCCTGAAAGAAAACACCCTCTAAATATTATCATTTCACATGTAGATAGGTAGAGCTAAAATACTAATATTTGGGGGACTTTATATATATATATAACTCTGACTACATGCATGGATGATTAGGACTTTCAATACAGCAACAACAACAACAACAATTTAGTAAAGCATGTATAGGTTGCCTCTAGCATAGGAAAGCTATATGATGTAGCTTATTCTGGGTTTCCACAGGTGATTAAAGGTCCATGACGCCCTTGATTTTGTGTGGACATGTGCGGCAGGAGGGGGACATTCTCCTCTCGCCCTTCCTCTTGGTATACAATAACTGTGTTGTCAGAGTACATCAAAATAGGTGGGGGTCTTCTTTACTTCCCAATGTAGTTATTTATTTTGTTGTCTTTGCCAGAATGCTTCCCATTGGAATCGCTCTCCCCTACATCCCCCTTCAGAAAATGCTTTTCAAGCTTGTAAAAGCAATTTCGTGTATGGATAACACAAAAGACTGGCAGGTTAAACATTATTAAAGAAGCCCTATGATTTGTCACCTCTGACTATTTTCAGATGCTAAATTGCCAACACACCCTAAGCTGGAAGGCTGGAAGACCGGTAACCCCAGTTTTCTGTTTGTGGTTTCACTAAAGTTGCATTAGAGGTAAAGCAAGTCAGACGAGGGCCATGTTCAAGGTCATGGATTTTAAAACAAGACCAAAAACAAACCCAGAGAAAATGCATCACTACCTTGGTCCCTAATCCCAGTTACAGTCTGGAACAGACAGTCCACATTCCTTCCCTTAATCAGAACCCTTAGTAAAGTAGCTGGCCTTGGTCCTGACTTGGCTCAAAGGCAGAGCCATGAGTAGATGGCAAAGAAGGAAGAAATGGGCAAAGTTCTGCTCCAGTTAGTAATGAATACTCCAGGAAACTCCAAGTAAGCATTCCTCAGATGAATTTTTTGCCACAGAAGCCATTCGACCTTACCAAAAAAGTAGATGAGACAGTCATAAGCTTGTTATCAAATATTTATGAAGCAATTTACAGTTTAATTGAAATAGATAGGGGCTTCCGACCCCTTGAAATGTATCCCACAGAACTAAAAAAGATGTTATAAATGTATTTTTAATGAGCAAAATAATAATCTTAGATGATTCAGCACTGAAAGGATTACATTTGCAAAATCAACTCTGCTTTTCTGAGATTTCCCTCTCTTTCAATAAATTGCATTTGGATGCAAAATTCAGTCAGGATTTCAATGAAGACCAATTTTAGCTGCACTTTCTCTATGAGATTCATAGTCCCTCTGCCAAGAAATACCCCCCAACATCCTCAGGCCTCTGTAGCCCTGTCCAGAACTGAGAACTCTACTTAGCGGCATCATTGGTGATAGACAGACACAGTCACCTTCACAACAGAATCCTTGGCTTATAAATTGTGTGCATGTCACAGTGAGTCTAGCACCCAGACCATGGAGGAGCTCATAATCCTTCTGGAACATAAGGTGCTTTGCATATTTAGCCACCACACATGGCTGGGGAGGATTGTAATCACCATTTCACAAATGAAAACTGTGGTGTGGCAAGGTTAAATGGTTTGTCCAAGGGCGCTGAGGAAGCTGGGTCTCACAGCTTGGAAGAGAAACCCTCCAGGGTTGCTCTCCTCTGCTCGCACTGACCAAAACAGCACAACCAATGTTTGAGTAACAGTTTGGTTCATCCCCCACTCAGTTTAAAGGATGGAACTGGGGCCCAATTCTATTTTAGAAAAGTGTTTTCAGTAGAAATGAAAGCAATCCTTTCTCTGGCTAATTGGAATCACTCTAGAATGGCAACGCAGTATATGGAGTGGGAGAGAATCAGAGAAACAGACTGGCTGGTGAGAAACACAACCTTGCCCTGCTCCCCAAAGCATGAAAATGCTTTCCTTCCACTGACTAAAGCCTACTATGTACTGTGTACCTGCCCATCAAAACTGTCAAAAGGTCATGTTTTACTTTTTGGTCTGGTCTCTGCAACTCAAACATATCACGCCCTTATATGTTAGCAAGTGGACATTCGACTTGGACCCTCTAGACAGCTGAGCTGAGTAAGCATGGATGGGTGAAAGAAAGCAGTAGCAATTGTATCCTTTGGCCTTCGAGGAAAAACAGTGATTCAAAAATGTCCAGTTCATGGGTATTAAGATGAGTGGGGGGTTCTAAGACTTGTATTATTTGGTAACGTCACCATAGATAGAAGAGAATCTCCCAACCAGGTGGCTTCCTCAACATACTTAAGTGTTACAATGGGTGTTTTGAATACTGTGTGGTCCCAGCACCTGTGAACCTTCTCTGTTCACTTAGCAGTACTAAGGAGTTACTCTTTTCTCAAACAGAAAACATATGCAGACACCTGTCAGTTCTTACACTTTCATATTTACATTAGAAGGCATTAAATCAATCATACTGCAGAAGAAAATTTGATAAGCACTTTATGGAAATTTGCACATGTTTTCTGATTAATAAAGGATGAACACTGTCTAACTGGGTTATAACAAATTCACAAGGAGAAAAAAAGCAAGCGCAAAGAGCAACCCAGAAATGGGCATTAGCACAGACCCTGGCTTTTATAGGAAATGCTTTTTATCTTCACTGATGTGGGCTGGTGAGATGTTACTATTATACTGCTATGACTATTATTATTAGTCATGAGATTGAAAACAACTTCACTTGGCTAAGGCTTTCTGAGAGCATTGTCACCTGACGGAGTTGCCTGCTTAGAATCGGGAAGCGATGTGAGTTCTCAAGCACGAACAGAACCAGGAAAGGCTGCTCCAAAGTTGACTTTTTTATTTGGGTCCTTCCACTTTCCAGGCCTCCCAGTCAACTGAAGAGCCTCGGAGGTAGAGACAGGGGCAATATAGTAGGACCACCGCACCAAGGAACAGAGAAACAGAGGAATTCAGAAAGATTCCAGCTAATTCATTCTAAGGCTTCAGATTAACATAACAACAGGGAAAAAAAAGAAAGGAAGAAAGAAAGAAAGCAGAGGAGGGGCAGTAAATTAAAAGGAAGGAAAAAAAGGAAGGCTTGTTCTGGAAGGAATTAAAGTCATGGCATCATGGCAATGGCTAACTTAATTAAAAAGATAAACATATATTCAAAAAAATGAGGAAAATCTAGTAAGCTGCAGAAACAAAACATCATCCCTAATTGAATTTAACAATAATACAGCAAGATTCAAATGTAATTAAGAAAATGATACAAAGGAAAGCAGGATAAAAGAAATGAAAGTATTTATAACTTTTATTATCTACACAACTGAATTTTATTTTCTGGAAAAAACAAGCACAAGTGGAGAATTGAAGTATGAGGAGAAACATATTTTCATAATTTTCCTTGTGAAACTGCAACGATTGGGAGAGTGTTAGACGTTGACAAATCCAACCTGTATCTATACCCTTCCCCAGCTCCAGCTAATCCAGTACCTGCTCCACAAACCTCCTCCCCAGCTACCCAAGAGGAGCCTCCGGGCACTCTCTCCCCTCAGCCATTACCTGCCGGAGGTTGCGTGTCACTTTGACATCGTGCCAGGCGTTGTCGTTGAATTTTCCATTCACTGGCTCCACAATGGCCTCAAAGGCCCCGGACCCCAGGTTAATGACCAAGGAGACCGCACCATCCTTCAGAGCCAGGTTGACATAATCAGCCGACTTGCCCGTGTGCAGGATGAGCCCGTTCCGCTGCCAGGTCTTAAAGGAGAGGGTGATTTCATCACTGCTGCTCTGGATAGGGTTCTGAGACAGGTCGTAGCACAGGTACTCTGAGCCTCGGAAAGTGGCCACATTCTCCTCTCGAGCTGCATGAAAAGGAAAGAGGAAAGGAGTTAACACTTGACTGGCATGAGTCATCTGTATGCAAATACCAAAGAGAACATGTTCCCTGGGGCATTGCCCCTACCAGTGAGCTGATATCGGCAGGAGCTCCCTCCAACTCTTCCACCAGACCTGTGTCTAGGTACTAGGGAAACAAGTGAAGACAGTAACTGCAGAGAAGCTATATATCCTCACAAGGGTAGAAGACCAATGCAATGGTGTAGAAGAGCTTGCTGCCTTTCCTTCCCATTTTCTCAGAGAAAAACCTAGAGGGATATTTTATGCAAAATGGCAAAGTGAGGTTTCCATTGCTTTTGCTTCAATGATGGTTTTCAAATGCTTGTACAAGAGCTGGTTTAGAATGGATAATTAACTGTTCTGACAAAGGGATCTTTAGCTCTAGGTGCCTTTTATTGACCAATAACTAAAAATCAATTACCCTGAAAGATCTGGCTCTAATTTCCATCCATCAATAACCCAGCTAACTTCGGTTTCCATGATAGAGTCCTGAGCCCAGTGGAATGTGATAGCATTATTAAATAGGAGGTTGGATCTGCGAAGGCGATCAAACAGATGAGGGAAAGGGGATAGAATAAAATTTGGTAATAGACTTTGACAAGACAGCAATAGCTCCCTTAGATTCAAAGGGATCTCTGTTGTAGGAGTCTCCTAATTTAGATGGCCCTGATCAGACCATTCTGTTGAACATCTAAGGGCCCACAGGGTCAAGAAAGCATTCCCCTGGAGCATATATTCCCTTTCAAGGCCTCACCCTGGGATCCTCTAATTCCCTACCAAAAGAGCCCCAGGCCTGTTTCCAAGGCTTCTGCAAGCCTCTACTCTGGACTCATTTTCCAACAGCAAATCATGCCATCAGTGTGCATACCTCAAGGACTGAGGACTAACAATGTAGGGCCATTTTCAAGGATGTAGACAGACCTTGGCCACAGGGACATCCATGTGCATTTATATCAGAGTCCTTGTGGATACAGGATAGAGTCAAAGGTTGACAGAGGAAGGAAAGAGGCCAGCGGCTGACAACCAGAGGGGCTGGTTCTTCCCATGCTAACATTTCCCAGTGCAGAACTCTGAGGAACCAAAAACTCTAAATGTGCACCTGGCTTACCAGGTAGTTCAAACATGTATTTGTCAAGGTAATGACATGTTTTACTTAATCATTTGTTGATGTAATTTCTAATTTCAAAATATAGCATCTGGACTTTCATTTGTCTTCCTGCCAAGCAGCCTGACTTAGAATGGCCTACTTCATATTGGAGTTGGCCAAAAGCTATATCAAAAGCACCACATTAATGAAAGGAAATGGGCAACAATACAGGCTGAATATATGGTTTCCCATTACAGAAGGGGAGCTACAAAAGAAGGCTGAGCTAGTTCTATTTCCTCTTCTATAACTACACCTCAGTCTTGGTAACCAGTCAATTCCACCTCAACTTAGATCCTTATCCATCATCACAGCCCTTGGTAAGTCACTTAAGTAAAATAAATATATTCTCATGATTAGGTAAGAACTATAAAGGTATCACTCATCATATGGGAGAGATGACCACCCATTACATACTGTATTAAACTAATTATAGCATCATGACAGCCTTAAAACATGAACCTCAACTTTGTACTCCAGAAAATTAAAGAAGAGATCAGACTTGTCCTGTGTGTTCCAGAGGGTCTCAATGATATGTGTCTACTTGCATATTTCTGCTTATGTGCATGTGCATGTGCACACACACACGCACACACATACACACAACACACTGGCATAAGCAAAAGGGACCTGTACACATATAAATGACCACAGTGTATCTTATATGTATATATAAGTAGAAAGTATTACTTGGCACATAACCCATGTCTGATGTTTTTCACCAAAAATAGCCCCCCCCCCAAATCATAGAGCAGCAATTTGATACCATCTATATGTTTGAAACAGATTTTTCCAACACCCTAGTACCCTGTATATTGTCTTTTCTCCTCTCATTTCTGAAAAAACGGCTTTGTTAAAATGCAACTGGAGGGTGCCTGGGTGGCTCATTCATTTAAGCATCTGCCTTCAGCTCAGGTCATGCTTCCAGGGTCCTAAGATCAAGCTCCCCTTAGCAGGGAGCCTGCTTCTCCCTCTCCTCCCAGGCTTGTGTTCTCTGTTGCTATATCTGTCTTTCTCTCAAATAAATAAATAAAATCTTTTAAAAAGTGCAACTGGATAAGCCTTTGTTCAGTAGACCAAGAGGTAAGCCTGACCTAGAATAAAAGATGCCAAATCAAATGCAGTTATCACCACTAAACTCTTTTCCTATGGATGTAAATGTGGACAGAGCCAACTGCTATGCCTGTCCTTGGCACCACATGTAGTATAGTAACGGATGTCTTCTAAGTCTTTTAAGTTAGACCTTAATGTACCCACTTAACTGAGATAAAGGAACAAAGAAATGAGTGCCTCTAAAAAGAAGCTTAAATTAGTCATTGAGTACCCTTCAAAGGGGAATGGTTTGACACAGAACAGTAAGGCACCAGGATGTTATTTGATGTGCTACGTGGTGCTTAATATTTGTCATGTAATTAAATCAAAGAGTATATAAAAATAATAAGTTTTGGAGTTTATAAGGGATTTTAAACTTGCTTGATTTAATGCCTTTTTTTCTTTTAATCAGGGAAGAAACTGACAACTAAGAATAAGTGAGTTGCCCAAAACCACACAATCCGTTTGTGTTACTCTGCACTTCTAGTGCCTATCTGTATTTTTCTCTAAATATCCTTTTACCTATCACTTTGGATGTACCACATGCCCTTACTCTACCATTCAAATGGCACGAATATTTATTCAAATGAAACAGCCATGCATTAACCCATTAACCATCCCAAATCTTAGATAAATTGAGCCAGAAATTTATTTCCCCCCACTCTACATAGATGACACTTACTCACCAAAAGTAATGTTTCCCTTTCCCCCTGGAATCTGGGTGTGTTTAAAGCAATATAACTTGTTTTATGTGGAAGCCATAGAAGAAAAATGACATCATTGTAGGGAAGAGAATATCACAAGAAATAAACAAGAAATAAAACCAACATGAGAAATAGTCTATGTAAAACACATGCATATTTATGCTAATTTCCATGCAAATTTACCAACAAAGATTTTATGTAGCAGAGTGTGTCCCTTTGCAAGTTATCTAAGGAAAATTCTGTAACTGTTCACAACCTTCACAATCTCTTCACTCAAGCATGAATTTTCCCAGTTTACCTCTTCCCTGGGCTGGAGGAGGCTACCAAGAGCAGCATCACCCCAGATGCTAGTATCTCCTCCACATGTCAATACACAATAGACACCTGAAAACTACCCTTTGAGTCATATTATAGATAAGCAAAAGTGTGCCATTTTTAATGCATAGGATACATTCCTGACAGTGTGGGGAGGAGAGGCATTGGCAGTACATGAACTGGTCTTTAAAAGAGCAAATGAGGGGCATGGAGGGAAAAAGGAGTAAGAACTTGAAGAAATCATTCCTTTGTATACTCTCACAACTGATTATCTCTCCTAAAATCCTAATCTTAACTTCTTTCCACTAGCCAAAACTTAAGCACTGTCTTATCACCTTGAAAACCATACTAAATTGACAACATAACTAAAAGACACAAAGCTAAATAGTGACAAACACATTTCTAAGCCCATTCATTTCTCCAAACTCTCCACTAGAAAAATATAATATTGCCCCAAATTTATTTTCTATTCTTAGTGTTTATACTGAGAAGGAAGTTGAAGAGACAATGCAGTCACCTTGTATGTATTCAAGCTAAATAGGTAGAGACAATGGATGCAGTGGATTATGTGAGTACACAACAGCTTAGCATAAAGCTCCAGCCTGGCAAGAGGGCACACACTGACATGGCTAATGGACTGTTCAGATCCACTTAAATTATATCACCTCAAAGTTTACAATCAATTGTGTAAGTGTTAAAATAAAAATGTTATTCTCACTGCATGGAAAGCAGGACTCCATTGTATGACAACAAATCATTTCCCCATTATTTCTAAGTGTCCAATTGATTAAACATTAGATGCAATCTAGATATGTATAACCCAAGATTTTAAGTTAGCTTGTATAAGATATGTAAAGTATGGATCTTTCAAAAGGCTTGTTAAACCAAGTACTATATATAAATAGCATTAACAAGCATCTATTCAATTCTATTTTCCACTCTTTCCCCCAAAAAAACATCCAACTACTGATTTATATAATAATATCTCTATTTCTCTGAGAAAATGCAAAACAGATTAAAATATTCAGTGTAATATGTTTTTACTATGCAATCTAAGAAGTGTGGAGAAATGCATATCACCATTTAATTGGGCTTGTGGTTTCTGATAGCTTGATGTCTCAGGCTTTGAGATCAAGAAATTCAGGCTTTACTCTGAAGGTTACGAGGAAGGAGGCTATGAGGAGTCACGGCACAAATTTATTGAAAGGATGGAGGATCTGATTTGTATTTTTAAAAGATCACATAATCTTATAAAAAGATTTTGCAACTCAATTTATGTTGAGTTGAGAGGGAACTGAAAGAGCAAACTAAAAGTAAAGAGTCCTGTTAAAAGATGAGAACATAGGGGCACCTGAGGGGCTTAGCTGGTTGAATGTCCTACTCTTGATTTTGGTTCAGGTCATGATCTCAGGGTCCTGAGATAGAGCCCCACATCAGGCTCCATGCTCAGTGCTTCATCTGTTTGTCCCTCTCCTTCTCCCTCAGCTCCTTTACCCGGCTTGTTCGCATGCACTCTCTCTCTCTCCCTCTCTCCCTCTCTCAATCAATCAATCAATCAATCAATCTTTTAAAAAAAGAAAAAAAGATGAGAACACATTTCAACTACTTTTCTAGGGGTGCCTAGGACTGGTTCAACCTGGATGTTGATACCCTTCCCAAGTAAGGTTTACCTTTCCCTGGGCAGTAATGGAAGCAAAGGATTCTTAGGAGAGACAATCCAGGAAACTGAGAGGCAGAGGTACTGGCAAGCCACAGACAATGGGAGAACCCAGAGTTTGGACACTTACAATCCGAATGCAGCCATGGAAAACCAAGGACCAGAGGTAAAAATTGAGGGAGAATCATAGAACATGAGACATGGAAGGCCTCAAGTTAGAACATGTCAGGCATGAGTAAAGGAGGATTCTAGGTCCATTTGCAAATACACATGCAGAGTTTCTTAAATGTCATATATTTCCAAATGCTTTCTTGGCCATTATTTGTAGCCTCTCAACACTCTGTGAGGTCTCTTTGCTGTGTTGATGCCAATGTGAGCATCTGGGGGCACGTAGTTTAGATGGGTTATCCAAGGCACTAAAAAGTATTTAAGTCAGTTCCAAAATCTTTGTCCCCTGATTTTCATTGCATTGGTTTTGCTACAACATCATACCACCATCTTGCCAGGAACTCAAACTCTCAAGAGCAACAGGTGCCTAGGACCCCACAACTGTTCCTACAACGGCAAGACATTCAATATGTCAAAAGGAGAAACCAATGACAATGACAGTTAAGAGTCCACTCAGGTAGCAGTAACCCAAGCAGAGGAATGGACAGTGGGGCTAGCTTTAGCCCAAAATTCTCTAGCAGCAGATTGAAGAAAGCCAAACTGAGAAGATTGCACTCTTTACTTCCATCAGAGAACCTTGGAAATGGAATCTTTAGACACCGCTTAGAAGAGCCTATTAAAATGCTAACCCCTCTGGAATGGCTACAACCACTGGCCCTGAGCAGAACACCTGCTGTGCTCCAGAATGGGAGTGGGAGCCAGCTTCCTGAGGCTACACCTCAGAGACATGGGCAAAACGGCTCTCATCTCTGAATCCTTTGTCCTTCAACTGGCCTCCATGCAGCAGTGTGGTACTTTAGTCAGTGCTGATGCTAAGATAACCCTTATTGGCTATCCTGGCCTGGCCCACCCTGGAGTTCATGAGGCATAAGAACACAAGGGCTGCTGCTGCCATCTTTGCCAGACAAGAGGATGTGCTGCAGTCCTAGGGCCAGCCTGCTGATGCCTTTCCCCTGATGCACAGACTCAACAGGAATGGATGGCACTGTCCATCCTCCGGTGGGGCAAATGCAGTGACAGGCTTCAAGTTCTCCAATTGTAAACTGATATATCACTCAATTCTTCTGGTCACTGCTTATGCGGCAAAAAAAAAAAAAAAAAGTCCTGATAGTGACAAAAGAAGCACTGAGCAGGTGAGCAGGTGGTACACTAAGCAGAAATTGATTTTTAAAGAAGTCCACAATTCCACAATTGCTCTGCTCATTCCTAGGGACACTGCAACTGCATATCCACTCAATTTGGAAAAGTGGCTTGAGTAACACAACAACTGGGGTAGTATGCTGGCAAAGGAACAAGTTATAAGGCAAAAGTGAATTTGTTCTTGCACAATTCTGTTCCCTTTCCACACAACCTGCTGAGAATCCAACTTCCAGAAAAAGAACTCCCACTTCTGAGGGATCTGTCGGCAGACCTCCAAGTTGGCAGCTAGGCTATGAGATTAATCATATTTGCCAAAATGAGGGAAAAGCAGAAATCCTTTTACTACAGTAAATTCTGCTGTGTGTCACCTAATGGTAAGTCCTGCTAGAATTAGAGAAGGAACATGCTGAGTGAGAAAGGCAAAAAACTGTACAAGCGTGTGCCCCCATCCCAGTTCTTGCTGCCCCCTTTCCCTCATGATATATTTTAGGGCCAAACAAAGCATTTGGATAGATCAAACTGCAGAGCCAGTCCCCAAGGGAAAATGATGAATCCTTAACCTGCCACATCCCATCATACAGGTATTTTAAATGCTATGTACCAGCAGACAGCAAATTGCGTCGCTATGAGCAATCCCGCACTACAAAAGAAAACACATAGGAAATCTGACCTCCTGGAGCCATTTCCAAGCTTTAGCCTCAGATTCTCTGTAGGAAAGATGCAACAGAGAAATAAATGGACTTTTCCACGCTGCCTGGGTCACTCAACTAGCCTGCAGATGTTTCTTGAAAGTGATGAGAAGGAAAAGAGTAAATCAAGTTGTCACTTGGAAAATAAACAGCTAGCATCCTGGCAAGGGAAGCTGCCTTGGTCCACAAAAGAATGGCCTGGAAAAATCACGCTTCACTGAAATCACTGGAAATCTGATGGCATCCTGAAGACTGTATTTCTCTCGGCTGCATTACAATAAAAGTTAAAATTTCTGTTCATTCATTTAAGGAATAAGGATTTGCAGGTGCCTACTATGCACCAGCACCAGGTGATGTGTCCAGTGCTGAACGCACTTACGCTGCATGGCAGCCCTGTAAATAGGAATAATTAGCTGATATTTTACTGGAGAAACTGTAAAAAGAAAAAAAAACTCAAATGCCTGCTAAGCGCCAGGCCCTGACATAGACTCACACAAAACAGAGCACCCTCCTCTAGCCCAGGGTGTCATGTGACTGTGGACTTAGTGACATGGAGAGTAATGATGAAGACAGACCTGGGTTGCAGAGCCAGCTCTGGCACTTAGACCTAATTCTATGAAACCTTAGCTTACTACTTGACCTTTATTCTCTATCCCTCAGTTCCCTAATCTACAAAATGGGAATAACCAGAGTACATATTTCATAGAGTTTCTGTGAAACATCAATCAGATAAAGTCCATGGCCCAGTTCCCAGGCACAGACTTGTTAGCTGGTAGCAGTGGTGGTGGTGGTGGTGGTGGTTTTGGTAGTAGTAGTGGTAGTGGTGGTGGTGGTAGTGGTGGTAAGAACACACACAAGTAATTACAATTCAGCACAGCAAATGTTTAATAGGTGATATTGGCATACAGAAGAAGGAATAATTGACCCTGAGAGTTAGTGAAGGTGCCACACAGGAGGTCAAACTTCAGCTGTGTCTTGAAGTTTAACAGTTCACCATACAAAAATGGGATGAAATTCTAGTTAGAAGAAACGGCGTATTCACTGGTGTAGTAACTAGAAAAGTAGAGGGTGTTCATGAAATGGTGAGAAGTTCAGTGTATAATGGGCATTGTAATGAGTACATGAGAGCAGCCTCAGAATCAGGCCAGAGTCTTATATGCCATATCTTGAGGCACTGGGGATGGAGGATCAACAGAGGAGAAGAAAACTTCTTGAGAGCGGTACAATTATACTTAACTTGTATTAGGATTTCAATGCGTGGACAGGCTGCTAGAGTGGTAAAGAGGGATCCAGAAGACATCTCTGTGGTGGAATGGATATTGCTAAGAAACCGTGGCCTGAGGTAGTTGTGTTGCATATGCCTGCCTGCCCACTTAAAATAATTTATGTAAATGCTGTACATTTTATTTTCACTTAACCCCCTGATCTATAGGAATCAAGCTATCATTATGTTTCTTCCACTACAGGTTCCTCATTTTAATTGTTGGTCAATCAAACATGTATTGAACACAAACAGGACACTCTATCTGGTAAAGGAAATTCCATTTCCCTGTCCCCACAACTCCACAAGAACATTTCCTCCCCATTCTCCAGAACAGAATTGTTTTCAAGTAACACTCGAACCTTCTTTCCTTTACTCATTTGCTTTCCTCCAATGAGAAGTGATTCATCCACTTGGGGATAGAATAAGGGTCTGACATCCATAGGTCCATGTTTCTTAATTAGGTGGTCACTATTCCCACATGTCCTGTCTTTCTCACTCCTTCAGCCTTCCTCTAAAAAGTTCTCCTCTAGGTTCTCCCATGTAGCAAATCCATCCGCATGGACTCTGTCCCTGCAGAAGGTGGCCTGTGGTTTCCTAGCTCTTCTCTCTAGGGCTGAGTGGTTGAGTTTAACTATGGAAAAATCACAAGGAAGCCAAATTTGTTTGCAGATCAAAGCCACACTCTCTAACACAGCTCTACCAGCAAAAGAACTGATGTCTGGTTCCTTGACCTGATCACCAATTTGACTCTTGTGTCTATTCCTCAATGGATTCAGAATGTTATGGTTGTCACCTCAGACAAGAAAGCAATCCAGTCCTTGGATTGCTTTCACTCTGGAAAAATAACAGACACATCTGGAACCACATGAGGTCAATGACAAGTAAATATATCAATTTTAACAATGATTTAAAAGCCAGCTCTATGCCACAGTGTTTATTAAGATCATTTCTTAAAGTTACATAGAGGATATGGGTGATTATGATGGAGAAGAATTTAACCGTAGTTGTTCTCCTGGATATAAGTTTTAGACTGAGATTTGAAGTTTTGGGATTAGAAAAAATTACGGAAAATACACACACTCACAAATCTACATACCCCCTTGCACCAGTCCAAAAAGAATAATATGAATGTTTATATTTCTTTTCAAACTGATTCTTTTTCAAAGTTACACAATAACTAAGGTAATTATACTGGAGTACCAAATGCCTCATTGTGAAACTGTAGTCCATGGAATAAAAAAAGGACAAAGACAAAAAAAAAAGGTAGTAGGAACAAAAGCTGGAGAAGAGAGGATGGAAGACTGTAGTTCTAATACAAACAGAATTAATAACAATGAGAAATATTCACTATGATTCTAAATTAGGAAACAGATCATCTGAAATGATTTTTACACGGGTACATACACGGACTCTACTACCTTAAATTAGATATTCACTGTATCCACATATACTGTTCAGAAAGGAATATTAAAAGTCATGAAAGGTTCACAGAATTTGGAAAAACTCTCAGGGATATTAAGGTATTTAGAAACTGAGTGCCTGGGTGGCTTAGTTGCTTAAGTCTCTGACTCTTGATTTTGTCTCAGGTCATGATTTTAGGGTCATGAGATTGAGCCCTGTGTTGGGCTCCACAGGGAATCTACTTAAGATTCTCTCTCCCTCTCCTCTACCTCTCCCCTCTCTTGCTCTCTTACTCTCTCTCTTTCTCTCAAAAAAGATATTTAGAAGCAATCAATATGGGTTTTAAAGCCCATATGGGCTTTTAAATTATTTATTTCTGCAAAATATCTTTCATCCAAGATGAAAACAAGAATTTTCCATAACCAATCATCGCCATAGCATCAGAAGAGGATGCTCTAATTGACCTCCAGCCTCAGTAAGTCTGTAACTAAATTATCTTGCTGCTAAAACTATCCACCTTTAGTATCCAGAGAAAATTAGCCAATTTGGTATTATGTGAAACTTCCTACAGATATTTCAGGAGCTCAAATGGTTCCTCTTCCTACAAGAGGAATGAGCTCTAGAGACTGTCAAGCTTCATCTGGTGATCAACGGGGAAGTATAAGGTGTTAAAGGTTTTTACCCTATGTTTCCTTCACTCAGCCCAGAATATATAGAAAATAATGTACATAAATTGGAGGTGGCCAATAAACTTTGCCTCCACTAATTCATACACATACACACACACACACACACACACAATGATCACCAACTATTATGTATTACAGTTCCATTCATATGTAACAAGAATAGAAAAACACAGAAGCAATCTACACATCAGTTTCAGGTAGTGTTTACTTCTGGTGAGGGAGAGAAGAACTGGAACCAGACAGGTACTCAAATAAGACTAAGTCTTTATAAAAAGGGTATAAAGCAAAAATGGCAAAATATTAAGATGTGTTCAACCTGTGGAATAGCTAAACCAACGTTTATAATATTTTCTACTATACAGACTACATGTTTGAAATATTTCATACTGTTTATTACAAAAAGTTAAATCTCTGCAGATGATTTTGATGAAATACTCAATGGCCCAATAAATCCTGAATGATTCTTTGTTTATTTTACACATTGATGTCAAGTCTTCAATCATCTCTTGTGAGCACCAGTTTTCCACATGTTTTTGAAATCTCTCACGTATCCCTGAATGTGTTAAAGAAAGACATGTGGAATTGAATTGGAATGCAGCTGAACTGATCTCAGTGACTCTAACATCATGAGTTCATCATCCTGCCCCCCACTGCCTTCCCCAGTCCTGGAGACTCATGGCTCAGGGCACTGGTATCCCGGAGCAAAGTCTGGCTTCTTAAGGATAAAGGGAGGAAATATTCTTGGGAGCCGAGGAGCAGAGAATACCTGAATTTTTTCCTGAGCAAGTACTCAACAGCAAGTGCTGAGAGTCGACCCAGGGTATGTCACAAGAACATCTACACAAGCCTCCCAACACTTTTTGCCTCCCACAGCAGAATACAATCATCCTAGTTCTTTAAGAAAACCCCACTGAGAAACCTGAATCTGTGCCCACGTCTTTGGCCTCCCCCTGCAGCAGGCAGCCCAGTTTCTCCTTTGTTAGCACTGTGGCTCTAGCCTACAAGTCTAGACAGAGTGGCTTGTTAAAAGGCCTTGGAGTCAATGCCTGGACAAGATCAATAAGGCTTTTTATGACACAATGAAAACTCTCTATTTTGTTAAATGCAGCTAATCTACCATTTCTGCAGTACTTCTGAAGCTTTCAGTGCTGAGCACTACAGCCCAGGTGATTAAAACCCTGTTCAGTGACACAAACTGGGGAATTTTGCCAACATGGACATACAAATCCTAGAAATTTGTGCCATGTCTTCTTTTATAGTGAGGTGTGCATCTCCTTTTCCTACCAAGAAAATGTCTGTTGAGAAAATAGGGGCAGATACTAATAAAAATTAAAACTGCCCCAATCCAGAGCTCCCAGGAAGAGAGGGACAATGTCCCAAGTCTAAAGTAATTAAATGGGGATCCCTGGGTGGCGCAGTGGTTTAGCGCCTGCCTTTGGCCCAGGGCGCGATCCTGGAGACCTGGGATCGAATCCCACATCGGGCTCCCGGTGCATGGAGCCTGCTTTTCCCTCTGCCTGTGTCTCTGCCTCTCTCTCTCTCTCTCTCTCTGTGACTATCATAAATAAATAAAAATTAAAGTAATTAAATGAAAAAATCTGAACCCAGGGGTCAACAAAGATGGGGTACGTTGAAAGGGGGTGAGGGAGGGAAGGGTAAATTCTCTAAAATGCAGACAGACTTAAAAATCAAGTGACCTGACTTAAGAAGCCTAAATAAAGGAGAAAATCTTTAGTGACTGCAAATTCAATTATAATACCAATAGTGTGCATAAAGCTACAATAAAGTGTTTACTTCATTGTCATCATTTCTTCATCTCAGACTACTAGCAGAATCTTTTTTTTAGAGTAGATTCTTTTTGCCATAGTATAAAAAGGGCAGGAAATTAACACTCATTATTATCAAATCTATATTATGTTCTAGACTTTTACAGAGAGAGAGGCCCAGTTAGACAAATAATATCTACATAGTATTTGACAAAAATTAACCAAGACTGGTTTTGATGGTTTAAGATACAAGAGTTCAAAACATTTACCATAAGAACCCAAGCATTATTAACAGAGATAGCATATCTGGGATCATACGTCACCTGAAAGAGGAGCTTTTCTACTGGGATACTTAGTATAGTTCTTGTTCAACTCTCACAAGAGTCTTGTGAAATAAAGTTTTACCAGCTTCACATTACAAATGATAAAACAAAGGTTCACAAAGGTTGAAATAACTGTACACTATCACAGCTAGTAAGAAGCAGATCAAAAATACAAACTAAGGTCAACTTCCAAACACTATATGTTGTCCACTTGGTCATGTAGCCTCCTGGTGAGGGTCGGATATCTTTGCAAAGATCTCTGTCAATAATATTCCTGCAGGAGATGAGCTACTCATTTCTTTAAAAATAACAAAAACACACATTTATATAGCATGCATGTCACATTTTGCAACCCACTTTCATGTACATTATCTAATTTTGTAAAGCATCCTTCTACAGCTTCTAGAGGAACATCTATCTGCCCAACAAAGCTTGGTTTTCAGCAAATACTGAGATGTATTAACCACACACTTTGGGATATGAACACAGATCAGAAGAACACTAAGAAAAAAAATGTAGGAATTCTGCACATTTGCAACACTGGAAATATATAAATGCTAAAACAAAAACCACTGAATTATGAGAGCATAAATAAGGAAATCCATTTTTGACACACTGAATCTAAAATGGAAACCCTCCTTCTGAGTCAGAATGATTCACAAACCATTTACAGATGCTGCATCACCCCCAATAAGCTCACTAAAGCTCCAGGGCCAGACAGCTGGACTCCAGGTTATGATAGCAGAAGCTATAGACAAAAATATGCTCAGGGTTTGCAGAGGAGAAAAAAGTTGACCTATGATCAAAAAGAATACAAAGGAACTGGCATTATAAGACTCTGGAATAGACACTCAAATTGTAGCTTGTATAGTCATTTACAGAATGGATATTTACAGCTCTGATGTCAATAAAACAAAAATTCTAACCTTCTCCAGCAATACTAGTTAAGATTTATCAGTGATATTTTAACCATGGGTTATGATAAAATAATAAATGATCTGGATATCCCAACTGTGGTATGAAAATACTGCATAGGAAATTCCAGACTTACAGAAGTTAGGATATATGTACATCACAGCAGTTGGTCAAGGTTTCTGACCAGACTTTGTAAGTGAATGAGCCAAAACAAAGAAAGGTAAGAAGACTTACAGTATACTAAAATACTGTCCAAGACTTAAAAATACAAAAAAGACTGGCAGCTAATTCCTGCCAGATATTGTGAAATTCCCAGGAAGACGTCACCAAAGATGCATTCCAATATGGTGGCAGTTGAAGTCTAAAAGGAAGTTGACTGAATCTCATTCTCTGATTTAAAGAATCAGAATCTGTCTTTCTCTTCAGGAGTCACCATATCATGAGAGTTTGACTATATCAACTAATGAACATGTGCATGAGACAGACATCAGAATGCCCTTATCATAATTCACAATGAAAAACTATCAAAAATTCCTATAGTTCACTTGGACTTGGATCCAAATATTGGTTACCAGACATTAGCCTCAGGTAAAGTTTTCACCAATCATGGCAACAAGGAAAATATGGACACTATAGAACATTTTTAAAATAAAAACTATATTTACACACTATTCATTCATGCAACAATTATTTACATAGGACCTACTCTATGCTGTGCTAGACATAGAGAACATGGAACTTTCATCCCACTTCTTTCTACTTTTTTTTGGTTTGGGAATCCTGTCTTTTTAAAATGATGATGATGACAGATGAAAATTGTTAATGTCCTTAGTTGGCAAAATAAAAAGTAGTCAACACAATTTTACTCCTTCCCTTTTCTATAAAAATTTCTCTTGTCAAAATCCAAAAGATTGAAGAACCAGTGAACCAGAGAATCTTCTCTTTGTACGTTCTCAGTCAGGTTTTCACCAAAACATGGCACTCTCACAAAAAGGGGTTGACCAGGTGCTTCAAATAGAGTAACCAACCATTCTAATTTGCCTGGAACCGAGAAGTTTCCCAGGACATGGGACTTCCTGTGCTAAAATAGGAACAATCCCTGGAAAACCAGAATGATTTCTCTACATGGCTCACATGTCAAAAGGTTAAAAAACATCAAGCAGATCAAATAAAAACCCTCAATTACCTAGAATCATTGACAAATAAAGGGTCTTGAATTAACTGGGCGCTTTTGCTAGTTGTGAATTTCTGACCATTTCAAATTTGACATTCTGGTTTTTAAAGAACATACAATCACAGTGACAATATAAGTAATGCATTTATTGCTATGGTTTATCACTTTTTATGAACTTTAAAGTCAATCAAAGAATAACCTAAATCCCCTTTGAGGATTCAGAAGGCTCTTTAGAAGTTCACGCTCCTTAGAGCATCTACTCATCAAAAATTATCACTGTATACCACCATGAATAAATAGCTTCTGCTTTCCAATTGTTTGAATTTGGGATCGTAAATGTCCTCTGTATTATAAGTAACTGATTAGGCTGTATGGAATGATATGTGTAAACAGTGGTGTTCTCTTCAAAATTGTTAGGATAACTTCCAGAAACGGGCAGAAACTTTATAAAAGCTTCAGAATCACAGCCTCTGGTACACAACTGGTTGACATTAAAAGGTCTACTTTTTTTTTTAAGATTTTTATTTACTTATGCATGAGAGACAGAGAGGCAGAGACACAGGCAGAGGGAGAAGCAGGCTCCATGAAGGGAACCTGACATGGGACTCGATCCCAGGCCTCCAGGATCCCACCCTGGGCTAAAGGCGGCGCTAAACCACTGAGCCACCAGGGCTGCCCCTACTTTTCATCCTTGAGCACTGCTCATTCTTTCTTTCCCTCCCTGCTAAACCCACTAGCCCATACCCCAACCACCTAAGACTACCCACCTGCTGGGGCCTTTAGAGCACCACTCTACAAAAGAACAACCATGCCCTGCTGCCCTCATCTGAAGTAGAAAAGTAAGAACATTATAAAATAAAGGAAAAGGAAAGAAGCTAGTACTTACTGTTCCTCCCCTATATGCCTAGCACAGAGAATGGCCCTTTACAAATATACTGTGTTTTAATTCCTAAAATGACCTTATGGAATAGGCATTATCACCATTGTTTTACTACCACAAAAATGCCCACAGTCCCTGAGTGAGGGTGATGATAATGCTCCCAGCTACCTTTTTTGAAGCTTGCTGTTTACCAGGGGCTTTGGCTCTGGTTTACTACTATGTAGATAATATTTGATATAATCTTCACTACAACCTATTTAGATATCATTACCTGCAGTTTTCAAAGAGAGAAGCTGAGATTCAGGAGTTCCAGACTATCCAATTAGAATAACAATAATTGACAATGAGGGAATTTAGAACAAGGTTAAACTTGGGTCTAACATCAATCTCATCACTCCTTTGAATGCAGTGAGAGTCAGGTTTTGTATAAAAGGCTCTGCTTTGGGATCAGAAGTTAAGCAACCACTGTGTGATCTTCCAGGGGTTCTGTGGTTGCTAGTCGGACAGGAACCCTCTTTAATGACTCTCTCAAGCTGGCTATGCTCTAGTCATTATCCTTTTGGTTCCCTGGACGGCAAGACAATAGAAATACCAGTATCACCTGATTATACACCCTCCATGGCCAGCAATATCTACCCAAACTCCTCCTTATACACAACCTCCATTGGTGCTTGGCACCAATGAAAGCCAAATTAACACAGCTGACTGACTTTGTGTAATTTGAAGACTTTAAGTTACTCATTCATTCATTTATTCACTCATTTAGCAAATATGTATTGTGCTTAGCATGTAGTAGGTTGATAGTGAAAACAAATGAGTTACACCAGATTTTAGCATGCCACATTTCTAAAGTATGCTAAGGTAGAGAGTGTCCTTAAATCAGCTCATTATGAAGTTTGATGCCACATAAAGAATTATGCAAATCAATGGCATTATTATCCTATATATGTTTTTTTCCATTCCAGAAGACATCTACATCTACCATTTCTTTTAAAGCTCTGCAATATTAGATCATGAATTTCCTGATAGCTAGGCAATATGGATGAATTCTAAGAACTCTGACTTTGGATTTACCTCAAGGCACTTAGAAAAAATAAAAAAGGAATTAACTTGTTTTCACATCTGTGTCCAAGGAGAGATATGCTCCTCACTTCTACTTTGCAGGTAGAGAAAGGTAAAATCCAGTTAGTGATGGAAGGTACTTTTAAAATCGTATTTTCTACTTCTTTGCACAAGTCTAGCATAGTTTTCCTAAAGGAATTATCAACAGAGCCAAGATCAGAACCCAGGTTTTTTTATTTTTATGAAAGTGAGTTAGTTGCAAAATAACTATGAGGTGGACACAGGAATCCAATAACTACAGGGACAACTTCAGATGGTGGTCTCCAGGATGGTGGATGTCTAATTCCCAGGGGAGAGTCCATTCTCCAAGGCTTGCATGTGTGTCTCATCCAGATGCACATTTATATCAATGTCCCAGCATCTGCTGACTCTGGCCAGCATCTGCCCCTAGAGAAGGGGTCTGGGTAAGTAGTCTGCTACTCAGTGCTTGTACAGCTAAGCCACTTGAGATAGGTTGCCTTTTCTACTCTTTGAGCTTCTTTTCTCTTCCCCCTGAAGCAGTGGAGACTGACTTAATGACTCCAAGGCAATCTCCTGAAGGCTTTATCAGCAGTATACAGCCCTCCTCTGACAGCTGACCTTTCTCACTGTGCTCAAGTCCAGGGAAAAAACAAAAGCACCAAAACAATTAAAAGCAGTAAAAGGGGAGGGAGGAGGGAAAAAAGAAATACTGGCTTCATGCAGAGCAGCAACACAATTTTTTTTAAAAAGAAAAGAAAAAGGAAAAAAGGAGAAGAAACAAAAGACAAACCAAGACAGTGAAAAGGAACAAGCACAAGAAGATGGGATTCTCCTAGTCCTCTTTATTCATCTTTCCAATGGCTGCAGAAGGCACAAGAAGGCTGTAAATATATCTGAGAACCATGATGATGAGGGAAAATAAAGAGGACTAGAAAGGGAAAAGCTATGGCTTGCAGTAGCTTCTGATATATAAAATGCCTCTCCACTTTCCATGGGCCCTAACAGGCATTCCAAGTGGTACGGATGCTCTCGATCTCAGGTGCTCTCTCAAAGAGAAGCTTCTCATCTCAAAGACACAGATGAGCCAACAACCTGGCAACAGCCTCATACCTTCTCCTCCAGGTCCTCTGTGAGTGGAGACTGCCCTCTGAAGTCCCTGTAAACACATTCCTTTAGATCATACCCCCTTGGCAAACTGTATCCCTTTCTCATCTCTGAAATACATGGGTAACTTTTTCCTGATATTGACATAATCCAGATATGGAGATATGTACATATATCCGCCCATCCACAGAGAGGTCAGAGCATTCTCAATATTTTGCTCTCAAATTATAAACAAATATACACATCTAAAGGCAAAAAGGAATTTTTTTTTTAACTTTTGATACTTATTTTGACGGGAGAAAACAATGATACATCCCTTTAATTCTCTGGATAGTCTAAGAAGTGCCCATGATGACTGTTTTCTGCATATCTGTGAAAGACATGTTTCATTTCCCTGTCTGTATTGAATATGAAATAAACTATACAGACACAGGTGGTTTATCAGACACAGCTGGGGCTCAGTGGTTAGAGAGGTGAAAGAGAGCTACACCCTCTGGTTAGAACTCATTATTTAACAAACTTCCTAAAGGGGAGTGAATTTGAGAAGAGTATTGTATTGCTACAGGTCAAGTTCCTTCTCCCAGGATCTAAGTGTTTCCCTAGATTCATTTACTCTAAGTGGTTTGTTCCCTTATAAGCTGCTTTTCACTTGCCATAGGGCTGCACTGTTTAATAATAATGGCACCAAACCCATTCTAAAGCTTTGGCCCCATGGCACACATCATACTTACCTCCTTGCTTGGACATCTCATGCAACTATTACAACTCTGAGACATGAGCTCTGTAGCAGTCTCTATTCTACAGATGGGAAGGTTGAAGCTTCTTACCTGTCCATGGCAGCTCAGCTGGTAAGAACCATCATTAAGGACTCACAACCAGGTTTGGATGACCCCAAAGCCTTCACTCTTTGCCACGCTGTCCTGCATTGCCTCACCAGGTAACTCTGAGCCTCATGCACACATGGAGCAAGATCGATCTCCTGATGCCTCATCTAAAGCCTCAAAACCCACTTCATCCTCCCAGAGATTTAGGCCTAAGGAAGTTCTAAAGCTATGGCTGATTGTCAAGTATCATTTCTCTTTCACTTCCTGAAGAAGGATTAACCTGTGTCTTGACAGTCCAGAAGTAAGTTCTTGTGTGTATGGCCTACTTTGTCTAAGTCCGTTCCAGATGCAGGCAATCCAGGCTAAGTCCAAGAGGTGATTGCCTCCCTGGAGAGCACAAGATTGTTGCAATGGCCTTCCTTTGGCACAGGATATTAGCATACCTGGTCTTGTATCAACACTAACTAAATTTTAAAAAGAAAAGAAGAACACAACCCTAACCTCCCTTAACAAAGCATAGTGCTGACTGACATCTGACTGAGATCAATACCCTTTGGAAGTGGTGGGGCAGGAAAGAGGCAAGTTCTTTTATTTATGTGACTGATATTCCAATACTGATGGAGCTTGAGTAAGAAAAAGTAACCCCTCGTGCTTTTCCATGAAAGACATGCACGGTCTTTTTCTAATTTACATTCTTCATAACCAGGAGAAACTTTTCAGTCTCCTTAGTCAAATGCCTTCATTTTATAGATAAAGAACAAGAAGCCAAAGAGGTCATGAAATTTGCACTGGGTTACAGAGCTTGTCAGATGCAAAGCCAGGGCTCTAACACCATCATCTGACTCCTAAGCAAGAGATCTCATCCCCAGGTTGTCAGCTTTCTGCTCTCCAATTTTGCCTTCCTAGACTTCCTCTCCATCCTCTGAGGATGGCATGTGTAAACAGAGACAGTCCCTGCTGATACTGAGACCTTTCTATGAAACCTCACTTACTGCACTTCCCACACTCCTCCAGCAATTGGAGCTGTGGCTGCCCCTTCCCTGCTGCTCTGTAGGAAGCCCAACAGTCCCCTAATGCCCAGGGCCCCTTCCTCAGTTTCTCAATTCTCTTCTGGAAAAGCTGTTTCAGGCTCCTCCCAGAAACAGATGCCAGTTGGAAGTATGTCCACTATGTGCAGCATTCAGCACCCAGGCCCTGTCTCTGTGTGGTAGATATGCCTCTCACCAGGTCGGTTCTAAGTAAAACTGTTCAAGGGACAACCTCTTCCATCTCCTCCTCCACCCATACCCTTAATTTTACCTCAAGTGCTTAATAAGGACCAAAGATCATTTTATTATGTTAGGGACATAATAGTTACTTCGCATGTGAGAAGAATTTGCACTTTTTTAAGGAAGGGGCATTGCTTGACCCAATGGAATCAAGCCATAATAATGAAATTTCAACCATCAGAAGGACTTTTTTTTTTTTTTTTTGGTTGGGGTTACTCCACGGAGTCCCTCAAATTACATCTCCTAGCAACTGCCAATTCTGACTCTGCATAATGCTTGCCCTGCCTCCACTTGAGGTAGAGAAAGCATTTTGACTATTCAGCTACACATGAGAACAAACAAATCTGCAGGTGTCAGCTTTCAACCACAGCCCAGAGAAAATCCTATGTTGGGCTGCAAGCCAAGGAGAGGGCACAATAATCAAGGATTCATTATGTGTCCACTGGGTGCCTGGCCCTATCACCACAAACCTCCTTTCCAATCACATCCTTATTATTTCCCTAGTTGTGTGGTGGGGGGAATTTGTGCTAGTGTAAAAAATGGTATCTACTATAGTCAGTTCTTCACGCTCTCTGCATAAAGACAGGGAGTTTGAAACATGTCAGCAAACAAGTCAACTGGCAATTTGGGAGTCATCACATGTTGGTGGACAAAGAGATATTTTACACTTTGGAGACAGCCCCAGGGTTTTCTTAAGTAAACACCACCCATTTTTGAAAAAGCCCTTTCCCTGTCCTAGAAAGAGGGAAGGGTTAATAATCAAGGCTACTGAAGAATTCTAAAGAACAGAACTATAAATTGTCATGAAATATGAATTCTGTAGCCCAAGAGTAAGGAAAGCACAGAATTAACACACAGAATATATAAAGAAAGGTAGTGCTGAGACATTATTCAAGGTTTGCAGTTTGGACAGGATCCCGTCTTTCCTTAGAAGTCATTTCATTTTTCAGCAAATCACTTAACCTCTTTAAGCTTCAGTTTACTCATCTACAAATTAAAAATAATAATTTCTAAGTCCTAGGCTTGTTGTGGAAACTAAATGACATAATATATGGAAAGCCTTTAGCACTGCACCACAATCATTAGTAAGTAATTAATAAGTGGTAACACTTACTATTAGCAGCTTATAAAAATTACACTTTAAATCTTAAAATAAGTCATATTAGTTACTTCATAGGAGTTTAGTGCAAAAAAAGCACAACGATTTCTAAGACAAAGCTTCTGCCTTACAAAGTTTGCAAAATGAAAATATGGAAAGGTCGAGAAATACAAGGACCAAAACAGTTCTCCCACAAATCTTTCCATCCATGGCCCTGCCAGGTGAGAAGCACCTGCTAACCCCCAAGTGCACCTCCCCTATTCTGTGCCCAAATAAGCCTGCACTCACAGGTGCCCTCTTTATACCACTATGAGAAGCAGCATTAATTATAAGCTATGAAAGAGCATAAAAATCAATGGAATACGATTAGTTTCTGAAGACTTCTTTCCAAAGCTCAAGAGTGCTTTGTGGGACCAAAAGGAAAAGAGGTAAGTCCCCACAGAGATTTCCATGTCTCAACTGCCTCTGGTCATAATGAAAGGATCACAAGAAAAATTGACTGAATTTTACATAATAGTTTCCACTCCAGAAATTGTCACAAAACAGAAGGTGTAAGATACACTAACACATTTATTCAATACTTCTGCCATCACGATTTTCAAACATTTTTATTATCCTAAGTCATGTATGGGTTTGTCTTGGGTAAGAATTGAGAGAAGTGGATGCTATTTGAGAGGTGGCCCAACCTGAGATCTACAGGCCATCCAACATTTCCAAGTAATCACTCACTCAGCAAGATCACAGGACACTGACCCAGCTCCAACCTGTTCTGCCCTTTGACTTTAAATTATAGAAATGAACTTCTTTTATTGCCAACCAAAAAAGTGGTTGGTTCAAAGAAGAAATAAATGTCCAAATGTCCAAATTCATTTTAGGGACATCAATCCATCTTCTTCAAAAGTGGTAGATTTTTAAAAACTTATACCAAATAATAGGCACAAGTGAGCAAATTCATCAACCAAAACAAAGGGCACTGACTGAGGTGAAAACTAATTATCCAAGCAAGGACAACAGTGCTTACATATAATTTAATAGAAAAAAAATCTCATTCATTGCTAACTGGAAAAAAGATCAGTGTGACTGAATTTAAAAAACTAACAAATGCTTTTTGAGAGAAATGCTGATTTATTATCTCCAAAGACATAAGGGAAAAAAGAACTCTGCTACATGTATATGGGAATCTTGTAAGCAATTCAAACATGGATATTTTTTGTAATTATTGCATTTGTTATTTCAATACCAATAATTGTCCTGAAGTTTTGGGGATTGGTGCTAATCTCCTGACTTGACCCCATGAAACATAGTAACCATTTTCTCCTTTTGTTATATAAATCCTGCATGAGTGCAAAGGTAAATTTTAGCCTCACATGACTAAATTAAGAAAATATGTAATTAGTGAAATCAACACCAAAGGGATTTTATTGACGAAAAGAAAATGCTAATTGTCTTATTTCTTCATGCTTCTCACCTGGAAATCAGAAAGAAATTTCTCCAGATGCTTCATATAACTGAGGGATCACACAAGAGCCACAGAGCTCAAAAATACATTCCTTTGTTGTTGGTTCTCTGCCTTTCTAGGTCTGGAACTAGACTGAACAGGACTCAGAGATAATCTTCACTCAAGCTCAGGGTCTTCCTTATCCCCACAGCTTATAACTCAAAGGAATTAAACATTCCTTAAAAACATTGGCAGGACCTTCCAAAGTTGAGAGAAAACTGGGACTTCTAGAATCACAATCCCTCCCAAATTGATGGACACTCTTAAATAATTTGTTATTTCCTGGGTAGTTGGGAAGAGCTCTTGTCCTGATTCTAATGGTTAAACCTATGTGAACTTGGGAAGTTTCTTAAACTCTCTAAATCTGCCATGGAGCTGTGGCTCAGTGGAGGTGTGCTGTGGTGGTTTTTTTTGTCTGTTTGTTTTTTAATCTATAAAGTGGATGTAATAATAAAATAATGGTAGGTGTCACCTATGCTGTACTGAGGTTTACACAATACAAGTAAAACATTTAGAGAACAGCCTGGCATAGAGGAAGCACTTGAAAAATCCTCTTCCTTCCTATGTCCTTATCATCAGTTTACTTGGCCTTCAATGTAATTTCTATCACCATAAACCAAGACAGTCCCTTCATCATTCTCCATATTCTGATTCCCAGGCACCAAGAAACACCATCACCATCCAGTCCTGGAGAGGACATGCCTGCTTTATCAGTGATTCCCCCTTGTGCCATATCTACAGTCCAGAGATGCAGTAGAGGCCACCAGAACTCACATGTACCTCTGATAAAGAATTGTTCATTTGCTAGCTGCTCTATATTGATGTGTTTACTGTGAACAAAGACATGAGAGGGAGGGGGAATAAATCAGAAGCAATTCAAGCAGGTTATTTTTCTAGCTGCCTAACACATTGTTTGCATGCAGCTAAGGACTGTGCTATCCAACTATTACGTCAGGGCTGGGGCGACACCTCAGTAGACATTCTATCTCTGTCTGAAATGATTCAAAATAATCTCAACATTGGAATTGTTTCAAATGTGCTTGGTGTTTTTCTCCTTTCTTCAGGCTCTACCATCAGTAGACCGACCTGCTAGTTGATTCCCAAAGGAATAAAGGTAAGTAACCCCACATCTGTTAAGATACCTCCTAGACTTGTTTCACCTCCCAAGTACTATGACATTGGGGATTAGGGCTTCAATATATGCATTTGACATGGAGGGAGGACACAAACATTCAGTTCATAGCAGCAAAAATAAATGGAGAGTTTTAAATAGAATTTTAGAAGCAGGGTCATCCATATGAAAAGGTAATACCATGGCAGCCCCCCCCCTCCAACCTTTCCCTGATGTTAATGGCTTTGGATCTAACATCTTATGACTCTTAACTGAGGTGAAGGAAGAGTTCTACAGAAAATGCAAGCATCAGGTGAAGACTTTTTGCTTCTGGATAATGCTCCACCCTTCTTGATGGAATTTTTCCAGGAGATGATCTTGGTTTCAAGAGTAAATGTCAGCTGAATAAAGTTTCCAAAATTTACTGGTAGAAAACAGCCATCATATTAGGGAATCATACGCAAAGTTACAGGAATCATCAGAGGTCAGAGAGAGAAGCAAGGGTCCTGACGTTCTAATGCTATTTTCTTCTTTTAATCCCTACAGAAATCCCCTTCTATTTGGAGAATGAAATTGATTTTTCTTCTTTGGCACCAAAGCGCTAAAAAATGTTAACTACTAATACCCACAACTAAAAGGGTAACGTTGAATAAAAGCACTCAACTTCTCTGATCCTTGGTCTTCATATTCAAAAACAGAAGAGAACATCAACTCTTGGATTGTTTAAGAATAAAATGAGATGACTAAACAGTGCAGAGCACATGGAGGAAGCTCACTGAGGTTAGTTCTTCTGGGAGAACAATCTCTTCCAGCTATTTTATAGGCCCTAATGTTCAGAGCATGCATTTTCAGAGTCAGTATTCATAGAGCACACAGTTTTCCAGAGGGACAGTGACTGCAGTGCATTTAATTCCAGAGCTGGTGTGCTGAAATTGTCCTTCGGCTGACTTCCCAGCACATTCAGACATGGCTTTGTGCTCACAGTCTTAGTAAGAATGGTCTAGGTGTGCTAGGTGAATGTGTCTTGTGGCAATATTCTCCCTGCTGAAGACTCAGAGGAAAAGGCTTTGTCAGATATCATAGCACACTTACCCAAGGCTTTGTTTCTCACTTTGGCTCCTGAGATGTTTTGTTTTTGCCAAACAAAACCAAAGCAAAAGTATATGCACAGCTCTCGTATGGTAACCCACAGAAGCTTATGTGCAAGGAGTGCACTGAGCTTCAGGTTCTTATCTTCTGATTTGTGTGTTGATAAAATCCTGCAACTGAACAGGTACTAGTTTAGCCAGACACTATTAACACTGACACAAAGGCCATATAACTTCTTGGGTACTAATTGTAAAACAGTGGACTGAGAAGAAGGAAAATGGAAGGCAAATATCTAGATAAACAAATGCAACATATATGTGTATAAACCATACATATACTTTTTTTCCCCTAACAAATTCTTAGAACTGAGAAGACAGTGATCTTCTGGTCTGATATCCCATATTACAGACTAAGCAGACCGAGACCCAGGGAGGTGAAGGGTCTGCTCAAGATCACAAAGTAGACTCAGAGCAAGAACCCATATCTTCTTCCTCCCCACCATGCTTTCTGTTCCATGGGCATAGGATGAATGATCAAAGAAAGGCTAAAAGAAGAAATCTGATACAGGCCAAGAGGTGCCCTGTCTTCTTATAAGGATATTTAACCTAGGGTTTGCAATAACGTTGTCTGAGGCATAAGGATTCTAAAAGCCAATCCTATAGGACAGAACTTCATGACAAGCCAACCCCAGACACAGAAAGCCAAGCATTAAGCCTCAGCCTAAAAACTAATGATACTACAATTTTACGGTAAAGTTCACAAATGAGACAGAACCTGCAGAGCATCTCTGGCCCAAACCACAGCCCTGGAGTGATGTGGGATGACGATGTGTATTCTCTCTTGCTCCTACTAGCTCCTCTCTTTTACTATCCACTAAATGGGGACCGGCTGTCAGCAATTTCCTTCTTCCAACAGCTGGGAGATGGTTTTCTGCAGTTAGCTGCCATTTGTTTCAATTATGTGTATTAATCATAGCCTTCGTCCTGATGGTATTCTTCAGGAAAAAAAAAATATCAGGGCTTTTGTTCTTTAACCAAGCTGCTTCCTCACTCAGAACAGACTTTGGCAGTGACAAGAGAAAGGGGAAATGATAGGTCATAGGCTATTTGGGTTCAAGTGCAGCCACTGCAGGGAGGGGATGGACATCTAGCCCACTGAAAGGGAGGACAACAGTACAACTTAGGAACAGAGACATAACACCATGTGGTCAAACACCATAAACATACAGAGAGCACAGCAGCAGAATTTGTAATAAAAATTGTTCTATAAATGTCATTCATTCTTTCATTACACATTAAGTAATTTATTCAGATATGTATTAAGCCCCTACTACGTGCCAGGCTGCATGCTCTTCCAAGAACCTCCAGCTGTGTTTTAAGTAAGAACAAAACCAAAGGGGATTGGGAATGATTTCAGAGGCAGAGTGGCATTGTCTCACACCACCCTTGCTCATCTGTGCCTTCTTGGGCTATCATCCCCTCATTTTTTATTTAACTAATATTTATAGCAGTCCAGCTCTGAGGCAGGCAGTAAGCTATGTGCTGAATATTTGCTGGTAAACAAAATTGCCATGGATCTTGTCCTCATCAATCTTGTGGTCCAGCTCAAGACAGCCCTCAAACAAAGAGGCCCACAGGTGGATATAACTCTAAATTTTGTTGAGCTCTATGAAGATAAGATTAGGGGGGCGTGAGAGAGGAAAAAAGTGGGCGGGGCTAATTTAGATTAATGTATTAGGGATGTCCTCTAAGAAGCAGAATCAAAACTGAAGCTTGAAAATGAGCTTAGTTAGCCATTGGGAGAATGGGGAAAGATCTGCAAGGGCAGAAAAGAGCTTGATGAGTCTAAAACCTAACAGGGCTAGTGAATGAAGGGAGAGAGGCAAAAGATGAAGTTGTAGGTGCTTAAGTGCTAGAGCACGCTGGGCTTTGCAAACCTTGTCAAGGAGTTTGGACTTTATTTTTTAAAGAGGGGTAACCATGAACGGGTTTCAAGCTTATAGTGACATGGCATGACTTATACTTTAAAAAGAGCCTTCTGGTTGCTATGTAAACAATCGATTAGAGGAGCTAAAAGTGAAGCAGAGAGACTGTTACTAGATTTCTACAATCATCCAGGTGACAGAGGACTGTGGTACAGAATTGGATAATGACAATGGAGATGGACACATGTGGGTGGATTTGAATTTTAACTTAGGAACAAAATCAACATCTCTTCAGCTTGTTGAGCCCTTTATTCTCCTCACATATAACAAAGGATCTAGTAGTAGGTGCCATGCCAACACCAGAGAATTATGTTGAAGATCCAATGAGATAAAATTATCATGTAATACAAGGAAGATACTATTATTATTATGATGTTGTGACCACTATTATACTATTCACTTCGAGTTGGTTCAACTCTCAACACATGAGAGAAAACCACTCTAACCTAAGCAGGGCAGTGGGAAAAGTGTCCAAACATTTGTTCAGTTTTACCTGGCCATGATCCTGATGGAAGTGGGTGCAAGGGTGTCACAAGGGCACTGATATCTAGATTCTGATATGCCTGGGCCACACACCACTCAATAGTAGAAAAGTAGGCACTGAAGGAGACTTAGTCATGCTTTGAGGCCCCTAGAGCTCCACTAGCTGCTGAGCCCCAAACTAGTCTATTACCAGGATAGATGCCCTAAATTGCATCATAAGGGCCCACGAGAATTCTTTCATTACCTAATTCACTATTAGAGAGTGCCTTGGGCAAAACGGATCCAAAAAAGGGCTATCTAATATGATCCTATATTCTTTACGAATTCCCAGAAACAAAATAATGACTCAAGAGACTAACAAACGTAAAGTGCAAAATATATTTTCTTTGGGGCAACAAAGTTGCATGTGTATACATAGCAAAACCTCATTTGAAATGTGGAGTCTTTGGGGGAATGATTAAATTTTTAAGAGCCCAAAGATTCCAAATGTCTAATATTCTTAAGGAAATATTTCTAAAATGTAGGAAATAGAGTACATTGGGTATAATTTACGTACCTCAAAAAAATTGTGGGTAAAATATCATTCTGGTTCTGCCACTATCCTTCTAGATTTGCTTGGATGAATCATCTATTTTCTCATATGTAAAATGAGGCTCTTTCACTGGATCAGGTCCTTACAAAGTCTTTGTGGTGAGGAACCAGTTTTGTTTCATTTTACTTTTTAAAATTCCAATCCATCAGGGCAATATGTGGCACTAAGGTGCAGAACTAGTAGCTCATGCTATGTGTAGCTCACCAGGTGAGTGTGAAAATGCTAAACTGGTTGACACCCTGTTCAATGACACCAGTCCGCTGATCTGAATATCCTCATATATGGAATTGCTATCACAGTGTTTAAATGATTACTCTCAGTCTCAACATTTAAATTGTCACATATAAGTAAGTGTTCTTAGACAGCATTGACCTCCAGGAAACACTTTAAGTAATCCAGAGCTAGGCAATGACTAAGATCCATCCAACCCAAAGAGCCTTTTAAAAAAAAAAAAAAAAAAACAAAAAAAACAAAGAGGGTTTTAAAATCTTGATGAACTTTGGTTATCTCACTGGTGTTTTAATAAAGTTAGTAAGAAATGGTGGTTCCTGCAAGGCCGTTCCTTGCATCTTCCAATATTTCTGAATATGCTTTCTGGTTTAAGATTACACTCAATTCTCTTGAGTTCTCTTAAGGCTATTGCTTGTACCAGAAAAGATTCTGGTCACCTGAACTATTCTATTAGAATTACCTTCTGTGGCACCCTTCAGGGCACTTCTGTCCCTGTTGCTGTCTCCTAGCTCACAGGTTTGTCTACTTCCATCATTTTCCACCAATTTTACTTGCTGTCTGTAGCCAAGTTCTTGCATCTTCTGTCTAATAGTAAAACTAAGTGTGAGGCCTCTGTCTGACCCCATTCCATTCCTATAGAAGAAAGTGCATGGGCTACAAGATAAATTTTTCTTCTGGTTTAAAAGCTGTGCCCCCTTATCTCTGGCTAGCTTTAAATTCACAATTGTCTTGGAAGTTCCAAAATTCCAACAGTTAGATAAAGGGCTCATTATTCTTACATTTCCTTGAATAATGAATAAAAATCAGATAATGGGGCAATTTCTGAACACTCTTCTAAATGCTAAAATCTAATTTTAAAATTTATTAAGATGATAAAACATTTAAAAATATGTCTCAGTCCTCAAAGCGTTCATTCTCACAAACCAGCCACTTTTGCTTTTTAAGAATTAAATAGAACTACTAAAATAAAGCAAATACTGAATAAACATGTTTTCTATTTTTATATTTTCCACCCTTAGCTGAGGAATGGCAGTAAACCCACATAAGAACTTAATAAAGCAATCAAGCAAATTAAAGAGGGCAGAGGGACAAGATAGCAAGGGGGATGGTGAACAAAACAGGCATTTGGCCAAGGGATTGCTTTTCATGCAGCAAGAATTTGGATGGATAGACGGCAGAAGTGGGATGATCTCTGGATCTCGCCAGTTCTAACGTTCCATGATTGTGGAAAATGACATGAAGGTTCATTTCACTCTCAGGAGCCGTCACAGAAAATAACCACACAGGGACTAAAACCAAACAGCACCAACCAGAAACTGCTCATAATTTTAGCAGCCTGGTTTCCTCAGCTTTCTCACCACTAGCACAGCATTTTGCCAAAGGGTTCCTGAGTTTCTGCAACTAAAAATGAGTATGCCTACCAGAGAAAAGAACCTGTGGGAAGAGTTTCAGGGTGAGGAATTCAAGAAAAAAAGAAAACACAGACAGAAGAGGAACAAAATGGAACAGCAATTCTGGTTTAAGTCACAGACGAGTTCAAAAGTCCAAAACCAAAAGAGTATAGCTTTTCCAAAACTACAAACCTGGTGAATGGCAAGTGAAAACCTGGTCAGTATGGCTAAAGCTGGTGGGTTGAACCACTATAGTGTACTGCTATATCGCTACAAAATTTTGCCTATATTTCAAGTTGCTCAGTGATTCTAGGCTAAAAACCTGTGCTATAAAATACAAGCACTGCTCTCTTTATCACTACAAATCATTCTTTCTTAGGATTAAAAAAAACACTGTATTTGTTACTCATAATGCACCTCCTCTAGATGTCCACATACATTTTGGGTTATGCATTTCTTTCTTCATCAATCATTAACAGAAATGAAAACATAATTGGGATATCCCTTCTTATTCCATTTGTAAAACCCCCCAAGACCAAAGGAATTCAGGAACTTGATCCCAGAAATCTCCAGACCTTAGAACATCCAGTAAATGATATTTCAAGACAAAATGGGAGCTATCTGGAAATCCAACTAAGAAGATCTAAGAATGAAATCTTAAACCACAGCAACAGCTTAGAAGAGGCCTCCAAGTCCAACAACAAAGACCCTTGATTCACAATGTAAGATGTAGTCTTTTGGCAAAAAGGAAAGCTGACATCCACCAAAATAACCTCCCTTTCAAGTCACAGAGTACACCGTGTCCCTTCTGTGTGACAAGATTACATGATTACATAACAATACAATGGGAGGCAATGAGCAGATAGAGGTGTATTGAGTTTAAAAATAAAAATAAAAACAAAAACAAAAATAATCCAATCTTACTAACAAGCCAAAGCCAGTTGGCAGGCAGAATGTGCAAGAGGCTGTTGATACAAGTAAAGATCTATAGACATTCCTTCTGGGGGACTTGTCCTGGGGCTGAAAAGTATTGCCTCAGAAACATGGCCCCGATAAAGCGCGTAGGAATTGGTGACTCTGATGTATCCATGTTATTGAGGGGAAAGAATCCTCTTTAGGGGCCAAGAAATCTGGGTTGGAAAAGAAAGGGTTGATGCCTAATTTACCTGACCTTGGGCAAACTGTTTAGTTTCTCTGAGCCCTTTTTAAAATCTGTGAAATAAATACCAGCACCCAAGCCCCACTCAATTCATGTGGTTTTCTCATCATCCAAATGGAAAAGGAAAATGTATTTGAAAATGCTTTGTAACTTGTAAGTCATTATGCAAATAATTGCTATTATTACATATGTGTGCTTTCCTATATACCCGATAAGTGATTCAGAATGGGAAGAAAAGAGGGAGGAAAAATGGAAAGAAGTAAAGAAAGAGAAACTACATACAGAAGGGAAGATGGGAAAGATACGAGGAAGGGAGAAAGCAGATCTCTGCCCCGGAAAAGAAGGAACAAAAAGAAAGGAAGAGAAGAGAAATTGGTACTGGTACAGTAACAAACAAATCCCCCCAGCATGACAGCCTTCTGCTGAAGCATTTCATTTTCCCACAACATAATGGTGTGTTATTGCCCATTATCTGTTCTGTCAGTGCCAGAGTCGATATTAAATGAGGGGCAGCTGCATTTAGCTGCCATTTTTCAGCTGTCTTCATGTTGCCATGGAGACCTGGTTGTTTCTGGGTGAACCTGCCAGGAAAGCAAGGGGGAGTCAGGTGCAGGGGGAGCAAATGCTACAAGGGGTTGGGGTGTTCCGGTGGGGAGTAAAGGAAGGGCCAGGGGCCAGGGGCCAGGGGCCAGGGGCAGGGAAATGTGACAGAAGAAAGAACAGCATGGAGCTGTTTTGTCATGCTCTGCTTGCACCTGATAAATCAGCCATTTCAAAAACACAAATCTATATTCCAGTGGCCCTATACAGCAGATTCTCCTTCGCATTGCCTCTCCACTCAAATTCCACAGGAGCTTAAATGTGGGGTTCTGAAATAATCATAGATTTCTTCTTTCTACTCCATCCGTTTCGCCTCCTACTCGTCACTTCCACCCTGATGCTTGGTTTTGGATTTCTGAACATTTAGCACTGAGAAAAGAAAAACCAATTTTATAAAGGACATCCATACCTAGACTGCCCAACCCATATTTTATTTTTCTAAAACTTATTTATTTTTTCACAAAATTACAGATTTTTTCATTTACATAGGATCCAGAAACCATTGAGTTAGATGAGTTACATAGAAGAGAAGTGGAGCTGGCCAGTGAGTGAGTGGCATAGACCTCACAGTGACAGACTCAAGTGAACCGAAAAATGATTCTGCACCTAAGAGGGGCAGCAGCCCTTGTGCCCTTGGAGGAGCATGAGTCTGGTTGGCCAGATCTTCTGATTTTTTAAACAGAATCTAGAAATCTCTACTTTTGGGTAACATCTTCAATTTTTAAACACTGGCTCAACTTTAAAAATAAAAACAAACAAACATATTTCTGCATGCTAGTTACATGGGCTGCCATTTTACAACTGGACTTAGTCCAATACCATTTTCAATTAAGGCTTAGAAAGGCTAAGAAATTTGACCAATCCCATTACCTTCCCAAATATAACTGGATAATCCATAATCTAATCTAGTCTGTCTCTGTATCTGTGTGTGTCTCTCTCCCTCTCCTCTATCCTCCTCTTTCCCTATTCCTCCGTATCTCTCTCTCTCTCTCTCTCTCTCTCTCCCCCTCCTTTCTCCTCTACTCTCTCCATCTCTCCATCTCTCTCACACACACACCCTCCCTCCCAGTGGGAGGTAAAGAGGGCTGTGAATTCACTTTTCCAGGGATCTCCTTTCCCTAATATCCTGCATGAATTTGCTTATGGGACAAATGTTTTCTAAGAGCCCTGAATATTGAATATCAATGTACTAGCTGTCTGAAGGAGACCACTAGTTAATTTCCTATGGGTAAAGCCCCATTAACACCATGCCATGCATTTTCACTACAATCTCCCTTTATTTGGTTTTTAATTACAAATTACAAAAATAAGAAGAGTGGTCATTTACCGAACACTCACAAATGCTAAATAAAGTGCTTAATATATACTTTCTTACTGAATTCTCACAAAAACCCTTGGAATCATATATTATTACCCCATTCCACAGATTAGAAAACTGAGGATCAATATGCCCAAGGTCATATGACTAGAAAGAGGCCAGGCCAGGAATCAAAGCCAAGTATGTCAGACTCCAAACCTCAAGTGCTTAACCACTATGTTATACTGTCACCCTATAGAATACAGGAATATTCCAGAGCCTAGTTTTATTATATCCTACTCATTTCCTTTTTTAACCCAAACTTTAAAATAGTCTGACTACTCTTCCCAGGGCCTGGCTTACTGCACCATCCTCATAAACAGTAAGTATAATTAATGACAACTTTCATTAGACCCCTGACTTACAAGTTTACTTCTGTGTGTGCCATCTCACCCCTTCTCACTGACATTGTCTCCTGACCGTTCCCTCCTCCCATCCCATCCTTGACTACTTCCTCCCCTAAATCACAACCAGAGTGATCTTTCCCTGCGTAGATATGAGCATGTCATTCTCCTCCCTTAAGTTAACCAAAGCCTTCAGTTACAGGTTTCAAGATGAATCTCCACTTCTCACTGACCCATCCAAAGCCTTCATGATCTGGTCCATGCTGTCCTCTACAGTCTCATCCCCTTTCACTCTCCCCAAAGCAGCCTTAGTGCCCAGCAGTACTCACTTACCTTTGGCCTCCCAAACACCAGAGATTGCTACAAGCCTCCAAATGCCCAGCCCTCTTCCCGGAATGCCTCTGTGTCTCCTCATTGTCTATATTTGTACTCTATTCATCCTTCACAGCACAGTTCAAACCTCATCTCCCCATGTCTAGGCAGGATGCCCCTTCTCCAAGTGTCCTTGGCCCCCAGGTACCTCTATGGTAGTAATTATCATACCACATTTAATCTTCTTTGGGAGCAGGAACCCAGATGGGGGCCTGGCACATTGTGGGTTGTCATTAAATGATTATCAAATGAACAACCCATATCAGTTGACAAAGAAATAAGGTTGTTTTCTAAATCTATACAGACATCCCTCCCTGACATTAAATAGACCTGATCAAGTGACAAGGGGATCAATAAGAGTTTCCTTGCCCACACTACACCACGCACTAGACTTCCTAAGACAGCGCTTTCCTGTCAATCATCATGCCCCAACTAGTAAGAATTTGTGTATGTAAATATGCACATAACTATAGGCATACATAAGTGAATGAATCAATTAATTTAAAAACGGTAAAGAGAAATATTTTAATGCACAGCAACATCTGGGGTATATTGGTTCTGGGCAGCAGCCCCGGATGACAACAATGGTAACACTTCTCTTTTGGCTAGAGGCATATTCTACATTAGGGCATCTGGAACACACCAGATAGGAAGTTGTGGCATTTCCAACCCACACCAAGGACTCCACTATGACCTCAGATACCAGTAGACAGTAAGTGACTCTTATCCCAGACATACGCAGAACTACTATCATCTCCCAATAACATCCTAATGGTCCAACTTCTATTCATGTTTCTGGCTCTTTATGCCTCAACATTTTTCTCTTAACAAAGATCCATTTCCCTCCTGTCTCTATTTCTCATTCCAAAAGCTTAAAAACAGTGTGTTTCCATTTCAATTAAATACCAACCAACTTTTCATGTTTCCCCTGATAGCCCTACCACCCTCTGGATTCATGGTACCCAGAGAAGCAGTTGGGACTGTTTTAACACCAACTCTTTTACTTTAGGATCTTAAAAATGCTAGGCAAAAAAAAAAAAAGTCTCCTAGTGGCAGAGAGGCTCTGTGAATATTTGAGGATGTAAGTCAGAAGGACAGGCTGACATTTCCTTAAATAAACATATACACTTACAAAAACCTTAACACAATCCATGGCTTTGAAAATAGCAACATATCATGCCTGGTTCTACCATAACTTACCAGAATGGAACTATCCAATTTCACTCAGATAATACATTTGATAGGAATGTAACTGAGAGGAAAGCTTTCCACAAAAAGTCACAATGCAAGTGCTCTGTCATCTACATACTTGGGTCCTCAGTCTCTGGCACAATGCCAAGCATATGGCAGGTGCATAACAATAGAACTGATGTAGAGAGGGGCTTAGGAGGACTTCCAGACACGTCAAGGCTGGGCCAATGATGATACAGAGGACTGGGCTGACAGAAGCAAGATCATTGTCTCAGGACAGTGGGCCAGAGCCCAGGTTTGCCTAAGGAGGCAACTGTCCTGCCTGAGTTCTTAGACCTTGGTGGCTCCCGGAATAACAAAGGAGCCAACTCAAAAGAGGCAGGTAAAGAGGATGATATGCTTCCCATGGTAGCTTAGCAGGAAAGAAATCCATATTTTAAGATTCATCTCTGAATCCTCAAACTACTGATCCTCTTGTAATAAAATTATGCCAGTGGAGTGAATGGTTCTCCTTAAGGAGATCATGGGGCTCTTGGGGCATGGGGAAAACAGTACAGTCCCTGGGTCGAGGTGGAGCTCTCTCACCTCTAAAACCTACCAAGTCTCCTCACAAAAGCTTTTTGTGGAGATCCAACAGACCACGTGGATATCCAACAAACCACATGGTTATGATCATAAAAATTCTAGGCATGCCAACCAGAATCTCAGGGAACTTATCTTCAGAGAATGGGGAGCAGGAAAATGATAATAGCCACCAAAAGCCATGAAAGGTGAAGGAAAATGCTTCATGCTCAATAAATAAGGGACTACAATTTCTGTTTAGACACTGAGGTATACACATTACTAGAAAATAAACATTGTATTTTTTTATTCCCTAATAAGGCCTTAATCCATTTGTGAAAAAAGGCTTTGGAATAGAGAGCTTCAATGTTTGTCAACCACTGCCTGGGTGCTAAACAAGAAATGCTCCCCCCTCCCCCCCAGCTGTTGATCTCCTCAGACAAAAAGCCTTGGCTTCACTGAGGATTGAACATTAAAATGGTAGTACATTTGAGTTCAAAGAATATTTCCTGAGCACCTAGGACACCATGCTAGGCTCCAGGAATACAATGGGGATAAGACATGGCCATAGCCTTAAGAAGTTAGCAGCCCCGTGGGAGAGGTAGTGTTTACTGAAATACAGCATGATCTCAGAAAGGGAAAATTCAGCAAGACTGAGGAAGAGGGCAAAGACAGTTGGGAAAGGCTCTCTGGGTGGTGAAGCAGCTGAGCTAGTCTAGAAGAGGAGAAAAAGTTGGCTAGGGCGGAAAGATGGAAAGAGTTTCCAGGCAAAGGAAGCAGCAGGATCAAAGAAAACTCTCGCTTGGTATTTCCTAATGAAAAATGTCAGCTCAGAGCACGGCCTTGTCATCAGACCACAAGAGAATCATAAGGAAAAATAATTCCAGATATATGCATTGAAGACAGTGCGTATTTATGGTGCAAATCTATTTTTTAGGTGTTAATGTATAAAGCCCCAGAAAAAAGCAGTTATTGCCGTAAGGGGAAAACATATTCCTTTGATTTTTCTAGTTTAAAGAAATTCATCTTTTCTTCTAGTCTTATACCCATGTCCCTCTTCTTGCTTAATCTTTTTTCATTCTCCACCTCCCCCTCACATTCTTGTGCTGCTTAAAATAGCCATCATCTATCTCCCTTCACACATTTTGTCATTCCACTAATCCTAAGGAATTAAAAACATGTAGATGCACAGGCATACACACTCACACACCTACAGTCACATGCTGACTCCATATGTTGAACTGCGTGATTATTTTATTATTTTAAAAACTCTTCATTTGAAAAGCGGTTCCAATATTTACACGTAGACATTTTGTACACCGATGAAAACTGAAGCTTTTCCCAACTCGTTAAATATGGTTTACTATTACACCACTTAACACGTGTGAAATGGGATTCTTCTGTTTGTTTTATTTTTTTAAGAAATCCCAACAAATGTAGATGTTTAAATATAGCACTTTTGGCTTGTGTTTGTAAAGGGTGTGAAACTGAGTAAAGATTTGATAGAAAAATATCCAGAGATGGTGCCTCCCATATTTTTCATGACCACATATAATAAAGCTCCTTGCCTGCTAGCATTTTTATATGACATTAAATTCCAAGATCTCCCAGAGTTACTTCTGATCTGAACTGAATGTCAAATTAGAGGCCAGAGACCCAATATATACTATTCACATGGACTTTTTTTCCCCTCCAGATTTCTTTTAATATTCCAATGGCATCACTCAAATAGAATTTCCTTCTCCTCCTTTTTTGAGGGCACATTTACTTCCAGCAGAATCTGTGTTACAGTTCAGCTTTTACCTCCAAGCTCCAAGGAAGTGCTTTAACTTATACAATCAGGTGTCAAGATACTAATGACTCCTTGTTCGTGGAGAGTGAGGACAGTGACATCAAAGGTGACTCATCTCATCAAAATACAGCAGACATCCTCTTGAGCCTGAGGGAAGATTATGACTAAAACCCAAAGGAAGCAAAGACAACTGCAAGTCAACCTGTGGGATAGAACATAGGGAGGTAATGGCAAGAAAATCAAAATCCTTTGCCTTATGCTGTATTTCTTTAGAACGATGCCTCTAGGAAAATGCTCTGAGAACAATCTTTGAAGGTGAATCCCTGAGGCTTACGACAATGTATTTTCTGAATCTGGTCTTGAGTATCCTTTGAGACTGTCCTGAGAGGTAGGACTTCATATGCAAGTCATAACACCCACATGGTAAGGAGGTTATGGAAGCCAGTGTTAAATCTACTGTTATTCAAAACCATATACTTGGCGGGGGAGGGGGTTTTCTTACAAGTGTGAGAGGTGGAACAGAGGGAGGGTAAAGGAGTTTCTTTTGATACTCCCATGTGAAGACTATTTTGGGTCTTAGCGCGAGTGGCTATACCTCTTTGCCCAGTTAATGCCTTAAACCCTCTAGACCTAGATTCTTCTCCAAAAAATAAACAAACAAACAAAATGAAGGGATCTCTAAAATCCTTTTCAGGGCCAACAGCAGCTATGTTAGAAGTAAGCTGTTCCCATTTTTCTCCATTCACAATCAAAAGCAGAATGGATCTCAGAAATATTAGAGAGGAGTCTACCTTAACCTAAAACTAAGTTCTCTACATAGTGTTGGTACTCAGTTGAGACCTTTGATTAAGGGGTTGGGTTCCCTTTTCACACCCTCTTTGGGCTTATTCCTCCATACTATCATATCATAAATAGCCCAGTAACCCTCCTCCTTCTATACACAAAAATAAGCAAATGAACGGTGCTTACAAGTTTATCAAAAAGAATTTTTTTTTTAATAAAAGGCAGAGGAACCATATAGAAATTCTGGGGACCAGATCTTCATTTTCACAGGCCATTACTGACACTGCCTACAACTTCATCTCCTATAACTCCACGTAGTCTGGGAAGGTCACTCTCGTTAGCTTATGGGGCTAGTCCAGGTGCCTCTGACCCTTAAGGCTGACCATTCAAAGTCAAAAAGGTCCCAGCAGGCAGGGAGAAGTCTTGTCCTAATGATGCTGGTTGGTATTAATCACAGCCCACAGTCACAAAGAGGCAAGCAATAAAACGAACATGTGCAAGGCAACAGTGACTATTATCATAATTCCTAATTATGACTGTTTAGAGGTCTCTCAAGGAATATAATTAAGTCTAACATGCCAAATGATAAAGAAAAAAATATTAATCCATCTTCTGTCCTCCCCTACCGCCCACCAATAAGGCCTCTCTTCCTGAGTTATCTGTAAGATCCTCTACACTTGCTCTGTTTTTTCACAAGTGGTACTGTCAAAGGGAATTTACTCTTCAGAAGACAAGGCAGTTGGCTGGGAACCCCCACAGCTGCTGCAGGCAGCCCAGGATTTCAGTTAAAGGGCTCTTGATTGCAAACCTCGGGACTGAACCACAACAACAAAAAAAGAAAATGTAATGGATAAAGAAATGAGTATCCTTGTGAAGTAAGCAGGCAGGCCCTTTAATGCCATAAAAACAAGCCAGGCAGAAGGGAGAGCAATAGGGGGCAACAGAGAAAACCTCTGGGCATCCTGATGAAAGGCAAAGGATAGAAAGAAATTTCAGTCCCAGGCAGGGAGCATGCTGCTTTCTAACAATTTGGCTTGGAAGTTCTTATTTTATGGTTTTGTTTTGTTATTTTAATTCTGTTGTCCACTACTTCTCCCAAAACAAACAAACAAAAACCCTCAAAAACAAAACAAAAGCAAAAACCTGTGAACAAATGATTAAGTTTAGAATTGGAAGACCCCTCGGTGCCAACTTACCACCTTGTTTGTCCCATGCTGAGTACAGATCAGGCCTGCAGGCTCTTGATGCTCCCTTGACCCTACTCCCAGATTAAAGAACCATAGAGGAAGGGAAGCTAAGATCCTTTCCCAGTTGAGGTCATTCTGAAGGAGTTCCTCTGATGCCATATACCCATGTGGATTGAAGAGACGTGACTTGCCCCCAGGTTATCCTTAATCAAGGACTCTAAAAATACCAGGTTGGTTTGGGGGCACCTGGATGGCTCAGTTGGTTGGGCATTCAACTCTTGATTTCAGCTCAGGTCATGATCTCAGGGTTGTGAGACTGAGCCTCACATCAGGCTCCAGACTGCTTAAGATTCTCTTTTCTTTTCCCTCTGCCCCTTCTCCCCCCCCCCCCACTCTCACTTGCACATTCTCTCTCTAAAAAGAAAAAAAAAATTAAAAAGATACCAGGCTGCTTTGGAATGCCAAACACCACTCATAGCTTCACCAGAGGCTCAAGGTCATGAGGAATCAGAATAGGGTTTTGACTCTGTCAGGTGTAAACCCCCTAGAAGTGGCAACATTACTCCCAGAGCAGAAATTGAGGTCCCTGAAATACCTTAGAGTTCTCTGGAGACCCTATGGTTGCTCCTCAGTCCACTGCCTTTTTAACTAAAGCTGCACTGGGGCAGCCCCAGTGGCTCAGCAGTTTAGCGCTGCCTTCAGCCCAGGGCCTGATCCTGGAGACCCGGGATCGAGTCCCACACTGGGCTCACTGCAGGGAGCCTGCTTCTCCCTCTGCCTGTGTCTGTGTCTCTACCTCTCTCTGTGTCTCTCATGAATAAGTAAATAAAATAAGTAAGTAAATAAAAATCTAAAGCTGCACTGATCCAGAGTGATAGATCAGACATGAAGAGTTAAAATAATGACTCAGTTTGCTTTCTTCTCTGTGTCACTCTTGCTTGTTCAGGGGATCAGTCCCTGGTGACCATCATAACAATGAAGGAAGCCAGGTGGCCTGGACAGAAGGCCAAGAAGAGAGAGAAAAGAGTTAATGAAACAGTAATTCGGGCTTTAAAATCTGAGGCATGGGTTACTTGGGAGAAGGAAGTTTGTTTGCTTTGGAAGGTATATTTCTTGGAATTAAAAAAAAATAACTAATATGGAAAGCAAACCAAACTTTCTTCTAAGGAGAAGTTTCTACATCCTATATGTATTCAAAAAGAAATTTGCTTTTTGAAGGTAATAGCACCAGGAGTGATTTCTATAGAATTAATCCCTGGGTGTTTGAAAGGAGAATTACAGAAGACCTTGAGACTCCTCATGAGCTCAGGTCAGCAGCACATTTCAGAAGACATCACCATGATTCAAACAGAACAGCAAATCTGAAACCTGTGTCCATCTGAGAATTCCATCTCAAGATAGGCAAAGGTAACTCCAAAGTAACTGTTAGCATTTTCCCAACCTTTCTGTATGACCTGATTTTCTGAGGCAGGATCTTCAGCTTCAAGGAGAAATTCAAGGAGAGGAGAATTTAACTGAGCATGTTAGGAACCCAGATGTGAAGGGGAACAAATAGAATTAACATTTTTACTACCTGTAACTATACCAATTGGTAGAATGGATCGAGATGGAAAAAGATGGGTGCCAAAAGGAGCCTACTTTCAAAACATCAATATTCTTCAGGCTATAGAAAGACAAACTTTCATGAAGGACCACCTGCATTAATTAGCCATAACAGAAAACTGAATGACATGAAGAAGCTCTGTATTTTACTCACAGAGTTGCTATACAACCAAAAAGAATGGTTCTGGACCATTAGAGAACTTCAGGAAGAGAGGTTGTCTCACAAATGGATTTCTTTTAAACTAGAAAGAAAGTTTGTTGGCTTCTTATACTCATTGACATTACTGTAATAGAGTGTTTGAAAACTTTTCTTTAATTTTTATTTATTTATGATAGTCACAGAGAGAGAGAGAGAGAGAGGCAGAGACACAGGCAGAGGGAGAAGCAGGCTCCATGCACCGGGAGCCCGACGTGGGATTCGATCCCCGGTCTCCAGGATCGCGCCCTGGGCCAAAGGCAGGCGCCAAACCGCTGCGCCACCCAGGGATCCCAAGTGTTTGAAAACTTATCCAAAAAATGCAGATATTCCATTAAAATAACATTTGAGTTAAAAACTATATCCAGATTCTCTTTTAAAGATTACCATTATGCAGCTCCTGAACATATGGAGGCAAATGTCAGAGGCCAAATAAAGCTGATGAAACCCTGACTAAGGCAGTATAGCAGACATAAAGAGTCAGCTTAAGAAGACGTTTGAAAAGTAGAATTGTAAGAGCTGGTGACAAATTAGAAGCAAAAGGTAGAAGGGCCAGCGGGATGAGCAAGAAGAAGAGGTATAGGTAATTATCAAGGGATGGAGTAAATGGAAATCTTCTACCCTCTTCACTCTTTCTTACTCTTCCAATAAAAAACAGAAGAGTAACCTTTGTGGAGCAGAGAATGAATTCAGATTTAGAGGTGCTATTTGAGCTACTTGAGAGACAAATAGATAGAGATGCCTAAGAAGAAGCTGGAAACACAGGTCCAGACCCCAGAAGAGTGATCAGGAGGGCAATTAGAACTTGAGACTCACTAACATTGAAATGATGGCTGATACTGCCTAGAAAGAGGAGGTTACGAGAAGAAAAAGAGGAGTAAGGACAGGATTTTCAGGAGCATGAGCACCTCAAAAGCAACCAAAGGAAGTAAAACTCTAAAGATAAAAGAAGGAAGAGAGCAACCACACGTCAAGATGCCAAAGGTAAAGAAAGTAGTCCACCCATAAGTGGATGTGGTTCTAAGGCTTCTCAACTCTATAACCAGGTATGAACAGAGGGGCCGGTATCAAAAGGAACAGGGAAAGGGAGTCCCAACAGGACAAGTAGCTTGCATTTCTGACTTTATTACAGTATGTGTGATAGCAAAGATTGTTGTGAGTGAAATATAAATATCTATAAGTTGGGGCATTTTTAGCACCAGCTGGTAGGAGCCACCTGCTTTCCTTTAAGTCCCAACCATCTCCCCCAATTTGTACTGCTGTGTAACAACCAGATTGGGAATGAGAAAGCTGGGCAAGACAAAGTGGGTCAAATCCTGGTGGTTCTACTGTTGGGCACCCAAGACCAGTGTCAGTACAGGAAAAAACTGGGTAATAAATGAATTTGTTTTTCAGGCGCCCTGTATATCCCTCCTTCCTATGTGACCCTCCCTCTCTTGTCCCTAAAGTACACAACTGAATCTGGTTTCCCAGCCATCTGTGAGCTGGAAAAGAAGGGGATGACCTGCAGTATAATAAATGCTTCCAGAAATTTCTAAGTCACCTCATACTATCCACTGCCTGGCCCAGTCTGTTGCTATGGCTGGCAGCACTCTACCTTCCCACTACTGCCCAACACGCCTCTCCTCCTGGGAGTGCATTCCAGCCTGATGATTTTTTTTCTCATTCCTATCCATTTAGCCCTGTCCTAGCAAATATTTTAGCATCCCCAGAGGTATCCCTGGTGTGTTAGCTCACAAGGGCTTCCCCAAGGCTAAAAAGACTTTTGCATAGAGTGAATATTGAATGTCAATCTGGTTAAAAATTGATCTCAAGCCAAAGAGACAAAAAGTCAGTAGGATTGAGTGAATGATTAAAATGGAGGTTCACAGCATTTAGGGTAGGGCTGGGGGTGGGGAGACATGGAATAAAAACGTGATTCAGAATAAAATGGTGTTTCTGAAGCTTAGGAGGCAGGAAATTATGGGCAAGGAGCATAGGCTTCAATGTTACAGTATCATCTATAAAATGTTTACTTTTAGATAAACTAGAAGACATCAGATTGTTCTATGTTGACTACATACTGGGAAGACTAGGGAGTGAGAAAGAAGATTAAATTTCTATTGTGAAGTAGGAAAGGTAAAAACTCCTCATTTTCAAAGAAAGAAATGCAATAGGCTATGAAGAAGGACCATTTAAACCCTCAACAGTGGGACACCTGGGTGGCTCAGGGGTTGGGTGTCTGCCTTCGGCTCAGGGTGTGATTCCCAGGGTCCTGGGATCGAGTCTCACATCGGGCTCCAAGCAGGGAGCCTGCTTCTCTCTGTGTCTGTGTCTCTGCCTCTCTGTGTGTGTCTCTCATGAAAAAATAAATAAAATCTTTAAAAATAATAATAAAATAAGCCCTCAATGGTGTCACCACCCTAAAGTACATTCCAAATGTTCATAGATGGGAAAATAGTGTTTTCAAAGGACCATTATTCAATGGTATGAAATGTCTTATTCTCCCCACCCCCATTTCCTTTCATGAGTTAAACTGTTGGAAGGGGAAGTAGAAGGGAGTTTGTGGGGTAAATTGGGCATTCCTGCCCAAATAATAGGGGAGCTGGCATACCAAATTCAGGCTTATCTATGCCTCATCAACTTTCAGACTACCTCCTAGCATTTGAGGTCATGCTGCATACCTACTCATCCCACTACACTCTTTAGCCTCTCCATATACTAATCCTCTTGTTTAAGTGCCTGTGACAAAGGGCAAAAGTCAGAGTAAAGGAACCCCTCCTGAGAACTCTCTGCCTGAGTCCAGTATCAACAGCATGCATGAAATCTCTCTTTTTGTAACTAGAGTCTAGGATTCTGGTCTTCTTGGAATAATCCCCACCTGGACCCACCTTCGATTCTACTTGAAAAATCATCTGAAGTCTGAACCAAAATAATATATTCTGCAAAGAACTTGAATCCCAGCGATGGCAAGTACCCCAGACTGCCTTGCTCCTCTGCAAACCTTAGCCAATTACTAAGATGTTGGCTCCTTCTGCTACAACTGCATATAACCCTCTCTTCAAAGCCAAATGTTAAAAAGCCTCATCCATATTAACTAGCTCCCCTTGGGAAGTGTTAATTGGAAAACCACATAACGATATCTGTTTGCTAGAGACAACATCTAACTAAGGTGGAAGTGACACAGCAAATGTATGACTGTGACAGCAGATTCCAGGTGCCTTAGCTGCCCCAGAATACAGACACCTGACCTTAGAAGCAGCAGGCATATCCCAGCTCTGCAGCTGGGTATTGTATGACTCTAGGCAAAACAAGAGCTCTCCATGGTACAGACCTGACCCTCAGAAATAAAAGGGAGGCTGCACCATCTGCATCATCTCAAGTCAGGAGATGTGCTGAAAGGAGTCTCTGGGCCCTGTGTCCAGGGGTACTCTATGCTCTGTGTCCCAGAGGTACTCTATGAACCCTGGCTCATATCTCAGCTATAATCCCAAACCAACAGAAGTCTGTTGGGGGAGTTGCTGTGCAGTCAGCTCCACTCTGGACACTAGAGGGCAACAGAGTCACATGCACGCCATGGGCTCTGGTTCCATCACCTGAAAGAGAAGTAAAATTGTATACAGACATACTGCCATGTTTCTAAAATTGAAGGCTACGGTAATTATCCATGAAAATGAGGAATTTGGGATCTGCTACTTTGTAAGGTTGTCCAGGCTCGGCTTTATCTTGTCAACTTGTCTATTCACGTTGGCCCACAGCTGTGAGCCAGTGACCTTTTGAGTTCTGCATCTTAAAGAGTGAGTCTTAAAGTCCTGCTTCTAATTCCACTGATGTCAGCATTAGTAACCCACAACCCATATTTTTCTAGATGGCAACAACCTGCCAAGTCACAGCCGACTGCTGCCTGCATCCTCTTGACTCATGGACACTGTTTGCATTCCCTTGAACCATGGCCACTCTTTGCAACCCCTTGCATTAGGGACACTCTTAAACGCCCCGGAACCATGGCCACCTCTTATATTCTCTTGAAAAGACTCATACTGATAAGAAAATACTGAGTTGGGTTGGGGGATGGTGGTGATAAAAGAGGATACACAGAAGGAATCCATCTTCCATCCAGAATCGTATAGTCAGAAAGTTCCTTGGAAATATCTAGTCTAATTCTCCCACTTTAGAGACAAAGGAGTTAAGGCCCAAAGAGTTTTAAAACTATTTAATGGCAGAGCCAGGTCTAGCACTGAGATCTGCTAGGTCCCTGGGATCGTCTTTCCTCTACCCCATGGATCCTCAAGGGGGCTCTTTGTGAGACACAAGATAGGGAAGTAGGTAGAAAGTGGTAGAGGCCAGGGTGGCGACTGAAACAGGGGTTTCACTGTGTCCTGAACAAGCATAGTCAGATGCCCAGAAAGAAATAGCAAAGGGCTTTGGGGTCATGAGAAAAGTATTAACCAGTGACATCCCAGGGAAGGTTTGTGGTTACAGTCAATAAATAGAGATACACAGGCAAAGCAAGGAAGCCTTTATTTAGAGCCCATACTCAAACTGTGGAGCTAGGAAAAGACTTTCTTCAGTTTTTATAATCACATGATAGTACTTTGAGATAAATTTAAGACACTATTTACTTCTCTCTCCTTGGAAGAATAGACTCCTATCTTTAATTATAAAAAGGAAAGATTTGTTTCCTCTGAAAGAAATTTTAGACACCAGTGAAGTTTGGAGGGACATTTTAGTAGGAGGGACTTCTGAAGTCAGATCGTTCAGCAACCTTTTCCTCAGTCCTTCCTATAAGGCTGATTCTGCATTCAAGATTCTGATCCTGCATCTATTATGCTGATCCAGTTTGTAAGACTGCCTCACTCCCCACAAAATCTCCAGCAATGAGCCGGCCTGTATTTCAGATGATGGTCAAGAGAGCTATACCATTCAGGGTGGGGAGGGGGGAGTAAGAGGGTATTCCCAAGATACTCTAGCCTGTTGATCTGGAATCCCAGGACTTCCCCAGCCTCCTCTGTGCTGCCCAAGGTCAAACAACAGCAAAAATCCTTGTAGATCCCTTCTTACTATTTTATCTTCTGTAGCCACCACTTGAGTCACTTCCTTTTCATTTCTATTAATTAATTATTCTGTTTAGACTGCACTCTCAGAGCCTTGACAGGTGTGGGAGAAGGGTAATGAAGTTATTATATTGATTCTAAAGGTAATGATGATGCCAAGAAGTGAACAAAGGACATTTGAGTAACTGGGTAAGAACCCACAGGTCTCCCCACCTCACTCTAATAATTCCAAAGATGCATCTCTGGCTGTCTGCTTACTCCACCTTACAGATCTCTCTGTGGCTCTTTAAGACTATCATGTACAGAACTCTCACGGTTCCACAAATTGGTGTTGTCAGGAGCAAAACAATGATGGTTTAGTTTTGTTAGTGGTGTAAGGATTAGTAATAATGCATTTATGCAGTATTTTTATGAACGTGCTTTCACATCTATTATCTTACGGAATTCTGACAAGAAACTTGAGAGGTGTCAGGGGCGGTCTGGTCACCTCCAATTTATAGATGGGGAACCAAAGCACAGGGTTCACTAATGCCTCCCTCAGCCACAGGGCTGATGCAGTACCACACCAGGGCCCGCTTACCCTAAGAACAAATACTTCATCTCCCTTCACTAACGTCAGCTAAAATGGCAGGAAGAACTGGGGAAGAGCATCATCCTAATGGAATCTCAAATTTCCATTTCCATTCTAGTTCTGGATCTGAAGGTATGGTGTGGCAGTCACCACCAGAGCACAGACAGACAAGAGAAGGAAGCAGAGAGTAGCTTGCCCTAGAAGACTTTTTTTTTTTCCCCTAGAAGACTTTAATCCAGGCTTCTCAACCTCGGACATTGACATTTGGGGCCTCTTACTTGCTGTGGGGGCTGTCCTGTGCACCATACCATAGTTAACAGCATGCCAAGTCACTAGCCACTAGATGTCAACAGCTCTCCTACCTACCTCCCAGTGTGACAAGCCGAAGAGTCCCCAGATATTACTGCCTGCCTCCCTGAGGTGCAAAATTGCCCTTGGATTAACACATGACATTATGATATGTAGCCTGTCTCTCACCATCTCTCTCCTTTTCTCCAACCTCTACCCTTGCCTCAGGAGGTGTTTCCTGAGCTATTCATCCTCAGCCAAAACTACCAAAAGTCCATGTCTCTTATGAGTTTGGAGCTCATTTTCATCTCTTCCTAGACAAGTCATCTTGGAGGATTATCTTCTCTGTAGGGGCCTCAGTTTCTTCATTTGTCAAATAAAAATTATACTACCCTCCTTCTGTGGTCCTTGTGAGGATTAAACAAGATGATACAGAGAGCCCCGTACATGGGGTCTGGATCACAATAAGCATCCAATAATGTATAGCCAATATTATTCTGGAGGAAAGAAAGGCTCTGGGCTAGTGGTAGATAGGAGAGGATGATTCCCCTTCAAGGAAAGACTGTTCCAGCTGCCCACTCAAGCCACCTGCCTACAAGACACTACCACTCAGCATCCCAGTCGATCTACTCTGTCCCTTGGAAAGAAAGAGTGGCCTCATTCTGAATACACGGAATTATAGTAGACACACTCTCCTTGGGTAAGTGTTTATCCTTGGATATTTAATTCTGTGACCTTCCCTAAAGCTTAACATTCTAATTGCTTTCTGCTGCCTACAAGGCCCTACGAGATCTGGCCACTGCCCCTTTTACTGCCCCTTATGACATACCACCTTCTCCCTGTTTGCTCTTCTTTCCATTCCTGGAACCTCTAAGTTTGTCCTGATTCAGGACCTTGTCCCTATAGTCCCCTCTGCTTAGAACAAGTGTCCCCTATAATAATTTCATGGCTACTTCCTTTGCTTGAATGAGCTCTTGGCTTAAATATCACCTCTCTACAGAAGTCTTCCCTGACCTCCGAATCCAAGCAGCCTCATCCTCTACTTTCCTTCTATTTCAGTATCCTCCCTCAATTTCATCCTAGCCCTCTTGTTTTCTGTCTCTATTTCTCTCTACAATGCTATCTTCATGAAACCAAGGGCTTTGTTTTATAGCCTAAATACTTAGAACAGTGTCAGGGATGTAGCAAATAGTCTGGAATATTGGTTGAATAAATGATTAAATAATCTCCTTAAGGGCGAGTCCTTATAACTCCCGTGGCCCTGGACATCAGCTAATGGTAGATGCTCAATTATTTGTTGAGCATCAACTATGATCCTCGGAAGCTGCTAAGGCTCAGAAGCCTCTTCCTAAAGGGGCCAGCTCTCGTCCTTAAAGAGGTGTCTTTTTTTTTCTTTGTTCCAGTTTTGCTGAGAAACAAGTGGCATTCATCACTGTAAAAGTTTAAGGTAAACAGTTTATATATATTGTGAAATGATTACCACAACAGCTTCAGCTACCATCCATCTTCTCATATAGTTACCAAAAGAGAAGAAGGATCAAAGAAGGAGGACTTTTTTCTTGTGATAAGAACTCTATTCATTCTCTTAACCTCCCCATATGCCACACAGCAGTGGTAGCTATAGTCATCAGGCTGTACCTCACATCCCTGGTAGTTGTTTTTTTTTTCTTAGGAGTGTAAGTCTGTACCTTTTGACCACCTTCCTCCACTTCCCATTCTCATCCCCACACACACAACTCAAATCTGATCTTTTTCTAGGAGTTTGGTTGGTTTTTAAGTTCCACATATAAATGAGATCATACAGTATTTGTTTTTCTCTGACCTATTTCACTTAAATGCCCTCAAGTTCCATCCATGTTGTCGCAAATGGTGAGATTTCCTCATTTTTAAATTTATAGACATACACAAACACACACGTATATAACGGGATATTATATCTATAATATATCACAGTTTCTTTATCCATTCACTACTGATGGACACTTGGGCTATTTCCATGTCTTAGCTACCAAAAACAATGCTGCTATGAATGTCGGGGTGCAGATATCTTTTCAAGTTAGTGTTTTCATTTCCTTTGGATATATTCCCAGAAGTCGAATTGCTGGATCATGTGGTGGTTCTCTTTTTTAATTTTGTGAGGATTCTCCAAACTGTCTTCCATAGTAGCTGTACCAATTTGCAGTCCTACCAATAGTGCACAAGAGTTCCCTTTTCTTCACATCTATGCCAGCATTTATCTCTTGTCTTTTTGATGATGGCCATTCTAACAGCTGTGAGGTGATATCTCACTGTGGTTTTAATTTGTATTTCCCTAATGACTACTGATATTGAACATTCTTTTATGTACCTGTTGGCCTTTTTTTTTTCCTTTATTTATTTTTTTTAATTTATTTTTTATTGGTGTTCAATTTACTAACATACAGAAACACGTGGAGGTTAAGGACCATCCTGCTAAAAGATGAAAGGGTCAACCAGCAAATTAAGGAAGAATTAAAAAGATTCATGGAAACTAATGAGAATGAAGATACAACCATCCAAAATCTTTGGGATGCAGCAAAAGCAGTCCTAAGGGGGAAATACATCGCAATACAAGCATCCATTCAAAAACTGGAAAGAACTCAAATACAAAAGCTAACCTTACACATAAAGGAGCTAGAGAAAAAACAGCAAATAGATCCTACACCCAAGAAAAGAAGGGAGTTAATAAAGATTCGAGCAGAACTCAACGAAATCGAGACCAGAAGAACTGTGGAACAGATCAACAGAACCAAGAGTTGGTTCTTTGAAAGAATTAATAAGATAGATAAACCATTAGCCAGCCTTATTAAAAAGAAGAGAGAGAAGACTCAAATTAATAAAATCATGAATGAGAAAGGAGAGATCACTACCAACACCAAGGAAATACAAACGATTTTAAAAACATATTATGAACAGCTATACGCCAATAAATTAGGCAATCTAGGAGAAATGGACGCATTCCTGGAAAGCCACAAATTACCAAAACTGGAACAGGAAGAAATAGAAAACCTTAACAGGCCAATAACCAGGGAGGAAATTGAAGCAGTCATCAAAAACCTCCCAAGACACAAGAGTCCAGGGCCAGATGGCTTCCCAGGGGAATTTTATCAAACGTTTAAAGAAGAAACCATACCTATTCTCTTAAAGCTGTTTGGAAAGATAGAAAGAGATGGAGTACTTCCAAATTCATTCTATGAGGCCAGCATCACCTTAATTCCAAAACCAGACAAAGACCCCACCAAAAAGGAGAATTACAGACCAATATCCCTAATGAACATGGATGCAAAAATTCTCAACAAGATACTGGCCAATAGGATCTAACAATACATTAAGAAAATTATTCACCATGACCAAGTAGGATTTATCCCTGGGACACAAGGCTGGTTCAACACCCATAAAACAATCAATGTGATTCATCATATCAGCAAGAGAAAAACCAAGAACCATATGATCCTCTCATTAGATGCAGAGAAAGCATTTGACAAAATACAGCATCCATTCCTGATCAAAACTCTTCAGAGTGTAGGGATAGAGGGAACATTCCTCGACATCTTAAAAGCCATCTACGAAAAGCCCACAGCAAATATCATTCTCAATGGGGAAGCACTGGGAGCCTTTCCCCTAAGATCAGGAACAAGACAGGGATGTCCACTCTCACCACTGCTGTTCAACATAGTACTGGAAGTCCTAGCCTCAGCAATCAGACAACAAAAAGACATTAAAGGCATTCAAATTGGCAAAGAAGAAGTCAAACTCTCCCTCTTCGCCGATGACATGATACTCTACATAGAAAACCCAAAAGTCTCCACCCCAAGATTCCTGTTGGCCTTTATACAAAAGGCCATCTTCCTTGAAGAAATGTCTATTCTGGTCCTTTGCCCATTTTTAAATTAGGGTTTTGGAGGTTTTGGGCTTTGGGGGAGGTTTTTTGCTATTGAGTTATATGAGTTCTTTATATTTTTTGGATATTAACCCCTTGTCACATATACAGTTTACAAATATTTTTCCCATTCCATAGGTTGTCTTTTCACTTTTTGACTATTTCTTTTGCTGTGCAAGGCTTTTTAGTTTGACATAGTCTCACTTGTCTATTTTTGAATTTGTTGCTTATGCTTTAGATATCATATCCAAAAATTCATTACAAAGACCCATGTCAAGGAGCTTTATGTTTTTGCCTAGGAGCCTCATGGTTTCAGTTACTTTTAAATATTTAATCCACTTTGAGTTAATTTTTATAAATAGTATACGGTATCAGTCCAGTTTCATTCTTTTACATGTGAATATCCAATTATCCCAGCACAATTTATTGAAGAGATTATATTTTCACCAAGTATTCTTGGCTCCCTTTGTCAAATATTAGCTGACTGTGTATGCTTAGGTTTTTTCTGGGCTCTCAATTCTATTGGACAATTAGTTTGTTTTTATACCAGTACCATAATGTTTTGATAAGTACAACTTTATAGTATAGCTTAAAATTTAAAAAAAAAAATGTGATACCTCCTACTTTATTCTTTTTTTCACAAAATTTCTTTAGCTAGTTGGGATCATTTGTGGTTCCATATAAATTTTTAGAAGTGTTTTTTTCTACTTCTACAAAAAGTGCCATTGGAATCTTGATAGTGATTACACTGAATCTATAAGATGGCTTTCAGGAGTGTTAACATTTTAATAATATTAATTCTTCAATCCATGAACACAGGATGACTTTCCATTTATTTGTGTCTTCAATTCTCTCGTCACTCTTACAGTTTTCAGCTTAGAGATCTTCCATGTCCCAAAGTTTATTCTTACGTATTTTATCTTTTTTGATGCTATTTATTTCTTTTTCAGAAATTTCACTGTTAATGCACATAAATGGGCTACTGATTTTTGTTAATTTTATGTCCTGCACCTTTACTGAATTCATTGGTTAGATCTAAGTTTTTTGGTTGAGGCTTTAGACTTTTCTGTATATAAAATCATGTCATCTGCAAATAGACAATTTTACTTCTTCCTTTCTAATGCCTGATTGGTCTAGCTAGGACTTCTAGTACTATGTTGAATAGGAGTGGTGAGAGTGGCCTCTTTGTCGTGTTTCTGATAATACGTGAAAAACTTTCATCCTTTTACCATTGAATACGATATTATCTGTGGGCTTGTCATAGATGGCTTGTATTATGTTGAGATATGTTCTTTCCATCCCTAGTTGTTGAGTTTTATCATTAAAGATGCTAAATTTTGTAGAATGTCACTTTTTCGTCTATTGAGATTATCATATGGTTCTTTTCTTTCATTCTACTAATGTGATATATCACATTGATTTATTTGGATATATTGAACCATGCTTGCATCCCAAAGATAAATCCTGCTTGATCATGGAGAAAGATCCCTTTAATGTGCTAATGAATTTGGTTGTTTAGTATCTTACTGAGAATTTTTACAGCTATCTTCATCAGGGATATTAGCATATAGTTTTCTAGTAGTATCCTTTCCTGGTTTTGGTATCAGGACAATGCTAGGCTCATACAGTAAGTTTGGGAATGTTCTCTCTTTGACTTTTTAAGAAGAATTTAAGAAAGATTGGTGTTAATTTTTCTTTAAATGTTTAGTGAAGCCATCTAGTCCTAGGCTCTTCTTCATGAGGAGATATTTGATTACTGACTCCATCTCTTTACTAGTAGGTGTTTATTACTATGAACTACCATGTTAGAACTGCTTTTGCTTCATCCCATATGCTGTATTTGCCTTTTCATTCATCACAAGAACCATTTTTATTTCCCTTTTAATTTCTTCTATGATCCACTGGTTGCTCAACAGAGTGTTTAATTTCCACATGCTCATGAATTTTCCAGTTTTCCTTGTATTACTGATTTCTCATTTCATGTCATTGTGGTCAAAGAAGACACCTGGTATGATTTAAAAATTCCTGAATTTGATAAGAACCTGTTTTGTGACTTAACACATGGTCTATCCCAGAAAATGTTCCATGTGTTCTTGAGAAGAATGTGCAGTGGTTGCTGGATAGAATGTTATGTATATGTCTGTCAAGTCCATTTGGTGTATAGTGTTGTTTAAATATGCTGTTTTCTTACTGATTATCTGTCTAGATGATCTATCCAGAACTGAGAGTGGGGCATTAAAATAACCAACTATTGTATTACTGCTTATCTCTCCTTTTAGCTCTGTTAGTTTTTGCTGTTTTTAGGTGCTCTGATGTTGGGTACATAAATATTTACAAGTATTATATTTTCTTGGTGTGTTAACTCCTTTGTCATCTTATGATATTCTTTGTTTCTTCTTATCATTTTTACTTTAAATCTTATTTTGTCTAAGGATAGCTACCCCTGCAATATTTTTTCTCTTTTGGTTACCATTTTGGTCTTTTTCCACTCCTTCACTCTTTAAGGCTAAAGTAAGACTCTTCTAGGCAGCATAATGTTGTGATCTTTTTTTTTTCCCATTCAGCCATTCTATGTCTTTTGATTTGAGAATTTAATCTGTTTACATTTAAAGTAATTATTGATAGGTAATGATTTAATTATGCCATTTTGTTAACTGTCTAATGGCTGTTTTGTAGATCCACTATTCATTGTTGCTTATCTTTTTTGTGTTATGATGTATTTTGGTATTAATATGCTTTGACTTCTTTACCATGTTCTTTGTGTAATTACTCCTAGATTTTCCCTTATGGTTGCCATGAAACTTATATAAAATATCTTGAACTTATAACATTCTATTTTAAACTGACAACATAATTTCAATAGAATTCATATACTTTACATTTTTACTTCTTCTTCCCTTCACAATTCAGGTTATTGCTGTTACAATTCACATGATTTTTATATTGTGTAATAAAAAATCATTGCATTTATAACTATTTTTGCTACTTTTTAAACTTTAGAGTTGTGAGTTATGCACCACAATTGCCATATTGCATAATTCAATTATGACTATATATTTCCCATTACCGGTGAGATTTATACTACCTTTTGTGTTTTTATAATGTTAATGTTCTTTTATTTCTTCTCAAAGATCTCCCTTTAGCATTTCTTGTGAGGCAGGTCTGATGGCAATAAACTCCTTCAGCTCTTGTTTGTTCAGGAAAGTATCCCTCCTCCATTCCTGAAGGACAGCTTTGCCAGGTATAGAATTCTTGGTTGATAGTTATTTTCTTTCAATATTTTGAATATGTCATCCCATTCTCTCCTGGCCTGAAAAGTTCCTATTAAGGAATCCACCAGTAGTCCTAAGGGGTTTCCCTTGTATTTAGCTTCTTTCTTTTCTCTTACTACTCTTAAAATTATTTCTGTCCTTTACTTTTGACAATTTAATTATAATGTGTCTTGGTGTAGCCCTATTTGGGTTCACCTTGTAGGGTGTTTTGGGCTCAAAGATCTCTGTGTCTATTTCTCTCCCCAGGTTTAGGAGGTTTTCAGCCATTACTGCATTAAACATACTTTTGAACTTTCTATTGATACAGAATGTTTTTTTTTTAAGTTTTTATTTATTCATGAGAGACACAGAGAGAGAGAAAGAGGCAGAGACAAAGGCGGAGGGAGAAGCAGGCTCCACGCAGGGATCCCGACATGGGACTGGATCCTGGGGATCAGGCCCTGGGCTGAAGGTGGCGCTAAACTGCTGAGCCACCCGGGCTGCCCCTTTCTATTGAATTTTTCAAGTTCAGTTACTGTATTTTTCTCAACTCTTAAGATATCTGTTTTGTTTTTTTTTTTTAAGAATTTATTTATTTGTTCACTTATTTTAGAGAAAGAGAGAGCAGGAGCAGGGAGGACCGAGAGAAGGAGAGGGAGAGAGAGAGAATCTCAAGTGGACTCCCTGCTGAGCACAGAGGCCGATTAGGGGCCCAATCCCAGCACAGTGAGATCATGACCTGAGCCGAAATCAAGAATCCACTGCCTAACTAACTGAGCCACACAGGTGTCCCTGGTTTTATTTTTGATGGCTACTATTTCCTTATCAATCTTCTTATTTTCCTCCATTATCTTTCTAATTTAGTGGTCTATGTTTTCCTAGAGTTCATGAAACTTCCTTAAAAAGATTATTTTGAATTCTTTGTCTGAAAGTTCACAGATCTCCATTTCTGTAGAGTCAGTTATTGGAGCCTTATTAGTTTCTTTCGATGGTGAAACTATCACCTCTGATTTCCCTGATTTTTCATAATCCTGATTCCTTACATTAGTATCTATGAATTTAATGGAGTTCTTGCCCTAGACTTTATAGGTTTGTTTTGGTAGTTCCTCATTAGTCAGCTCAGTTTGGGTTTCCAGGTGTGTCTGCTGGTAATGCATTTGGGCAGGTGGGGCCTGTTCTTATATTCTAATTTTGAGTTACAATATAATTCTAACTCTGTTCAAGCTCTGAAGACAGGGATGAGGTGGGAGGGGAGAAGTTACTTGCTAAAAATAGATACCCTGCTGGCTACCCAAGTGAGGTTGTAGGATGGGCTCCAAGGATGGGGTGGGAGAGGAGAGGTTACTTGCTAAAAATAGATATCCTGCTGGCTTGGTTCCCTACCCAAGTGAGGTCGTAGGATAGGCTCCTCAGTTGCTTTGACTTTCTGGCCAAGCTCACTAAATAGTCAGGACTGACTACTATATTCCATAGCAGATACGGCTAATAAATTAGCTTCCCTGCTCTAGCAGGGCAGTAGGCCCAGGGCCTGTCCATCTCATTTGAAGAGGTGAATCAGGCCTGAATGTGCAATGAATTTTCTGATCATATAATGCCACTAGTTTTGCTCTACAGATGGGAGATGACATGGGCTGTGCTTTCTGTTCAAGTATCACTGTACCTAGGGCTACTGGATGGGCTCCGCAGCTTCCTGTGTGCTCTGGTTAAGTAACCTTATTGAACAGGTTGAAGGCTATATTCAGTAATGATCAGAACTATGAATTAGATTCCCTACCTGGGTGCAGTGGGAGAAGCAGTTATAAAACTGGTAAAGCTCTTTGTTGTCTTAACTCAAGCCAATATGCACCCCCAAGTTCCCTGACTGACCAGGGCCACTGGTTTTGCTCTGCAAACCATTGGCTTTGTCTGCCCTTCTCTTAGTTTGAATGCCACTGAGTCATATAGTTTCCAAGAGATGTCACCAGTCTTTCTGGTATAATGGTGCAGGAAGACATTCTCCACAGTAGGTGAGGCTATGTCTCAGCCCCCTTTCCTGGGCAGCAGGGAGAGACACTGCTCCAAGCAACTCTCAATTTCCCAAACAAACAGGCTCTCTGGTTTGGAGGAGCCAGGAGCTACCCTCAGCCTTGGCTATGAATTAATCCCCCTATCTATGCACATCAGTGGAAGCTTCCAGACTCAGTACTGGTATAGCTCTAGGGGCCATCAGCCCTACGTGCCTGCCTCTCTGTTTGAGTACCACTGGGCTGCAAAGCTTCCAGGAGTTGTCACCAGCCCTTCTGGTCAGATGGGGCTTTAAGGCATCTCTACAGTGGGTGGGGCTGTGACTCAGCACCTTGCCTGGGCATGAGCAACCAGGTTATACAGCTAACAAAACTCTTTGTTTAAGGATCCAAGTCAGGCAAATCTGCACCCTAAGTTCCCTGGTCCAAGTGCATCCCCCACTTGATCTGCAGATTAGCAAAGCCACTTGTTGGACTTACCACTTGGTCACTGCAGGTATGAACTCAGCCTGCCTAGATCCTTATCCTAGCTGTAATAATACTCTCTCTTCTTTCTCCATCACAGTCAAATTCCCAGTGGTCAGGCCCTGCAGATTTCCCTGCAATCTGTATGGTGTGAGATTGGGGTAGGCATTTCCACAAAGTCATCCACAATGTGGGGGAAGGCTGGTTCTCTTTCCAGCCCACTGGAGGAAACAGAGGCTTAGGAGAAACCTCTCTGTGTGGTGCTGCACTGTCCTGGTGGAGGGGTGATGTGGTCAACATGTAGTTAGTTTTTTTACCCTGCTAATACAGTCTGTCTTGGCCTCCAAGATGCAGGAGTTTGCTTCAGCCTTACCACCATGTTCTAAGATCCTCTCAGTGGATCTCATTCTTGAAAAGATGTTAGATGTTTTTATAAGGGAGAGTGAAGTAGGGAACAACCTATATCACCATTTTGGTGGCATCACTCTCCAAGGTGTCTTATTAAAGAGAAGTATAGCCTGCCCTGTCCGCCTGTATCCTCAGTTCTTCATGGCAAAAAATGCCACTGGCACTAAGTAGTAGGAAAAAGTAGTAAGAAGGAATGAGGAGTTTGGATGTAGACTCTGGCCTATTTATGGACCCAGAATTTTACACAGGAAGGAGTTCCTTGAGGTAATCTACATCATTAAAGGATTTAAACCAATGGTTACCCAAAAAACCATTCCAATCTTCAACTGCCATTCATCATTACCTGGGTAGGTCTAGACCCTCATTTTCAAGTTCCTCTACCCTCCCCTGTAAGAGATTCCCATTTATAAGCAGAGGTCAGAACAACAGTAGGTTTAGGGGGTAGGGAACTAATGACAACACAGATCATGCCATCTGGTCTCCACCACACAGATCCTGCCTTGTGAGCCAGCCAGCCACACAAGGTCAGGAGAAGCCCTCAGAGACCTTGTCCTTCAGATGGCTGGCAGGCAACTCAGCTTGCTGAGGAGGCACGCCCTCAATACTGGTACTGCTGCTTCCACATTTAGACTGCACTGCATTACCTCACTGCCAGCCAATCAGCACCTCCCAAGGCTCAGCACACATTCTCCCCTTTGCCACAGACATTGCCTCATGCCGCTCTCTGCTCTTAGAGAATGCTGCGCATTGTGTGCCCAGGACCTGTGGAGGCGGGAGGGAACAGGGGAGGTGGTAGAAGGAGAGAACTGGCTATTAGGCCCACTGGCACCAGGAGCCTCTTCCTTCCAGGCCCTCTTGTATCATGCTCATGATGTTAGCATCACAGAAATGCAATTTTCTGCACACCTGGGCCCTCTGAGTTGGGATATGGGTGGGACAAGAGAGTTGAGCAGAGGTCATGAGAGAGAGTTCAGCAAGCACAAGGAAGCTAAGCTCTCTGGTGAGCTCAGTGGTCTGTGAAACCCCTGAAAACTATCCCCTGCCAGCTCTGTATTTTCCCACCTCCTGCCTCAAGCCCTGACTCAGAGAACCCAGGACCAAACTACAGCCAGTGGCACCTCTTCTGACAGAACAGAACAGCAGAAACTAATACTTTAGGAAATCAGAGTGTCCCTTAGAACCAAGACATATCTAAGTTGTTAAAGTGAGAGACAAGATCCCATAAAGGTCCTAAGAAAGGCATTAGGTATCATAAGCGCTGGATAAGTGTGAGCCCATAAGTCTAAGCCCATTGTAGGGAGACCTGAATCATAGTGGGGACAGAGTCCAGAGGGATACTGAGGCCCACCACCCTGTAGTGAAGCTATGAAGCTATGCTGTCCCCATGCCTCAGTCAACCCTCCTGCTTCTTAGAAAACTCCAAGCTCATTCTAGTGGGGAATCTTCAGAGATAGACATTTTTTATTTTCATGCAGTCTCACTTCAAAGCTTTTCCCTCCAGATATAACCAGAAACGTTAATATATCTTTAAATAGGAAAAAGGAAAGAGGAGGGAGTAGAGGGGGTAGGAGAGAAACCATTATAAATCTTCACGGGGTGTTCAATATTTTACACAAACACAGCTATCCAGCAGCAATAATGGCTCTACAGATGTGCCACGTGCATGTATTGTTAATAGCTTTCCATACACCAAGGAGGAAAATGTGGTCAGGGAACACAAAGGAGAAATACTAATGAGGAGTGAAATCAGATGATTCAAGACAATCTCCACTTGATGTCTACGTGCACAAATAAAGGGAGGGAGCCGCTTCCCACCAATGTCAGACCTCCACCTTCCACGGGGGTCTCCCTTTTCACTTGCAAGCCAAGAAAGCTTCTCCAGCAGCAAATCACATGGGTCCTCCTATAGATTACCTGTTGTGAATCCATTGGACCCTCTCTGAGTAGAGGAATTCTGAGTTCAGATGCCATTTTGTCTAGTTTCCAGTTGTCATACACTCTGCCCAGAAAGGGGGTACTATAAACACATTAATCAGAAAAACAGTTCAATTATGGTAGAGCAGTAGGCCTGTTGCACACAAAGCAGACTATATAGCCTGTAAGCCAATCTCCTCGCTATATTTAAAGTGCTAATGAAATTTTATGGAGGCACAGAAGAAGGAGTCTAAGAGGGTCAAAAGGAAATTGATCCTGGTACTCCTGACAGCTGGTATATTTTGTCACCATTCAGCTCTCAGGTGAAACATCTGGCCAGGAAATCATGTTTTTCTTTACTACAACCATCATGACAGTGATTCTCTGTGGAGGAAGCAAGGCACAGAATGGGAAGAAGCCACCCCATGTCAGAGGACACTTAATGATGTTTTCTGGAATCATCACCCCACACATCCCATTCTCACAACTGTCTGGGTGCCTCTTCTGCAACAGGCCAAGGTGTCACTAGCGAATAGCGAAAGATGAGCTGGGCTCTTTAAAAGGGTTAAAAAGAAATCACTTGCCATCAGTTCCTAAAAAAGCAACCAGAACCAAAAAATGAAAGAACGAATGAACGAATGAACAAATGAATGAAAGAAAGAAGAAAGAAAGAAAGAAAGAAAGAAAGAAAGAAAGAAAGAAAGAAAAGAAAAGAAAGAAAGAGTGAACAGTTAGTAGAAAAGCTTCAGGCCCACTTTGCAAAGCTGATTTATTTTCAGCCTTTTTTATTTCATTTATTACCTAAAGGATAATGCACACATTTTCAAGACCTGGTTAAAAAAAGAAACCTATTACATAACTGTAATAGGCCTGGCAGCTATTGTTGTAGTGAACACACTGGACATCTCGTTTCAGAGAAATAGATTTCAAGGTCTGAGGCCTGAGCATTCTTTTAGGGTGGCCCAGTGAGCCAGCTTCCTAGACAGAAAGGACAGAATATGAATCTAAACATGTAATAAGGGGAGAGGAGAAAGCCACTTCTGAACAATTAGAGGAACGGAGATGGGGCAGGCAGTCATTGAACTGTTTTCTCTTTTCTTTTTCTTTCAAACAACAGAACAATAGGTATCTCTCTTAAATGCAGTGGACAGAAGCTGATCATCCAGACATATTGAATGAACCAAGCAAATCCCCATGTGGTAGGACCACTGGGCACAACTCCAAGGCCAATAGGCCACCAGAAGGAAGAACAAGGTAGAGGTGTAATTTCCCTGGAATTGTAACAGAATCACTGCATCATAGAACTGGATAGAGTCTACCCCATTTCCCTTGTTTGCTGCCATAGAGGAAACTATGGGTCTCAGCGAGTCAGTGACTTGCCCAGGGCCACACAGGGCTAGAATTCAGGTCTACTACTTCTTCCTCCAGTGCCCACTACCATCTTACTACTTAAAACATGGTCCATAGATCAGGAGCATCAACAATGCCTGGAAGCTGGTGAGAAACACCACCTTGGGCTCACCCAGACCCACTGACTCAGAATTCATGGTTACCCAGGATCCCCAGGTGATTGGAATGTACATCACATCACCCCCCTGCCCCACACTATCCCCATGCACAGATGCAAACCACTTCTCTGAGGATGTATCCGCTCACCAGGGCAAATGACCACTTTACTCCCACTGGCCTCCTGCTCCAAAGTGTCTTTGGAATGCTTTTACAGGGACACAGCTCACTGTCTCTGAAAACAAATCTCTTCCTACTGATACGGAGATCTCCCACGACCAATATCACTAGGCATCAGCTAACTAAAGCCAGAGGTGTGTATGAATCACTGTCTCCATACCTTTTTATCTTGTCTCAATAGCATTTACTTCTCTGACAATAGTCACTATTCCCTACTTTTTTTCCATCTCATTTCTAATCTATTGCAATTCACTAACCTTAGAAGAAACATGCCCAGGACCCCTGGGTGGTTCAGTGGTTGACCATCTGCCTGTGGCTCAGGGCATGATCCTGGGATCCTAGGATCAAGTCCTGCATCGGGATCCCCACAGGGAGCCTGCTTCTCCCTCTGCCTATGTCTCTGCCTCTCTCTCTCTCTCTCTCTCTCTCTCTCTCTCTTTCTCTCTCTGTGTGTCTCTCATGAATAAGTAAATAATAAAAAAAAGAAGAAATATTCCCATCCTCCATTCTCAAACTCAAGCAGGCTTTCTTTTCTGTTCTTAAAGGTATAGGATCTTTACTCCCAATGAAAATAGCATTAAACTTCTCTTTAGGAATGGTCTAGCTTTTGGTCCCAAGCTCCACTGCTTGATAAAAGAAATGTTCCTACATCCAAAATGCTTTTGTGAAGGTACTCCTTGAAATATTCCCTCATTATGTAAGAGATTGGTCTTGTTCTCAATTCCTTCATCTCATTGTCTAGGACCATGGAGTAAGAAATGACTGAGTGCAACAACTGTGTTTCACAAGTAAGGAGAGTCAGACCATGGTCTCTTTGTGGACAGACACCAGAAGTGAGAAAAACACTTCCATACACATCCCCTCACCCTTGGGAGTAGACCATGATGTAGATGCACAACCCACATGAATCCTTTGGGAGGAATCGACTATTTCCATACCACAGAGAGTACCCAAAATAGCAAAGAGGCCTTCTGATCATACCAAGGGATACTTCACAGCCTCTACCCTGACCCACCGTGCCTGGCTTATCTTCCTTTGACTTCTAACCTTGATTATGTCCCTGGCTTTGACCTCCCTTCCCCTCCCCTCACCCTGGGGCCCAAGATGAGAAGCTCAGAGACAACTATCAACTTTAAAGCCACTCAGTTATTCCTTCTGCATCTGCTGTCATCATCTGCCCTGGAGCAACCTCCTGCAGCTTCCAGTCCAGATGGAGAGGACATTACTACTGCCCCAGGTGCATCCTGATCCAAGAGAAGAACCAGTATTTATGAGAACTTACACTGCTCTCAAGATGCTGAAAGTCAGCAGAGGAAACAAAAGGAGACATACCTATGATAAATTTACATAGTAAATTTAAGGCAATAGATGCTAAGAGCCCAAGAGAATCTCAGGCAATTTAAGTGCTAGAAGAGGCCACAGATGAGAGGGGTCAGGAAGTCTTTGGTGATTTCATAGGAAAGATCAGACTTGAACTGGGAGTTAGAGAGTGGGTAGGGTTAGGGATGGCAGAAAGGAAGTGAAATGAACTGGATCAACCCTTCCAGAAACTTCCTGCAGGAGGGCAGAAGTGCATAAATATTGTCTCACATGTCCCTCAGGAGCAGCAGCTGTCAGAATGCTCTCTGGGGAGAAGGCACTCAGATACACTCAAATGAAGAGAGCAAGTTACTTAGGAGAATGGATGTCCCTTTGGATCTCAGTGGTGGTGGGCTTCTCAGGGCTTCCTTGATCTTGTTCTCACCATGGTCCAAAATGGCCCTAACCAGTGGGAGATATGTCCCTGCCTAATTGAGTCTCCTGGCAGCAGGCCTCTAGCTAAAGACCCCAATCCTTCCGGGAATCTGCAGGTGCCAAGCAGTCATGTTGTCCAAATACTTGGCCTACCCACATCTCAGAATGCACCAGATTCCTAAGCAGTGAGGACAGCCAAAACACCACATTACACACACTATTGTGCCTTCCACAGCCATAATAAGGGTTATTTGTGGAGTTGTCACTGAGTATTTTTGCCTTTCCCGCCAACATTTTCTATGGTGAGTATCAGCTCTCTCTTTATGGCTTCATTTTATGTCTGTGTTGACTGGGCACGCTCTGAAGCATGATAGAAAATATACCACAGTCCCAAAGTCTCTGAGCCAAGGCAGTTGGATATGGGGCAGAGGGATACTGAAGAAGCAACCTTTAGGTCTACAGGAAGTCAAAAAGCCTTGAATACACCTTCATAGTGATGTTTCCGGGAGAATTATGGTCTTGTGTTTCCACTTGCACTATTTGTTTGGGTCCTTCTACACTGCAGCAGGAAGGGGGAGCAGACACTATAATCGTGCAGCTTCAGGCCCAGAGAAGCCAGATGATTTGCCTAATTCCACAGAGTCACTTAATAGCAAAACCCAGCCTAGAATCCAGGGGTTTTCACATGCTAGCACTCTGTACTCTCCCCCAGGCTGCAATAGGGAGCAGTGGAAATATAACAACGAGAAAAAGGGGAGTGAAAGAAGGGGTACCTCACATTTTAGTTCAAACAGCAGTATTTACATGCAAATGTACACTATGTTATGAAAACATCAGGAAAATATATATGTCAATTACAAAAGGAGCAAGATATGCAGAAGACAGAAAAGTGTATCATGATGAGGGGAAACATTCACAAGTAGTGACTGATAAGAACTATGCAACACGTTTTCAGTTATTCAAAACAGCAACTATTGAGAATACAATTGGAAGTAAACACATTCAAGAATCCAGATTTTATCCTGTAAAATTCAGGTACAGAAGTTTATACTTAAAAAAAAAAATCAGCTCCTCATTTAGATACCTACCCTCATTTTTTTACTTATTTACTCTTGTTTTATACACATATTAACTATGTTTGTTATTTAAGTCACTGTACAAAATCAATTTTAAAATAAAAAATTAGAAAGTGATGAGGCTCGGTGTGCCTGGGTGGCTAAGCCAGTATCTGCCTTCAGCTCAGGTCACCATCTCAGGGAGATCACGGACTCTCGGAGATTGAGCTGCTCTCTCAGTTTTTCCCATCTTAGGAAATAACTCTTCACTCTAGGTGCTTAGGCCAATAACCTTGACAACACGTTTGGTGCCAACTTTGCCCCATTCTCAACAAAGCCTGGAAAGCTTATCTTCAAAACAAACCTAGTACTAGACCTCTTCTCCCACCTCTTCCAACACGAACACCAGTCATGCTTCTAGCCACTATCCTCACTGACCTGGATTATGTCAAAAATATTCTAACTCATCTCCTTCCTCTTTCCTGACTCCTTGTCCCCTAGGGTCCATTCTCCAAACCCAGCAAGAGTAATCAGCCTTTTATAATGGAAACTGGAGCATACATATCATTCTACAAAATCCATCCATGGGTCTGAGAGTGAGCTCCAGCCATAATGTGCTATATTTGGAAGGGTCCAGTGAGCTGGAGCTCACTCCCAGACCTACCTTCTGCTACCAACCCCCTTTAGAGCTCTAACCATCTCTGCTCTCAGCCTTCCCCCTCTGCCCCAGTCTCCACAGGCCCCTTCCTATGCCTCCAACTCACTAGACACATCCCTTCCTTAGGGCCTTTGCACTAGCTGACACTACCTCTCCAGATAGCTTTCTGGCTCTTTCTGACATCCTCGTGGATGAGCTCCCAAACAGCTCCAACATTATGTCCTTTCCTTAACTACTACATAAATTTATCATCCCCCTCTCTATTTCCCTTATCCTGTCTTATTTTTCTTCATAGCACTTATCACTGCTTGATAATATATTTATTTCCTTTTTTGCCTGTCTTCCCCAAACAGAATGTCGGCCCCATGAGGAGTGGGGCTTTGTCTGTTTTGCTCACTGCTGGAATCCCTGAACCTAGGGCAGAGTCTGTTATGGATGAGACATTTACTTATTCTTTAAAATAAACACATGAACATACTACAGAAAATACAAAGAACTGTCATCTCATGTAACTCTGCAACCACTCTCCCAAACAGACAAGGCATTTTACTGATGAATAAGCTGAGGCATAGAGGCAGAATGAAAGTAACACAGATTATAGCTGAGCTGATGCTAGAACATGGTTCTTCTGATGGAAGGTCTGGTAGGCCTCTCATGCAGAATATAAAATGCATAAATTTCCTCCAATGAATGCCTCCAGGAGGAGGTTATGTTGTGAAATTACTTTTGTATCTTACCAGATGACTCCCAAAGCAGTGTTTATCAAATTATTTCACCGGTACCTGTCCACATCACAAAGAATGAGTACCTGCTGTTGATCCTGGCTAAGAACAAGGGAGCAGAGCTAAGGGACAGCTGGTTGAGAAAGAAGCAGGGATGGAATGCATTCGATTTCTACCTCCTTCCACCAGAGCACTGATTTTCAGCCTTTTGGACCACAGCCATTTTAGAACATCTAACGATTTGAAGGATCAATACAGGAGAGAAGTCACATTTTAGATCTACGGATGGAGAAAATCCTGATGACAAAACCTGATGTAAACTCAGTATAACTTTTACATGGATTTTTATTTGATCAATCCCAACAGGATCTACAAACACCTGGAAAAAAATATTACATATTACACACAACACACAGATAGCCCAGATATATGAAACATCATGTGCTTCTCTGGCAGGCAGTGTGGTGTAGTGATTAGAAGGGAGGCTCTAGAGCCAGATGGCATGGATTTTAGCCATGACTTCACTTTCTGATAGTAGAGAAACCCGAAACAACTCACTTCACCCCTCTGTGTCAGTCTTCTCATCCATAAAGGGATTCAAACACTCTCAGCTTCTCTGGGTCACTGAATTGAATGAGTAAACACACAAAAGTTCTTAGAACAGTGCCTGGCATACAGCAGATGTTCAAAAAGTGGTAACTGTATTATTTAGGGTCAGATACTATGCTATGTTTGGAAGGGTCCACAGTTCACTTGAACCAATTTCCCAGCCCCAAAGAACCAGAGTGGAAATCACTGCTCTGAAGCAGATCCTCAGTAAGTGAATCAAGGTCAAGGAGGAGAATAGCAGTCATGCGCAGCTTTAAAAGCACTCTGGGAGATCCTGTTACTCACCATGCTTATCACAGTCCAGGAGAGTTTTCAAGCACTACCCTAATTCACTGCAGAGATACCCTGAACCACCTCTATTTCATTTCTAGTTTCTGCAGACTGTGATTTCTAGTACTGTGCTCATTAGGATCCGATTCTATTAGAGCAAAACAATGGCGGCTGTCCTCTGGGGTTTCTTATAAAGGGATTTTATATCTGTTTATAACCAATAAAAACTTTATTAGTAGATTGATTTAATACATTGAGAGCTTAAGACTTCACTTCAGTAGAAACTGGTAATCACTTTTCTTTTTTAAGTGCATTGGGATTTTTTTTCATTTTAAATGAAGTTTTCATTATAAACATATGATCACTATTAAAAGTTTAGGGCATGTAAAAAGAAGAAAATAATTATTCATAGCTTTCCCTTCCCCTACCCTCCAATTCTATTCAAATTTTGGTGAACTTAAAGAGGAATAAGTCTTAACTCCATATTCTGATTTGTCATCTTCCTGAGAACACTATAGCTCTGTACCACTGTGGGAACTGACCTCTTTGATGAGTCTTTTTGATGGCCCTGGGTGGGCCCCAGAGGTGAAAGAAAGGAAATGTGCTTTCCCTGGGTGCATGTTTGTATCCCAGCAGCCTTGATCAGAACCACATAGCTGCCTGCAGGAGGATCAGCAGTAAGATCTGAGCAACACGTCCAGCCAATGCCACATGTGAAGGTAAAAATGGGCTAACACACACATATCTGTGTATACCCGGAAACTTTGTAGAAGGTACTACATAAAACTGATGATGGCTGTACCCTCTATGGAACAGAACTGAGTAAGTGTCTGGGGTAACTAGACACTTCCTTTGAAGGTTTGAGCCCTTCCTTGCATTGCATTTATTTATTTATTTATTTATTTATTTATTTATTTATTTATATTTATTAATTATTTAACAAACATTTATATAGAAGCCTCCCATATCCTGTATCATTATATCATGTATATGGGTTATTTTCCTGATGATAAACATTTAAAAAGAGATGCTACCAAATGATAAGTAAAGAAGCAGCATGGCTGTTCTCTCTCAGGGTGGTGACTATGGCAGCAATGCTAAAGGGCTATGACAGGGAGGAGAGAACACCATATAACAGTAGGTGTGCTTTTTAGTATATATGTGCTGCTGAAGCGAGCACTGTAGTAGGTGTGCTTTTTAAAATACACTACAAACTGGTAGTGGCTTCAGATTTCCCTGATGCCTTAAACTCCAAATCTCCAAAATCCAGAAGCGTCTCTCTCAAGCCCTATAGATGTGAACAGTCACATCCCTGCCTCTCCCACAAATGCCCTCTACGATATCTCACTGCTGGGAGGACACTTATTCTCTGCACTTTAGCCTTACAAATAGTAGACATAACAACACCAAGGATGCTGTGCAAATTAATAAATACCTAATGGAGGAAAGATACTGGACCAGGGAAAGATACAAACACAACTTAATGAAAAGATGTTAATGCTGAGAACTTTGAAGCCCTACCAGGGTTGGTCCTAGGGTGGGCTGAGCTCAGGTATGAGCCAAGTATGAATCACAACAGGTGTTTATACCTTTGAAGCTGAATCCTGCTCTTTCTCTTCAGTTCCTCCTGCTCCAGAGTAACCAGGCTTCCAGTAAGCTATCACGCAGGGTGCAGGCCCTAGCCAATTGTACATTCTCAAGAGTATATGTATGTACACTGAAGTCACTGTGGTATCAGAGAGCAGAGCAAGATATGTCAATGGAAGTGTCCCTGTCTTAAGAGAAGTTAAACAGATGCTCAAGCAGGAAAAATAATTAAAAGATATCTGAATACAGATAAAAGAGTCTTTTTACAAACCTACAGAGAAATTAAGAGCAAGGCCAATTAGACCAAGTCAATATTAGATCAGGAGTTTAAGCTATATGGTAAATTTATAATCTTGGTCAACTATCCCTCCAAGCCTCAGTTTAACTGTAAAAATGGGTTACAATTCCTAATTCATGAGATCAAATGAAAAACTTATGCAAGACACCTAGTTTAACATATTGATGTTTTATAAGCTGTGGCCATTATTGTTGTGTTTGTAGAGGAGTATGTAACAAACGGTGTCATGTTAAGAGGCTGAGGATAAACAGAACTTTTTCCCTTTTCAAGACTAGGGATGTAAGCACTATGATACATAGATCAGAAAACTCCAACCCTGGAGTTCATTTTAAGAGAAATGAAACAGCCCGTTGGGACCCTTGGCCCTGGTCTGGATCCAAGTGATCAAAACAGCCAGTGGTCAAACTTGCCAGCGTGAGCTATGTATATGCTGGGTGAGATTCAAGGAAGGACATAGGTAGAAGAGCACTGTTTGAGATTTGTTTCCACAAACATTTCCCACAGTCATACCTCCCATGGCTGTGCTGAGTGGTAAGACTAGCCCAAGGGTGAATAAATCCTGACCTGCTCCAAATTAGGAATAGGTTCCCACGTGTGCAGAACAAAGTGGATGCAATGGTGAGGGACAGAGAGAGGGGAAGTACACAGGGGTAGTTCTTCCACTGAAAGAAGCTCATATCTCAGCTACAGATTGAATGAGAATATCTTTCAGGAGCCAACTAAAGACCATTTCAGACAGAAATGAGTTTGTAACTACATATGAGTCTGGTGTCAACTGAGAGTGAGTGCCAAACAGCAGTGGCAGAAGGGTAAGTCAAGGCTAGTCATGAAACTGGTGCTTATAGAAATCTGTACCCCTTGAATTCAGGCTGCTAACAGCAGTCAGAGCAGGCAGATGCATTTTAGCCACTGTCAAGGTGTCTCTACTGCCCAACACTCATCATGGGCTTCAGTGGTACCAATGGCTTCCTTGCCCCTTTTATGCAGCAGAAACAACCCAGGAATTACTCCTGAAATATTAAAGACTCTCAGAGGAGATGCAGCTGCCAGTTGAACAGGAGTATGGCAGTTAGTAAATGTAACCTCAACAAAAATCATTAAAGATTCCTTACTATACACCAGGCATGGTTTTCAATGCCTTCTTAATATTAACTCATGTAATCTGGGCAGCTCTGGTGGCCCAGCGGTTTAGCGCCGCCCTCGGCCCCGGGGTGTGATCCTGGAGACCTCGGATGAATCCCATCCCTGCATGGAGCCTGCTTCTCCCTCTGCCTGTGTCTCTGCCTCTGTGTGTGTGTGTGTGTCTGTCATGAATAAATAAATAAAATCTTAAAAAAAAAAAACTCATGTAATCTTCCCAAGAAGCCTGAGATAGATACTATTATTCTATTACTAATTTTTTAAAAGAGGAAATGACGGCAGAGAGCTGGGATGGCTCTAAAGAATTTTCTGACAAATGTGCACTGCTGCCATTCACAATTCCTTCTCATGCCCTATTACATTTATTTTCCAGACAGAACTACAGGTTAAAGTTGCACACTATGGCTGTGAGACTTAATAAAACCAAACAACTTAGGAGAGCTTTCATGCTCCTACTTTTGCCTCATTAGCACAATTATAAAGAATTGAGATAATGGAACACATACCTGTCCTTGACACTGTGGGACCACTGTGTTGACCTCAACAAGGATGATGAGGTGCCGCATTGCTGGTTTTCTCTTCCTACTGCCATGTGCCCCCAGCTCATCTCCTTGGCCTTTGACTCCAGTGCCTTCTTGTTCACTTAACCTCCCACCACCCACCCCACCCCCAAAGCGCCTCAATCCACAGCCATGGGGATCTGTGGTCTTAATTGCTAGCAATTAAATCTGAGTGTGGACACAGGTTGGAAATAGGGCTAGTGATTTTCTTAGCCAGAGAAATAAAGTGGAAAAGACTGCATTTCACCCTAAGGGAGATATTAACTGAACCAGTTTTATCGAAATCTATTTATTTGGTTCTAGTGATGCAATTGTTTAAACTGGCTTTAACTGAGCACTTTGTCATCCAGAGCATCCAACAACTACCTTAGGACATCTAAGTAAGTCACACTAGCAGGTAGAGCCCAGGTGCATATGTGCATGCCAAGAAAGCATGTGACTGGGTACACATGGGATTGTAGGCTAATAGTGACAATTGGATTAAGCTTGAATCCTCAACTAAACAAGCAGGGTCGCACAGAATACCTGGTCCCCAGCTGACTGGCTGACAGGCTCTGTCTGATTTTTAAATGCCTGGCAGTTCCCCTGGCACCAGCAAAAACTCAGCTTTCAGGGCAGTCTTTCTCTGCAAGCCAACTGGCACGAGGCAAAACAAACACCATGGAAGCGCTAGGAAAGGGAACCTACAGATGCTTATTTTTAGGGGCTTAGATTCCTCCTCCTATTGCTTAGTGAGGGCCCCCACTCTTTGTCCCCACTGGCTCGTGTCCATTTCCAAGTGTCTGTATCCTCTGTGATCCAAGAAGACATGGAGAAAGCCCTAGGTGGGTAAAAGGTACTAGTTTAGCAATAGCAATATGTTTTAGACCCCAAATGCCTTCATTTAACATTTGACTTTGGCTCAGAACATTATGGTCCCCAAGACACCAATATCTCTTTGGTGTTCTCCAAGTCAAGTGTTCTTCAAAGTATGGTTCTCACTTTCTCATCACCATAGTAATATTTGAGCCATTTCTACTCTCCAGAGAAATAGCTAGGTTTTTTTTTTCCTTTATGAAAATCCTAGAAACTGTACTCCAGATGAAAGGAAAATAAGACAAGGGGCAAGCAGGAATCAAGCCAAAAACTCATTTCCAAGCAGACCAACCCATCATTTCCATGGACAGAGGCCCTGCCCTGGTCAACTAACCAACCCTCAGTTTTCCAGAATTGCTCCAACACAGGTGGACTCCAAGAAAAGATACTCTGTCCTAGTGCTCAATAGGCTCATAGCAAGAAATCTAATCAAGCTGATCAATTGAGATGTCTTTTAAAAGCTTATTTCAGTCCATCCTAAATCTGAAGAGCTTTCCTTTGTATATACTAAATAATGAATATAATTATACAGAATCCATGTGATACCTATGATAAATTATGTGCCCTATCTCAGGACACATTTTCTTGGGAGCTTAATGTGATTTAACAGATAAAAAAAAACACTATTTACCTAAATCATTTGTCAAATTTTGAAGCCATGATAATTTAAGCACCTAGACTTTTTATGCATATGCACACTACATCCACATAGCTGGCTTAGATAACTCAATCATTTTCTAAAATATTCCTAATTTCCTTATGAGCCCACAAAAAACAAAGCACTATTGCAAAACCAAATCGAACCAAATCAAACCACCAATGTTGCTTGGAAACAAACATCAAACAAAAGAGAGCTGGGCTTCAGAAGTAATACAGTGAGATTGTCTCTCAGGAACAAGAAACCAGGCACCATACATAGGACTGGGGTGAACTCACAGTTTTGCTATGATTTATCTGTAGGGCAGGAGGCAAGTCATTTAACTTCTCTGACTCTCAATTTCTGTACACAATGTTAAAGATTTGTCTTTGTTTTTAATTCACCCGTAATTCTTCTACACAGAGATAGGCTAAAATATTAACCTCGGCTCATTTCTTCCAGCCTCTACTTCAGGCAAATTTTTCTCTACAGCTATGTCTTCTTCCACACACATACCCACATTCATAGCTATAGCCTAGGAACAATATTGTATTAAAAAAAACACACACACACAATTGAATTCTTAGCTATTTTTCGGCCCTAAACAATTCTGGGATTCTAGGAATAATGAGGACTAGCAATTACCCTGCTGTTGGTGTAGGTGGTGGACTTAAAAGATGTATAGTGAATGCCTTCTTACTCAGAATATTGGGGAAGGGCTCTTATGGATCACAGATATTTCAGGTAGTTGAGAGTTGGTCAGCACAGGTGCAAGGTTAAGTGGGCAGAAGGACCAGGATGAGAAAGATAAGTAGATCAGAGACGAGGGCAGCTCTGTGGGCACTCTGCAAGGAAAGAACCAACATGAAGAGCAAACATGCAGCCTTAGAGGGACAGGTGGAGATGCAAATCAAAACAGCCCAGACAAAAAGTCATAAATCACTCCCACAGTCAGCAAGAGTAAAGAGAATTGGGAAGCTGTCAAATCTCTTACACCATTACTGTGGTCATTTAAGGCTTTCTGGAAAGGAGTTTGGAAATTTCTATCATGAGTCTTTAAAATAAGATCTCCTTTTGACCCAGTAAGGAAGATGGTGAACTTGGCCCCAATTTGTTTACCCCTCCCTAAATCGATGACTTTGTCATGTAACTCTGCAGTGAATAGGGCAGAATGTTTGGACACCCGCCTTAGTCACCTGTATTGCTTTGTGGTGTTAGTAAATGTGATACAAGCAGAAACTTGAAAAGACTGTGTAAGAAGGAGCTTGCCAATGACGTGAGAACAAACTTGAGCCAGCCTGCTGGAGAATGAGAAACAGAGCCGAGTTCCCTCAGTTGCCCCAGCTCTGGCTAGCCTGTATCAGCTGACAGCCAGCCAATCAAAGCCCAGACCTGACAGCAGGCCCAGCCAAGATCAGCAGAACCAGCTGGTAGACCCCCAGCTGACCTCAGTCAGGTGAATAATAACACTTACTGAGTCAGGTGAATAATAGCATTTACTGTTTATGCCACACAGTTTTGTTTTGCAGCATTATTATAGCAAAAGACAACTAATTCTTCCATCAACTCCACATCTAAGAATTTGTCCAAAATAAATCATCATAAATATGTACAAAGACCTGGCTGCATGTATGCTTATCACAACATTGTTTCTTATGTCAAAAATATAAAAATTTACACGACAATAAAGAGATATTAGATCATGCCACATCTGTATAATGAAACACCACCCAGCCATTGGATGTTGTAGAAAAACACTCACGAAGATGAAAGAATATTTATCATGTACTAAACTGATCATCAAACTATGTATAAAATGATATTATATTTGTAAATATGTATGATTAGAATTAAAAAGACTGAAACATAAACACCAAAATATTAGTAGTCATTTTCTCTGGGTGGTGTGCCTATGGTAGATTTTCATATTCTTGATTTCGATTATATGCTATTTCTACAGTAAACATGTGTATCTTTAGAACTGTCTTTTAAACTACTGTTGAAATTAAGAAGAGGGCCATCAGCAGACAAGGCCACTGGTGTTCATGAAAACATGAGGGAAAAATTGAGATGGATAAATTTGGACTGATACCAATCAGAAGCCAGCGCCCCAGAGATGGTAGAGGAGGAGACAAATGCTGGTAGAAAAGGTCTGATCAGTGTGAGCACTGCTCTTTCACCTGACTCCCCCCATTTTCCCCTCTTTAATTTGGGATGGGGAAGAAAAGGACAGCTGCATTATTAATGCATTAATTATGATAATATTCTGTGTGCGACTAATACATGTCAAACCATCCTCATGCCAAATTGAAAACTGACATTTTTACTTCATGAATATTGCTCCATCAGTGACATTTATTGTACATTCCCAATCTTGCAACAGTGAATGTCAGGTCAACTATCAAGCGTTTGCTTTCCTTCCACTTTATTTCCTATTTTAAAGCAGTAGGCTGTCACTGTTAATTGGGATGCAAAGTCAGATTGCACTCAGAGAATTTGAGGCCTCTCGCTTCCTGAACATCTTGCGTTGGTCCCTGGAAAACTGTACTGCACCAGGGCTGCCTGTCAACCTCTGTCGTCTTCTTTACCTAACTTATGCCTGAAATCACTACCACCACCCCAGCCTGCCCTATCTCGATTTTTTGTTTTATTTTTCTTCAGAACATTCATCACCATCTGCAATACTATATATTTATTGATTTTGTTGATTGCCTATCACTCTCCATTAGAATATAGGCTCTCGGAGGGAAGGAATTTTTGTGTTATCCACTGTTACATTCCTAGCATATATAATAATTCCAGAAAATAGTAAAGGTTTGATGAATATTTTGTTCAATGAATGAATGAATCACTTTGCATGAATGGACTTCTTGGAATCTCCAGAGGTGAAGTGTTCTAGCCAAAATTTCACCCCATTAAAACCATATAATTTTTTGAATCCCAGGTTATTAGTGACCTACAAAACAGGATTTTTAAGAAAACTATATCATAGGATACCTGGATGGCTCAGTCAGTTAAGCATTTGACTCTTGCTTTCAGCTCAGGTCATGAACCCAGGGTCATGAGATGGAGCCTACATTGGGCTCTGCTTTGAGGAGTCTGCTTGAGATCTTCTCTCTCCTTCTCTCTCTGCCCTTCCCCCTGCCTACCACACTCTCACACACTGTCTCTAAAATAAGTAAATAAATATTAAATAAAAAGAAAGAAAGCTACATCATTTAGGTACTGATTTTTCATCTCCCATTTCATGCTAATTCTTCAATTGCAAAAACCTTCAATTATACCCCCTCACCCCTGCTATGTGTCTGTTTTATGACTGCCCCGTTATCACTTATTGATCACCAATTCCCAATTGCCATGTTTCCTGGAAATTTTCACCAACCTCCATCTACACCATTCCTAAAGCATTTATTCATGATCTAGTATGTGTTCATCAATGGGCTAAGGAGGAACAAAGAAGAAAAAACATAGCCTGTGTTAGCAAAAGTCTGTAATATAGTTGGAAAGAAAACAAAACTTTGGATGTGACATCATCTGACGGTTCTGCTATAATTTTGAACTTGCTGTGCCCAAAACTGAACTTACTAAATATCTGCCAAACCATCTTCCCTAGCATTTTCCTATGAAAGTGGCATGTCATCAATAACATTAATTATACTAAAAGCACAAGTCACTATTTAGTAAATAATGTTTTATCAATTATCGCATTATCATAGCAATCACATAAAAGAATCATGAAATTTTTACCAATAAAGAAATTTTCAAAAAGTATTTTCTCATTAAAGAAATAATGTATTGTCTTAGTTGAAATAAAGTATATAAATTTCAAACAGCAACAAAACAAGAATGTGGGATGCCTGGGTGGCTCAGCCATTGAGTGTCTGTCTTTGGCTTGGGGCATGATCCCGGACTCCCAGGATCAAATCCCACATCAACCCCCACATCTCCTACAGGGAGCCTGCTTCTCCTTCTGCCTATGTCTCTGCCTCTCATTCTGTGTCTCATATGAATAAATAAATAAAATCTTTTAAAAAAGAATATGTGTTTGTGTGTATGTGATGGTTCAAATAAATTTGTGTTCAGTGAATAAACATAAAATAATAGCAAACTGTATAAGACCATACATGGCAAACAGTTACTAAGCACATAAGGTTGAAGGAATCTTAGAGCAATGAGGGAGATAGATAAATCTTGAGTTGCACTACTGGATGCCCAGCATGGTGCTGAAAGTTACAGAAGACACTCCCTTGCTGCTCTTCCCTCTTGTGTGTCCTTTCTTCCCCCACCTCTGGGGGCTAGATGGCCACAGGACATCATTTTTACTATTTCAGGAAATAGCTTTCCTCCTTTCGAAAAGGCATTTTAAAAATAAATCTACATTTATTTAATGTAAAGAAATGTCCTTTATACTGAAAAAAGTTTTTCCTGCATTTTGGGTTTTTTTTTTAAAGATTTTATTTATTTATTCATGAGAGACACACACACAGAAAGAAAGAGAGAGAGAGGGGGGCACAGGCAGAGGGAGAAGCAGGCTCCATGCAGGGAGCCTGACATGGAACTTGATCCTAGGTCTCCAGGATCAGGCCCCAGGCTGAAGGCTGCACTAAAACGATGAGCCACCCAGGGTGTCCCTTTTCCTGCATTCTGAAATTAAAATGTCTCTTTTATGATAAGTAGCAATAATAGTTGATACAATATTTCTTTAAAAGCAATCCTTAGTTTACAATCCCATGCTAGTCACCATGATTAATTTAACTATATTATTTTGAAAATCAAAAGTTATACAATCATCACTCTAAACTACCCTCCACCAACAGGGGAATTGTGACCACAGGAAAAGGTATCTACTAATGATCTCAGGATGTGGGTGTGAATGTGCCTATAACCAAGTCCTGACATATTACATCATTAAATGTAGAGAAATGAGAATAGCAGCCAAGCAGCAATATGCCTTCTAGGAAGACTGGAAGTCTCCACAGTCTAAAATAATCATGTAAAGCTCTCAGAGCTGTCTGATCCAGAAAAGGTTTGGTTTTGGATCTAGATACAGACTACAGCCTATCTTGGCCTCTGGGGATGGAACACACAAGAGATCTCCCTGTAACTAGCCAGGATCCTGGCATCTCAATAGGCTGAAGGTGGGCAGGCCCTATAGACCAGACTACCTACTGGCCATGAGAAAGCTTGCTACCTTTCACATGCCTGGTTCTCTGGCACACGGAAGAGCAAGCGAGGGGTGGGGTGGGGGAGAGGGAACCTGGAACTGAAAAGACAGAATGAGAGAAGCGACAGGAAAGGAGTGCAGTCAGGCAGTTCAACATCGTGTCAGTAGAAACACCAGATGTGAACTGTAATTACTTTTCCCCCCAACTCGGTTCGTGTTTTACAAACCAGTACTGACACTTGAACAAAGAGCCTTGAAAAAGCAGGCAGGAGCTAGCTATGTAAATAGCTGGTGTTTTGGATCTACTCGAAGCCTTTTTCAAAGAGTGGAGAAGACAGTGGTGGCAGCCTCCCAATAAACACACGGCAAGGAGCAGGTGTATATAGGTCTGGCTCTGTATAAATTCATCCAGCATAAGGAACACTTAATTGTGAACCCTTCAACTCATAGGATTGGGGAGGTACTAACTCAGTAGGATATTTGTTAGTGATAGGAAGGAAAAGAAGAGGTTTATAAAAGCAGCCAGGAGCCTACAGAATATACTCTGTTCTAGAAGACTTATCATCTTTGGGCCCTTGAGGAATCTCAAGACCAACATTTTGCGTTGTGTAATTGTGCATTTGTACAAGATCATGTGGGATTTTCCCCTCTACATCTCTACCCTTTTGCAAAAACAAAATCAAAAGAAAAGGTATTCTTAAATAACTATCAATGTCTAACATCTAGTAAATACTCAATGTTTATAGAGCTGAAAAGACTTAAAATGGAGAAAACCATAGCCAAGCCACACTTGAAACACAGTCCTATTCAATAACCTCTCATCTTGTTTCCTCACCAATTTGGGGTTATCTACACTGCGAGCAAAATGGAGATTTGCCCCCAAAAGGCAATGAATGCTGCACACAAAACTGAAAATTGGGTTTTATCTTCTAAGTCCAAAGATAAAATCATACCCCCAATCATCAGACTTGGTCAGTTTTATCTCCTAAATCATTTCCTCCTCTGTCCTCTCATCTCTATCCTCAAATCCTAAGATAAACCCCCTCATTGGTCTCCCTGCCTTGGGTCACTCCCTCCTCTAATCTTTAAAAGTTTGTGATATGTCACTTTACTGCTCTAAAAAAAAAATCATCATTCTCGGCAACGTAGAAAAAGATGTGATGGAAGAGCTTGAGAAGCATGCATGGAAGATGAGCAGAAATGCCAGAAGGCTGCTAACAGCAAGGGTGACATCCCAGGGATAGCCTGACAGGGTCCCTGGCTCCCAGCACTGCCATCACTGGGCCACGGATGGGCTACTGCCCCCTCCCCTATCCCCAGAAGAATAAACTCTTCCATCCATGCAGCCTGGCTCATGTGGTCTCCTAAGGCTAGGGAAAGTGAGAATAGGCTTTTGGGCTTCAGTAATGAAGGTCCTGTCTCCCTTTCAGAAATCACACTGGTGAACTCCACAAACACAGAATGGAGGCTCAACTACTGGGCAACTTCCAAAAAAATCACAAATACAATCATTTAACCAAATTGAGTTACTTTTTGCCTATTTCTCAGAACATGGCAGCACAGCAAGGATCTACTCCCACTTATCTCTGTTTTTCTTTTTTTTTAAAGATTTTATTTATTTATTCATGAGAGACAGAGAGAGAGATAGAGAGAGAGAGAGGCAGAGACACAGGCAGAGGGAGAAGCAGGCTCCCCGCAGGGAGCCCAACATGGGACTCGATCCCAGGTCTCCAGGATCACACCCTGGGTTGAAGGGGGAGCTAAACCATGAGCCCCCTGGGCTGCCCCATCTCTGTTCTTCAGCCCTCAGCCCAGCATTGGACCGGACGGAGAAATGAAGACCCACTGTCTCTTTTTGCTAGGGTTCTGAGAGATAGAATACCGGTGGGAAGCTGCTGGAAAACTGTCTGGCCCTCCAGAGTTGCATAATGGGCTTAAACTTAGAACCAACGTGAACTTGACAGAATTCCCTATATTTCCCATCTGAGCTTCAAGCTGAACCCTAAAAAGCTCTACAGCTTAAAAAACTCCAAAAGGGAAAATCGAGCCAAGAAAAATCATTCCACCATATGCCAGGTGTTCTACATATAGTAAGTAACTCACTTCATGTTGATAAACACTGTTAGGGATGGATTGTCTGTAACCCTCCCCCCCACCCAAATTCTTATGTTGAAATCCCCACCCCCAACCTATGGTAGTAGGAAGTGGGACACTTGGGAGGTAATCAGGTCATAAAAGTAAGTTCTCATGAATGAGATAGTGTCTTATAAGAAGAGACGTAAAGGAAATGATCTTTCTGTCAGCCACGTGAAGACACCATCTCTGCGAGTGTCTTAAACTTGGGCTTCCCAGCCTCCAAGAACAAAATACACGTCTATTGTTTCAGTCACCAAGTCTATAGTACTCAGTATGAGCATAAGACGAACGCTTTGAAATAGGCACTCTTATAATTTTCAGATGAGGAAACCCACATATGTGGACATGGAGAATGGGCTCTTGCCCTCTGGGCTACTGCTTCTGAAAGTGCAGTCCCTGAATATCAGCATCTCCTGAGAAACTGTTCAAACTACGAAGTCATGGGACCTACAACAGACCTGTTAAATCAAAACCTCTAAGGGAAGGCCCAGCTCTGCTGGTGTTTCTTACACCCACAAACCTCTTCTCTATACCAGTGTCTCCAGAAGTAGGTATACCTTCCCTCAAGGGTATGACACGTTTGCCACATGGATGAATCTTTTTTTTTAATTTAGCTATTAGGTATTAATTTTAATATATATTGGGTAAAAAAAAATCAGGCTCACACACTGAATCCATAATTTCATAGACACTCTGCTTAAAAAGATGCCAAATCTATTTAAGTCAAACAAGACAATCGGTATAAAGAAAACCAATACCGTCGCAGAAAATGACAGTAAAAAATAGTGAACCTGATCTTTAAGTTACTAACGTCTGGGATACACATCACCCTTCCAGTCCCAGCTGTAAACCAGAGGTGAGAAGATAAGCCCCACTTCTCACTGGGCTTCTTCTCACAGGGTCCACTACCCTGTCCCAAATCACCTCTACCTAAACCCTAAATTTAAACCCCTTCGATGCTAATTAAAATTAAGAGGGAGAGAAGTTTGTAGTTCCATCTTCTCTGATAGAATGAAGCTTAAGAACCCAGAGAGAAAGGGACAAAGAATGAGAGAATACTATAAAAGTGAAAAAGGGAGCAGCCCAGGTGGCTCAGCGGTTTAGCTCCCCCTTCAGGCCAGGGTGTGGTCCTGAGGGCCCTGGATCGTCCTGGTCAGACTCCCCGCATGGAGCCTGCTTCTCCCTCTGCCTGTGTCTCTGCCTCTCTCTCCCTCTCTGTGTCTCTCGTGAATAAATAAATAAAATCTTTAGAAAAAAATTAAAAATAAAAAAGTGAAAAAGGGCGCAGAATTAGGAAGACAAAGTTCCTGAAAGCAAAGTTTGTCATCTTCCTCAATTAGTGGTCCTAGTGTCACTCATCACCCACTCCTGGGTACTTGTTGACAAAAAGATGTTCAATCTGGCAAGGTTAAAATAGGGAGGTCAGTCAGGGTCCATATCGTAATTTTTCTGCTACTACTGCTCGCTTACTATTATTATTTTTCATAATAATACCATTTAAACCCCATTCAATAAGAGGTTTAACAAACCCATTAAGAATAGGAAGCCTATTTCCTGCCTGGCACTGTTTACGCACATCACTAGGAGATACTCGCTGGCTGGGGGAGCCCCATTAGCCCTAACCAAGAGTCTTGGCAGGAGCTCATGAAAGGAAAATAAATCCTTCAAGTAGAATTACTGCATGGTCAGTGAGGTCATAGCTCCTGTCTGGCTGGTCTATATTCTAGGCCAAGGATCCAGAGATGTACCAGAATGACTCTATGGTCATCCTGGAGACAAGGATCCTCCTGTTCTTTAAGCTTCTGAAGCCAACTGAGCACAGTCTAACAGTATGACCAACTCTGGAGAAAGCTGAGAGGTACCAAAGGCCAGATTCTTATGTACCTTCCTACCCACTGTTTCCCCATAATAGACCACTCTCACCAAGCTCTCCATACTCTTCTTCTGCCTCCTGGGCACTCAGAACCCTCACTCTATGATGGCTTCTTTTCGAGCCAAGAGACCACTACTAGACCCATGCTTCCACAGCCATCTTCGGCCTCAACTTCCCTCTATTGCCTCCCCTTGAGAAAGGATTGTGTCTAGCTAATCCAGGAAGCAAAGTCACCAATGGTGTTTAAAGATTACTCATGGTGGAAGGCCTCAGTATCACTTCTCCCAGGTAAGGAGAAGCCAGAAGTCACATCCCCCAGGAGCTCCAAGGATCCAAAGCAATGAATCCCTAGACAGATTCCACAGACCTGCAGAGACGACTCAGGAAATATTTTGGTACAAGGTGGGGGGCAGGGGGACCTCTCTGAATCTTTTTGCTCTTCCTCAAGCTAAATCAACACTAGCCACAAACTGTGGGCTGGGTCTGAGTGAAGGCTGGTTTCCTGGTCCAGAGCTCAGCACCTCCCACTCCGAGTGATGCTTTTTCCCCAGCAGAGGGCAGCAGCTGTCAGAGGCTGGAGCTACTGGTGTGCAACCATCTCCAGCTCCAGGTAAAAAGGAAGGCCAGGAAGCGCCAGAGGGAAGGGAGGAAGCGGGAGGAGGGAAGGAAGCATGAGAACTTGCCTTTCGATTGCTTTGCTGTCAGCTCACACCTCTGGGGGAGGCTAGTTTTCCAGCCAGTGCTCCCCACAACCCAACACTTTTTGGCTAGTCTGCCTCACCCCCCAAATGGCCAATTTGGAAGGCTTTTGGGGCTATTAATCTGGCCCAACGAGCACCAGCATACTTAAACGTCTTCGCTTTCCCTTACTCAGCTGCTGATGCCACAAGGAAAACTAGAAGAAAAAGGAAAGGAGAGAAAGTCCCAATGACATTTTAGTCAGAGGTAGTTCTGCCTTCACAGCAGATACTTTGTTCATCAGTTTCCTTTCACTGGCAGCAATATTTACATGAAAACAGGGCTGAGGCCAGCAGCATTTACATAAAAACAGGGCTGAGGACCACAGACTCCCTAGACCTAAGGTCATTGTTTGTCCTCGCTGGGCTGCAGCCAAAGCTGGCTGAAGAGCGAGATCAGTGGAGGGCATCTGGTTTTTAGAGGAAGCAGGTTTAGCACAGGCTCCCAGGATTACTCTGGAGCGCTGACCATCAGCAAGCTGGATGCAACTCATCACCCAAGACGCTGAAAAGTCTTCAAAGAATCAGAACTTTCAAGGAATAGAATAGCAAAATCTGAATGTTCTGAAATGTTTATGGGATAGAACCTGTTAAAACCCAAATGTTCAAGGCATGCCCAGGGTCAGGTTTCTGTCATTCACTTAGCTTCCCATCTTCCCTGATCTGAGGGGTTGCGTCTAAACTTTCAGATGTGATTGCAGGGCTATAATCTTTTTTCCAGTTTTCATCTACCTGTGGATCAGGGTCCAGGCCATTGGGAATCCCATGTTCCTCAGGAGGTCGACTATATAATGCGGGAAGGCCTCAGGCTGTACCTAGTACAGACCCATGTACAGAGTAAGCCCTCAATAAATATTAGCTGATAGTTACAAGGTGCTGCCTACGATTCCTGACATTCATATGCTGTTTTACAACATTCAAAGTACTTTTAAATGTATTATCACATTAGCACCTGGAAGCAACTCCCTAAGGTAGACAGCCAGTATTCAATCCATTTTCTAGATGGGGGAAATGGATGTAAAAAGAAATTAACCAAAAACCAAATGGCAGAGACAAAACTGAAAGTTGTGTGAGATTCTTCTTTTAGTCTGCTGTGAACCTGAACTTGAGATCATGGCCTAGTATTCTGATCCCTTCCATTCTAACCATCAAGACACCTTGGTTGTCTTGACATGGCAAACTCCAGGTGATTTCAAAATTCTCTCACGCTAAGGAAGTTCCTCACCTGAGCCATCAATTTAAGGGATTGGGCCAGGGCAAGAGCGGTTCATTTCTGGGAAATCCAAGTAGTAGAGCTCCGCTTATAGGGGAAACAGTAAAATGAGAGCCCATGTTTTATGCAAGTTTAAGACTTCCAAACTGAGTCTACGGGCACCAAAAGGCAGGCTTCTTTGGATCCTGGCTCCCATTTATTCCTTGATCTGTCTACCTAATGACTATTAATTGAGCACCTTTTATGTTCACAGAACTACCTTGAGGACTCTGAGGGAATAGGAAATAAGCACAAGGCAAAGTTATCCCTGCCTATAAGGCACTTACAGTCTATTTGGGTAGACAACATATGGACATTCAAAATAGCACACGATAGTACATGCCAAATGCCAAATGAGCAGTGATGATAATGAGTATTTTTAAAAAAATCAGAGGGGAACAGCACTGAGTGCTAAGGAAGTCAAAGAAGGCTTAATAGAGGAAGTAGATCCTAATCTGAGCCCTTAAGTGAGGGCAAGAATCAAAAGTTCAGAGAAGAGATTTAGTCAAAAGATTCTCAATATGGAGGGTGGGGGTAGGTGGCACAGATACTGATTGGGACCCCTCCACTACCACCAACCGCATGTGCCAAGTACTGGGGCAGCCTACACAAGGTTTGGGCAGAGGACGCAGTGAAGACATCAGCCCAGTGAACAAGTGGATATAAGGCCCAGTCACAAGTGAGCTGAGATAAGAACAATAGGCCAAGGAATGGAGATTTGATTCCAAGGAGGAAACACGTAATACATAAGTTTCTCAACCATTATGCCTTCTGGGGGTGGGGTTGGTGGTGCCCCATTGAGATGAAAATGGCCCACAGGTAGGGATAAGCAATAGTTCCTGGTAAATACTTGAGAAATAGGGATTCTGACATCATGCAAGCATTCCCCAAAACAGAAGAAGGCACAAGGAATGGGTGAAGTAGGAGTCCAGCTGTTTCTAGGTAGAAACCATTCTAGGACACACTCATAAACCTCCAATGAAGAAGATGTGAGAGGCCATTCTTGACAGAGCCAAGCTTTATAACTATCACATTAAGGCAGAAAGGGGAGGAGGAGGAGGACCAAAGAAGGCAGAGACAAAAGATGTTCCCTTAAATTAGCCGGTCACTGGCATCAAACCCAGAAATCACTTCTTCTCTCCATTACTGTTGTTTTGTTATTATTATAAGGGAGAAACTGCTATTCACTAGGCCTTTCTTTCCCCCCAAGTATTTAAAATGCTGCTGTAACAGTAAATATCACCTCTGGCATATTTGTCCTGGAGAAAAGAGTATGATTTGGAATACCTAATTGAAATGTGCTACAGTAGATAAGGCGGCTGCAGAGACTGACATTTAAAGGTAGGAGACACTACGGGAGACATGAAATATTACTGTTGCTGCCTCAAAGGCAAACGCCACTCTCAGAATGGAAACATGCTCCAGCTCTGCCTCCCCTTCCGATCCCCACACGGCCTCACTCCCCAGATCTCTGCTATAGGGTTCTAAGCTATCCCAGCTCTGCCCTTAGAATCCCACCAAGCTGCCACTGAGAATGCCAAAAGACAGGTGAAAAAGAATGCCACCATTCTGGTTCTCTTCTGCTCTTACATTCCCATATCAAAATCCTAAGTCTTATTTCTTGCTAAGGTGTTCACATGGAGGTAGATAGACTAAACATGAAAGGAAAGGAAAAGATTTCTCAGGACATCTCAGTAGGTCTCATTTTTAAAAAAATTGCTTTATGTCAATATGGAAGAAACATAGTAAGAGACTAAAGGTTATCTGTGCTTAAGGCCAGCAAGCCCTGTCCATTGCTAATTGGATATCATTACTTCTCAGGGGATAGCTCAAGATAAGGATTAATTCACCACTCATTCCCTTCACCTAAGCTCTAGAATAAAGACAACTGACCAGCTAACATCAGACCTAGTTCAAGTCACAGTAAGCACATTTACATCAAAATGATTTCCATCATGTCCCTATCCACCTAAGTAGCTGGTTTCCAAAGGTAGGCCCCCAATGAACCATGACTCCTAGAATTTATGCCATTGTGTAGTCTCCTTACTTAGAGGCTGGCCTTGTCACTTGCTGTTAATTAACAGAATATGGTGGAAGTGGCACTTAGTGATTCCTGAAGCTATGTCATAAGAGGTCTTGTAGTTTCTATGTGGCTTTCTAAGAATAATTGCTCTTAAAATCCCTCTCTTGGAACCTGGCCACCATGCTGTATGAAGCCTAGGTCACATGAGAGGTCAGTCACATGCAGGTTCTCTCCAGCTACATTGTGTCACATACGCTATCCATGTATGTGAACGAGATATCTTTGATGCCTCTGCTGATCGAGATACCAGATGAGTGTACCAGATAGTTGATATCACATAAAGTAGAAAAACCTTCAAATGATCCAGCCAACCCACAGAATTGTGATACGTAATAAAAAGTTTTAATCCACTACATTTTGGAGCAGTTTATTACAATAGATAATCAGAGACAGAAATCAATTTTAGTAGAGAGTTGTCAAAACAAAGCCCCATTATTACCAGTGTTCAATATGTAATGTGAGAAATAAACCTATGCTGTTTTGAGGCACCCAGATTTAGGACTTAATTTGTTACCACAGTATAACCAAGTCCATGCTGCCTAATATAACCACCATAATGGAAAAAAGCATCCTGAGAAAGCATAATTCTGATATGTATTTAATCGTTTAGGGACCCATCTCTACAAATGAAGTCTTGAAACCTAAATGCAACATTTCAGAGTAACTCGGGAAGTGATGGGATGAGATTTGCACGAATCACTTATTACTTCTTCAAGCCAAAAGTTGTACAGAGCTTCCTCTAGGAGTTTACTAAAGTCTCTTTCTCCCAACATTCCAGTATAAGGGTCTCCAGACCTGTGTGCATTGCAAGAGCTTTGGTATAAAGAGAAACACTGGGTGAGGAAGCTAAACTCTACACCAAAGCCTGTACTTCAGGTGCTGAATGATTCAACACAGATGGCTACAATGATCAGCTCACTCTCAATAACCTCCTCTTCACAGACTGCCCTCGAGGCCCGTGGGCTAGTGATGGGGTCACATCTTAGAAAAGCCAGTGAGTACTTTGCCCTGAGGGAAAGTTTATGCTGGCTGTATCTTCAACAATGATTTAATTAGGAAGTGTTGCTGTTTGTTAAATAAACACTCATGCATTATGAAACACATCATCCGCTCTGCCCAGCAAGGTTGGGACCTGAGTCCCTGGCTGAGAGAAAAGTGTTTGCTGTCTCTGGGAATTTCCCAAGCCCAGCCAGGACTTTACCAGAGAAGACAATGACTCCTCTCTGGCTTCATTTTCTGTTGTCCATTTGGGGAAAAAGTCCTACACCTTCAAAAATCTGGTTTTACCAGAGGAGTTTCATATAGTTCATCTATCCCAATATAAGTAGGTACATCTGGTTAAAATTGGGGGGGAAATCTTCCAGAAAAAAGAAGACCTGACTGAATTACCTCTGTTAGATTAGACAAGGATCGCCTGTGGCTTGCTGCACCACCCTTTCTCAGCCAACGGCCTTTTACTGGCTGTGCTATAGCTTCTGGAATTCACAGGATTCATTTTAGCAAACACTTAACTGAGGGTCTTGCTACAAACAGAGCATTGCAGGACATGCAAAAGTGCAAACAACCAGAAAATGCTCACTACTCACAAATAACTACAGCCCAAAGTCAAGCAACTTAGATGTTATAAGAAACCCGCTAACCAATTGCTGGGGTGGGGGTGGGGGGTGTCGGGGTCGGTCTCTTGCCCCGGTATGCAACCAATCTGCATCCCAACCTATCCCCAGCTGCCTCATTGGCACACTCAAGGGTCCTAAACTTGTAGAAGGCTTTTACCATCTTATATATGTCTAGTGACAACGATTACAAAGGTAGACAATGTTTCCCTGGGACACACCTATGGCACTGGCTCCTGTACCATATTCTGCGGGGGAAGGTCACGAGCACTGGCAGCTGCAGTAGACAAACCTGTCCTGTTTCAGGACCTGGGCACTCCTGGCTGGCGAATGTTACAGACACAGAAGGACCAGGATCCTGGGGAGCAGGTGCTGCAGGAGGAGCACATGGACCCGCCAGCTCAGGGGAGCACGAGCCTCCAGAGGCACATGCGCCCACCTCGCCCGCAGGTGAGAAGGCCCAGGTGCAGGAGGACTTCCCTGCACCTACAATGCATGGCTGCACCCCTCCCACGTCCGTCCATTCCCACCACTGTGTCTGGAATGTTCCTCTGCTGCAGCGCCCTCAAGTCAGGCGCTCCAGCTCTCCACCGGCAGAGGTGCTGCTCTTTGCTAGCCACCATCAGACTAGGAGGCCCTGGGGAAGGGCCTCTCTGCCGCGTGGCTACCCTCAGCCCCTGACACCCCTCTAGATCAGTCCTTCTATGATGGAGTTGCCCTCTGCCCTGGGCAGCACTGTGCATCTCCACGACCTCCGCATCCACCAACGAGGTCCTTCTGAGCGAGACCTTGCTGCCACGGCCAGCTAAAAAGAGGGCTTTTGTAGGTGCCAGTTGGCTGGCCCTGAAGCCAGCAAGACCTGAGATGTCTGCACCCCTGGTGCTCAGGCCCCAGGAGCTGGTGCTGTCCTGGAACGGTTAGGGGAGGAGCAGCAGTTTCCCACACTGTGCTGCCTGGGGCCCTTGGCACCCCCGGCGCCCTTGGCACCCCTGCTGCCTGGAGCCAGGCCGCCTTAGAAGAGCTTTTACTTGGGTGCCCGCTGCCTCTGGTGCTGCTTTCTGTGCTGTGTCTTTCATTCTCAGATACGTTTATTTCTTCACATAGACCCACGTACTTCTCCAAGAGTGTCACTTAAAATAAAGGGTTAGTAAAGGGGGGAAAAGGTGAACAATGCCAAGTATTGTCAAGAATGTAGCACTTTGGAACTTTTTCTTGTGCATGGCTGGTGGGAGTTTAAACTGGTACAGACCTTCTGGAAAGCAATCTGGAAGCTTCGGTTGTAATTAAGCATGCATATGCCCTATAACCCAGCAACATCACTCCTGGGAATATATTCCCAATAAGTTCTCACTCAGCACCACATACCACATTTTTAGTATAAATGCAGGATTCCAACACTGGAGTAATAGATGTGGAAGACATGATGGAGGCACATAATGTAATGCTGTGCAGCAGTTACAAAGGAGAAATTGCATGTATACATAGCGACTTGAAAAGATCTTAAAAACAAGGTACCAAAAGGGAAAAAACATATCAAGAGACACAGCACACTGCATTAATATAAATTTAAAGTGCATAACAAAGTTATATTACATATCTTACAAAGATATATGCTTATATGTCCTTATAAATACTTATATATTCTTGTATGCCCATATATATGTTTATATATGTGTATTTGTAATGGGTGTCCCATAACACAGGAAAGGAGAATAGGAAGTATGATTAGAGATGAAGGAGAAAAATAAATAAACCCAGGGAGGCCCCGCACTACTAGTGATGCTGTGTTACAAACTGAAAGACTTATTATATTCAACTCTCTTTACCTGAGGTCAAAAGGAGAAAAAGCATTTTACTTGATTTGGGCAAACTATGAGATTTGTGTCTGAACTGAATTCATATAGAGTGTGTGGTGTAGTAGTTTAGGAAGACAGGCATTGATGTCAGAAAGACTTGGTTTTGAATTAGAGCCCTGTTGCTTATTAACCATGTCTGCAAGGATTAAGAGGGGATAATGTATGTAAAGCACTCAGCATAGTGCCTGCTGCAAAGCAAGCAATGAGTAAATGGTAGCTATTCATAATAGATAGTACAATTTATCATTTTTTTCATCTTCCTTCTACCTTATCCTCACACCTTGAAACATTTTACATGGTAAGAAAATCATCATAAGCTTCTTATTGGCTTATGGTTTATACTCTCCCTACATCCAAGAGATTCGGAGGAATTATATATGATTAATCAATAAGAAAAACAGAACAATCAGGGATAAAAAAAAAATAGAGCAGATGTCCTCCAAAGGAAGCAGAACAAATAAATATCAGCAGGTACCTGAACAGAACTGGTGACTACAGCTGGGCACAGAAGTTGGCCCAACAGCCACGGAAATGGAAGTAGAAAGGGAACTGTATGGGCTTCATAGCTTTAATTTCATGGTAAGTAAAGCTGACAAAATCCTTTGCAGGAACACACTCTGCTTGTATATTTTACCACTTGGTTTTCATGTTGGGTCTATTGGATAACGTGAAACACAATACTGGCAACAACTGTGACAAAGACACACAATGTCTATCTAAACAGGTGACTTATCATGCACTCAGGGCTGGACATTTAATTGTTAGAAAGGAGGAAGAGGGTGCTCAAGTCATATGTTTGGGTGTCTTGCTTCCTAAGGTCACTAAGCCTGCGAGAAGAACTTGATGATTCAGGAAGAAATGCTGGTTAACATGACTGTTTATGTCTTTCTCCCATAGTATAAAAGTCAACCTTCTAAGCTCTGAAGCCAAAAAAAACCAAGGTTGAAATTCTGTTTTGCCATGTACTAGCTCTGTGATCTTGGGGACCTTACTTAATCTCTGTGTGCCTCAGTTTTCTCATCTGTAAAATGGGAGTGATGGTACCCACATCATAGAGTTGTTCTGAGGATTAAATGATTATTGTTAAGGCACTTATAGTGCTGGATACATGGTAAGTACTACATGAGCTATATGAGCATGTGTGAAATAAATGAAAAAATAAATATCAGATGCCATGAGCAAGCCTCTGGCGGTAGCTGAATTGTAGTAGATTCTGACTGAATTATCTAACAAGTACCTGGAGTGTTGATCCTCTTTGATGCTTTAAGTACCAGCTGTGAGGGAGGCAAAGTTGTCTCCTGTGAACAGTTAAATGCTGAGTTTATATTTTCACACAGATAAAATAGACTCTTTTGCCAGGCACAGGAGGGACATGTTAAAGTACAGCAACAACTGGGGCACCTGGGTGGCTCAGCCGGTTAAGGATCGGCTGCTTGATCTCAGCTCAGGTCTTGATCTCAGGGTCGTGAGCTCAAGCCCTGCATTGGGCTCCACACTGGGTGCAGAGCCTACCCAAAAAAAAGAAAGAAAAAATAGCATAGCAACAACAGTAATCCTATAGCTGTCATAATAACTGAAGGCCACTTGGTACCTGCCTCTGTGACAGGACCTTTCATGGATCTTAGTTCTCATCCTCAAAACAAAGTAGGCACTATCATTAGCCCCATTTTACAAACTAGAACACTGAAGCTCAGAGAGGTTGAATGACTTGTTCAAGGCCACGCAGCTTGTTAAATGTCAGAGTCACTTTGGCTCGGACTCTGTGCTTTCTTCACTAAATTCACCATCTCTTCCTTATCCAATTAAAGGGGGAAGGGGGAAGAGTATTATTAAAACGGGAAATGTTTTTTCTTGCCATCATCTGCTAGGGAGAAACCCAATGAACCACAATTCTACTCCTTGAGGGCCTTTGAAAATAAATATCAGGCATTTGTTAACACAGAAAAGCTTAAAGTTGAAATATTCCTTTTTTTTTCTAGTGCAACTAGCATGATGAGTGATATTGATATGCAAGGCACACTCCCATAGCAAAGAATCTCCAGAGAGCATATTAGAATGCAGGTAGGTGGAAGTGATGTTGTTTTAGCAATAACCCTGAGCCTAATCTAATTTAAATTTCTAGTAAATCTTTGGCAAAATTTCAGTATGTGAATTATTATTTAGTAACACATTACATGTGATATGCCTCACGACTGATCATGACACATCAGCATGTCCCAGCTCAAGGGTTGCTATCTGCTAATTTAAGAAGTGCCATTAAAGTCCACCCTCACAAATTTCCTCTAGAGTCAGGAAAATGCAATGCCTGATATTACACCTTTTGAAATTTGGCTGTTTTTAAGAACTCTGGAGTGTCAAGAGCTCCAGATTAAAATGGAAATGCCATCTATGCTTTTATTATTTAACAAAGAATAATTTCCAATTTAACCAGCCTCTTGGCATTCATCTCAGAATAGACGTATGGACTAGTGGTGCCAGGAAGCCTGGGCAGGCTGAAGAATAAGGAGAACCCATGGAAACCATCACTTCCTTTGCATTCTTCTTGGAAAATGGCCTCTTCCCACCTAGTCAGCATCAGTCTGGGCTAGAGGAGAGTTTGCAGCCAGTGGAGGCAGGGCTGATCCATAAGGGTATACACATCGGAGCCTTCCCTTTGGGAGGGAAACTAGAGCTCCTCCATCTCTCATTTCAACATCATCAAAATTTAACATCTTTCCATAGCAGCCAATTGCATTATTTATTTTGTTAAAAAGACAACCTCCAAACTGAAACAACAAAAGAATAATTAAAGACATAACTTAACCTCTTCTGTTTTCTTCTTAGAAGACATGTTTGTTGGTTTTGCTTGCACAATGTTCTTGGAAATAATGTTCTTCTCTTTCTTTTTTTTTAATGTTTTTATTATTTTTTTAAGATTTTGTTTATTCATGAGAGACACAGAGAGATCGAGAGGCAGAGACATAGGCAGAGGGAGAAGCAGGCTCCATGCAATGCAGGGAGCCCGACGTGGGACTCGATTCCAGGACTCCAGAATCACATCCTGGGCCAAAGGCAGGCAATAAACCGCTGAGCCACCCAGGGATCCCTGTTCTCCTCTTTCTCAACAATATTCCATCATTGGTTCTTACTGATATTTTGAGTTTATATTTTAGCTACATAATATATATTTTATATAATATATATGCACATATAAAGGGATATAATCATCCTGTTCCATATAAAAGTGAGGGATTTGAAGCTCAGCCAGATAAAAGGGATTTATTGAAGACCGCAAGGCATGGTGAATATCCAAGTCAAGGGTTCTCTCTGAGCCACACATCTTTGGAGTGGGACAGCTGTGTGAAATTTCTCACTCCTCAGGGGAGAGTTGCACTAGTGGAGACAGGATCAAGGATGCTGACGGATGATGTGACAGTGTTTGTATGGCAAGCAACAACAAAGAATAAACTAGAACCAGAAGACCTGGGCTCTGGATCCCTTCTTAGTTATAAACTTTCGGATAGTCACCAATCCACTGCATGATTCAATTTTCCCATTTAATAAAGGCTGATTTTAAATACTCTGCCATAAAAACAAATAAAAATAATAAATAAATAAATAAATAACTCTGCCATGACCAATGTATAAAGACATTGCCACAAACTTATAAATCAAAGCTTTTTGAGACTTCATCCTTACAGGGCTATTTATTTTGTGCTTAGTTTGCAGGCACAGTACTAACCTCTTCTTTTCTGTTATCTCATTAGCCCTCACAGGGGTCCTTGGGGTGGATACCATTAGGGTCGCCTTTTTATAGATGAGGAAATACGGATATAGAGACAGGAGATGACCGCCTGAGACAACTCAAGTTGGTTAATGGCAAAGTTGAGGAGTGAGCTGCAGTTGGCTGCAGAGCCCATGATCTTGACTATTCTATGCTGCATATGTAAGGGACTACATAAGGGATCTGAAAGGACAAATAGATGCCTTTGGTGGGTGACTGGAAGGTGAGATCCAGTCCACATATCAAGTGGACTGTCTCCCTCAGAAAATGGACTTAGTTGTTCCAAGTCTGAAAAATGTTAGAAGACACTCCCCTGAACCACCCTTCTTGCTGATCTCAGAAAACTGGCCCATAAAGGCTAAATGTCAGCATTCAATGTCCCCTCACCCTCACGTCGGGTTTAGGCTCCTGGTGCTCTAAGCATCCGGCAGGTGGAAAAGATTAACAATCCAACTTGATGCTTGGGACCTGGAATCACAGACTAGCAGCCAGAGTGGCTGCTCCCAGGTACAACCAACTTGCAAGATTCTCCATGTAGAGTGTTTTGTTTGACAAAGCACGTAGGTGTCATGAGATGTGTACTCTTTTCTTTTCCTTTGAAGGATTCTGGAGCCTCCGTCCTAAGTAGACCCCCTCTAGCCTGGTTTCTGGCAGTGCCTCTCTGCTAGTGGGCCAGGGGGGGCGGCAGTGAGCACAGGGAGCCAGGAGGAAGGCGGCCCAGCAGAAGGCTCCTGCTCCAGCTCGCCCACAAGTAACCACACACCCAGTGGTACCTCATTTGCTCGTGACTGCCAAGCTGAGTAAGTTCAACGTATTCTCCTTCCTTTCTTTGTGTGTGAGCAGCTTGGTTGTCCTCCTAATAAGCCCTCCATTAATTAGGAGGAGGTGTCAATGTGCCAACAAAATTAGCAGTTTCAATATCTCCCTCAAGTGTGAGTGTTTCAAAGGAAATGAAGGCTCGGTCACTCCCTGGTTATTTTTACTCTCTGCCACCCACCTGCCTTTTGGGCAATCTGTTCCCATCAGAATACACCCTTCATCTCCCTCGACATGCTCTTCTCTCCCTGCCTCTCTGGTTCCTTTTTTTTTTTTTTTTTTTAATGTAATGTCTTTTCCCTCCGCTTTTCAAACTTGATAAATCCCACGTAGGCTGCATTTATCCTTACCCCCCGCCACCAGCATTATTGCCTAGTAGAAAGAGTTAATAAGCCAGTTGCTGTGGGCACAGCTAACTTGGGGAGTTATTTGTTCTGTGAGTTTAAAGATAAAACTAAATGGGCGATGAAGAAAGAAAAAGAGCAAGATTTAGATATACTGAGTGGGGAGTGGGGGCTGGGGAGCAGTAGAAATACAGAACTTGTGACAAAGCAGCTCGGCTTCCTGGACTTACCAAAATTGGAACTTTGTTACCATGAAATTACAAGTGTTTCTCCTCCTCAAAGAATAAGCACCACTGTCAAGTCTTCTGTGGATGAGTGGCCTCCCTGGACTCTTGCTGATATGATAGAAGCCTTTCCTGCAAGTCTGAGAAGGGAGGAGTGGACAGAGCAATGACCCCCCCCCCCACAAGGCTTCTGGGGCTAAGATTTGATGGCAAAGACAATCTGGGGATCCTTGAAAAGGATGGGTCTCAAAATCAGTGAGAACTGTAGCAGGGATCACTGGGGAGCACTCAGGTGTTTCAAGAAGCAAATAAAATGAGGCCCAGACAGTCACAACTTCACATCCTTCATTCTCAGGGTTCCTCACACTGGCTACCAGCAATTCTATATTAGGTGCTCAATACAGTATGGTTGAAATGAATTAAAGACCCCTCAATACCTACTTGGGATCTGAAAACACAAAGAAGGGATGGGGTAAATGATCCAGACTTATAAAGAGAAGACTAAAGCAAAACCAAAACCAGAAGACTCTGCCTACAGACATTTTACAGTCTATGTGGTTAAAAATAATAATTATATTTACTCCATTGGGTTGTTGCAGATATAAATTGAAATAGTCCTAAGAAATAAATTCATAATAAGTCTTGTTTATTTTTATTTCCTGACTTCTTACATGTTGCTGAGACTTTGTAGAGGCCGTAGGTGGGAGGTTCTGTGTGGGGAGCATGATGCTAACTAGCCCTTCTTCTTTCCTAAGATGTACTGCAAGGCCCCTTTCTTCCATCATCATTCTGTATGTGTAGAGGTAATCAGATGTTGTATTGTTTACCAGAGAAAGGAATAAAAGAAACAATTGTTAATACCTACTATGTGACCCATCTGTGGCTTGCTGCTTGTTATTTGAAGAAGGTATTATTTTCCACATCTGAGAAATATTACTTAGGCTCTGGAAGTTTCTAGTAGCCCAGCTAAGCCAATTCTGTTAGCAAGTGGTGGAATGAGGACTGAAATCCAAGTCTTCCTGAATTAAAATAAATATATTCTGGGACATCACACACAAATACCAGGCCAAGTCCCGAAGGTGACCTACTGATCCAGAATCATTGGGGCAGGCCTGGCTTTTTAAGTGCTTCACAGGGTTTCATGACCAATTGGCCATGTCTGAGAACTTCTGAGCTACTTGATCTCTAAGGGCACCTCCAACCCTAATATTCTATAATGAGAAGAAAATGTTACTCTCTTAGCAGCCGTATGAATTTTTTTTTCTCCTTAGGGAGAGACTTGCCCTTGTTAAAAAACAAAGATGCTTTACAAGCCCACTCACAGAAAAGGAAAATGTGGGAGCTCCAGGGAGGATTGGGGGGGACAGAAAAAAAGGGGAAGATAAAAGAGGAGGGGAGGGATAGAAGAAGAAAAGAAAGGAGGAAGATAAAGGGAAAATAGAAGAGGGACAGTGAGTGTGGAATTTCTGGTGGAAATCAGTAAGAAGGCCAAATTCTTTATTTGGATTGGAAAGGGGGCATACACAGATAGAAAGGGGAGAAAACAAACGGGAGCTGGGTTTTAACTTTATAAGTCCATTCATAAACAGAAATAAAGCAAGTCTCAATCCTTCAGCTAAAGCCAAAAAATAGCTTAGACTGGCCCTTCTCTGGTGACACAGAGCCCTACATTTATGTCTATTGCTCTGTAGCTTTGATGAGAGCCTCATCAACTGAGTGCCATGTGCCATGCATGTATGAGCTTGCAATAAATTATTTCATCTCATCTTTAACCACCTGTGAGAGGTTCTTTATGACCCTTATTATATAGATAGGGAATTTGAGGAAAACGGAAGTTAGAAAGTTGGACAAGCTCATTGATACTTAATTAGTGTCAAGCCCAGAGTTTGAACCCAATCCATCAGACCCTGTAATCCTCATGCTCTAGTTACACTGCACTGACTCCTAAAAACTTTATATCTCTTATCTCATTTGTTACTTATAAGAGTGACTATATAGATAAGATATGTACTGCTGTCCTCATCTTACAGATGAGGATGCTGAAACTCAGAGAGGTCACATTACTTAAGTTCACATAGCTGGTACATAGGTAGAACCTAGCTTTGTTCCCCACTCTTCCAAATCCAAGATGTCCTGCGCTCTCTCCAGTCTAATCCCCATGTCATGCAAGGCTGTCCTCAGTTATCAAGGCAGGACTCCCAGTCCCTTCTGTGGAGCAAGGTAAAATTTACTAATAATGCCCTACTCACCCAAAAACATCTTCCCAGCTGATACTTACCTGAAATTCTAACATGAGCTTTTTGGCCTTGTTTCTTTAAAACACTTGTTTCTTTAAAACACTACAGTTTTCTTTTCAAACACAATTACAATCAAAAAAGAGTCATCATTTGATGGCTTATTGTCTCTAATAAGTGACCATGAGTAATTTTAGTAAGTAGTCTCCTTTTGGAGACCAACAGGTAAGCTGTGCCATGTTTGCACAAAGTGAAAACTTACAGGGAGAAAGAAAAGGTCATGGTGGTAACAGCTTGCAGGACCAACCCTATCTTCTCCTTTAGGAATCCTCTTTAGTAAGTGGAAGGATTCCTAAAGGTTCTTATTTGACTAAATCATCCAATAGGAAGAGTGAGGGTGATAAGATGGGGGCAGTAGGAGCAGCATGATGTTCAAACAAGATCAATATAAACAGAGAAAGACAAGGATATAAGGCCCAGGATGCAAGGAAGAAATGTATTGTAGTCTCAAAGTTCACCCAGAATTCCACTCAGCAGCATCATCAGGGACAAGAGCTGAGAGGTTAATGGAATTGGCAGAGAAAAGGCAAAATTAGACCGCGCATTATGAAAAGATATGACCAACATCACTGCTAACAAAGCATTGCTTAGTTCATTCATACATTTATTCATTTATTCAGAAAATACTCACTGGGGTCACCTGTGTACCATTCACTGTCCTAGAAGCTGAGCACACTGATGAGGCATTGACAGTCTAATGGAGGCAGCAGAGAAATGAACAGATAATTATCTGAATCAGTGTGGCAAGCCTGATGCACACAGGGTGTGGGTGGCAATTTTGAAGGGGACATCTAACATATAAGCTAGGAGTATGGGCTCAGGAAGGGCTTCCCAGAGGAAATGACACATGAGGTGAAGCTTAAAAAATAAGAGCTAGCAAGTGAACAGAGAAAGAAGGAAAAATGGCATCCTGGAGAAAGGGAAGAGCAACAACAAGGGCATGAAGATAAAAACTCAAAGTAGTTTTGTTTGGATGAATAAAGACCTACTTACTAGGTGTAAGACATGGTCCTGTATGCTGTGTAGAGTTGAAAACCGTAAAAAAGGCAAAGCAAAAAAAAGAAAAAAGAAGGCAAAGCATCCTCTTGGTAAGAGGATAGAACTGGCTAGATTGGATCTGGTTTCTCAAACCAAACAATAAGCTCTATTACAGCTTACAAAAAAGAAAGAAAGAAAGAAAAATCTGACCCTCAAATCTTTCTTCTTGAGGAACCCCCCTTGTTTCACTGAGTCTAGTGGGACTGTCCTAAGAGGCTTCCCCCTCTCTAGCCAAAGGGTGGGAAATCATCCAAGTTAGGGCAATGAGATGCTCCTTCTCTGGAATTGGAACCTTGAAAATAAAAATAGTTAATTATTGACAGAATATAGAAATATTTTGATACCATAAACTTAGTTTAGAGTTCCGTCCAGCTGACCAAATTATCTTATTCAGTCACCAAGTTTTTAGCTAGAGTTGCTTACATTCCTTAATATGTAATCATAGCATCAGCAAAAAGAGATATTTTAACTCTACTTTTCTGATGTTTATACTAGCAATTTTATTTTCTTATTTTATTATCTTGGAGGTTCTAGCAAATACAATGTTTATTATTGGTAACGTGGGCATCCCTGAATTCTTGCTGATTTTAACTGAAATGATTCCCATGTTTGTTGAATCTGATGCTGTTTTTAGTAAATAATCTTTATGTAACTAAGCAATCATCTTTTTATTTCCATTTTACCTAGATTTTATTAAGAATGGCTGCTGAAATTTATCAATGCTATTTCAGCCTGTATCAATATGATCATTTTTTACTTTTTTAGTTAGTTAATAAAAAAGATTATTGATAGCTTTCTTCATATTGATTATATATAAAATAAATATACAAAATCAATACTTTTTTCTCTACCCTAGTAATAATCATGAAAAGACAGAAATAAAAAAAATTTTATTCACAACATCAATAAACACTTAAAAATATTTATGAATAAATTCAACTAAAAATGCAAACAGTAACATAAAGAAAAATAAAATATCTTACTGGAAAATATAAAATATCTGAAGAAAGAGAAAAGTATGCTGTTTTAAATGAGAATATTTAACATGAATAGGCCAGTTGTCCCAAAATTGACATGTTAATTTGCATGTTAATTTGATGCAATTTAAAAATAGAATCCCATCAGATATTTTAATTGAATAAAATAAACATAAATTCTATATGGATGAAAGAATGCCTGAAAATAGTCAACAAATTAATGATAAAAGAAGGAGAGAGGATGATATTACATAGATGCCAGACATTACACAGCTACTATAATCAAATCAATAAAGAATGATTATAGGAATTGGAGAATAGATCAGGGAGCAGAACAGAGAATCTAGAAATGGATTCTGGTGTGAATGAGAATTTAATAAAGGACAAAAGCAGTAATGCAATTCAGTGGGAAAGAATAGATTATTTAACAAATAGTCCTAGCTAACTAGTTAAGACAAGCAAGAAGCACTATAGCAGGAGTATGGACTTCAGAGTCAGATTCCATTGGTTTAAATCCCAGTTTTACCACTCTTTGTATAAACTTTGAACTAGTTACTCAGCTTCTCTGTGCCTCATGTTTCCTCATCTGAAAAATGGGTGTAAGTAAGAAATTTGTGTCTTGGAGTTGTGAGTAACAGGAGTAAAATTAGTTATACATGTGAAGTGCTGGTGTTTAGTTGAATTTATTCAACTGGATGACCCACAAACATATGCAAAAATGCTGAACCATAGATAGTCTGAGAAATGCAACTAAAATAGCAGAGATACCATTTGACCCTCCTCAGCCTGGCACAATTAATAAAAGCAATAGCCCTATTCCTATGAGGGATGTGCACAAAGGGTTTTCTCAACACACTGCTTAGATAACACTTGTGAAGTAATTTGATGGCATCTATTCATATGTAAAATACGCATCCTCTCCTATTCATCAAGCCCACGTCCAGACTACACCACAGACAGAAAAGTGCCAGGGGGAAATGTACAGGTACAGTTATTGCAACATTGTGTGTGATAAAATAAAAAGCTGGAAATAAAATGATAATCAACAGGAAATGCCAAATATATGATACATCCTCACAATAGAATATTATGCACCCCTTAAACAGTCAATTAAAGCTCTGATTTTGATATAGAGGGATTTCCATGAGGTAAAGTTAAGCAAGAAAAACAAAATATATAAAGACAAGCACAGGACTGATCTCAAACAAATGCTTTGACATTATTTGAACAATATAAATGCATTTTAAGCTCTTTTGTATTTATTTTATATCTTACAATAAAATTTTCTCTAGAAAGAAAATCAAAATGTAAAATAAGCCTATAATATCCCAATTAAAAAACACCGAACTGAAAAATATGTAGATCTGTCTAAATGTATAAATTATGTGAGCAAAGAGAAAACTATGGCAGGATATATAATAGGTTATTAACACGATTTATTCTGGAAAGGAGTTAGGGGACTAATTTAGGCAAAAAAGCAGAAGAGGGGGAAATCAAGTAAAAATGGAAAGAAAAGAGTACACTTAGAAAAATATTAATTACATCATTACATTTATGTACACTGTGTGTATGTTTATGCATAAGGCAAATTAAGAAATAGAATTTGGAAAAAAGCAAGAGGAATAGAAGGACAGGTGAAAGGAAAGAAGAAAACAGTTGAAGTTAATTTCTATCTAGTCTCTAGTGTCCCAGTATATTCCCTGTTGCATTGGGTTCTGTTGCTTGCAAGCAGAAGGGACTTAACCAATGCAGGTAGGAAAATATCATAAGCTTGGTCTCAGAGACCTTCCTTTGCCTTCCTTTGACTCCAGAGGACAGGCTATCCATAAGCCATGTACCTATTGCTTCTATGTGTCCTGGTTCTCCCAGACTGTTCCACTTTCCTTCTAAATTCTACAAGAAAAGAACCAGTTCATGGGTATCACCAGGGTTACATTACATCTGCAGCAATACCAATAAAATGACATTTAAAATTATCATTAAGGGAAAAAACAGTGGAAATGAATTTTTAAAATCAGCTGGGCTGCATGGCAGCCTATGAAAGGTGCCACAGCAAAAGCAGGCTTTGCTGACAACTTGGGAACCTATCACCTACACCCAGAATCTCCCTGCAGTCTCTTAGGTGACCTCTCTCCACTCACCTCTCTGCTGCCACCTCTATCCATGCTGGAGATCAAACCATTTGCAAGCAAAGGTTCCTAATGGTTAAGATTTAGCAGGTCATACATGAATGTTCTCCCAATAAGGTGATGAAATTATGGAGCCCTCATATCTTTCTCTGAACTGTTTTTCTTTTCTGATGATGTGTTGCTAGAGAGCAGAATGATGTCATAGAAAATTTGGAAGAAAGAAGCAATAGGTTCCACAATATATTAACTATGGGACCCTTATCAATTCTCAGCTAGCCTCTGTGAGCCATAACTTACTTTTTGTGAAAAAAGGAATTCCACTACACAACCTATGTAACTCAGAAGCCTATAGGAATGTACCTTTCCCAACACTCTCCTCCACAGTTCCTCTTCCTTATGATCCATGTGTGCCAACAATGTTAGGATGAACATGGTCTCAACGAGGGGGCATGCTAACATGGAGTAGTCATCAGACCTCTCTGCCTGTGGCATATCCTCTCTGCCCCAGTGATTTCTCCTGCAAACAGCTACATGTAGGTAGAATTTTATAGCACTTTGCCTCAGCTATATCATACATCTCTCATTTTGTGCCCTGGGCCTTCTTTGCCACCAATATGTGGCAAACCTGCAGGGCATTTGAGCAAAACTGGATATGTAAGAGAGTTAATACCCCATGAGGCAACTGTTGAGTTCTGGGTCCCAAAGCTCCAGATCTGAGCCCTCCTGGGACACTAAGGAGCATTATTATTACAATTGATATAATCAGTGCTAAACAAAAACTCCTTCAAATAATCCTAAAATTAGACATCAAGCTGAAGTGCCACATGTTGTAATATGCTGACAACCCCTATTAAACTCCAAAAGCTTATGACTTCCCCAGAAAAAAATACACATAAATACAAAGCTTTGTATAAAATATCAGGAGGTTTATTGAACCTATGAATCCCATCCATGACCTCAGGTCAGGACTGCATGATCCTAGCTGGCTAAATTTAGAGAGATTATAACAAATGGACATCTGGCCATATTGTCTCCACCTTCCCCAGGGCTGACCTGTTCCTCAGCTGATCATAGACTTACAGATCACCTTAAATCAGGGCAGCCAGTTTAAGAGAATTCCTAATTGGAAGGATGCTGAGTACATTTGGGACTAGAATGGCCCTCAAAATCTCACATGAAGCCAGACCTCCCCAGAACAACCTCAAGCCCTAAATTTAGCCCTTAAGCCCAATGTGATGATCCTCTTTTACCCATCATAACCCAAGCTCACAATGTCCTTATGATAAAGATCAATAAGATTCCCATAGTCCCTAGCAACCCAAGCACATTGACAGGTATTCAGACAAGTATCTTTTTAAGAAAAGATTCAGTAGGCCCCCACTCATGTTTATTCCAACATGCCATTAAACCTCAGACCAGATGGAACTAGTTCTGTTGTAAGCAGCTCCATAAAGTAAAAATCCTGACATAAAGATCTCTATATAATAATTCTCCAATTCTCCATAAGCATCACTGCTTATGTATCCATGTGTCTAGTTTGAGTTTCTTCAGAAGCAAATTTCGAAACCAGGATTGAAGTACAGGTCATTTTTTTAAAAAATAAGATGATGTATGAGTTACATAAAGATGGGACAGCAGCCAATATAGGGTGTATTATCAAGCAACCTACCACTAAGGGAAAATGGAACTTAAACACCTAGAGCGAAGTCTAGGAGCCAGTGAAAACCACCAATACTCATTGGGTGAGGAATGCTGGGGAAAGGAGCCATTAATTCTTCTGCACTTTGGCAAAGTGGGGTCCAATGGCAAAAAAAGGCCCTGGGCAGAGAATCATATGTGCTCATAGAAGTTGGGCTGGTATGCACTGCAGTGGTAAGAATAAGGGGACATGGGAGGGACTCTGACAATAGCTTCTATACCATGAAATGCTCTCTGGCATCAAACTTTGCTCTGAGAATTAAGAATCAGGAGTCTGATGGCAACACTGAACAGAACAGGACACATGGATCCCTACCATAAAATGTCATTTGTGAGTAGCATAAAGCATAGCTAAGCTCTATTCAACATCAGTAGCATACCAACAAAATTAGCATTTACTTAGTTCCTACTAACAGAAAGATGATGCACCAGACAACTGGACACTTACATGTACATTGTCATATTTAATCCTTAGAACTGCCCTATAAATACTCATTAATACCCCCTTTTTTTTTCTAGATTTGGACAAAGATGGCCCTCAAAGTTCATGTTGCCTTATCTATCGTGATACAGCTAATAAGAAATGAAAACAGGATTTAAATGCCTAATCCCACCTTCTTTCAACTACATCACATTATCCTTTGGACTTCTTAGTCACTTCCTCTTCTCCTTTTTCTCACAGAGAGTATGTACTGCATCCTGACTACATGCCAGCCACTGAAGTAAGCACTTTCACATTAAGCATTTACAAAAACCACGTGATGTGGGTATTGTCATTGATCTGCTTGTATAGTTGGAATAACTAAATCTTGGAAAAATTGAGTAACTTCCTAAAATCACAAATTAATACAGTGGCAAAGCCAGGACCAGAAATCAGATCTTTCTAACACCAAAGCTCCAGTTTTTGATCATTAAACTATTTTGCTGCCTAAGAACAACACAGGTATGAATGGGTGGGTCCTACTGAAATCAGTCTGCCATATAATCCAGAGTGAAACTAAGACCCAAATTCATCAGATCTTTTCTCTTCCTCTTTCCATCCTCCATCCAGGATTCACCCAGGAAAAATTAGACAAGCAGAAAGTCTGGTACCTTCATATTTGGCAGAAGTAGGGAGTGAGCAGTCAGTCTCACTCTACTTGAGGGGAAAAGGAGAATTCTATTTTTCAATTAAAAGATAAGACAAACATTTCAAGGAATTGGCTCTCATTTCCTTGCGTTATTGCTCTAATTTGCTCATTATACATAATTATTAAATGTGCTTCATTATGATTAGATGGTCTTTACTTATTACAAAGGAACAATCAGGTCTTCCTTTGTATTCATTTGTGTACATACACAAATGGGGAAGGGGAAGAAAAACTAATTTTTGAAGTGAAACTCTTATTAATGTATAAGTAAGCATTATCACTAAAGTATACATGATTGCCAGCTACAAAAACTGCACAAATACGGGTTGGAGACAAGCACCTGTTTTTGGTGACTATCAAAGAAAAGAAAAGAGGAGAATCTAGGGGTCCTAGTAGAATACAGAAATGCTACCTTTTGTAAAGGAAAATGTAATCCTAGGAATGCTGATTAGGAATGTATCATAGTGATCTTCTCGGAATTCTACATCAGAATCTGGTTTAGAACTTTATGTACTAAAGAGAAAGAGAGAATAGAAGAGGGCTCTGAGGGATGCCTTGACAAGGACTCAAAACAGGATCTAGAAATAAAGGTTAAAGAAATGAGGGTGACTGCATCTGGCTAGCTGTTTTGTATCACCTTTGCTCCTTATTGCTTTATCACGTATTCTTTTTGTATTGGGCAATCACTCAAATGCACATTTCACTCTTACTCTACTTTCTGAATATGATTACAACATTTACTAAAATATTATAAGGTTTACATTTGTATAAAATTCAGTGTGGCCTTCGCAAGTCCACTGACATCTGTGATTGACATTTTCTTCTAGCTGACAGCATTTATCTATAGTCATTATTGTCAGCGAACATCCTTCTTATTTATCTTAGTTCTGATAGAAAATACCATCATAGGTTTAAAAGTCTCCAAAATGGGATTCCATGATATTCAAAAGAGAAGAGGTCAACTCCTTGTTGCCTCATTATCTCCCAGGGTGGAGAACAACTAAAGACTCTAGAAGTCATTTGGTTTAAATCAGAATTTCCAGTAAAGGGGCAAATAAACTATAAAAAGTATCTTCAACATTTTATAAACCCATTGCCCCTCAAATTCCTCCTTACTTCACAGGAAAAGATTGGATTTCTTCAACCTGCTCTAAATTTGGCATAAATGTATTAAACGTACATCTATTTAGCACCTCCTGTGTGTCAAGAACTCTGCTCAGTGCTAGAGATGCAAATGATGTACTGAGAGAGTATGGAGACATATTGAGGAAAGTAAATACGGGAACAGATAATCATAATTTAATACCATGAATGTGATAGTAGCCATATGCACAGTATATTATCCAAAAGAAAGGAAGGTAACTAACCCAGTATGATAAGGGATGGAATGAATGGGAGAAACACCAGGGAGGCTTGCTGGAGAGGTGATACCTGAGCTGATTCTTGAAGGATTAGTATGAATTAACTAAGCAAATAGGGAAAGGCCAATTCTGGCAGAGGGGAAAGCTCAAGCAAAATCATATCAAATTCAAGGAACTACCAACAACTAGATGCTGCTGGAGGATAAAAAGTAAGGTAAGTGTTGGTAGGAACAAAAGGCTCGAAAATTGGTAGCCATACTCCCCAGGGCCTTGTAAAGAAAACTGGCCATGATCCTGTAGGCCATAGAGAGGTGGCAAGGGTTTTAATCAGGCCAGCTCTTCATTTCACATGGCAAATTTGGGGGGATGTATGCTAGTGATATGGGAGGATGAACTTGTGCAGGAAAGGATTAAAAGCAGAAATAACAGGAAGTTGACACAGTGGGATGGTAAGAGACTCTATAGACGTGGAGAGAGGTGGTGGTAGTAGGCATAAAGAGGAAAAGATGGAATTGAGAGCTATTAAGGAAGAAATAATAAATGGAGGTTGGTTATTTGTATAAGATGTGAAAAGGGGCAGGGTGAAGTTTTTGGATTAGTTAGCTGAATGACAGTAGTGCCGCATTCAGAAATGACAAATATTGGAGAAATACCAAGTTTGGTGAGAAGATAAATCATTGGCCTAAGAAAGATTCACTGGATCTGAAAGAAAGAAAATTCATGGTGGTTGAATGAATAGTCATTTGGATTTAAAAAGAAAAAGAAGAAAAGAAACAAGTGAAAAGAGGCAAGTTGGGAGCTAAAGAGATGTAAGGTCAGGGGAGATGTTTGATGGGTGGGAGGATGGGAGAGGCTATTCTAAGCTGACAGGGTGAAGCCAAGTAGAAAGGGGGAGGCTAAAGATCATGCAGTGGGTGTGGAATGAGTTATAAAGAAAGGTCCTGAGAGATAGAAGCAACTGGTCTTGAACCAGAGAAGGAACCTCTAAGCCTGAAGAAAAAGACATAAGAATGAATTAGGGAAAAAGTTTTTAAGTAAAAGAAGGCTGGAGAATTAAAAGATATACCACAAAATGGTATCAACTTTCTCCATGATTTAGAAGTAAGATTCTTCAATGAAATTGAGAGTTGAATAAAAGAAATAAGATAGTGGCAATATTTTGGAACCATCATTGAAGAAGATGGGATGGAGGGACCACCACAAAGTAGAATGTTGAATGAAAATGGTGAGAGCCCAGCTGAAGTTGAATATCTTACAAGGTTCTAATGAAGATCTAAAGTGATTGGGGTGTGTGTAAAAGCCTGTTTGAGAATGATTATTAATACAAAATACAAAAGCATAATTTAAGTTCTTCCTATTCTGATGTTGTCTCCATGCTGTTTGCTATGGCTACTCTTGCCATCTTCTGAGCCCAGTCATGATGAATGTTTCCTATCATAGTTAACTAGGATGAAGGGAGGACAAATAGTATCCTAAGATGAGCAGAGGTTGACAATACAGAATGGGATGTTTTTAGGCTCCCCCTAAAGAGAAGAGGGAGAGCCTTTCATTTTAGTACCCTAAGCTAATATAAAAGAGGCCATTACTACATTCATTCATAAGACTCTTGGCCCAAAAGATTTGCCTTCTTGAAAATGGGGAACAGGGCTAGCTGAGGACAAAGCAGAAACTGATATCCCACAAATCTCCCACCAGAGTGGGATATGTGTGACATTCCTCAGGAAGTTTCCAATTGTCTTAATATTAATGCCTTACCAGAGGGAAAAACAATCTTTAACTTGAAAATAGCAAGGCAAAAAAAAAAAAAAAAAAAGCAAGGCCTCCAATATCTTGTAGGTCCTCCTTAGCATATGGAAATCTTTTTGAGATCTCCCTTTTCCTTACCTCCCCCAACTCCTGGGTATATAATCAGCACCCCTCACAACCCTGTGTCTTCCTGCCCATGGGTCCTGTCCCCGTGCTTTAATAAAACCAGCATTTTGCACCAAGACATCTCAAGAATTGTTTCTTGGTCATCAGCTCTGGACCTCACCCATATTCCAGAACTTCATCAAAAAGAAGCATAAAATAGAGTCTCAAAGTGTCCACAGTATTCCTAAGGATAGAACAACAGGAAGCATGTTAGAGAGGTCTGCCCTTTATCTACCACCTAATGGAGTCCCCTCCCCACATCTCATGGAGGGTTCCAAATACCCTATCAGACTCTAAAAGACCAATAGTAGGTACTAGCACAAGCATAAAACGAAAAGGCACTCTGATTCAGTTTGGATCTGTGCAGGTGAATAACAGAAGGTATCTAAGCGTTCAGGAGCTCTTTTGTAAAAACAAAAACAAAACCTGTATACCCCTTGGTAATCCCTGAATTCTCTCTTAAGCCAATATTATAAGGTAATTTGTGGTTCAGGTAAAATTTCTGCTCCTACCCTTCCATCGGGCAGTCTTAGTTTTAGTGATTCTCATTGTGGTGTACACATACTCAGACTGGGACACCTCTGATTTTATGATTATAGCAACTGGATGCTGGGAAGGACATAAGTGTAGGAAGAAAACCTCTCCATTTTTTGAAGCTGGGACAGAGGCAGAAATAGCCATCTGGAACTGTTCCTAGATATAGGCATTTGGCTAATCTCTATCAGCCCTGTGAGTTTCCTCACCAAAGAAGCTAAGGGCATCTATTACCATAAGAACAGGATCCACTCAGATTATGATGGCTAGAAATGGGGCAAAAAGAGACAGATTGAAAAAATTAAAGATGTTTCAGGAAAACCGAGGAAATGCATCAAATGTAGAAAATAAATGAAAGTAAGTCTACTTAGAGGATACAGAATAAAAGCTCTCCCTCCCCCACCAAAAAGCCATTTTAATTTACCTCAGCAAAAATCTGCATTTGAGGGGTGCCTGGATGGCTCAGTGATTGAGCATCTGCCTTTGGCTCAGGGCATAATCCTGGAATCCTGGGATCAGGCTCTCTGCTAGGAGCCTGCTTCTCCTCCCTCTGTCCCCTGTCTCTGCCTCTCTCTCTGTCTCTCTCATGAATAATTAAATAAATAAAATCTTAAAAATAAAAATTTGCATTTGAATCTAGCTAATGAGAAGACAAAAGTAGTCCTTAGGAAAGGCAAGGGTGGGGGATCATCTTGTTCCTAAAAATGATTTAATGGGGACTGAGAGTCAATCTGGCTTTTGGGTTTTACAACCAAATACAGTAAAACCCGAAAGAATTTATCCTCATGAGTATGTATATTATATTTCACCAGTTAAATCTTGGCAGAGTTTACTAATTTTCCCAGTTTTTGCACTGGCAATAGGATGGCTTCAAGTGCTCCATGAACAGCTAGGCCTACTTCCCTAATTACACTTTGTTACTTGGATGAGGATCATGCCTAGCCTAAGGAACACCCCACCCATCAGCAGGAACACCCAGGACTGGTGGTTCCCCTGGAGTGTCAAACTCAGAAGGTATCAATTTCCATGGCAGCCCCCCTCCATCCTCCAGGCAACTGAAAACCAACCTGTAAAAGCCTAAGTGCCTTGACAGCTGAAAATGCAATTCTTCCATGGGAAAGGGAAAATAAAAAGGCTCTAAGTGAATTTTCTTCTGCTAAAAGGGGGTAATTTCCACCACAGTGGCTAAAAGCCCTGTCCCAAACCCTGAGTATTTCTTCATCCTGCTGTTCAGTGAGTTACAGATAAAAGGAAATGTGACACCTCTATCCATGGTGCTTAAAACCTCCAAATGAGCACAGGGGGTGACAGCAAATGCTGGGCCTATTTAAAAAGAGGATCCACAGCTCTGGTTATCGATGCAAAATGCCATAGCTTTTCTTATTTCTTCATCTCCCTGATTACCCATGCTGTATTTTGCTATGAAATATGTTGAATTTTGGCCATTTTAAAAATTCTTATGTGAATTTTAGGAGAAACCCAATTTGCAGTGAATGAAATTGCACTTGGGTAATTATTCATTCATCCAATAGTGCTGTAGACCTCCTACTTGTGCAACCAAGAATTATACTAGATGCTGAGTATTTACTTCAGAGCAAAGAAAAGCCCCTGCCTGTGTGACTCTCTTACCTAGTCCAGATGTGTGTTGTCCTATATTAAAGTCATCCAAGAAAGGGCGATGTGATTGCAAGGTGATTTGTTAATGGGGGATGGGCTGGCCCAGCATGGGAAGCTGGAAATACCATAATGGTGACATCTCACAGAGACATGGGTTATTAGGACTAGTTTTGTGATTTAAAGCTCAGTTTCTTCTTGTGGAAAATGAAGGGATAGGACTAGTAGACTACCTAGTATTGTATCTGCTCTATAGTGTTGAGATGGGTGAGGCTAGTACTTTGTTCATCTTGGGCACAAAATTTAAGGGGGCACCAAAAAAACCACTTGGTAGTCAATAAATTATTTTAGTACAACATTTTTTTAAATGAATGCAAAAATCTATGATGAGCAAAATATCGACATTTTAAATAAGGATTTTGCTCTGCATTTGCAGGACCATCCTTCCTTTGCCTCATCCTAAAAGACAGGTTCTGTAAGATAGGTCCCTTCTGCCTATGGGAGTCTATGATTCTCATGAATTCGCTTCAAATTAATTCCATAAGCAATTGTTTCACTACTGTTATCCCATATCTATCAAAAGTGCAATCTAGCAATTAAGTGAAACATTTCTAACACTAAAAAGTATGCTTGAATTCAAAGATGATTAGCTCTTTAACTTACTGACTTGTCTGTAAAATGGGAAATAGTATTATCCTATCCTCATGAAGCTGTCAGGAGAATCAAATGAAACAACCATCTAAACTACATCCCACATACTGGATAGTGACCTGGAAAAGTTGGGTGATTGTTCACAGATGACTGGGAGGGTGTAGACATATCCTAGAAAAACAACACAAAATATATACTCCACCAAAGGGAAGTTGTTGCATCGCCTCTACCTAGGAAGGCAAAAAAAATCAAGCACTCCTTTTGCCTCTGGGCCAGCAGCCAGGCAAAGCAAAATAGCAGAGGGAGACAAAGTGTGATAAGATGAAAAGCTCTCTCAGTTCATTTAAATTTGGGTTGTCTTTCTGCCATTAACTCCCTCAAACTCACAGAAGAATTTTAAAAAGATAATCTGTAACTGGGAATACTTTGAAAAGCAAAGGAGCTATAAAAGAAAGTGAATTGAGTTTAATATTTATACAGGGCAATTCTAATTAAATTAACACACTCACAGATATGCTAAACAGCAGACAGTTGTCTGCTTTTCTTCTCATTATCCTTTCCCTACCAATTACTGCACAGCTTTTTTTTTTAATTTTCAATTCTCCTTGATATAATTTTATTTCACAGAAAAGGAAGAAAATTAGCAAATTACAATCTTTTTAAAGAAGAAAATACATATCAGAAGGCATTTCTTCCAAATAAGAGAGATGTAGTCCTGTAGCAGTAACAACAAATCAGCAATCAACATGGTCACTATTAGGCCTAACATCTATCTTGGTTCATCATTGACACAATACTTTAATGTCTACTATCTTATTTGCTTCTCCTATTTACCCTCCTTCACAATGGCCAATAAAAAGTATTATTAATTGCATTTTTCAGATCATGTAAACTGGAGCTTAAAAATTCCAGTAAGACAGGACCCTGAAAGATAATGCAGAAAAGGAGGTGTAGGGAAAAATAAAGGGATGGGTTTAGTTTATTAATATTATTTTTGGTGACTTTAGGAAGTCAACAAGACATCCTCATAAGTGAACTCTAGAATTTACATGCACTCTTAACAAGCAGCTTCTATCCAGCCCCAGAAGACCCCCTTGGATTCTATTTCTCATAACCACCTCCCTACCTCCACCTATACAACTGAGAACAAAGAGTCTTCCTTTTGGCCTTCCCTAAGATGAAATGGCTTCATGGAGTCAAGACTAAAGACCCCTTTGGGGTAATCCTGGTTACAGCAGCAATATTCAGGAAGAACAGGAAACATGAAGCCCCTTCCTTCTAAAATTCCATTCAGTACTTTTTAATCCCACTTAGTTCAATTCAGCTTCCTCATCTATAAAATGGATATAATCATAGTTCCTACCTACTTCTTAGGATTATTATTAAGCATTAAATAATATACTAATACACAAAAAGTGCTTGCTTCAGTACCTAGTGTACAGTAAACATTCAGTAAATGTTAGTTCCTATTATCAGATAAGACCAAAATGCTCCACTTTTATTGGTAATGATGTGAAGAGACACAGGAGTTAAGAATCCAAGGTCACAACCTGAATGTGATAAAGTGTAAAACATTTAGTTCACTGTTTTGGATATAGGAAAGCTCAAAATAATAATATTACGTGTGTGTGTGTGTGTGTGTGTGTGTGTAATATCACACTGGAATCCAGTTCTCGTGACTCCAAGCCCTCTATCCACAGAAACATTTGCATCATGTTGACACGAGAAAGCCAGGCCTGCTGGCAATAGTGCTATCTGTGCAGATTTGAAGTTTGGGGCCCAGGGGTCTTTTCAAAGTCAAGAGAGGGATTGCAGACTGTGTTCAGACAGCCACTTGATGTCATTCTGCACGGCAGATGTCCACAATGGCCTGGCATGCTTTCTGATCGTATCAGCCTATTTTTCTGCTGTTGAGCTGTGACATCCCAAACGAACTCCTTTGCAAACTCATCTCTGGGATGCAGCTGTTCGGGGTTTGCAAGTAAGCAATTCTGTGGCAATCTGGGTTTCCCATAGTTTTCGCTCTCTGGCCACACTCTTTTTGTTTCACTAGATCCATGATTATATGGCCTAAGTTCTAGGAACACAATGACGAAAGCCATGAAGGAAGTCTCTTATCATTTTCAACCAGTTAGAAATCTAGGAATGCATTTGTAACCCTGTCACTAAACCAGAACTGGAAGGGTTCCAAGATCCTATTACCTAGTCCCTTTACTTAAAAAATGAAGAACCTAGGACCTAGAGAAATTTCAAAATCAAAGTCACTTTACTAATGAGTAGCAAAACCAGAATTCACTATGCCACCACTATATTGATTCCCATTGGTTGCCAGCTAAGCTCTCCTAAACTATTAATTGATAATTACAGAGTAAGCTGATAAAGGGATTAAGGTTAGACCCTTCTCAGGAGTATTTTAATTTAGAGAGATTTGAATTCCCAACTGGATGAAGTAATTATGATATAATGTCAAGCAGAGGTACTGAAGTACCAGGGCAAGTGGTCCTGCCTTTTTATACCTGAGATCATTCTCCAAAAAAGGCAGAACACAGAGAGCATTGAGTCTATAGAAAGAAAATCCCTGCCCTTATTGATAGTAAGTGAAGGATGTCCCCCATCATGCTTTAATTTCCTTGATGACATAAATAAAAGCAAAAGTCAAATTTATTAGAGAACTTTAACACCCATGGAGCAATGTTCTCAGCACCTAGGCATGTGTGCTAATGTTTACATTCACGGATCCTTTTATCCTGCATCTTTTTACTCAGCCCAGCAATTCCCTGACCCATATCAACAATGCACACATCATGAGCCAGGGTGGAGATGAAGGAGAAGGCCTGTTTATATTTCTCCTTACCAAATTTTAAAAGCTGGAAACATTGCCCCCAGACTTTTCATACAACCCCAGCCTGTGTAAAGGGCCCTCCCCATTTTCTAGGCATTCCAAGAACCTGATTTGTATGAAAATGGAGAAACAGAGTTATCTTCTCCAGTAATATCTAGAGGTTCTCAGAAATAGGTGAAAGCTAGCAAACCATAGAAAGAATTGTCAGAAAAGTAGATCAGATAAAACACTGATAGAACACATACAGTTAAGAGGATTATGCCAATCGGATTAGCTGCCAGGAGAATGTAAAAGAAAAAGGAAGATATTTATTGGAATAATCATTTCCTCTACAAATTCACATTCGGGCTCCCAATTCTCATTCTGTCCCCTTTCTTGATTCTTTTCTTCCCTCAACATTCTGCAAATTGATAAAATCTGGTTAATATTGATGCCATTTTCGGGATCCCTGGGTGGCGCAGCGGTTTGGCGCCTGCCTTTGGCCCAGGACGCGATCCTGGAGACCCGGGATCAAATCCCACATCAGGCTACCCGGGGAATGGAGCCTGCTTCTCCCTCTGTCTGTGTCTCTGCCTCTCTCTCTCTCTCTCTCTGTGACTATCATAAATAAATAAAAAAAATTAAAAAAAATTTTAAAAAAATATTGATGCCATTTTCAACCACTTTACCTAGGTCCAGATGAGGTTCGAGTAATGGATCTTACTGAGAAAAATGGAATCAGTGAAATATCCCAAGCATGGGCACCTTGGAATTGGGAGTCAAAGAAACAATAGAATAGGGGACTAAGAAGCTTAAAACAAAACAAAACAAAACAAAACAAAACAAAACAAAAAAGCCTATCTGTGACATAAACTGCTCTCCATGTGGGCCTCAGTAGCAGCTCAAAACATCAACAATGTCAACAAAAACAATAAGTAGGGGGCCAAAACCAGACTTATTCTGCAATGCCAGGGTTTATGTGATATAGGAGATAGAATATTTTTTAAAATATTTTATTTATTTATTTGAGACAGAAAAATGAGAGAGAAAGCACAAGCAGAGAGGCAGAGAGGAGGGTCAGAGGGAGAGGGAGTAGCAGACTCCTCCTGAGCAGGGAGCCCAATGTAGGGCTCCATCCTAGGACCCTGGCATCATGACCTGAGATGAAGGCAGGTGCTTAGCTGACTGAACCACCCAGGCATGCTAGAGTATTTTGTGTGATACAGTATCTTGAAAATGAGAGAGTATTTTGAAAATGAAGTTTATTGAACAAAAGAATTTGCTGCTGAGAGAAGTTACAGATGTATTTCTGTAGATATCTTTGAACATAGGTTAGAGTTTTATCTGGAGATTTCAGAATGATGTTTTTTAACTTGAAGGCATAAGATAAATGGATCTCCAAGGGCTATTCTGGACTGGTACAAGGATCACCCGAGAAAGTTGTTATAAATGAGGGCCCCCTATGCCCTACTCCCCTACCAGAAGAGATTGATTCAGTAGGTCTTGGGTGGAGCCCAGGAACTAGTGTTTTTAATAAGTTCTCCAGGAATTCTGTTGTGCAACTAGGCTTGAGAATTACTGGGTTAGAAAGATGATCTCAAGTAGTCTCCTGGGGACCTTGGCTCTGGTTCAATGATTCTGTTAATAGACATACCTTATAATATGACTTCTTGCAAAACATACACATAACACTTTTCTTCAGTAGATCACTATAGCAAAATATAGAGACTTTTTTCCATTATGGTATATCCTAGGAGAGCATGGCCCACATAATGGTGAAAATATAAACATAGTAAAAACAAAGAAGCAATATACATAAAGATTTTTGAGAATAGTGTAATGATTCCCATAATACTTACCAGTTCTCATGCACTATGTTTTCTGTATATCTTTGTTTTAGAAATCACTCATGAGATGTATTTCTAACATGTATGATGATAATGATGATGATGATGATGATGATGATGATGATGATGATAAAGTACCTAAATCTGTGTATTATTTACTTCTTTTTCTCAATCTAATTCCCTGGACAGAATCCATGGCATTGATTGGGCCATGTTTTTTAGTGGAAGGAAGCACTGAAATTGAAGCTGTTCATTTGGGTATGGTTTCCTCCACTGTTTTCTGGCTGTGTAGGAACTCAGCTCACATTTAGACTCTTGATTAAAGTCTAACCTGCTGATCATCTTTTCTTGTATTTCTTACTATCCATAACTGGGCACTGTGGGATTACCACTGGCTGGAATTAAGATTTCAATTAGAGGGTGGAGAGTTTGCTTATGTTTGAGACTAAGTGCTATGCTCCAACCAAGTTGACTGGAAAGCTATTGGGAGTTATGAACACAAGCACAATTGACAATAAGGCAGCACCTCAATTCTCACTTGGCATTATACCTTGAGTTTATAGCAACCTCTGCAGGGAGGAGAGATGGCTCAATCAAGGCAAATTCAGGCACTCTGCCAGGCATTACAGAGTCTGAGGCACTAAAGGTATTTACTAGCCAACTAGTCAATCTCCCACAGCAGCCCAGAAATAATGCAGGAACAAGGGCAGGTGCCAAAGTCTTCACAAAGTTTGAAGCAGACTTGTGTCCACTATTACTAGACTTAATTAGTACTGTTTTATTGACTATAGATATATGATTTATCAAGCCACTCACATAACATAAGATGACAAAGACAGATTTTTATGCACTTAAAAAATAATTTGGTTGCAACTAAACCTAAGAGAAAAACATTATAGATTCACATCCTTTAAAAAAAAAAAAAAGGTTCAGGTATGGCTGGAAACAGATCATAAAAAATATCATTAGGGCTTGACTTTCTTTTTCTTCCTTGTATCTCAACCTCTTTTTCTCTCCAATTAATGGCAACAGTTCCTACCAGCAGTCTCAACCTTGGTTCTTACATGCTTAACAACCCCAGGAGAGAGGAATCATCTTCCCTAAACACTCTACCAAAAAGGTAAATCAGTTTGGGAAACATGAACAATTAAGAGCTGTGGTCAAAAGAATAGGTTATTCTGAATGATTAGACCTGGATTATGTGCCCAACCTTATAACTAGAGGTAAAGTGGAATGAAAGGAGTTCTTACCTCCATCAGAAAGAAAACAAATGTGGTTTAAATTACACATGGGGAAAACAATGCTATTGCCTCCAAAAAAGGGAAAAGATGCTAGTTAGGCAACACAAAGATGTCTCCTACATAATAATACCAGGAATTATTTCTGACAACAGATTAATGAAAATGGCTAAGAGAAATCAATGGATCCGTTCTCTTACCTTGAATAAAGATGACCCCATCAATAATTATTTATTGGGCATCATAGTAAATATTAAGAGTATGGAATTTAGAGTCAGACACACCTGGATTTAAATCCTGATTCTGATATATCATGGCTATGTAACATTGATCAAGTTACTTAGCCTCTTTTATTTTCAGTTTTCTCATATATAAAATAAATCGAGAAATAACCTAACTATGGCACTGTTGCTTAAATGATATAGTTTATGTTTAAAAAAAACTCATAGTATGTCACTCATAGTATGTGCTCAATAAATATTAATCCTCTGGGAAGCTCGGGTGGCTCAGGGGTTTTAGTGCCACCTTCACCCGAGTGTGTGACCGTGGGGTCCCGGGATTGAGTCCCACGTTGGACTCCCTGCATGGAGCCTGTTTCTCCCTCTGCCTCTGTCTCTGCCTCTGTGTGTGTGTGTGTGTCTCTCATGAATAAATAAAATCTTTAAAAAAATATTAATCCTGTCTTGAACATAAATACCCTTCCTCCACCTTTACATACTTTATCTTGTGACAAGATGACACCTAATTATATCAGTCAAATAAGAAATAGCCTACTTTGAGAAACCTAGAATATCAAAAATAAACAATAAGGATATTTTATGGAAGTTCAACTAGAATCATTCGTCTTCCCTCATATCTATTCCTTTCTGTCAATTTATCAGTGAGATTAAAAAGCAATGGGTCATTGTCCTCTACAATAAGAATTTCCCAAACAATAAAAGACAACAATAATTTTAATTTTTCTTCTGGTCCCCAAGTTTCCTTTTATATATCCTCTAATAATACACATTCCATCATCTTTTATCTTATCTGGATATATAAGTAAGTTCTACTGAGAGACTGGGCCTCTCACCCTGTTACATCATTCCGTTATTTTACAGTGTAAACCACTCACTGTAATCCATCTCCCCAAGAAAAATATGAGAGTGCTATGCCCCACTCCCAAATTTACATCCATCCCCCCAAAATAATGAATACAAGAGCCTATACATTTTGCTCATTTTCCATCCTTGATTGCTAAATGGTCATTATAAAATCAACCCTAGGTTTTAGGTAGAGCATGTTGCCTACATAGTATTGGTTAATTAGCTCTATGTTTAATTAGCTCTACGTGTATATGACTTTTAAGAATAAGGAATCTTCCTTCATTACTTACTTCTGATGATCAATATCTAATTGGCTCCCATCAAATGTGATAGATGTCTTTTTGGAAAAATGTGTCCTTTTGGAGAAGATCTGATGCCAAACTAACCTAAGCATTAAGAGAAAGGGGCCAAAGAGTGAAAGCAATCATTTTCTAATGGGCCATGCTTGTCATGCAGACAGAACTGAACACCAGAAAAGGTAGAAAGAAAGGATGGTGTAAAGAATAGGATAGAAGAGAAAGAGAGTGAGAGAAAGAATACAAGGGAGTATGTAATGGGTGTCCCATAAATTATTCCATTTGGACTTCAATTACATTGACTGATATACATTTGCCACTGATAGGAAAATGAGACCTTGTTCCCTCCAGCCTTGTTTAGCCTCCAAATGGCAAAGTAAAACAATGTTATTCAGAAGGCATAAATCTAGCTGAGAGAGAGCCCCACTGACAGCTTCCATGCAGAGCTATTAAAAAAGGGAAACAGATTAACTTCTCAGCTCCATCATTTTAATGTCTGTGTTTCCTCTACCCCCTGTGATCCACACAGTCCCTAACCTTCACTGTGGTGATAGCAGTATACTGTCTATTCCCCTCATGAAGGGCATCAGTTGGACAACCATCCATACTATCCAATAATCATTCCCAACTTCATTTTCAAACTCATTTCAAAAACATGAAGATAGTTGAGTCTTAGTATACATTTGTGAGCAGAAATACCTATATTTTACAAATAAGGATATTTATTGAAACTTCCAAATACTCTAAATGACTACCCAGCTTGTAAGTGGTGAAATACAGATTTGAACTTGCACCTTGTCTTCTGTGTCCTCAGGCATGCACCTTCTTTCATATATATTCCCCCTTTTCCCCTGATTTACCTAGGAAACTCCTACTCATTCTTTGGGGCCCTGAGCAAATGTCACCTTCTCTGTGAAACTTTTCAACCAACCTAGACATTGCTACTTTCTTTAGCAATTTGCATTTGGCTCAGTGGTATTTCTCACTCTGTATTATAATTGTTTATTATTAACCTCTAAATAAACTGAAATCACTTCAAGGATAAGTACAGTGATCTGTTATTTTATTTTCCCAGTGCCAGGCACACTGTATATGCTCAATTAATGTGTACTGAATAAATGAACTAATAAATAACCTTAAATTTCACATAATAGGGAACAACTTCAACAAAATGCTTCTTAAATAAACATACAGAGAATGGAAGTAGCTATGGGATGGATGAAAATGAACCATTTTCTTGTGAAGGCACCATAATGATTGTAGTGGGCTAGTAGATGTAGGGGATTCAATCATTAAATTCATAATTCTCAGAGCCCAGATTTTCCTGAGTCAGGGTGATGGGTAGAGGAGACCCTTTGGTTTGCCAAAATGGTCTTTAGCAAAGGCATACATTTCATAAATGGTTCCCAAATTCTCCAATTCTCTCAGACCCTTTGCTATCATATGTTTTATTTGTAAGGTTTTTATATACTAGATTTTATTCTTTGTCTATGCTGATCTGTAGAAAACTTGCATGTAAATTATTGAACCACTGCCTGACATGCAGCAGTATCATATACCAGATCCTTTTTCTGTGTATGCTAAAGGAAAGCTAACTGACTTCTTGGAGAAGATAGATAGTCCCTGATTAAGGTTCTATTTCCCATGACCAGACAACTGGTAGACAAAAAAACAGCCCAGAGAGAAGAATGTTCAATCAGACAACCCATCACAGACCTGTGTTATCTTCCACCACACCTCCAGAATGGACTGCTTTCTTTCCGGTGGTAAGCTTTAGAGTAGAAAAACTCAAGAATTACCACTACCTACCTCAGGATGTATCTACCTGTGAACCAATCAAAGCATGACTTCACCACTTTATAGCAGAAGAAGAGATAAAAGCATAAGTTCAGAAAGTCTGGCTTCTAGTTGAAATTCTGCTCCTGGTAAAGCTTGTTCCCTTATACGTCAAGAACAAGTACCAAACAAGAGCCGTCATGCCTACCCCTAGTTACAGACTAAATCATACCTAGTATGTGCTAGACCTCTCTGGGTATTGACAGTTCACAGAGACTCCCTCATTGGTTCTCAAGCCATCTTTGCTTTGGGGGCTTCACTTTTTTCTTTTTTACTTCACACATGAAGCAAAAGTCAACTTAAGCACACTCCCTAATTCTGACTCCTATTTAGAACTCCAGACTGGTTACACTGCTACCTGGAAAAGAAGTCAAGTAACAAAAAGTGTCACTAAAAATGAAGAGGGAAGTTGTTCTAGGTAGGTGAAACTCCATGGAAGCTATGATTTCCTCAGAAACTCAATCTCTTTTCTGACCTTCATTTCGGGCATCACATTTGGGTACTTGGTGCTCTATATTACAGGAAATTTGGAATTGCCAAGAAGCCACTAAAAATAAGGTTCTATGTGTGTAAGTATAAGCCTTAATTCCCCAAATAGGCTGCAAAGTCCTCACAAGAAGATACCATGTTTTAGATCTTTTTTTCCAAACTCCATAGATTAATCTTCTCTGCAATCTGAGTTCTAATAACTTCATAAAAGCAGGTTACTCTATTTACAACTCCAGCTCAGATATTCATCAAAGACACACATATCATCCCAAAAGGTCTATTTGTCTAATTAGATAGTTGAAACACAGTAGGTTGGATCTCTGGTTTCTGCAGCAACAATACATGAGGAGTGACAACTTTACAGATTTGGGACAAGTTTCTGACACTTTAAACTGACAGTGAACATCTTGTGTTTCCCTCTGATGACTTAGGAAAAAAATATGAACCTGAATTTGCAGAGGTGAAAATTTGGTTTTTTGACAACTGAATAGCCCATCTAATCGTTCCAGGCACTTCTCTTTTTTTTTTATTGCTTGGTTTTCCGGAGTAATTGAATTGAAGGCCAAAACACCTTCTAGGGCTGTAAGCTTTGATAATGAATTACTAAATGGTGTTCACCTATCTCTAAAGAGAAAGAGCAGCCTGTCTGGCAGCTGACAGTCTAGTTTCTGAACTGGACTAATGCAATGAAGAGAATGAGGTGAACAAAATGTGAATTGGAGATAACATATGAGCTTTTTGATAATGAGCATGGGGAGTCTTTTTCTGTGACAAATATGATGACAGGGAAAACAAGTGTGCTTAAAAATATACCTCTGTACCTGTACTCTAACAACAGTGGGGGCAGTTCAGCAGATAGCACTTCTTACCAAATTTTAGTCACTCATACGTAGTAGGCAAAAGCAGAGTTAGGACAGAATCTATTAATGTGATGTCCTCATAAGAGCCTGGTCACTACCACTCATAACTCAGCATTACTTAAATCAATATTTTAAATAGCCTAAGACCCCTCTTCACTTTCTTTTCATGAAGCCATGGGCTGCACCCCCAATAAATGCACATTAATCTATATGTTTCTGCAATGTCTATTTTCATTCACCCCAAGAGAAAGAAATCCTAAAATACATTCAAATAAAACAAACCCGGACACGGTATGAAAACCTGGGAAGGTAAAATAGTTTCTCAATTGCTGCCTTAAGCATGTATACCACTGAGCCCAAGCCATAAGCTTCTCTGTACTCCATAGAATAATAGTACTTTAAACAAAATTCAATGTCCTTATTTTTCAGACTGGAGAAAAGGAGGGCTAGATAATTCCAGTTGCCTGCATGCAACACAGTCTAGCATGCAGGGTATTCCTAATTCCCAGTTCATTATTATTATATACAATGTTAATGATCTTTTTTGTTGTTGTTGTTCTTTGCTAATCCTTCTCATGATTCACTGACTTACAGTTATTTCTTAAGATTCAACAACATTCTCTCCAATATTCTACTTTACCCACCCAGAGAACTCAACTGCTTATTTGGTTTTCAGTGTTGCTTTTCACACAAGTTCTACCCAAATCTTACACACTAGCTCACATATCAACTTCCCCTCCAGGGACACAGATCCAGACCTCTATACTATAATTATAGATGCTAACCTTGGAGCTTCTCATTGACACACAAGCAAAAAGTTGAAGTCCAACTAAATCTATCACTACTTATCAATGCCATCATTGTCTTTAAAAATAGATTTCCTGGGCTCAAAGACTGGCAATCTGACTTTTACATCTACTCCCAGATTAACAAACTAAGCCACAGGTGATTTAGAACTTTCTCAGAGATCACCCTGCCCAACATTTGTCGTATATATCCTTCATAACCCTGAAGTTGTGCCCAGCCACATTTCTTCTCCTCTGTTCCACAATATTAAAAGGAATAAAGTATATTAGAGAAAAACAAATGATTGGCACATAGAAGACACTGGATAAAAGTTACTTGACTATGAATATAGTCAAATTCTGATTCTCTTTGGATACATGAGCACTATAGCTTTGACTTCTTCACTTTTTAAAAAAAAATGAAATTTAGTTGACACACAATGTTAGTTTCAGGTGTACAACATAGTAATTCAATAACTCTATACATTATGCTATACTTACCACAAGTGTAACTACCATCTGTCACCATACAGTTCTATAATACCATTGACTATATTCCCTATGCTATACCTTTGACTTCTTCATATATTACGTTAGCTCCATATTGGCCTTCTCATTTTTATCTAGAACCTATTGGCTATCGGTGAACATGACATGGTTTTGTGATTGAGGCAATGTTAATTACAATGACAATGTTGATGATGCCAAGGAACACTGCAATGAGAGCTACTATATAATGGGCTCTTACTAAGTGCCAGGCATTGTGCCAAGCCTTTTACATGCATTCTTGCATTTTCTCATTAATTCTTACAGCCGCCAATGACTTAGATACTATTATTTCTATTTTATAAATAAAGAAACTGAGGGTTAAAGCGTTTAAAGAATTCATTCAGCTTGGGATCTGGAGCCCCAGTTCTTGATCATGCTGCCACACCTGAAGTTCTTATTTAGGATTTTAAAGAGATGAGGTCTCCATCTATATTGTGTATCTTTTCCTATTCTATTCCTTCTAATCATACACAATTACTTTCTTGTCCCCTCAAATTGTTTCAAAGCTCAAGAGCCTCCTCTTTTGAACACTGTCTTGTATGAATCTCATCCTTTTTCAACCATAATAGCAGCTTTCCACCCACCTCACACCCCATCTATCTGTACCTGAAGCCTCTATAGGATCTTCAACTCCTACTCTCCTATTAGTGAAACCCCTCACATTTTATACAGAAAATTGAAGGCAACATCTCTTTTTGGGTTTTCTTTTTATTTAAGGTTTTATTTACTTATTTATTTTAAAGAGGGAGAGAGTGTGAGGCAGGGACAGGCAGAAGGAGAGGGAGAGAATCTCAAGCAGACGCCACACTTGAGCGTGGAACCTGATGCAGGGCTTGATCTCACAGCCCTGAAACAAGACCCGAGCCAAAACCAAGAATCAGGCATTTAAGTGACTGAGCCATCCAGGGGCCCCATAACACCTAGTTTTTATATAAAAAATTGTTGCATGTAAAACTTATGTTATAGGCTGTTATTGTTTAAACTGATTTTCACTTGGGTCCTCCTCAGGAAGGAGGGGTAATCTGGGTAAGTTTTTCCTTCTCAGGATCATCTGCCTTAGTTCCTACCTCTGAGAGTTGGCTCTCTGTGATCTTCAGAAAATAAATAAGCCAAACCTTAACTCTTTGACTTCTGCTATAGTTGGCACAAGCCATTTTAGCAAACTGGCAAAAGAAACTAACTAAAGAACCTGGAAACCTTACTCTTGTAACAGGCCACTCTGGATTGCATAGACCAGGTAAAGCACAATCAGCCCTCCAACCCCAGGACACTCCTGCAGGATTACACTCTTTCTTCGCATAACTCCTGCTCCATCCTGTCCTTCCGCATCTTCTGCCTTTTCAAAAATAAGTCCTTCTTCTTTTGGTTCTTCTCTCTGATGCAGTGCTTCTCAACATGGGCTACCCACTAGAATCACCTGAAGAGGCGTTAATATGTACTGTGGCCCAAACCTCACCTAACAGATTGATTCAATTGGTCAATAGTAGGGCTGGACCTGAGCATATTTTCCAAATAGACTACAGAGTAATCTGATCTCCCCTCCCATTTCCTTCATGCACCAATCTATGTGCTTTTTCTTGACCCTACCAAGTTCCTTCCCACCGTAGAACCTTTGCCTTAGCCATTCTCTCTGCCAAGAATACCCATTCTTTACAGGAATGGTTCCTGCTTCTCATTCAGATCTCAGCTTAAGCAGTATCATCTACTCTGAGTGGCCGTCTCTGGTGTCCCTCCCTAAAGTGGTGTTTAGTCTTTCCAGTCACTCTATATCACATTCCCTTGCTTTAAATTTCCATAGCACCGGGGCACCTGGGTAGTTTAGTTGGTTGAGCATCCAACTCTTGATTTTGCCTCAGGTCACGATCTTGGGGTCTTGAGGTGGAACCCTGCACTGAGCTCTGCACTCAGCAAAGAGTCTGCTTGAAACTCTCTCTCTCCTTCTCCCTCTGCCCCTTTTCCCCCCTACCTTGTGTTCTCTCAAAAATAAATAAATTAATCTTTAAAAATAAATAAATTTCCATAGCACTATGACTATCTGACATTACCGTATACATATATCTTCTTATTTTTCATTGTTTGTCTTCACACCTAGTATAAAATTAGCATGAAGGAAGAATCTTTCCTGTCCTGTTCATTGCTGAATACTTGGGGCCCAGAACAGTGCCTGGAAAAAGCAGGTACACAATAAATATCTGTTGGTAAAATGAAATAACTGTCCTGCAGAAACCATTCCAGGCAAGATTACCTCCAACTTCCTCTCAAAATTATTTCCAAGAGCAAAGGGTCTACATTCCTGCACTATCTTCTAAACCTGATTATTTCACCCCAAGCTCTGAGCTTTTATACCCATATTCTTTAGGGTATGCCCCTTTCACATCTATGTTATTCAACATAACCTAGCTCAAATATCATATTTTCCATGAAATTTTCTCTTATCCCCAAAGCCAAAATGACTTCTCCTTTCCATCTCTTGTAGTAAGACCAGTCTCTAGTGTCTAATAGCTCTTTTTCTTTAAGGCCACACTTGCAACAATCCGCTACTAACACTCATGCTTGCATAGCAAAATAAGCAAAAACAAAACAAAAGATAAAACTACTGGAATAATTGCTTCTTTTTCTAGCTGCCTTACACATTCAGAAGATAAGAAGGACTTGTACCTCCTCCATATCTGAGGCCATCCCATTCTAAGTCTCAGATCTTCTAGCTTCAAAATCACTGACAATTTCTGTATCTTAGTGTATAGAAAAGCCGAAGTTATCAGGCACCCAGAATTCAACCTTCCTCACTGAGGGCTGATAGAGTGCTGGGGTATAAGGAACCAGAGAGCCCATTCTAAATGCATGAACTTTTCTGAGGTGAGAAAAGGATAAAGAATTAGGAATAAGGATAAGGAAGTTTCTGTGAATAATAGAAATCTATGCCCCCTTTGAAGGAATGCACAAGATGGAAAGGATTCCTGAGATTCCTATGGAACCAACACTTCAGGCTGGAAAAGAGAAGAAAGTGTCTCTCCTGCCAAGTTTGTGACTGGTAGAGAAGGTCATTATGAGGAGCCTCTTTGCAACCAAGAAGACTATGAGTTTGATAGTGAAAGGCCAAACTGGAGAGTTGAATCATGTAGCAAATTAGAGAAACAACTACAAAGGGGCCTGTGGAAAGGATATAACCCTCCACTCCCATTTTCCTGATCTCATGAAAATCTCCTTCAAATTTTTGAAGAATGGTAGGAAATGTATTCCTCCAAACATAATGTGATTGAATTTCTCATGCACCCTTCCAATAGGCGCTCAGAGCCAAATTCAATATGATTTAGGGAAAATAAAATAACATGATATTTCTCTCACTTGAGTGTTATAGAGCAATATTCTCTACCCATACATTTATAGTACTGCCTACAAATACTGCCCATACTCTCAGGATCAGTCTGACAACCTTTTATGGTTGATTTGATGCTTAAATATTTTTTAATGTGGTAAAATATATAAAATATAAAGTATACCATTTTAAGTATACACTTCAGTGGCATTAGTATATTCACTCTTTTGTACAAGCTCAATCAGTTTGCTTAAAGAATTCACCATAGTAGCAAAGAAGAAAACATACAAGACCCTTTTGATACATTAAGGCAGCTGGTTAGAATGGGCCACATTTTAAATATTTTAGATAAAAAATGAAAATATATTTTGGCCTTTAGAAAGCTCAATAAGAGACTTAATATTACCTTAGTGTGCATGGTAGTATCAATAGCTCATATCTTTGATTCTCTTTCCTTATTGTCTAGCATACAAAACAGATATATGAAAGGGCAGCTATAAAACAGCCCTAAAATAGACAACCTGAAAACACTTCAGAACACTAGATGGGAAGAGTTTATAAAAATCCATCTGACCATGAAAACCAGAGATCAAGTATAATGCAAATATAAAGAAAGCCATTAACCTCTGCCTTCACCCCTGTTGGGCACTAGTGTGCTGTGATTACGCACCATAATGGCAGTGACTTTGAGTAAACCTTGGTGTGATTTGTCAGGCAATCTGAGGCCTAAAAGATTCATCACCAGATTCCAAATGGAGTCTGCCTTGTTAGAGAAGATCAGTAAATACTGGTATTAGTGTCAATCCACAAAATTTCTGTCGTAGTTACACCCTTCAAGTTTTTCTCTCCCAGAATTTCAAGCACAGAGAGTGTGTAGTTTCCTGAATGAGATCTATATTCATATTTACCCAGGCATTCACATTCATCTCTTCTTCCCTAATGAGGCAAGAAATCCAGGCAGACTCTGGATTTCAAGAGTTTTATTTCCATACCATTATCCTCATCAAAAAGCATTTATTAAACACCCAATTATAGATAATACTGTGAAAGCCTTCATCTCTGTATAAAAAGAACTATATAGACACAAGCCTAATCCTCTAAGAGTTCATAATCTATTCAAAAACAAATGACGGGCACAGATTACAGCCTTGACTCCTTGCTCTGGTTTTGTAACAACTCAGGGAGATTCAAGGTATCTCAAGAAGTATCACAAAATTCCCAATATAAAATGAATGACAATTTACTTTAATTTTAAAGATAATTGGCATATCAGTGGGTAGACTTTACCATCACTACCACCACACACATACCTCCAATTTGAGGCTAATAGCAACATTTTGGTTAAAATTCAGGAAGATTAGTGTCACACACAAAATATCTAGATAATGTGGAATCTAGAAAGTGTAGACTATACATATGGACTTCAAGGACATAGGGTGATTTTTAAAAATGAGCTAAACCTAAGCTTGACAACTCTAGAAAGATTAGTGAGCAATTACTAGCTTGTAGTTTGTTCTAATCAAAGAAGAGCTAGTCCAGCATCTGCTTCATATATCAATGAGTCTAACCATTGGAGAACAGTTGACATGGCCCTAGACCCCAAACAATGACCACTAATAATGATCTAATAATATTGAGAAGGACACTTCCTCCCAGAGGACAGGAGACATGGTATCATCAAATCAGTAGCTCTCCCCAGTCAAACGAACCCAAATTCACACATGCATCAGCCACTTGCAGGCTGTGTGAACTTGGCAAAACGATTTAATTTCTCTGTGCCTCCCTTCCATCTATAAGAGGGATATGATTTCTAAACACAGGATTATTTTGAGAACTTTATGAGGTAGTTTATAAAATGGCAAAAACACTGCAGACACTCAGTACATAGGGTTCTCTCGTTAGGGTGACATAAGTTCTCCCTCATGTAATAGTAAAACAGAGGTCACCAACTAGAAGTCTGTATGTTTTATTTAGTCAATAGAATGCTTCAAACGTTTAAATTAAATTAAAATTAAAATAATCAGAAAAACAAAAATATGGATTTTCAACTTTTCATTAAAAAATTGAAATTTCTGGTAAAACAATGGCCATTTCCTCTAGGCAATTCATTCACTAATCCTAAAAAGGCAATCTCTTTTACAAGAGGCATGTTCTCTTTAGGTCTTCACAGACCCCACCCAGCAGGCAGTCCTCTTTCTCTGCGTGTTCTAAGTTTCCGTAGATGTTTGAGTTTCAAATCCTTGCTTTAATCACAGGGAGCTTGGGTCTTTCAAAAACTTTAAAAAGAAAAATCATTCTTTGGCCCAGATAAAAACAAGAAGCTGCTCATGCTATTTGTCTGGATTTGTAACTCCATGAAAAAAACAATGCAAGTCTTTTTCTCCTTTTCTCACTCTATTCCCTGCTCAACTGCATCTTAAGAAAATGTTTCTATGTGGGTTGACTTCACTCTGCATGCTTGATAGGGCCTAGGAGATCAATGCTTCATCATTCTCTCTGGATTAGCGTGTTTGATAATGACCCATTCTACCGGTCAGATAAAATGTGTCAGCACACGATCCTGTCCATAATAGAATATTCACAGGCTTGTTAAAGTTCCAACTGAGTTCTGTATAGTCTCAGGGCAAACAGAATAGAGTGTTGGCTCCTGTGTCCATATCCTAGGGAGTTATTGAGGGGTGGATATAAGTGCCAGGACCTGCTCTTGGGGCCTGAAAAAGAATAGACTAATATGAGTACATCAGGCTCACCTAAAAGTTCATCTTTATAAAATGGAGATAATAATACTAAATTTTAGGCTTATTATGAAGCATTATTTAGCATAGTGAATGTTAAACACATGCACATAGGCAGCATAAAGTATAGAATATGGCACAAAACGGGAGCTCAACAAATATCAGAACACTGGCCACCGTATCAGGGGACTCATAAAATTAAAGAAAGAATCATTGTGGTGTTTTGTCACCAAAAGAGTCCCTCATCAAAACCCTGAGAAAATGTTTCTCAATAAATGGTTTCAGGGCCACACTTATCAGAATTACCTGGAATGCTGGCTAAAAATACATTTTTCCTGAAGTCGCCTCCCCACACGTAGAAATACAAGCACAAGCTGATCTATTATTTCCTCACTAACCTCTCCTTTGAGGACACCATGCAATATAAGACTAAACAAAGAAAATCCTCTTCCTTTCTATGTCCCAACAAATGGTTTTGCCACAGAGCTTGAGACCTAGTCATTTTTTGGGACATTACTCCAGTGAATACATAGAAAAATACATACACTTCCGGTGTCAGTCAATAACCAGCAATTGGAAAACTTTGGCAGTCTGCATTTGTTCTCTCAAGTAATTATTTATTTAACTTGATGGTTGCTGACTTTGCTGAGCACCTTAGTACATAAACAGTGATGATCCACCTCCCACTATGACACCATATTCAATTAACCAGAATTCCCCAAAGTATGTCCCACAGAAATATAGCCTCAGGGGAACCAAAGTACACCAACAGATCAACTTAGCATAAGAAACTAAAAATCCTATCCCCTTCTTGGGGATTCATACATATTAGCATATAAAGGCAGTAAGAAGTCCCATACTAAAGAATTCCGTCAGGGCAGCCCCAGTGGCCCAGCGGTTTAGCACCACCTTCAGCCCAGGGTGTAATCCTGGAGACCTGGGATCCAGTCCCACAACAGGCTCCCTGCATGGAGCCTGCATCTCCCTCTGCCTGTGTCTCTGCCTCTCTCTCTCTGTGTCTATCATGAATAAATAAATAAAAATCTTTTTAAAAATTAAAAAAAAATAATTCTGTTAAAGAATTCAATAAATTCTAGGTTTTCCATACTCATGTAACCAGAGAACTCTGCTTTTGTGGCTTCTGAGTAACATTCTGCAAACTCATTTTGGGAAACCATCAGGATAACTGTTTAATTTGTCTTCCAAACCCATCACTTTAATAAAAGGGGGGAACATTATTCATTGGGACCCTGGACTAGCAGGTATAATCTGGGTCTATCCTAAATAAACCAAGACATTGGTGACTCTAACATATTGCTCCTCCTATTTGGTGTTACATAAACCCACCTTTGGGCTTCGGCCTATCCCAGGTCCTGGGACCAACCCTGTCTCTGGCCAGGAAAGATGAATAAAAGAAGTTCAAGACCCATGAGTCTTAATCCTGATCTTGTTCTGATTGTGGTTCTGACCTGACCAAGCCCTTGTACCTCAAATCTAATCATTCTTCCCTGCTCTACCCTGGCCCCAAGTTGTTGCTTCAGGCCTGCCCCACACTGGTTCTATCCAAAGACCAAATTCCTAGCCCATGTTCTAGATTCCTGCCAGATATCATGAAACCAATTATTTATTTTTCCTGGGGCCCCTGCCTACTGGCTGAAAGGATTTCCTGGCTGCTGGGATACTCTTCTGTTGTCTGCAGCTTTCTTGGCTTTTTCTTCCTGGCCTCCTTAATTTAGATCTGACTTCATGTGCTATTCACAAACCCTACCATCCCGTTATCAACCAAGCCTTGTTTTATTCTATCATTTATAAGAATGGATTTTTTAAAGTAATCTAAAGGTAAAAAACAATATTTTGCCTAAATGTATTATTTTAATATGCCAAGACCTGTGATTAAATAAACAGATTGCAAATATTGTCATTAAGCCAGGTAAGAGCTAACAAGTTATACAATAGACATTTACCCATCCTCATCTTTCTGTCAGTGACATTACATATAAAATAAAATGATACTGTTTCCTTCTCAAGTAACTACAATTTCTTTAGTACATCATTTATATTTAGATATTATTTGATGCAAAAAAAGAGCTTTCTAAAAAATGCATAGAATCTGTAAACTACCAAAATTCACATTGGACAGACATTGGACATGGCATTAGGCCATGGAAGATAGTTCTTGAGAACAGCCAACCACTACTGCTCCCTTCCTTAAACATCCTGTAGCCATTAACACTCTGCCTCTTCTCTGTTTGAGTAGGTCAAGATTTTCAATAGCATCTAAAAACAAATGGAAAGACAAGGGAGTTTAACCATTAGATACCATTTCTTGCAACTGCCCTAAGAAGCAAATGTCATATCAGGGTAGCTGAGGCACAATTGGGCCCAGTTAATTTTCAAAAAGAAAGTAAAAACTGGGACTCCTGGGTGGCTCAGTGGTTAAGCGCCTGTGTTCAGCTCAGGGCGTGATCCTGGAGTCCCAAGATTGAGTCCCACATCAGGCTCCCTGTATGGAGTCTGCTTCTACCTCTGTCTATATCTCTGCCTCTCTCTGTGTCTCTCATGAATAAATAAAATATTTAAAGAAAAAGTAAAAGCTGACATTTTCATAGGCAAAAATGGGGGGGGGAGTGAAAATAACAAATTTAAATTCTTTAATCAAGCCCTATGCATTTTCCAGTTATTGCTATTCAAATACAGAAAAGAGTATTCATAGCTTCCTGGACTATGTCCAATACGCAGACCTAAAGCCTTCTTACCCAGCATTCTCAGCATATAGCCCCACATCTAGTAGCTTCCAAAAGGCTAATGGCTCTGTAGATGAGTAATAAAATTTGTTGACCAAAGTGAGGCAGATATGTTAAACACATAAACTACTATTTACCCTAAACATGCTTTCTTTCCTAGGCATAAAGTAGAATCAACATATATAATGAATGCATTACTAGACAGGTAGCAGGCAGGTGACAAGGCTCCTGAATGAGTTTTTCAATGTGGCAGGTGTTTCTGTATTGGGAAAAGTTAATGGGAAACACTAGTCACATGATCTCCCATGAAGCTCTGACAGGGACTGGAAGAAGAAGGAAGCCATCTCTGGAAAAATGTCTTTGGGCCTTTGTGCATCTCCTTGGAGATCCAGTGTTCAGTCATGGCTTGGCAGGTATGACAAATCCTGGGAGGGGAGGCTATACAAAGGAACTCTAGGTCACATTTTTCTTAAATTGCATAAGGCCCTCTCATGCCCTTTCCAGATTTACTATTTCATAATTTTTTGTAAAAAGATAATATTCTTACCTGTATCATCTCACCCCCAACCCCATATCTATATGTCTGTCTCTCTGTGTTGGGATCACAGAAACTATGAAACAGATTAATAGCTATGAATGGATGGGAGGTAGCTCATGGGTAATTCATTATGTCTTACACTTCTTTGTACCAACTACCTTCTAAAATTAAAATATCACCATGCCATTGGTAGACAACTTCTAAAATGGCTCCCATAATCCTTGCCTCTTAGTATTCATGACCAAATGTAATCTCTACTTTTTTAGAACTAGTGAATTGCTTTTAATGAATAAAGTACAACAAAAGTCATGGGATGTGATTTTCAAATTTCAGTTACAAAAGACTGTGAAGATTTGGTCTCGTTCACACACTCTTGCTCTTCTCACTTGTTTTCTCAGATAAAGCAAACTGCCATGTCATGAGCTGCCCTATAGAGAGGTCCTTGTGATTAATCCTTGTGATTAATAATGAGGAAAAAACTCTGGGCAACAACCAGTGAGGAACTGAGGCCCTAAATCCAAGAACCTTCATGGAACTAAATCTTGCCAACAACTGCATGATTGAGCTTAGAAGAAGTTCTTTCCCTATTTGACTCTTAAGCTGACTACAGCCCCCATCCACACCTTGGTTATAGTCTTGCTAGAAACCCTGAGCCAGAGGATCCAGCTAAGGCATGCCTATGTTCCTAACCCACAAAACTGTGGAATAATTAATGTGGTTTTCAACAGCTAAGTTTTAGAGTGATGTGGTGTTTGGTCATAGATAACAAATATATACTGCTTCTGCAGAAATGGTATGGAGTAAGTAAAAGAAAGGGAGAGAGAATATACTAAGAGTGGGGCAATAAAATGGGTTCAGTCATCTGCATTTGGTTGTATTCGCTAGCTTATAAGAAAAGGAAAAAATAGGACTAATGGTAGATGGAAGGCAGAATAAAGATTTGGAATATAATGTTTGAGCAAATAAGGCTTTGAAGGCTGGGAATATATCTTAAATATAACTGCATCATGCAGCACAATAGCTGGATCATATGAAATACTCAAAAATATTTGCTGAATAAATAAAATGAGTGAATGACTCCCTATTTCAGTCTAAATAGCTATGACTACACTCATGTGAATGTAAATCATCATAAGGGAGCCTTTCCTGGCACCTCTATCAACCTGCAATCATGTTCCTATATAGCTTCCTTCCCCCTTTGAATCTTAAGGGAAGGTAGAGAAAGCCTTTCCTATTCAGACAGTCCTAGTACCATCCTATACTTCTTTCTTGACTCACCCACTTGTGGGGCTGGAGTGGGAGGGGAGTTGGAGTTCTAAATATCCAGATTTACAAAACAAATAAATTAAGGGCTAACCATCCTCACTTTATCACCTAGAAGGCAGCTTCTCTTTACAAAGTACTCCTTTAAATAGGAGCTCCCCTAGCACCTCCAATACTTGCTTCCAGATCATTAACCACTTAACACAAAAGCTGAGGAGGAAAAGAAACTTAAAACCATTCTCTTTGTGAGGAGCGACTGCCCTCTGACAATCAATCAAAGGGAAGACAAAGCATCCCTGAAATTGCAATGTTCATTAATAGAAAGATAGGTTTCTATTTACAAGGGGTGAGAATGAAGCAAAACTCAAAGTTTCTGAAAAACAAAGTTTCCAAAATTCTGCTGAAAAATTGAAGGGCAGCTCTACTTCTTAGACCTGCTCTGATAAACTAGATTCTGTGGACTAAGGGGGAAAAAAAAAAAAAAACACACAAATGCTAAAGTTAAGCAAAATAAAGCATCTGAAAGACAACCAAGAGGTCAGGCATGCTATGTAGACAGCCTGAGATAGGTCCCAATGGTCCCCACCTCCTGGTGTTTAAACCATTGTATAATCTTCTGCTTTTGAACGTGGGTGGAACTGGTGATTTACTTCTAATAGAATATGGCAAGGTTGATGGGATGTCACTTCTGTAATTACATTACATAAGATCGTAACTTCCGTCTTCTTAACAATGTTTCTCTCTCTCTCCCGCTCTCTCTCCCACCCATCCTCCCTCCCTGGCTTTGAAGAAAGCAAGCTGCCATAGTGGAGAAGCCCACATGGCTAGGAATTGAAGATAGCTCCCAGCTAATAGCCAGCTAAGAACCAAGACCTTCAGTCCAACAACACTCCAGAAATAGAATTATACCAACAATCCTGTGAGCTGGGGAGTGGGTCCTTCTCCAGTTGAGCCTTCACCTGAGACCTCAGCTCTGGCTGAGACCTTAATTGTAACCTGTTAGAGACCGTAAGCCAAGGAGCCAGTCAAGCTATATCCAGATTCCGGACTCTCAGAAACTGAGATAATAATGTGTGGTGTTTTAAGCTGGTAAGTTTGTGGTAATGTGTAAAACTGCAAAAGATAACTACTACAGTTATCTCCATTTAAACAGTTATAATCTCCATTTAAAACAAAGCTGTAAAGACTTATGAACAAGTATCTGTTCTGTGTTCTATCATAAAGAACAGGGGGAAAACAAGAGGGGGCCTAGTTTTTCAGTTGAATTGAGATTGTTCTTTGCACCAGAAGTGTGAGTATATTGTATTAGGTGTGGGAAAAATGATAAGAAAGTCTCTGGGACTTTATGGATGGATTTTAGAGGCCCATATGAAAGAAAACTCACATTTGTTGAGCATTTGTCTGTGCTAGGCACTATGTGAGACAACTATCCACCTTCACAAATATTATGTAATTGAATCTTCATAATATCATTATTCTAAATAGTAACAGTAGTAGTAATAAAAGAAGACAAAGGGGGAGTAGGGAGAAGAGGAAGAGAAATAATAGGTAACGTTTATTGAATACTTATTATGAGCTTAGAACTTAAGTACCTTAAAAATATTATCTCATTTAATCCTCTTAACTATTTGAGAACATAGGTTATAATTATTATAACCCTTCATAGCAATAAAACTAAGACACAGAGAAGCTAATAACATTGCCAAGGTTACATGACCAATAAAAGATAGAGCCATGATTTGAACTCAGGCAGTCTGGCTCCAGAAAACCCCATATTTAATCTTCACATGCTTCCAAAATGCACTGAAGTTACCACTATGATTATCCTCTTAAATGTGACATTTTCCCAGAGGTTTTCTCATGCTTTTGCACTAAGATGGGTCACTAAAACTAAGCATGTAAGATGGGTAAATTTAAGTGTAAGCACCATCACTATAACTTGCAAAGCCAGAAATCCTATAAGCCAAACACTTACTACCCTTACCCCAACCAGGTATGAGAAGGAATGACACAGAGATAATATCATGCATACCCTAAGTTAAAAAAAAAATCAGCCTTGTTTTTTCAAGGTTAAACTCTTTCTGAAATATATACAGAGACATACACAGTTCCCCACTGGGATCCCACCTGCCTGGACAGTGTATCAGAACAGAGTCCCAGAAATGTCAGACAAGTCACTGACACAGACAGAAATCAAACCACAGAACAAAAGAGCCAGTCCCAGGAAGAAACTGTTTTAAATTTCCAGGCCTGCAGAAGCAGCTGGAGGACCATTTCCCTCTGCCTGCGCTCAATTGCTCCTGCTTTGCTCTCTGTCCCTGGCTGGCTGCCTCAGTGACACTCCCACCTGGCATTGGCCTTCTGCAGACACACTGAACACTCGTCAAGGGCAAGGACTTAGGTTTATTCCATGAAATGTATACTGGGTACTGTGCATGTGCCAAATAATGTGTTATGTGCTAGAGATGCATCTATAGCTCCCATTTCTCATGGAACTCCAGCTCTCTCCTTAACACTTAACATGTTGATAGATTGTCCTTGATAGATTGCTGGATGAACTGGGAAGGACTGAACTGATGGAAGATGGAAAGGAGAGATGACCGAATGTAAACTCCAACCACTCAAACTATTCCTCCAGGACAAAGGGAAAGGGCCTTGGATCAATTCACTTTGTGATTTTCATAACAACTCTGTGATATATGTTTGATTATTGTTCTGATCCCACAGATGAGGAAACAGATAATATAATTTCAAATATATTTGAAATTATCAAAACAGATAATATAATATAATCAAATAATATAATTTCCAAGGTCCTATAGGACCTAAAGTAATGGTCAGGATTCAATTTCAGGCAGGTTAAGACTATAGTTCATGCATGTAATCACAAAATATATTGCCTCCCAGCATGGTGCCTGGCACAAAATAGTCATTCAATAAATAGAAATTAGACAGATGGATGGTCAAATGGATGGATGGATTGGCAGAGAGATGAATGGGCAGATGGATGAATGGATGAATGGACACCTAGATTAATGGATTTACTATGTGGATCTACAACAGGAAATAGGGTGGCAGATAAAATGTGGTGTCTATTTCCAGGTTAGTGAGAACAGCAAGTGATAGCTTCTCTCTTACAAATCAATACAATTCCTCTAACGCTAGGGCTTGTGGCTTCTTTCATTATGTAGGTGGTGGGTAGGTGCATTCTTTAAAAGGGTCATGGAAAGATGGCAAGGCAGATTTATAAGTTAAGGGATAATGAGGCCTCAGACAATGTGATTGCATAATTTTATAACCACTAATTATGTTTGTGGCTGTGTTGGCTGGAAATAATGACAAAGGTAATCAAACTCATGTTCAGGGGGGAAATGTATTACCTTTTCTGCTGTCCTTTTCCTGGGACACCATACATTCTTGCATTTTTCCATGAACTAGGCACATAAGGAACATCAGAGTGAACATTAGGTGCATCTAGATGTTATAGCACCTTATCAGGTATGAACAGCCACCCACTCAGTGCCATAGGTTTTTAGATCTGTTTTACAGCAAATAATGACACAATAGCACATGGAAAATTGGAGTCATAGGGCATCGAAACTGTTTCTGGTACATTAAGAACACAGGAGCCCAAGCAAGCATCTTAAAACCGGAGTCAACTCATGTTAGGCATCTGCTTAAGACTCTAATGGATCCCCATGTCAACTCTGAGTAAATGGTTAAGGTCCTTCAGTGGCCAAAAAGACTACCTGCTCTGGTTCTCAGTAGGTAACTCTTCTCCGTCTTCACTACTCTTCAGACATGCTGGCCTTACCTTCTCCAAATATCTATATGGCTAATTCCCTTGTCTTCAGATCAAATAAATGTGTCCTCCTCCTATCCAGTACTCCTATCCGTTTAACCTGATCTGCTTTGTCTTTTTTTTAAAGACTTTATTTATTTATTAGAGACAGAGAGAGACAGAGAGAGGCAGAGACACAGGCAGAGGGAGAGGCAGAGGGAGAAGCAGGCTCCATGCAGGGAGCCCGACATGGGACTCGATGCCGGGTCTCTACGATCATGCCCTGGGCTGAAGGCGGCGCTAAATCGCTGAGCCACTGGCACTGCCCTGCTTTGTCTTTCTCTATAGGGATCATCATTCTATAACATATTATGAAAGTAAATTATTTGCAATGTTTATTTTTTTTATTGCCTTTCTCTCCCTCTACCAGAATGTAAGCTCTACAAAAGGACGGATAGTTTTTCTCTTTTTGTTCATTGATATATTTCAGACCCCTAAAACAATGTTTGGCACATGGCAGACAATAAATATTTGTTGGATAGGTATATGCATTTTATATTTTTGATGGTAGAGAAAAGAAAATAACCTACTTAACTTCTCTATTCTTAGAGGAATGGTCTTCCAAATTCCTAAGAACATATTTCATGGGACACCTAGGTGGCTCAGTGGTTGAGCATCTGCCTTTGGCTCAGAGCATGATCCTCAGGGCCCGGGATCAAGTCCTGCATTGGACTTCTTGCAGGGAGCCTAATTCACCCTATGCCTATGTCTCTGCCTCTTTCTCTCTGTGTCTCTCATGAATAAATAAATTTTTTTTTTAAAAAAGAACATATTTTATATGAAAACTCCAAAATACATGGGGAAAAAATCCCAAATTGAAACAAATATTTTAGAAATCTGTATTATATTTGTATTAATGAAACCTTGGGAAGTTTTGAAGCTTCAATTTTTTTCTCACTTTCTATCATCTGAGGAGGTAGGTTTCCCTTTGACTAATAATGTATAATGTTGAAGAGGCTATGATAGTTGATGTTTTTGCATTGTGTCCCAAAACATTAAAAAATAACAATAAAAATTAAATACCTAAGCAATACCTGGAGACTCAATCCAGGTCATTGGTGGAAATTACATCAGTTTTTCATCTTTCCATTTGCTTTAATGGGGGCTCAAGTCTTCACAACTCCTGTCATCAATGTGCTACTTTTGTTAACATGATGGTGGTATCACTAAATGAGAGTAAAACACAGAAGTGAGGAAAGTATTAGGATGCAGTGGAGAGTCTAATTACTTGTGATGGATGATTTATAATCATATAAATTTCTTTGGAAAAAGAGTCTGCCTGGGCTCATAGGATAGGCTAAAAGGGGCCAATAGCAATGATGCCAGTCAGGGATCTAGGCAACTCTCATCTTCAGTAGGGGTGATGGGTGAGTTGTAGGAACCTCAAAGCACTAGGTGCCTGCCTCTTCTTCTAGAAACCTCAAAACAGCAGATTTCTCAGGTGCCTGCCTCTTCTTCTAGAAACCTCAAAACAGCAGATTTCTCATCAAGGGCTTGTTTCTATTATGTAATATAAGAAATCAAGAGCCGTTTCAGTTATTCTTTGAGAAGACTCACCAGCGTCACTAAGGAAGCTCTAAAATTTATAGTTGTTGTCACAATATGGTGGAAGCACTGATTCTCACTCACTAAAATTATCCAAGATAATAGGTATAAAGCATGACACATAGTAGGTGTCCAACATTACTTCTCTTCTTCTTTTCCTGCTGACATACACTGTAGAAACAACTCATTGTTCCTGTTGAGATCTCTATGTATTGCTTTGGAAAGCAAGAGATTATCTTTTATTTCAGCATTTAGTTCTTTTCCTCACAAGTAAAGATTAGCCATTGTTACATACTTCACTCTCTGGGATCTAATTGTTCCTTCTGGGTGTGCAGAAGTTGTCAGTTTTGCTCATTCTAGTGCAGTTGTAATGAAAATTGACAAGAGAAAGTACAGAGACATCTCAAATGTGTACCAACATGCAACTTTCATGGAATATGCACACACATACAATGTTAGACAAAACAAAGAAGAGGTGGCTGCAGGGGAAAAAGAATTTTTTTCAGGTTGCTCAGAATGGGTCCCCAAGCTTCTAAAAGAAGCCTGCTAAGCAAATTCATCCATATTCTATGGACCAATCCATCCTGCTTTTACTTCATAGCAACTTACTTGGAAGAGCTGGGCACCATACAAAGAGGCCAGTGTGATTAAGTGGAAGAACTGGTAAAATATACCTCATCTTCAGAAGCACCTCAGGCTATTAGGTAGCATTCTAGCTTCCAGCGTGTTATTTTATTAAAGGGCAAATGATGGGGACAACAGAGAACAAAAAGTCTATGTTAATTTTTAATAGCTAGAGCTAATGCATTTGCTCTATTTGGGTGGTGATTTATTCATGCATTTCATAATAAATACATATGATAGCCTGGAGATATCTCTATCTGTATCCCAGGGTAGAAACCATATAATTTATTGGGTTGGCTCTAGACAGAGAAGAGACGTATATCTAAATGATCAAGGAGTTAGCCTATGGGCTGCAAATATTTTTTTGGTGGCTACAGTCACATAATCTGTTGCCTCATCCAACCGTTTCCTAAGATTACAGCTAAACAAATCCATCTCTGATTACCCAATTCTGATGACTCACAATTTTTTTTTTTTTTGCCTACTCCTGTATAATTAAGCTTGAAGAAGAGAAACGAAACAAAAAAGAAAATCTCTGGAAGTCTTCTTCCAAGTCAGTATGGTCTCATTGTCTTTATCCAAGAAGCCAAACAGGCTGGTATGGGTTTCTCTGTGACTACTAGGTGTTCTTCTGACCATGCTTCCAACTGAATTAAAGAGAATGACTGAAAACCACTGGGAAAACTACCTAGTGACCTAAGCATAGCAGAGTGTCTTTCACATCGCAATAACATAAAAATTGGTTTTAACCACTGATATCAATGATATTTCAAAAAGTACAGCTTAATGGAAAGTATCTCTGCTATGGATGGGGAGAAGGTTTCCACATTTGTGCTAAATGACTCTGTAACTCTCCTGGCAGCAGTCTCTTCAAAATAGCCAGGACAGAGGAACACAAACACTGAGATCCATCTCTTAGGAGAACAAGCAAAAGAAAACAGTATTATCTTTCTACTTTCTCAGTAGGCATCTTACATATAGAAAATGACACGTCCACAAGCTGAAAAGTTATTTCAGCAGTTTTATTTCAATCCATGCTGACAGTATCTTTAAATTCTGGGATAACACATATGAATCTTAAATAGATTTTGTTTTCATATTAACCTGGCTTGATCCTGGTTTTTGGTTTTTGTTTTTGTTTATTTTATCACCAATTGGAATGTACTGGGATTTGGGGGTTTTGAGATATTTTTTAAGATCCATTGTACTACAACAATGAAAGTGATTTCACTTCTAAGTGTTAAATGTTTCCCCTCCCAAGATGTTATCCCCTACATAAGGCTGACTCCATTCATATCACCAAGAGGTAGAGCTACAGCTTTCCTCCAAAGAGAATAATCCAAAGATGAGATTCATTTGGAATTTCTCCTAATTACTAATCAGGTTTGTCAGAAGTTGGTCTGTAAAAGCTTGGAGCAGCTGGGAGGTGGGACTGGAACGTAAAATGCACAGCATCCCCCGAAGAACATTGGCAAATGTATAAAGGTCAGCCATTTGAAGCAGTTTCCCAGCACTTTCTAAATATCCTTTGGTTCTGAAGCATCATCTGAGAGGGTATTTCCCTCTAAACATTTTCTGGGCAGAATCAGAACTGGCCACAGATATATGTAAAAATAGAATCAGAGGGCTGAAATGTAATCATCAAGATGAGCAAGTCCATCCAGGTTTTTCAAACTAAGTTTTATACTTAGCAAAGTTATACCTACATGCAAACATATTTTTGGGTATATAACAAGAAGACAGTCTACTTCACCATTATAAATGTTGGCACTTATTGCTATTGAGAGCTTGAATCCATGTCTAAATTGACAGACTGACATCATACCAGAACTATCTTACCCACTGTCTACATTACTCGGTGACATTACCAATCCAGTTCCTATGAGCATTTATGTTTGGGAACCACTAGTGAGGGTGTGTATACTGGGGTTGGGGACAATGGGGAGAGGGTGGGAGGAATAGTGTATCTGTGTATAAAAGGCCATTAATATGTCATGTCATAGAATCCGGACTTGATTTTTAACAATATACTAACAAATAAACCCAAACACAATGTCTAGCACTTTTTATGTGCTTATCAAATGCTCAGAACTCAGAACTGCATTAAGTATCTTATATGCATAATCTTATTTAACTTTCACACACCCTTTAACACAGGGAGAGTTCTTCACTTTAGGGAATTACCATGTCTTTTATGAAATGACGTTAAATAGATGGTGGTTTTTAAGATTTACAACAAAATCTCAAAAGTCATAAATTGGTTCCCAATATCAAAAATCCAAAAATCTTGAGGTCACCGTATTAAGAGATTTTCCTACTGTACAGCACCTACCTATCTCATACTCTGCACCATGGATAAATGGAAGATGGAACGAATTTTTCTTTTCTTAAGCTTTTACTAGGTGATAGACCTATCATATATATAATGTGTATTATTTCATTTAATCCTAAATATTTAGTCCTAAATATTTAATATTTTCATTTAATCCTAAGAAAACTTTTCAAGGTTATTATTACTTATTCCCAATTCTGAATGATAAGGAAACAAACTTGGAGTGATAAGTAACTTACCTAGGGTGAACATGGCCCAAATAATAAGTGGCAGAGGCAAGATTTGAATCCAGCACCTGTGTGGTCCCAAACATCATGTCCTTTCTACAACACCCTACTAGTTCTAGTTCACTAGTTCACCCCACTATATGATTTGAGAGAGAAATTAGTAACTTTTTAAAAATTTTATTTATTTGAGAGAGAGAAAGCATGTGAGCATGAGTAGGGGGAGGGGCAGAGGAAAGAGAGCAAGGGAGAGAGAAGCAGACCCCCTACTGAACAGAGAGCCTGACATGGGGGCATGGGGCTCCATTTCAGGACCCTGGGGCCATGGCCTGACCCAAAGGCAGACACTTAACCAACTGAGCCACCCAGGTACCCCCGTAGTTATTTTTGTTATGCTAAGTGAAATAAGTTAGAGAGTGATAAATATCATGATCTCACTCATATGTGGAATTTAAGAAACAGAACAGATGAACATAGGGGAAGGGAAGGAAAAATGAAATAAGATGAAATCAGGGAGAGAGACAAACCATAAGAGACTCTTAATTCTAGGAAACAAACTGAAGGTTGCTGGAGGGGGGATGGGGTAACTGGGTGATGGGTATTAAGGAGGGCATGTGATATAATGAGCACTGGGTGTGATATGCAACTGATGAATCACTAAAGTCTACCTCTGAAACTAATAATACATTATATGTTAATTAAATTTATTTTAAGTAAAAAATAACTTGAAAAGATAAAACGAGGAAAGAGAAACTTTATCAGACATATTCCCAACTGAAGATTCCATAGACTCTACTTAGTGATTCATGGACACTATCTATTGACAGAAGAAAGCAGTTTGAATAGCATACACCCATGTGATGTAGAGTTTATGTGTTTGGTATGAGGTAAGGAGTTGGAGCTCTCTGGATATATGAAACTGCATTCTTAGCACAGTTTCAATTCAGCCTTTGTTCTCAAAGACTTATCATAATATATACTAGATAGTGACAGTTTCATGTGTGTGTATGAATATATATATATATATATATATATATATATTCACATATAGGTACTTGTTTGTGCCATAAGTTATATTAATTTGCTACCTTGACAATCACAGTATGCTGATTAGACTTTCCTATCTCTACAATGAATGTAAGAAGACATTCCAATCCAAGGAGCTTTTGTGAGGTTTGAATGTCTGCTAATCTTCCATTTCTTCTGCCTCATTCCCTGCCTGTTTCATTCAGAGAGGACAACAAAGAACTTACCCCCTCAACTCCCTGTGGACATCATTGGCCTGTGACCTTGGCCACATGGTAGTGGCAGGAAGGACTTGACCAGAATCCCATCCATTTTCCCTCCCCCTTTGGGTGGTCAATGAGCTGGAAAATGAAGGACACAATGCAGGTTTACGAGACCATAATTAGGTCACAGCTGATCCCAATCCCCATCATCTGGCAGCTGGGGCCAGTGGACCAGCACATGCTATCCAACCATTTTCCAGGGGTGCCCAGCTTGAAAACATTCTTTCTTCTATACAGTAACCCCTCCGCAAAGCTCCTAGGAGAAAAGCAGCAGCCGCCCCAGGAGACCCAGCAATGCAACTTTTATCTGTATTGGTCAAAAAACTCTTGGAGGGCTTGGGAATAACATTTTAAGAGAAGGAGCACATGCAGAAGATAGCAAGGGAGTGTGAAGGAAGCCTGGCAAAGGGAGGATGCAGAAAGAGCAAAATAGCGGTCTTCCAGCACTGTGAGTGGGCTATGGACAGAAAAACATGGCTTAAAGAGTAAAAACTGCAGCCATGTGACCTGGGATAAGTCACCGAACTTCCCTGTGCCTCTGTTTTCTTCTATGTAAAATTGGAATACCAATACCTACCTTACAGGAGGAATGAATGAATGAATGAATGAATATATATATTCATATATATATATGTATATATATATATATATATGTATATATTTGTGTGTGTGTGTGTGTATTACCTAGAATGGGCTAGGTGCACAGTAAGCATTACCTGGGTGTTACTTTTCTATTATTATTATTATTATTATTATTATTATTATTATTTTAATTAGCCAAATTTGGGCTTGACACAGATTTTTTTTCTAAAGACTATAAATAAATGTAAAAAAATGACCTCCTTTAAAGACAGTGGTAAGCTGGTAAGCTCCCCATCACTGAAGATATTTAACAGCAGATGCTGAAGAAAAAAATCCCTCTGTGGTAGGACAACATTTACAAAGGAATAATAATATGTTTAATGGCACTTTAGTGCTTTCGGATATTCTTCCCACATGATTTGATTTTCAAAGCCAACCTGTGAAGTAAGTAGGCTAAGTAGTACACCCACTGCACAGAAGGTAAAGTGGAGGCTCAGGTAACCTGGATGTCTTTCTAAAGCCAAGCAGCCTTATTTGAAAGTTTAGAAATCCCCAGCAGCTCCAAACACAGAGCTCTTCTGTGGCATCTAACTGCTTCTCCCTCTACCTCACACCCCTGCCTCATCTCAGCCATGGCCTTGTTACCATGTAACCACGGTGGATTTATCCCTGGAGCCTCCCGCCTACACATGAACCCTTCCCTCTCAGCCTAATCCTGACATCTGCTTGCTCCAGCCTTCAGAATCCCACTGCCTCACAAATCTCCTCACCTAATCCTGAATTTATCTGTCAACATAATCTGTTTACTGAGGGAAGGGAGGGAAATAATTTTTTTTTTTCTGAGATGAAACCTCTGTTGCAGCGTAGCTTGAGGCTCATCTCTAAGGTTCAAGGAAGAGGCTCGGAAATCTTAAAACCAGAAGGGCGAAGGCCTTCAAGAAAGTGGTCATGCCCACAGAGAGCAATGCGAGAAAATATCCTCTGTCCATGTGCTCCTAGGTGTGCAGGACATACTTTTCCATTGTCCTCCCTAAATTGCACGTCCATGGGGCATGCTCACATTAACCAGTCTATCCCCATCTCAGAATTATGGGAAAGGTAAAGGCCAATGCCAAGCACTTTGGCAAGGAAGACAGTACGTGGTTTAGTTTCAAGAATATCTCACAGGGGCACAGGGGAGATGGATGGCTTGGCCCATAAACCAGATTGCCTGAGAGAGCAAGTCAGTTATTTTCTCATTCACGGTTTCCAATGGCACCAACAAAGCTTGAGTCATCAGAGTCCCTAGAGAGAGATTTTCAGCCTGTGCACACATTTGTGCTCATTAATGTTGGATGGTCATTGGCTATCTACACCAAACCTCAACATCCAAATCCTCCCTCCCCAGGGCCACCCTTCATTTTCTTCTCCTGTGTGCATATATCTGATCTACTCGCTTTGCCCTCTTTGAGGGAGCTGGGTCTCCTAAAGAAGGAAATGCATAAATTCTCTTTTTCAACCCATCATGAATACAGGCTAGTTCTCCTTTCCTCTGTCTCTCCTTTGATAACTTTTTCTTTTTCCTTTCCCCCTGCCCTCTCCTCCCTAGCCCCCACTTCTTCTATCTTTTCTTTCTTCTCCTCTATTTCTCATCTTTCTTTCTTCTCTTATCTTCTCTTTTCTTCCCTCCCTTCCTTAAACTGACATGGCAGTTTCCCCTTCACTTTTGACTCTTTTCTGATCCTACCTCCCAACCTGCTTTCTCCCTCCATAGTTTGTCAGTAATGTTAATGTGCTGCCCTCTGCAATACCAGAATGAGATAAAAGTTTACAGAGCCTTGATTCCTTTTGCTCATCTTTTGATTGTCATTCTCTAAATTAATTTCTTGTGTCTAAGATGTTACAATTCTACCCAAATGCAATCTTCTGGAGTCTCTAGAATGCAGAGTAGAGTTTTAGACCATAAGATCAACTGTTCTTTTTTTTTTTTTTTCTTTAAAGCTGTATCTCACTGTGTCACCTGTGAGTTGTGTGTCCTCTAAAGTCCATATGTGGTAGCTTTTCATCCCCAGTACCTCAGGGCCTTTAAAAGGTGATTAAGTTAAAATGAGGCCATTAGGGTAGGCTGTAATCCAACATGACTGTTGTTCTTACAGGAAGAAATTTGGATGCACAAAGAGAGAGCAGGGATGTGCACAGAGAAAGGGCCATGTGAGGACACTGTGAGAAGGAGGCTGAGGCCATCTGCAAACCAAGAACAAAGGCCTCAGAAGAAACCAAGCCTGCTGACATCTGATCTTGGACTTCTAGGTTCCAAAACTGTGAGAGTAAATGATTTGCTATTATTTAAGTGACCCAGTCTGTGATATTTGGTTATGGCAGCCCTAGCAAACTAATATACACTGTGAATAAATAGGGTGTATGTGAAGTAAATGCAGGTATTTTACCTGTATTCTCTTGCATTTTGGAATTTGGGCAAAAATTACCTTATGTCTATCTATCAAGTTGTTATTCTTCAAATTGAAGGATAAATCTTTAAGAAAAGAAGAAAGAAGACAAAAATCTACCAAGACAAGTAACTCCTGGACATCTTTCTTCCACTAGCATGGTCATGAGATAAAGATATAACTCCAAGGCACTCAGTGTTGTGAGTATCCGGAAGCCTATCCTGGGTTACCCAAGAGTTGGAATGACACAAGAATACTTGTATATCAAAGGAATTCATCAGAGGCAATTGACTCTGATTTAAATATACTTCAAAACTATCAACCAGAGAACCTGGGTAGCTCAGTGGTTAAGCTAATGCCTTTGAATCAGGTTGTGATCCCAGGGTCCTTGGATGGAGTCCCACATCAGGCTCCCCACAGGGAGCCTGCCTCTCTCTCTGTGTCTCTCATGAATAAGTAAATAAAATCTTAAAAAAAAACAAAAACTACCAACAGATTCCTCCTGTTTTTTTTTTTTAATTTTTTATTTATTTATGATAGTCACACAGAGAGAGAGAGAGAGAGGCAGAGACATAGGCAGAGGGAGAAGCAGGCTCCATGCACCGGGAGCCTGACGTGGAATTCGATCCCAGGTCTCCAGGATCGCGCCCTGGGCCAAAGGCAGGCGCCAAACTGCTGCACCACCCAGGGATCCCCAGATTCCTCCTGTTTAAAAAAAATTATGAGAACCCAAATAAGAGAAATTTTAAAATTCGAATGAGAGAAAAAAAATATGCATCATAAGTACAAAGCCAGGCAGTATCAGGTACATTGAGAAGGTCTGCCAACTTGGAAGTGGCTAGAAAAGTAAGATTATTAAAACTCAATCTGTAGAGACCTACAGACATCAGTTTGCTTTTAGGCACCAATAGAAATTAGCTAATACCCACCATTTGCTTCGATGTGGATGGAACTGGAGGGTTTTATGCTGAGTGAAATAAGTCAATTGGAGAAGGACAAACATTATATCCTCTCATTCATTTGGGGAATATAAAAAAAAAGAGTGAAAGGGAATAAAGAGGAAAGGAGGGAAAATGAGTGAATATATCAGTGAGGGTGACAAAACATGAGAGACACCTAACTCTGGGAAACAAACAAGGGATAGTGGAAAAGGAGGTGAGCGGGAGGTTGGGGTGACTGGGTGATGGGCACTGAGGGGGGCACTTGGCAGGATGAGCACTGGGTGTTATACTATATGTTGGCAAATTGAACTCAAATTAAAAAGAGAAATTAAAAAAAATAAATTAGCTTATAGATTCTTGTGAGTACCAGACATATTGTAAATTCTTTTGGAAGCCCTTTCACTATATAGTCTTGAGGTTTGCATCAGAGGTCCTTCTATTAGTTGGTTAATAAAAAACAATCTGAATGGCCCATGAATGGCTCTTCTCTTGACTGTAACCAAAGCCCTACCACTTTTGTGGGTTTACTCATGCCCAGATAAATCATTAACGCAGATGATTATAGGCCCGGACATAACCCTCTAATAGACAAGACCACAAAAGCTCATACACATAGATGTACATAGAGTTTATGTGGTGTAGCTAACTCCAACAAGCTAGGGAAGAAAAGAAAAAAAAAAAACAGACATGGGGATGTCATTTGTGATTCTATTTTTTCTTTCTTTCCTTAAGCCTATTCTCTTACCAGATAAGCCCAGACTCTCAGCAATATCTCTTCCACCATGCCAGGAAGGCAGGGGAAGGCCATCACAAGGTTTACCAAATCTACATCACATAAATGTACTCTGTCTAGCTCTAGGAGAGCCACTGTCCCCAGGTAGAAGTACCTCTACATTTATCCCCTATATCAATAGACCAAAGGGCTGAATGGAACAGAATGTACACCTGTTCATACTACAAGTTGGTCTCTTAAGAAGCAGCTCATGTATTTCAAGGGAATAAGAGGCAGCACATGTTGACACAATACCCATAAAAAGTATATTGAGCCATTCCAGGAATGTACAGCATTCACCATCTGCCTCCCAACTTGGACTTGAAGGAACAGGGACAAGGAAGGCACAGAGAGAACACCCACCCAGGCTTACATTCCAAAGGACTTTTCAACACTTTAATCTTTAAAATTAATTTCATTTTGGCAATGTTAAAACATTCAAAAAAGTAGTAAGACTTACCACAAGCCTATTATTGCCCAGCTTCGACAATTATCATCAACATGGTTTCATCTAACTGTTTTTGTTAAGAAAATACCAAATGTGATAAAATTCAGTTTTTTGGTATTACTTCCAAATGAGTCCGCATATAGAGCCACCACTAATGAGAACACAAAAAGATGTGAGATATCAACAAACAATTCTAACATGGAGTTCCATTCCTGGGCCACCTGCCTAGAGTATACTGTGAATTAATATAATCTCTAAATTCAGTGATTCATATTTTATGACCATACTGCATTTGGTTTTTGTGTTAACAGCAAATAATTTCTTCATTGTTAGCATTTAAAGGTTGTTGTAGCAATGTTTTTGTATCTCTTGATTTTACCAATGTGCCAGGAACTTTAAAGAAGAGGAGAGAAAGGAAAAAAGAAAAGAAACAAAATGAAAAAGTGATCAAAGGCTCTCTGAACCTCTGAAACTTCCTGTTCCCAAAGAAAAATCCAGTATGAATTAAATTCAGTGAAATGATACTGACAATAGCAACAACATGTCCTTGAGAAGAAAACTCTTTGAATATAGAATATACCTTATTCATCCATGTCTATTCCACAATGCCTTGTAAACAGGAAGTGCCTAGTCAATATATGTCTGTTGGAATTATCTAAAAGCATTTCAAAAAACATAAAGCTTGAGGTACATATGGAAAAGAAGAGAGGGGTAGAGATTAGTTATTGGCAGTCTAAAGGTAGCAACTTATTTTGAGAAACTAATCCCTTCCCTTTCCTCCAGTTAGCTTACTGCTTTCTTAAATCATTTTGTAGTTCCTCTAATCAGGGGACATATAACAATTGCTTTTTTTTTGGTGTGGTTTCATTAATATAATAAATAGATATTTTTTTCCATTTCATATTTTTAAAATTATATAGTCACCAGTTGTCTCTCCCAAAGGCAAGGCTCCCTTTGGGAACCTCAGGCTGTAATACTGTAGCCCTGAGACTTCACAGTGGAGAAAGGTTGGCCCAGAGTACAAAGAATGAGGTAAGGAAAGAGTTAATGCTTTTTAGGGGTGGCTGAGTCCATCCCAAAGCAGTGGCTGGTACAGTTCATTTTCTATACCATTCCATTTCTTCTGCACTAATTCACAGTCATTATCGTATCCAGACAAGCACCCCATGCTTCATTTACTGACATTAATTAATTCCAACCCCTTCCTTTTTATCTTATTTTAAAAGAGTAAGGGGGGAAATATCCCATTCTCCTAAGGAAAGAATACAGGGCTAATCATGATGGGCAGCTGGCTTTCTCCAGTGCAGATGAGAAAAGAGCAGCACACACCAGCTCATTGCAGAGCTCACTGGACCATAGCTGTGGCTATATCTTTCACCTCCTGTCACTACCCTCAACCTACACCCCCACTTCCAGCTTCTTCCCATCTTCAAACTCAATGTTCCGATACTCCCTCTTTACATGCACTGAATTACAAAGAGTGGTGATGGGAGAGAATGGCCAACATTGGACACATGTCCCTCATGAAAGGAAGACACCCAGTTATAACCAAGGAGCAAAACTCACATTTTGCAGCTCAGCCACTGAAACCCACAGCTTCACCACACAGATTAATGGCTCCAACTGGTAACATCGCTGAATGTCCTGACCACCAAACAGATGGGTAGGCCAAAGGGCTAAAGAGTGAGTTAAACTGAAACACATAACTGTTCCTTTTAGAAACACTATTCTGCGTTTGTGTGTGTTTCCCCTGTCATTTGCTCCATAACTGAATTACATAATTTTCCATCTGTATTATTTATTATTATCTATTATTAAACTCCATGGCACTGATGTATTATTCAGAAGCTGTATTAACACTCTGCATTCCTGGCATTCTACCTGTATTAATAATTCTGCCCAGTGAATCCAGATAGAAATGTATCTCCATGATGGGTTTTTTGGCGAGGAGGGAGGGAGGATTGTCAAAGAATATGCTTTGGTTCATGTAAAGAATGACTTGGCCTTTCCTCAAAAGGAGGCTTATACTGGAAAATCCACCTGGCGCAGGAAAATCTACATAATACAAATCATGAGCTAAAACTGTTACAATTTAGTTTATATCCTTGGCAAGCCATACTTCTCTGGACCTTGATTTCTGCATTTATAAAATGAAATTGTTGGGTAAGATGAACTCTAGGGTCCCTTTTTAAAGCTCTAGAGTTCTGCCTACCTAGAGTTTAGCCAGTAAGTTCTACATTTTCCTCGCTCACTTGGAATTTCTCAAGTGAACATGGAACATTCTGAGTTCTACTCTGCCTGAATTTTCTTACTTTCTCCATACCATTGGAAAGGGGCCATAACAAAACTTGGGTTGTCTCTCATCTGTATAGCATGGATCAAAATCTCCCTTTGTATGAATTAAACTTCTTGGTAAAAAATTTTTAAAAGATATGACCAAGAGCCATTGTCTTGGAAAATAGACAACACAGTTTATTTTTTTATTTTTTAAATATTTTATTTATTCATTCATGAGAGACAGAGACAGACAGACAGAGAGAGAGAGAGAGAGAGAGGCAGAGACACAGGCTGAGGGAGGAGCAGGCTCCATGCAGGGAGCCCGACATGGGACTCGATCTGGGGTCTCCAGGATCACACCCTGGACTGATGGTGGGGCCAAACCGCCGAGCCACCAGGGCTGCCCTAGACAACACAGTTTAAATAGCAAAGATTATTCTGAGTTGATTTGTTGGATCCTCTCTTGGATGTACCAACAACTTGAAGTTGGCCAAAAGCACTAGCTCATCCTTTCCATAGTTGCTAATGCTCCAAGATGACAGCAGTAAGAAAATCTCAGTTGTGACATGAAACCAACCATAAAAACATGAAATATAGAAGAACTTAAGAGAGCCACTAATTCATTCCCAACAAGTTAGGTATCAGGTAACTGTCAATGTAACTTTCCTCCTAAAGATCCAGGAGTTCTAGATACATGTGGTTCTTTTGCTTAATCCGAAGTCTGGATATGGTCATTTTTATGATTACTAGTTCACTGCCTTTTAGTGAGCTCACTTTTCCTAGGATCACTGGAAATAGCCCTTGACACAAGGATTGGGAAATAGAACTTAGCACATTAAGAACTTTAAAAAAAATAAACTTATGGGGAAAGGAGAACGTATCTAAGAGGCTGGGGGTGGTGGAAGGGAGATGGATATTAGGAAACATCAGAGAGGGATGAAGAATCAGAATGTTCTAAAATAAGGAGAGTACAGTAACACATAAAGTGGGATACATTATAGATTAGTAACCAATGCAAAGCATGAGAAATGATATTAAAAGGAGTGAAGAGGCAAAGCTGATGAATTATGAAAGCTGCCACTATAACACTTGTCTCTTGAAACAGTTAAGAAACTTCAAATCCTCTCAAGTTTATCCACATGAACAGATCCAAAGGTTGCTATGTTTGTAGTCTTATTATTTATTCTTTTTGTCAAAATAGAACAAATCTAACAAGGGGTACCTGGATGGTTCAGTGGTTGAACATTTGCCTTTGGCTCAGGGCATGATCCAGGGCCAGGGTCCTGGGATCAAGTCCTGCATCAGGCTCCCCACAGGGAGCCTGCTTTTCCCTCTGTCTATGTCTCTGCCTCTTTCTATGTGTCTCTCATGAATAAATAAATAAATAAGATCTTAAAAAAATAACAAGTCTAACAAGATGACCAATCAAATCAGTAAGGTCTAAAGTCCTTATTGAAGCATATGGGACACATACTAAAGAATATAACAGAATTTTGAATCAGTCCATCAGGCAATTCACTGACAGGTTTTTATGGAGGGTTAACAGTATGTCCAGCACAGCTCAGTACTGATGGCAATTCAAGGAGCTTGGAGAGAGGGGAAAGGTCTAGCCCCAGCTATTCCATTGTCTCCTTTTGTGAATTCAAACAAAACATACAATCTAGTTTGACAATATTTATTAAGCTTCTGTTATGAGATAGGCATAGCCCTGGGTATGCAGGAAAGCCAAGAACTAGCAAGACTAACTCTGCCTCAAACAGACATATCAAGGAAATAATAAGCAAGTATTTAAATAATACTTAAAGCATAGACAATAACTTTGAATGGCCTTGGTTTCCCAATCTATAAATTGGAAACAATACCAATTAAGAAGAGTATACTAGCTATTTGAACTTTGGAGTTTGGAACAAGATATAGCAGTCCAGTGATATAAATATATCCAAAGTTTTACATTTGTGGGAGATAGGGTGAGTTCTTTGGTCAAAACTCAACTCCTTTTATCAGGATTTTACAATACTTAGTTTCTCTGCTTCATAGGGCTTACCTTTGGCTGAATCCTTGATATAAGGAATCATTTTGTCATCTTATTTACATAGATAATATATCTTACTCAAGCTATTCAGGCTCTGAGGAAATAAAGAGTGGGGGAGATACCTTAAAAAGTTAAAGAGAAGCTCAAGAAACAAATATTTCCTCAAAGAATGCTAGAATATAAAATTAAGAGTCAGTTCAGAGGCAAGATAAGCAAAATATCAGAGGTCTCTGAAGGCCCTAGCAAGAAATCCCTTTTCTGTTGGTGACAGGAGTCTGAACTGAACATTCCTACATTTTTCTCTGTAGAAAAGTCTCCAATATTACTATGAAGACAGAACACCTTGAAGGCTACTTTTTCCGTGTGACTCTATTTTCTTGTACTCAAATTGTTCCTTTTCTAGTATTTTCCTCATTTCTTTATCTGCTGTAGAACCGATCACTCCAGCTCGTTTCTTATGACATCTCTTGGTGCTCTTTTTCCTTTGTTTGGGGTATGTGTGGGAGGGGTATGTGTGTGCACATGTGTGCACATGCTTTTTTTTTTTTTTTTTTTTTTTTTTTTAACAAAATAGCTATCTTAGTCTTTGGGAATCTCTCTTCCTGCCCCTCAATAGGGACCTATGTATATCCTGTTTGTGTCCACCCTCTGCTTTTTGTCCTAGTTCAGATTTGGTGATTCCACTTCAGCAGGTGCTTCAAGAAGGAAAACAAAAAACATAAAGAGAGAACAGATTTAAGTTCTAAATCTCTTATTACAGGTTATGGGCAACCCAGGGTGAAAGAGGAAACATATAAAGAATACGTATCACTTCTCTTATCTGTGAAATTCAAAACACATTGCAGTTATCCATCTTGATAGTCAAAACCCTCAGATCTTAACCTAGGCTCTACCACTCTGGTGGGTTTCCATGACAACAGATGAACCAATCCCAAAACACCTTGCTGCCCCACCTCTATCATCAGTAAATCAATAAAAATTCCTCCTCTAGCAGGTCTTTTCTTCCTTCTGACTAGGAAATAATTCTTCAGTGAAAGGTAACATTTTGCAGGTAGTAGGTGAAGGAAGTCTGAAACATGAAAAAGAAATAATACTATCATATCCACTGTGATCTAAAATAGTTGAGAAGTATTTGATCAAAGTGGCAACCATATTATAAGTCAGTAAAGATTCATTTTGCACAGACTATCACTCACTAACAAAATGCTGATTATCGTATAATTTTTCTGTCAAGCCTGCCTCCTTCTTTCCTATGAACCTGAGTTTTGGCAAAAGATCATTTTATTGGTTCTATTTATCCTATACTCATAAACCAAAATGTCATGGTAGACTTGTATAGGTTTTTCTTCCTCTGGCCTACTAACCACCTTCCACTATCACCCATCCCTGGGGAGAGAAACATAGATTGACAGAGTCTCCAGTGGCCTTCCCTTCTTTACCAATAAGAGGGGCAGAAAGAGAAGTCACAAAGGAAGACCAGCCTAGAGTGAAGATGGCAATGGACTGGTAGGGGGAGGGGTGGGCAAGAGAACAGCGAACAATAAGGATAAAGAGGAAGAAAACTACACTGGCCCAGACAGGGAGATAAGGAGGAAGAAAATCCAGCTGAACACAGACTTGACTGGGTCCTCATTTTAGCCATATGTCTTATCCATTTCCTCTATAAAAGTAGGAATAGTATAGGAACGAGATGAAAAAAAGCAAAGCTACATAATGTCTAAATGTCATAGAAAGAGACAGATGAGGGAATACTATTAACTAAAAAATACATCCTGAACATTAGCATTTTAGTTGACACTTATACATAGCTCTTAAGACACTGACTTGCATAAAGTGAACAAAAATTGTCACTATATAGCAAATTCTTTATCAGCAACTCAGGTCAATTATGAAAACAATTTTTTCCCTCATTCACTCTTTCTTTCTTCTTCTTTTTTTTAAGATTGTATCCATTCATATGAGAGAGACAGACAGAGATAATGAGAGGTAGAACAAGCAGGGAGGAGAGGGAAAAGCAGGCTCCCTGCTGAGCAGGAACACAATGGAAGGCTAGATCCCCGGACCCCAGGATCATGACCAGAACTGAAGGCAGATTATTAACTGACTGAGCCATCCAAGTGCCCCTACTAGTTCTTAAAATGAGTTTCCTAGACTCATTGTATCAGAATTACCTTATTTCATCAGAGATTCCTAGATGCCACCCAGGATTAAGACTTCTGAGCTATGACTTGGGAAAATTCAGTTCAGAGGATACTAGAATTATCCTCCAAAATTTGAAGGATGTTCCTCAAACCTTTACAGTATCTGTGATTGAATGCAATCACCTAACTATGTTGAATTTGCAAAGCATGCTTTTAAAAGTTACTTTTCAAAGTGAGACATCTGACATATAACTGGGATTGTTGTCACTCCCTGAGCAGGTGGGTCTGTTATTTTACTGTAAGCCTCCTAATAAAGCCTTTTCCCCCAAACTTATGATCCTCAGAGTACCTAATACAATCCAGTCTATACAGTTTCCATAAAATTAGTATAAAATAATTACAAAAAACCTCAGTCACACATTTAATTTATATAAAAATAATATCTGGAGCAAAATACAAAAGAAACAAAACTATTAAGTTGCACAGTAGTTCACAAGTGATAGAGTCCAAAATAAAACCCTGGAGATCTCACTTAAAACTGCAGATTCTTGGGCATTCTAATTCAGTGGGTCGGGGACGTACTCAGAATATGCACGTTAGCATGCCCAAGGGCCGAAGTGTAGGAAATGCTTAGTACAACCTGGACCAGCTTAACTTCAATAGTTTAAATCAGTATTTCTGAAAGTATAGGGATCCCTCGGTGGCGCAGCGGTTTAGCGCCTGCCTTTGGCCCAGGGCACGATCCTGGAGACCTGGGATTGAATCCCACGTTGGGCTCCCGGTGCATGGAGCCTGCTTCTCCCTCTGCCTATGTCTCTGCCTCTCTCTCTCTCTCTCTCTGTGTGACTATCATAAAATGAAAATTAAAAAAAAAAATGAAAGTATAGGCCCCAGATCAGCTATAATAGCATCACCTGAGGATATTTTAAAAATACAAATTCTTGGGTCCCATTGCAGATCTAATAAATCAGAAACTCTGGTGGTGGGATTCAGTAGTCTAGGTTTAACAAGCTGTCCAAGAACAATTCATTTACATTAGTAAGTTCACAACCTTAGAACGTCTTGGGGAGCTTTAGAAAATCTAGTACCCATACCACTTTTCAGACCCACTATATCTCTTAGGGTAGAGGGAGCAGATGAACATCAGTAATTTGATGTGATCTTAATGTGTAGCCATGGTTAAAAACCACTGACTTAGAAAAATACCATATTCTTCACTCATAATAACACATGAGGATAATCACACACATTAGAACACATTGCTGTGTCATCAAAAAAATAATTAGGATTATCTTGGTTTTTGTACTCTGTTTTGTTCACATCAACCTGTGGATGTTAGTGATATGAAAACACATCTTTGCATAGAGCTTGAGAGAGGAGGGAAAAGAGAGATGCATCTAGTCTGTTGTTAGATCAAGTTACTTACCTGAAATGATTTGAAAGTGGAAAGGGCTGAGTTTCGAAAATGTTCTTTCAGCTATGAGCACCCTACCTCTAGATGAGAAACACACATAATGGAATAGAGAAAGCTACCCTAGGTCTTCTTTTTCCAATCTGCCATCAACCCCATGATTATTTCCTCCATCAACCTGGGTGAGTGGGCTGGGAGTCACTTACCCTTCCTTTAAATTGCCCCATTTGTGTCAAGGTTATTTTGTACAAAATGATAAGCATTACCCATTAATTCTTTTCTGTACCTCCTACATTTTTTCACAAGCCTAGGCTCTTAGAAAGACTTTCTCTTTCTTTCAATTCCTTTAAAAAGACCTTTAAAACATAGTTACCCTGTGGGTTTGACATGCTTTTCCATTCTCTAATCTCTGAGCCGACAGACAGCTAATTATTATAATAAAAATGAGATGAGTTATTATCATTACCCTAAAAAGAAAATGATGCTGAATCCTATATCTCCCTCCAGGTCCAGTTAAACACCTCCTCCTCCATGAAGCATTCCATGTCAGCCCCTCACAATATTAATAACATTCCTTTCTGCCGAGTCCTTGAATTATTAGTATCTCTGCAGTGCACTATCTAGTGTTTAAGTGTATACTGGCATGTACTGTTTCTAAGTTGTGTAATATAAAGCCATTTAGCCATTTATTTTCTTCCAACTCACTGGTAAACTTCCCAAGGGCAGACACCATACCTTTTTAATTCTGTTATATCCCTCACAACCATAGCACAATTCTTGGCAAAAAAAAAAAAAAAAAAGCACAGAACAGAAATTCAATAAATATTTGACTATCCTAACAGTTCTTTTATAGAACATCAAAAATATTAACTGTTATTCTAGCTTCTCAGATATATTCTCCAAATGAGAAAGCAAAACTAAGGTCAGCATCCTATCTCTAATTTCAATGAGTAAGTTGAGCTGAATTCTCACATATCAGATAGCATACTGACTCAGTTTTGTGTATGTGTGTGCATGCATGATCCATCTTTACATTAATGCTTTCTAACACAATGCTTTGGAACTTCTATGAAAATTAAATACATTTTAGTTTTTGTAACTCAATTGTTGCTTTTGTTAAATTCCCTTCTGGTTTCTGCTTTTGTCCTTTTTAATTATTATTAGAATTTAAGAACTATTTCTCAGATATATTTAAATATTTTTATCATAGAAACCATTACCGATCTTGAAATTCAATTTTAATAATTGAAAAGACATTTGTTCCTTATGAGTAGCATTTGCATTTTAAAGTTGGTCAAAGCTAAGGTAGTGTAGAATTTCAAAGCTTATTTGAATTGGTCATGAAACACATTAAATTTTCATTCTAAAAACAATACTGTATTTTGAGAAATCATGCTCCCTTCTTTGGAGAAGCATAAGGTTTAGTGATTCACAATATGAAAGCTACTAAGTGTGTTTTGGAGAACAAATCCACATCGTGCTCAAATATACAGTAAACTTACATTAAAGATTTTCACTGAATTCTTAGCATATAAATAAATTTCTATGCAAACAAAATCTATCCCCTTGATCTTTACATATACTTCTGTAGCCAGTGTAAATAGAAAGGGGTTTTAGGGAAGTATGAAATGTAGAAGATGGGTGAGCAAACTCTCTTGTATGATTAACTGGGGAAAAGGGGACCCAATGGTATGGGGAGTGATTCTCTAGACAACACAGAAAAAGAAATAGAGAAAAGAAAAAAAAAATGGCGAACCCGATAAAAGGAATTATTTCTCTCCCCAGAGATACAAAAGAGGATTTGGTTAATGCATGTACCCTAGATGGAGAGTAGACCAGGGTGTAAAAATCTACTCTTTGGACAAGGGTTCAGGAGATTGCAGCACCCAATGAAGAAACAATGAAGGGCTGGGAAAATATCCACAGGAAAAGTGCAACCCAAGATCTCAAATACCAGCCAAGAAAAGAAAAAGTATCATGGAAGATAAACAGATCTGCAGTCTAATATTAACCAAGAATTCCCAGTTACTACCTGGGTCAACACATTAATACCAGGCATATTGCTATACAGAATTTGTATTAATTATACTATTTAATAAAATTTTATTATAATAATACTTGTCCTGCATTTTGGATTTTCTCAGGGGTGCTGTGGAAAAGTGAACTAATGCCAGAAAGAAATTTATATTATAAATTGATTGATTAAAAGTTATACCTGTCTCTGATGGAAGAAATAGACAATATTTAACTGGAAAGGAAAAGAGTTCTCTAGGAGTTATATTGGCTCTCAAAGTCATATCTATGAAAGCTTATTTTTCTTCTTAATTACTCTAACCAGGCTTCCAGGTTTATAAAGCTACCCTGGCCTTACCTCTATTTCCAGATCTACAGAGCCCAGAGCCTTTGCCCTGGTGCCCTCCAGCATGAGATGCTTTCTGCATGGCTGGCTCCTCCTTGTTATTCATATTTCAATTTAAATATCACCTCCTTGGAGAGAAATTCCCTCAACTAAACTAAAGTAGCCTACCCACTCACTTTATCAGTTCTTCTTATCTTAATTCTCTGAGTATCACTATCTCACATGTTTCTTGTCTTCATAATCTTTTTCCTGCCCTAAAGAAAAAAAAAAAAAAAAAAAGCATCATCAAATGGAGATTTGTCTTGTTCTACCACTGTATCTCTATTGCTCAATATTGTGTGTGGTGCACAGTAGGTACTCAATAAATATCAGCTGAATGGATTTGTTATAATTTCATAATCATTATAATGAATATTATATCATTATCACTATTATATCAAAGTAGTCTACTTTGGAATGAGATTTACTCTACCTTTAGTATCTATTCCTTTCCCTGCTTTATTTTTCCTTTTGGTACTAATCACTTTGTGTCACTGTATAATGTATTTATTTATTCATTATCTATCTCTTTTGTGAAAATGTAAGCTTCTTTGCCTATTTGGTTTAGTTTACCTTAATATCCCTCACACCTACAACAGGTCCTGGCACATGATAGCAGCTAGATAAATTATTATTGAATAGATCCAGTAGTCATATCATGCTTCTTCCCCTCTTTGTCTCCTCTAAGCAATGCGCAAGCAACTAGCTGCTTTGCTGTTTTCCATTGTCTTCTTCTTGACCATGTTGTTGGCTTGCTGTCTGCCATCCTGGCTGCCCAGATGGTCTTGGATTATTGAAGTGGAGGTATTCAATATGGCTGAAATGTTCTTTGTCTTTACTGTCCTTCATCAGCGGTAATTTGTAGGCTTTGTCTATGCTGTATTCAACTCTTCAACTCTTATTCTAACTTCACTTTCCAAAGTCAAAAACCTGAAGGTAGTCATTCATGCCACAACTGTCTCACTATCACTACCCACCTTGAAACATGTGAAAGAGAGAAGTAGGAAGTGAGAGGAGAGCCTGGCAAAACTCCAGAGACACTTGGCTTCAGGAGTCATAAAGCAGTCACCACAACATGTAACTCTGGGTGAGATGAATTAATTCCCAACTAGAATTCCAGGTCACCTAAATTGAACGTGTTCCCATTGCAAGCCTGCAGCAAGTGGGACACTATGCTGGCCTCTCTAAGAGCTGCAAAATTAAATAGCATATAGACCCTACCACCAACAGCTTATCACCAAGGAGGGAAATGAACATCTACAAAAATAATGCTAATAAACACCGGTTCAGACCTCATTGTACTCCTCTGCATGACAACAGCTCACCCAGTGTCATCCATGTAAACTCTATAAAGCAGCCCCTTGTATGTCAGACACTCTATAGATTGAACTCTTGCTGCTGGGGATTAAATAGATATGAAGTAAATATTTTGCAGTTAGGTTATACCTAGTACAGTTATCTGAAAGTGTGGTTCTCAGACCACTTCTATCAATTATCTGGGGTATGCTATACCCACTGAATCAGAATCCCAGGGGTAGACCTGAAGATCTGCATTGTTAACACTCCCCAAGTGATTCTTCTGGGTACTAATATTTGAACACCTTTGGATTAAGATTTATGGAGGGTGTGATATTATTTCTCTACATGGTGAGGAAACCAGTATTCATATGCTGACATAGTAGTATAATGATGGCCTTTCCCAAACTATTGCTGTTGGTCACCAGTCCAATCCTCTGTCTCTCTAGCAGCCCTTATTATATGGTAGCTTTCTACTATTTTTGCCTCCTTTAACAATATGGCATGGGAACAACATTGGCAACTATCAATTCCAGCCCTTAGCAACCGGATGCCCAATTTTGAGCTGGTTTTCTAAGGTGAAGGAAAAGATCATGGATAGATATTAAGCTAACAGATATGACGGCCACTAATCATGATTCTCACTCAATATAACTTCAGGCTACCATTGTCTGATAAAGAAAGCCAGCAAGCACACTGGATCTGAAATATACTGGCTTAGAATCCCTTAGTGTAGAGACCTGGTATCTGTATGTTTAACAACACTGTGGTTGCTTCTTAGCAGTTAACACAACACTGGTCCACAGACCAACAATGCGGAGCAAGTGATCTAGTATAAGATCTGGGACAAACGTCCAGCTCCTAAAGATGAAAGCTTTCGCCATAGTCATGTATACTTCAATATAGGTTTAATTTGTTAACCATGAATATGAATAATAGCTGTTTATTCAATAACTATACAAATAATTAGAAAGTTAACTATATCATTCCCTGTCTCTTACTCTCTTCTTATTAGATGTGCAATGGTTAGTCCCTAAGCAGGTTTGTCAGAGAATATTCCAATGGTATACCACAGATGAACCCTTACTTAATATAACTTAATTTTAGCCTGCTTTGAAGCAGGTTCCCAGTGATGATTTTTGCTTCCGGGTATTCATGCCCTTGTGTGGTCCCCATCCACAATTAAGAGAACTGAACTATGCAGTCAATAGGGCATTGAGGAAACGACAGTGTGACACCCAAGGCTAGATAATAAAAGACACTCCTACATCTATCTTTGTTCTCTTGAACCACTTGCTATGGAGATGTAGCTGCCATGTCATTAGGACACCCAAGCAGCCCTCTGTAGAAGTCCACATAGTGAGTAACTGAGGCTTTCTGCCAAAAGCCAGAACCAACTTATAATCCATGTAAGTGAACAACCTTAGAAGGTGATCTTCCAGCTCCAATCAAGCTTTCAGACAATTAAAGCCCTGGTGGATGTCATAACTGCCACCTTATGAAACTTGGAGCCAAAAACACCCAGCTAAGCCACTCCGGAATTCCTATCCACAGAAACTGTTGATAAATAATAAATGTTTATTATTGTCTAAAGCCACTATTTTCTGTGGTAGTTTGCTATGGAGCTAGTTTAGTTAGCTTGGGTTAACACCTAGTTTAACCCAAGATGGCATCAGAGCTCCAAACTCAGGTCTCTCTCTCTATGGCCATAACTGAGCATGCATCTCAGGCAAAATTACTTCATTCTTTCGCCCTTAATGTACTCTATTAAAAAGAAGTTTCACAATAGAGAGGTTTTTCTTTTAAGGAGCCTTAGTAACACCCTACTGTATCAAACAGGATTGGTTTTAAATGAACATCCTTGTACTTCTCTACCTGCCAGGGGAGTTGTGAGGCTTAATTAATTACAGATCTTTGGATGAAAGGAACCCTGAGCACTGAGAATTATCATCAAACAGGACTAGCAAAAATGGAAAAAAAAAAAAAAGACATTTTCTCTCTTTGCTTGCTAAATCCATTTCACCTAAGATTTAGCAAAGGCTGAGTCACCTATTGTTTAGAGAATATTCAATTTTTGCTGAGTGCAGAGTAGAAACAAGCCAGCACAGCAGTAGAACAGGAAGCCCCTGTCCTTCAGCTTAAAATAGTTTCCTTTCCCAAAATAACCCCCAACCCCTCTTTTAGGGGGGATAGCGTGGGCACTGGGATCACCTGAGCTCACAAGGAGGAACAATGTGATCTAAGTCCCATCTACCAGAATTATCTCCATTTATAACCAAAGGCTTCCTAAATCATGAGCCTGACAACCCCAGAGACATTTATGCCTTCCCTGGGCAAACATTAAGTAGAAGAAATATACTTTGGGGGTTCTTTTTTAATGTTCTAATGATAATGCTCCTGCCAGAGGAAGCCCAGGTGGTCAGAACTGATTCTCTACCTAAAAGTGATATGGTGATTGGTAGAGGCCAGGTAGATGAGTTAAAAAAAAAAAAAAAAAAATCCCTCGGGCTTGAATTAAAGAATTCTTCCTCCACTCACTAAACCAATGACCTTGGCTGAGTAAGGGATTTAACTTCCCTGACCTTCCACTTCCCCACTGCAGAAAGATAGTAATATTGGTTAGGCTGTAGATCCCAAGCACTTCATGCCCTCTCTCTAGGTCCCACAGTCCTTCAAATCCCAAAGGCAGTGCCCAAAGAGGAGGAAAAACCAGTTCACTGGGTCTTAATGCTGAAGGTTTCCTACACTGAAGGGTCTTGTCCATCCTACCAGGCCTGAGGAAGTATGGTAAAGCATGGAACACTCTCGCTCTCCAAGGCTCTTTGGAACTTTCTCTTCCAATGTGTGTCTTTTCTGCAGTTATAAGATTCCAGCTTGGAATAGCCTGGGCCCTATCTCTTGTATCGATTCCCTTCTCCATGGGGTTCTCAGCAGGCATGCAGGGACTGAGTTTTCCCTTTCTCTAAGTAGTAAAATCAGAAGGGTAGGTCTGACTTTTCTTTCAGGCTATTCAGGTCTGCCAAGGTTCTCTGTGTGGTACAAAATCCTGTTCAGTGTCTGGGAGACCTAAGCCCCACCTACCAATGGAATGGTTCCTTTGTTGTTTCACTTCCCCTGTGCATAGATTTATCTTAGTCCTTCATGAGCAGGGTGGCTGGTCCAGGAGTTATACATATATTCCTGGACCACTGCTATTAAAATCATGCCTGGATAGTATAATTATCTACAACACTTGACTGATGTAATGATCAAGAGAAATAATGAGGATGAACAGGTTCATAAACATTAAAGCAAGGTACTCAAATTAGTTATTAGTATGGTCCCAGAAGGATCAATACCAACTCTGACCTAAAGCAAAAAGACTTGCTCCATAAGAAAGAAAAATTGCATGGGGAAGGTGGGGGAGCAGAAGTAGGCTCTGAGCAGGACTTCCCTGCCTTCAGCCACACTTGTTTAAACCAAGAAAAGGTCTGCTGAGTTCAAGTAGAGACAGTGTCCCAGGACCTTAATTATCTTGTTGACTCCATTAGATCTCATTGTGCTAGCAGTCACTGCTACATGACACGGGGCTTCCTCAGATCCCAGAGCTATCCTGCATTTCTTGGTGTGTGTGTGTTGAACACGTGGAAGATGAGAGGAGGAGGCAAGAGAGTGAATAAATGGAAGAATGGAGATACTCTGGTAACACCAACCAGTTTGTTCTGTTTATAACATGTAACAAGAGCTCTTTTCAGCAAGCTTGTTGGCCTTTATAATGTGGTCTTCAAGGACACCCATTCCACTCTGTCCTTTGCCCTGATGCCATAAATGTCCCCAAAGATCCAGACTATAACACATCACGAAAATATACTCACCCAGAGTGAAGGCCTCATGACAACAGAAGCAAGAGCAAGCCCAGGCAGCAATGACCTAGTCCTGATCAGGATGGACAGAATAATCCCTGCTCTGACTAACTCCTGAGTTCTGGTTCTAGTCTTATTCCTGAAATTTACGAGCTATCTGAACTTGGGCACATTGCTGGAAAGAGTCTCAGCTTTTCCATCTGTAAAAAGGGGGTGTTAACACCTGGTCTAGCCACACTAGGACAGTTGTGAGGATCACATGTGGAAGGATTTGATATCCTATAAAGTGCTTCAAAACATAAAACATGATACCTTACACTGCCACAGATAGCACACAGCCATTTTTACACGCGTGCCTGTCCTTCCTTTCCTCCCCACCTCCATTTCTCTCCTTCTCATCTGGCTCACCGTTTATCGCCTATACTTGCTGTTCCTCTTCTCTTCTTCCTTTTACCTCTCTTTATAATTTAGGGGTGCCAGTTGGATGCAACAAAATCCATGTGTGTTGACCAACCCCACTGAGAGTCAAGAACAAAGTAAAATGGTAATTCTTGATGCAAAACATTTTCAGAAACTCTTTAAGGAAGGGTCTATATCTTGATTATAAGTGAAGTTTATGGAGCAAACAAAAACAAACAAGCAAACTCTCCTCTGCATAAGCATAATATTGAGGTAATAAACTATGGTAATACCAACTGCATGCATAAGTATCACCCAAAAACATATGAAAAGTACAGATGCCTGAGCCCTATCCTCAGAGATCTGGTGGTGAGATGGGGAGAGAAGGTATTGAGGTACTCAGAAATGTGCCCTTTTCATAAGCCTTCCCCACCCCAAGGGGACTCAGATGACCATTTTGGGGAACCCTAAACCCAGGGACATTGTCAGTAGCATACCTAACAGGAGTCAACTTGTATTATGCAATTAAATATTTCCCCAAAATAGATGAGGCTTATGGAGGCCAAAAATAAACCAGAAGAAAGTCAGGGAGGCAGCCAAAAACCCAAATGATTAAAGCTCTGCCAAGAATGATTTATGAGCACGGGGTAAAAATCTTAATATTCTGCTGTTGACTCAGTGACTGACTATAGACAGATAATTGGTCTACAAATATTTATAAGACATTAACAACAAGAAGGTCCAGAAATTATCTAAGATGTGACAAGGTCAAAGCTCAGACTAACAGGATGAAATCAAGGAAGAGGTAGTTTTGGGTTTGCAATCAAGGAAACACTCATATACTGAGGTCTAAGACATTGTGAATTTACCTCCTCAAAAAAAAAAAAAAAAAAGATGGAAGTTGCATTGTCTGGATGCGAGAGAGAGAAAACTAGATTTGAATTGGAGGACAGATAAGTCAGATGACATCATGACATTTTATATTTCAGACCTTCACAGGGAGGTTTCCCAGCATCTGTCCTTGAAATAGAATTAACCCTGATATGCCCTTGTGCTTCAAGCACCAGGTGTTGATCCAGGTAGGGTCCTCAAAGTTTCTGGTTTCATCCTCCAACTGCTCCTGTCCCCATGCCCTGGCTGGCACCCAGCAATTTCATGCTAATTCTGAGTCCACCCAGAGCTTAACAAGACTCTGTCATACCAGCCCTTTGCTATGGCTTGCAACCTGAAAACATGGATTATTCACAGTGAAAATTAACTATTTAGGTCAGTGATTCTCAACTCTAGCTGCACATTAAATTTATCCAGAAAAAAAATTTTTATTTAAATACAGCTGCCTCGTCTCTATCCCAGACCAATTAAATAGACACTTTGGTAGAAAGACCCAGGCATCAGTATGCATTATAAGGTCTCCAGATGATTCCATGTATGGGCAGAAGAACACTGGTTTAGATAATGATTGCAACGTAGGCTGTACATTAGAATTTTCTGGGGGAGATTAAAAAACAATAAAACCAAGCCACATTTCTAGCAATTGGAACTTAATTGGTCTGGGATAATACTCAATTATCAATATCTTTTAAAAGCTGCTTAGGTAATTTTAATGTGTGACCAGGTGAAGGACTCTCCTAATGAGAAGAACTCCAATATGTCAAACTTATTACGTCCCTCCACCTTTGATCTCTCCCATATGATGCCCCTGCCCCCAGATTGAACCCTGCTTTTTTCTGCTGAATGCCTTACACCACAATTAGCAGCTTCCCCATCTTATCAGTCAGCCAGACTAGGGTTCCTTGGAGTCATCTTTGACTCTACTGTCTTCCTCATTCCCATACCAAAGTAATGGTGGAGGAACTCACATAACTATTCCTTCCTGAGACAGTATCTCTCTCTCACTGAGGTCAGGATAACTTCCTTATAGATCTCCACACCCCAACATCTTTGCTGCTGGGGTAGTTTGATTACAATAATAGCTCAAATTCTTCATATCTACCTGTAACCACAACATTTCAATTGTAAGTTGGCAGTTCTTCTCACCTATAAATAGGCTAGAGTGTCTATTTCCCCAACCTATGAATCTGGGCTAGCCTGTGACTTGCTTCAGTCAGTAGAAAGCAGTAGGAGCAAGGGGATGTCAGCTCCAAGCCTAGGCCTCAATAGGTCTTGCATGTGTCTACTCTTTTCCTTGCTTCTCTGTGATCACCATAAGAAATATATTCAGGTTACTCTAAAAACAAGCCTAGGCTAACCTAGAAGAGGATGAGAGACCATATGGAGCAAAGCCATATGCCATTTAAGAAGGTGACAAAGATGGAAGAGAGCCCAGCCAAGATCAGTGAAGCCAACTAGCTTACCTGCAGCTGACCATTAGCTTACCTGTAGCTGACCACATAAGCATGAGTGAGCCACTGTGTCCCCAGACCAGATCACCAGATCTGTCTTGCAAACTCAAGATTCATGAGTGCTAACAAATGGCTAATTTTAAACTACTGAGCTTTTAGTTGGTTTGTTACACAGCAATAGCCAACTGATTGATATGCTTGTCTGATAAAAATCCTTAGCCATAATAAAACTACTATTAACAATAGTAAGACTTCTAGGAGATATATACATGTATATTTTTACAAAGAAGAGGTATAGAACTACAGGAGGAATGAGAACAATCTGTGTGTATGTGTTTGTGTGGTCTAAATTTTCACAATGATAATAATATTAAAAGATCATCCAGATGACCATTAATAATTAAAGTACTACTAAACAGTTTCAGTGCTCACACCTGCAGGAGGGACTATATCTGCATTTATGCCAGTTATAAGATATTAATAGTCATGGGCCAGTGAGGAAAGAACAGAGATGGGCCCAAAACACAGATGTGTTCATGCTAAGCAAAGACCAAATAACACCCCTGTGTACCATACAGTATTTCCTTGGAGTAGGAAAAAGGAGGGGGGGAATTAAGTGAATACACAGCACAGACAGTATGGGAAAGGCCAAATTTTAAAAGACCCAGGCTGTAGCAGACAGTACCATATTCACATCATTCATGAAGATTTATTTTTATATATATTACAAATTGGTCACATTAAACAAATACTGCTTAGTTTGTAACATATAAGCTTATTTTGGTTGTATACTTGTAGCACAGCATGAAACTAACCCATAACAAATTTTATTTTTGTAAATATTCAAGTAGTATTATAAAAATAAGTTAACACAAATTGCACAAATTGAGGGATGGGATGCTATCAATATTTTTTAATCTTTAAAAAGCATCTATGTGTCTTACATGTTTGAAAAACTCGGTATCAGGGTGTTTAATCTTCATGCCCACTCTATAAAGCTGATCTCATTGCCCCAAGAAACAGGTGAGGAAATTGATGATAAGAAAGGTTGAATGACTTGCCCAAACACATGCCCTTAGGAACTGGCAAAGTTGGGATACTGCTTCCAGGTCTGTCTGGTTCCAAACACTGCATCTTCACTCATTTTGAACAAAACTTTTTTAGAGTTAATAACAAGGCATAGAAAACCTAATTATATTTATACCCTGATAATGGATAAGTATGGCAGATAGAATCCTGGAGAGCAATAATGAATGGAAAGCAGTATTTGGGGATGTAGCTCTAAATCCCTCATAGGAAGGAGTCAAAAGACACGGTCTCTTTTTCATAAAGCAAGAAAGTATACTAGAATTCTGTTGGTAGAACAGAATTATGAACAGAAACATGTTAAACTTTTAGCAGCAGAGAAGAGAATAGGCCACAGGGGAGATAATTGTTCTTTTGTGTTGCTTCTGTAAACATTTGAATATTTTTACAATATATACAAATTGTTTTCATAAATTTTGCTTTTCTATTTTATTTTCACTTATATAATTTTAATTTTAAAAGTATTAAGGGTAAAAACATAATTAACCTTTTGCCTTTGAGAGAGATTAAGTAGACTGCATAGTTCAAGTCTTCAGAGAATCCCTTAAGTAGGTATGGTTAGATGCCCTCTGAATATTCTTCCCTACATGATTCTTAGATTTCAAGATACCCCTAATCTCCCCTTTTAGTCATCCCATTATCCTTGCCCACCCCCACTCTTCAGTTGTAAGTTGTGTATCCTCAAAATTTCTCCTTTAAAAAGATTAATAGGGATCCCTGGGTGGCGCAGTGGTTTGGTGCCTGCCTTTGGCCCAGGGCGCGATCCTGGAGACTCGGGATCGAATCCCACATCGGGCTCCCTGCATGGAGCCTGCTTCTCCCTCTGCCTGTGTCTCTGCCTCTCTCTCTCAATCTGTGACTATCATGAATAAATAAATAAAATCTTAAAAAAAAATAAAAAGATTAATAAATAAACACGTAGATAAATAAGCATCATAAAAAGAATGGTAAATAGGAATAATAACAGTCAATCCTCATAAAGAAAAGTTAAGGGATATTTTGCAAACAAGCAATACTGAACATCTCTGTGTTGCATAATGGTCTATACAAAATAATGTGTAAAAGCTGGCTGGAGGGGACTGCCTGGACATTTCTCTTAGTTTTAAGCAAAAATTTACTGAGCACTTGCTTCATCTAAAACAACATACTGAGGGGCGCCTGGGTGGCTCAGTGGGTTAAGTGTGGACTCTTGGTTTCAGCTCAAGTCCTGATCTCAGAGTTGTGAGATGGAGCTCTATACTGGGCTCCCTGCTCTCCAAAAAGTCTGCTTGAGATTCTCTCTCTCTCCCCCTCCCCCTGCTCATGCACTTGCTTGCTCACACATGCTCTCTATCTCTAAAAGAAACAAATAAATCTTAAAAAATAAATAAATAAAATAATCCACTGAGTTTCCATAATGATTATCATGAAGGAAGAGAATTCTGTGACCCCTATGGGACCACAGCCCATATCCATGAGACAGAAATGAGATACCTTTCTTCTGTGATACACCTAATGTGTATCTGTGCCTTTAATATAATTCATACATAATAATACACTGAGTACCCACTATGTGTCCATGATCATGGAAGAAAGAAAATAAAGGAAAAAATTAATTTATTGAATACCTATCATAAGGCAGACATAAATGATAATAATCATACATGTATCTATATTCACTTGCGGTTGCTTAAAAAATTGCAGGACAGAAAATTCCAGCAGAAGCCCATAATTTTTCTATTTTTAGACCATCATTCATATAAGGAGGATGAGGCAGGAACACTTTTGCAAGATCTTATGAAAATGGTTTCTATGCCTAAGGCACCAGACCAACTCCTCGCTGCCACTGAGACTATCATTATATTATTCTCAAATTATTATAACACTACATCCACAAACTTGTATCAAGGATGTTAGAGGACCTTTGGGAAATGCCAGAAATGGTGTACATTGGGATAGGTTAAAAAAGTTGAGGGCTGTTTTTGTTGTTGTTGTTGTTATCATGTTCCAAACCAACTGGTGGGAAGTGGGAAGAGCAGGTAGAGAGGGTGAATAGTACAGAGCCAGATTAGGAATAGAGTTTGAGGGGCAAGTAGGTGTTGTTTGAAGGTGAAAGAAAAGTAAGACACATGGTTCCTAGTCATATAGGGCCCTGAGGACAAATGTACTCAAAGCCAAGGCGTTTTTTATCCTCTACCCTTTTTTTTTTAAGATTTTATTTATTTATTCATGAGAGACACTGAGAGAGAGAGAGAGTGAGGGTGGGGGGCAGAGGGAGAAGCAGGCTCCATGCAGGGAGCCTGATGTGGGATTTGATCCCGGGACTCCAGGATCACGCCCTGGGCCAAAGGCAGGCACTAAACCGCTGAGCTACCCAGAGATCCCAAATCCTCTACCCTTTATTCAAAAGATGGCCTTGTCCCAAGAGGGGAACCGAAAGCCAGTCTCTAATTAATCTGAAACAAAAACAAAGGGCAGGAATGGTAGATAGATAGATAGATCAATTGATTGAAAGATAAATAAATGATGGTATATGGCAACAGGCCCACAGTTTGGGGATCCACGTACCCAACTTTATTCCCCACTTTTTCTCCAAACAAACCCTCCAATCCAACCTAATAACTTTCACCCAACCCAGGCTCATTCCAGCCTCTTTCCAGTTCACTGCTGTATCTCCTAGAGCCTTAATCCATTCATTCTACTATTTGTGGAGTGAACTCATAAATGAATGACTATCACTAAGTTAAACACTTAAGGATTCAAATTCCTGCCAAATTCTGGATGGATACAGTTGGGACTCCCAGCGCCATTTAGGAAAGAAACAATGTAGTAACTTCAGATTATTACTCAGAAGAGAAGGTCAATGACAAATGACACATTCTGAGGCCATGAGGCCTTATCCAGGGGAAAGCATCTTGCTCTCTAACCTGTAGGAAAAGCTTGTAACAGCTGCCACCAGTTCTAATTCTTTTAAATGCCATTGTTCAACCAGTGTGTATTCACAGCAGTTTAAAATAAAGAACAGACATCCCTAAGATATATTTTAAATTACAAGTTCGTTGTTATTAGAAGAACTGCCAATGCTACAGGAGGAAAGCACTATACCAAAAAAGAATTATATTTAATTCTAGTCCTTTTATTTATCCATTTTGCCAAGATCACTTAATGTGTAACGATGGAGGTAAAATAAAAGAGAAAAACAACAATGCACAAATTCTCCTTTTATTTTTTAATAAGTAAATAAATTAAGATGTCTGATAATGGGAGCTGGAGAAAGACAGATGCTTTCATTAGCACATCCCGATGTGCAATCTGAGGCAGGGGAAGTCGAGAAGGTCTTTTTTCATTGCAGTTTCCGTCAATTTATAGAACAATTACCACTGTTGTCTCATATGTTGAACCTGAATGTTTTGAATTTTAAAAAGTGGACAAATCCCCCATCTGTTTTTCAGAGCAAATTCATAAACACAGGGTGATGTGGCACCTGGTGACAGCTACCCAAGGAGATCTGTCCTTTTGCCTGTCTGCATGCGCCTGGTCTCTGTAAGAGAAAGGAGGGGAGGTAGCTACTTTGGAGACTGACAGTATCACACCCATCCTGGAGGGTGTCCATGGATATTCAGGGTATCCAAAGGGACTTGCTGGAATTCCAGAAAGGCTTACCAGAGGACCAGGAAGCTGAGCCTCCTTCCTAGAAAGAGAAGGCAAATGACTGTATGCTGAGCACCATGCAATGGACCTTGTGCCTGGGGCTTTATCTCATTGATCTCTCATGCAAGCCTGTGGGGAAAGTATTACTCTCCTCATTTTATTAGAAGGAAATTTAAAGATCACACAACTGTTAAGTGCAAAGCTAAAGTTCAGAACCAGTTTTTTTCCAGCCCCAGAGCACCGCCTGCTCAATGGAAGAAAAACTGATCTTAGATTGGGTCTGACTTCACACACATACATATTTTCTTTAGGAAGTGATCTGGAAATGCATACTTCAATTATTCTGATTTGCGAATTTTCTGAGTTGAAGAAAAAATTTTAGGATTTGGGTTAGCAGTTCTCACAGCTCACAATGATCTCTGACAGCTTGGGGAACAATTCAGAAGCCTTGGAAGCTACCCTCTCAGTTCAACAAATACCTTTTTCCCTCCTTAAATCAGGGCTCAGTTCTCTAATGGGTTGGATGGCTAGATGCTGGAAATGGTCCCCCAGGGGAGAGGCAAAATGTCCCATTACTAGAATTACCTGAACACAAACTAGGTTAGAGTCTGAAGGAATACCCATGCAGAATGAGTTGCATATTGGCTATGGCAGCAGAATTATCCATCAGAGGCATCTTTGCAAGAATCTTTCTGCACTAAAAGAAGGGAATAAAGGAACATACAAGTGGCCACCAGAATACTCAGAGCAAAACGCCTATGTCTATTGCAGGCTTGATGTTCGCAACATGGCTCTGGAAAAAGGTCTTCCTCTTTCGATATAAGTTTTACATGATTGTGCTTCTAAAGAATTCTGTCATAATGATGTCCAGAACCTTTCCCCTGTGTGCCGAGCCTTGCAATGTTAATTACCAACGTATCTCACACAGCTACACACATGCAAGTGTACACACAAGATTCATGAGAGCTGTACCAGGAAAACTGCTGATCATCATTTGAACATCCTAAAACATGAGTATCAGATGCCTGATTTGAACCTTGTGATTAGAATTGACAATCTATGTGTTAGTTTGTGGACATTTAAAAATGTTTCTGTGAATATCCATCTCTCAGTTAAAGAGTGTTTAGACATGTGCCAACGGGCCTGATTTTAGAGATGCTTATATTCAGTTACAAATGAGATATAAATAAATATTTGTTGGAAGGGAGTTAGGAAAAAAAGGAGCAGGCAGGCTGGCTGGCTAGTTGATTGATAAACTTAAAATTATCTTCAGATGTCCACAGGAAGAAAAAGAAAAAAATTCCTAATATCACAAATCACCAGGCAACTTTCTCATATGTTAGCCACATACCAACTGATTAGGGACCCAAGAAGGGCAAAATCTCAGATCCAGTACATAGTCCTTTCATTACACTTGATTTGTGTTCATAGCCAGTCCTATTTTGATCTTTTCTGTGCCCCTTAGTTTCACCTGCTCCTGCCCAGGAAGTAGCTCCCCTCTACTATTCACAACCTCACTGCACCCTACATCCTCCATCACCCAACAATGTGAGGGGTGTGTGTCTTTTCACCATCTACCCCACTTTCTAGATGTTCCACACCACACCACAAATTATCAGGCTCTTACAGGAAGTAATCCTTCAGGGCTGGAAAGGAAAGTCGGAATCCTGTGGGATGACCCCATCAGAAACAGCTGAAGCCTTTCCATAGGCTGAGATGGGGAGCAGAATGAGAGAGTAACGACGTTTATGTGGTGAAAGAAAACTTTATATTCAACCAGCATCTTTCCTTTGAGCACTTCATACAGTGAACATGAACTCATTTGCTCTGCCAATATCCCCACGAGATAGATAGCCAAGCAGGCATTATCTTCTTCATTTTCAAGGAAGGATACCCCAGGCACAAAGAGGTTATGTAACTTGTCCAAGGTCACACAGCTAATAAGCATCCCCTATCTTTTGATGCCCTACTCGAAGTTCATACACCTTTCCCATTATTCTCTTGATTCTTTTCATTTCAGCAACAATAAGATGTAACCAGGTCTCTAGCAAAAACTCCAGCACATTAGCCACATGCCTCTGTATCTACACACTGGATAAATTGAGAAGTTGAAGCATATCTTTCCATAAGACATGAAAGGGGGGATTAACTGTGCTGGAAGTAGAGTCCAAATTGACGCAAAGGGAAAAGGGGTATCTCTCAAATGCCCAGGGTGCATCACTGCCCCAATTTCAGAGTTGGAAGAAGTCTCAGACTATATCTATACTGATATAGGATTTTCCCCTGCCCAGGACACATTCCCCTGTGCCATATTTCTTTGGGAGTCTTCTGTTTGGTCAGAAGTTTCCAATACAGAACTCTAGTGGAAGTTGGGGAATTCCTTCATAGCCAAATAGGAGAAGGAAGTGATACAATGGACCACTCTTCTCCTTATGATCCTTGTTTGAGAGGGAAGTATTAATAGCTAAAGTTCTTAATCTTTAATCAAGATTAAACTGTGAATGCCGTTTGGTAGGATTAGGACCTTACTTCATATGAAAATTTCAAACTACAAAATTGCCTCAAAAGACTCATTCTCCTTTTTACCCTCCCTGCCACTTAGAAAGAGATAAATACATACACAGATTCACAATAAGAGAAAAATGGGGCACAGGGACAAAATATGGAGAATATGATTTTACACAGCTACAGTAATTTAGGAAATAATCAACACAGTACAGACTGCCTACTTAGGGTTTTGTACCAGAAAAAAAAAGACACAATTGATTACTGGTGTCTGTCTTGGGCACAGATTTGGAGGGTGGGTACGCATGCCTCACCTTTTCATGCCTCTAATGTTGTCTAAGCCCCTCATTTTATACCTCAGGGTCTTTCTTAGAAGGCAATTCTCCATGAATATCTCACCTTTCTACATGAATTGGGCAACTAGCACTGGCAATCTTTTCAAGGGTGTTTGCATAGTAAAACATCCTTAAAACTTAAGATACTATCTCTCTCCTGGTCAGAAAGCAGATTTGTTTCCTGACCACAAAACAAAAAGAAATAGCATCTCCCTCCCCTGAGCCTTTCCAGGAGACTAAGTTCTCCCTCTCTCCAAGAAGACTGGCTTACATTCCAGAGTAGAGATAAGGTTCTTTGTCTCTCCAGAGGGGAGGGTGAGCAGGTTACCAGTAGCCCTAGATAAAACCAGAGATCCCAAACTTGGCTGGGGTGGGGTGCTCTCTTTGATACACTCCACTGCATGTGGCCCTCACACCACTCTGTGGGAACTGGGACTTAGAGAACAGACGTTAAGAGCTCTGGCCATTGCTTTTGCCGTAAGTAACCAATGCTCTTTGTCTCTGACCCTGACCTTGTATCTTCTATCAATATATATACTGACAGTAGTGTGTGTATACATATATACGTGTGCATATATATACATGTATAAAATGCATGTGTGCATGCATGTGTAAATGTATATGTGCTATATACTAGTATATACATGCATATATTAATCACACATGTATATGTATATATAACGTGTATCTATACTATATCTGGGTACTGTGTACACATACATATATTGATCACATATGTATATGGTCACACACACACATATATATAAAAAAGTAGTGGACTAATTTGCTAGCTTGCTACAGGCTACAGCCTCAGACTTTTCAGTTTTTGACCTTAATGATTTTGATCTTCAGTTCAATGTTCTTTCCATTCACTGCAATGTATTGCCAAACTCTATTTTTGATCCTCTTGTCAAAAGGACCCATGATCTCCTCTCCTATTCACAACCTCCTCACACCTCACAACCCCCATCACACGACAATGTGATGGGGTTGCATCTTCTCACCATGGGTCCCACACAGCCTCACAAACCCTCTACCAGGCACTCACAGAAGTAATTCTGTGGGGCTGGAGAGGAAAGTCAGGTCTGAAAACAGCAGAGGCCCTTCCCAGGGCTGAGATGGGGCAGAAGGAAAGGGTGAGGACATTTTCTGTGGCAGAAAAAGGAAGAAGATGAATGAAAATGAAAGAGCTAGTAAAAGGGAAGAGAACGTCAGCCAGAGAAAGAATGAGACAGAAATGGGGCATGCACAGAGAAGGCAACATAAGGATAGGACAGCATCATAGAGAGAGAAAATTAGTAACGTCGATTCTAAAAACGTGAAGTCATAAATAGTGTAAAAAATCCCTCCCCAAATGCTTGAGTCATTATAGCAGAAAACTCTCTACACGCTCACATTTTCATTAACATCTGCATTTAACATAAAACCAAGGCCAGAAAGCCAAGCAAACTTATTCATAAGTCTTGCCTCATGCAGCTGCTCTGACATGCCTCAGGAAAGCACACCTGAGCAGGTTTCTGTGCCTTTCTTAAAAGGTTTATTTTCTCTCCCAATCTTAGAGAGGTGCTGTCACCAGGATCCTCTGATTTGAGGTCTCCTATGGTAAGGGGGAGAGGTTGTCACATGCAGAAAGACAACAGTGCTGTTTTGCCCCGCGATGTTTACAAAGGACAGCTTGTGCCAGACACATCCGCAGCGCTGCTGACAGGGCTCTGAGAAGAGGCAGGACAGACAGCAGAGGCTCCGCTGAATGCTGTGTGCATGTGAACGGTCAGCCAGACATTTGACGCCTATCAGGAAATTGTACTTGCAAATTCATTCAAATTGACTAAGCAAGGACCAAGCCTTTCCTAAACTAGAAACATAAGACCATAAGACAGTAGAGGAGTAACATTCAGTGAGCTGAAGCCTGGAAGCTGGAGGGAGCACGTGAAGAGTCAGAAAGGCCTCAAGAGCTGGTGCTGCTCCAGGAGTTGGGTTTTGCACAAAAGGAGGGAAAATAATCCCCCCTGGAAACAGGGGGTAACTGGCTGCAGAGCTCACAACACATCAATGAACTCCCCACAGCCTTCTCTGTAGAATGGGGACAGTGGTACTAATTGACTTCGTGGGGCTATTGCTTGGAAAAGAATAAAATGTTCTGAAGGTACTTGGTAAATATGAAGTGCTGTTCAAATGGCAATAATAACGTCAAATTTTATTTAACATCTTCATTAAGGACTCCGAGTGGAGCAGGCGGTCTGTTAATGAAATCTGCAGAGTACTAAACTGGCAACAGCTCTGCTTGGACAAGCAAACACCCAAGGGAGGCCATGCACAGTGAACCAATGTCCAGGATCACAGGTCGGGTCTCTTCCTCAGCTATCAATCCGGCTATCAATCCAGCTATCAATCCGGCCTTCTACGGGGGCACAGGTGGCTCAGGGAAATCACACTGAGCCTCCTCTTTGCCCCCAACCCCCATGGTTATCCAAGTAAAATCAGAGTACAGTGAACATCCAGAAGGATATGAAAGCTGTCCCAATGTCCACTCAAGATGTGCAAATGTGGAAGGAATGTAGGGAACTTCTCCCTCCTAAGACTTTGTGGAAGCAGGTCATAGTTAGGTAGTGTCATGCAGTTATATTACTTGGTGGTCTCCATTGCTTGGTGATAACTCTTTCATAAGTTGAGCCAGCAGGCTTGGGTTCTAAGACATTGCATCCTCACTGGGTTTCTGTCTTCAATGAGAAAAAGTGTGAGATTCTAAGCCCACACCTGGACCTGTACAGAGCACCACAGCCAAGATATCAAAAATCAACCTTCAGAACCCATGGCTATGCGGTCAACGCAACCCAAATAAGCCTGTGGTGGAACCCCAACTCCTGATCATGGCTTATAGGTCATGACCTTGCTTAGCTTTCCAATCTCACCTCTCACCATACTCACAGGTGATGCTCTGGCCAAGCTGAGTCATATGCAGCTCCTTGACCGTATATACACACTTTTCCCTCAGCTGCAAGCATTCCTCTTTTTCCTCCTTGTCTAACTAAACTGATGTATTTTTTGGGTCTCCACTCTCCCACAACTGCAGTGAGTATAAGTACATCTTCTATGTACCCTTATACTTTCTCATCACAGATCTTAACTCAACAATTGCTTATTGATTGCCTTCTCTGAACCAGGCACTGTGGAGAAGATATGACATTAAACAAGACAGCCACAATTACAACTTCATAGGGGAGAGTGGTTCTGAGACTTGGTTATACATGAGAACCACTTGGGAAGCTTTTTAAAAATAAAATTTAATTAGTCTGGAATGGGACCCTTAAGAATGAGTATATTTTAAAACAAGTGGTTCTCAACAATGGCAGTCTTTGGAATTACTTAGGAAGATTTATAAAATACTGATGTCTTGGGATCCCTGGGTGGCGCAGCGGTTTAGCACCTGCCTTTGGCCCAGGGCGCGATCCTGGAGACCCGGGATCGAATCCTACGTCGGGTTCCTGGTGCATGGAGCCTGCTTCTCCCTCTGCCTGTGTCTCTGCCTCTCTCTCTCTCTCTGTGACTATCATAAATAAATAAAAAATAATAATAAAATAAAATAAAATACTGATGTCTTATGTTCCCACCCCAAGGCCAATACCTGGATCTAGGTATTTTCTTAAGTTCCCAAGAGATTCTAATGTATGGGCATGGTTGTGAGCCAATAGCCTAGAGGGAAGAAGAGACATTAAATACTCATCCTATTGATAAGATCAGCATATCTATTTACCTACAACCCTGCTGGTCTATGAATTCCTCAAAAACATAGATCTTAAAAAAAAAAAAAAAAAGAAAGAAAAAAAAAACAAAGATCTTATCCAAGATATTGTTTCCAGGACCTGGCATTATACCAGCACATAGTAAGTAATCATTATTTCCTGAAAGAAGCAAGGACAAACTCTAACTATCTTGGTTTAGTCATGTACTAGTGAGCAAAGGCTGCTCTAGCAAACTATCACAAATGAGGTGGCTTAAACAATAGAAATTTATTGTCTCACAGTTCTGGAAGCTAGAAGTCTAAGATCAAAGTGTTGCCAGGGTTAGTTCATTCCTTCTGAAGGCTTTAAGGGAGAATGTATTATATGCCTCTCTCTTAATGTCTGGTGGTTTGCTGGTAATCAGCATCCCTTGGCTAGCAGATACATCACCCCCATCTCTGCTTTGAGCTTCACATGGCATTCTCCCTGTTGTGCATGTCCATCTCTGTATCCAAACATGCTTTTTTTTTATGAGAACACCACTCATACTGGATTAGGACCCACCCTAATGACCTCATCTTAACTCAATGATCTGAAAAGACCCTATTTCCGAAGAAGGTCACCTTCCCAGGGTTAACACTTCAATACCCTCTGGGAGGGTACCATCAACCTACAACATTATGCTGGAGGAAGGAAAGGAGGGAGGTCAAACTCTTAAATATGTTTGTTGAATGGGATGCTTCCTTATGCTGGATCATAACTCTCTGACTTGACTTTAACCAGAGCTTTTTCTAGCAGTGCTCTGCTAAGCAAAAAGGCACAAAGTAGGCTAGCCCTTGGCAAAATGATGAATTAGCAAAGATTATCCACCCCCTTTCCTCCCAAGGCACCTTACCTATATTCCAGTTCTGAACTGGCTTGAAGTATCCAGCTGTCTGCTGCATCCAAACAGAGAGGAATAGACTTCCATATATGTACTACATGATTTAGTGTAACATATTGCCCTCTCAAGGATACTGGAAATTTAATTGAATAATCACGGGCAAAAAGAAATAAAAATGATAGGGATGCCCCAAAGAATAAATTCCTAAGGGTAGAAATGTAGGCATTTTGTCAAGGGAGGTCCAGGGAAATGGGGGTAGGGCAGAAGAAGACTCCGTGGTAGAAACCTCCCCCATCTTACCCCCTTCTTCATCTGAGACCCATAGGGCCTTAGGGGACTTGGCCTGCTGAAGGTCTGTTATGGTCACTCCAGGAAAGAGAAAAACTCTTTAGAAAATACTTCTACTCCAAATTCTATCCTGACGCCACCAGTGGTTAGCTATTATATTCTGTGAGGGAGGTATTCATATTTTTTTCCAAATGGAAACTCAGACTCTATTGGCAACTAATATTCAACAAAGTAGGAAAGACTATCCGCTGGAAAAAGGACAGTCTCTTCAATAAATGGTGCTGGGAAAATTGGACAGCCACGTGCAGAGGAATGAAACTAGACCATTCTCTGACACCATACACAAAGATAAACTCAAAATGGATGAAAGATCTAAATGTGAGACAAGAATTCATCAAATTCCTAGAGGAGAACACAGGCAACACTCTTTTTGAACTTGGCCACAGCAGCTTCTTGCAAGATCCATCTATGAAGGCAAGGGAAACAAAAGCAAAAATGAACTATTGGGACTTCATCAAGATAAAAAGCTTCTGCACAGCAAAAGAATCAGTCAACAAAACTAAAAGACAACCTATGGAATGGGAGAAGATATTTGCAAATGACCTATCAGATAAAGGGCTAGTATCCAAGATCTATAGAGAACTTATTAAACTCAACAGCAAAGAAACAAACAATCCAATCACGAAATGGGCAAAAGACATGAACAGAAATTTCACCAAAGAAGACATAGACATGGCCAACAAGCACATTAGAAAATGCTCCACATCACTTGCCATCGGGGAAATACAAATCAAAACCACAATGAGATATCACCTCACACCAGTGAGAATAGTGACAATTAACAAGACAGGAAACCACAAATGTTGGAGAGGATGTGGAGAGAGGGGAACCCTCTTGTACTGTTGGTGGGAATGTGAACTGGTGCAGCCACTCTGGAAAACTGTGTGGAGGTTCCTCAAAGAGTTAAAAATAGATCTTCCCTATGACCCAGCAATTGCTCTACTGGAGATTTACCCCAAAGATACAGACGCTGTAAAACGGCAGGACACCTACACCTCAATGTTTCTAGCAGCAATGTCCAGAATAGCCAAACTGTGGAAGGAGCCTCGGTGTCCATCAAAAGATGAATGGATAAAGAAGATGTGGTCTATACACACAATGGAATATAACAGCCATCAGAAAGAACGAATATCCACCATTTGCTTCAACGTGGATGGAACTGGAGGGTATTATGCTGAGTGAAGTAAGTCAATCAGAGAAGGACAAGCATTATATGGTCTCATTCATTTGGGGAATATAAAAAGTAGTGAAAGGGAATAAAGGAGAAAGGAGAGAAAATGAGTGGGAAATATCAGTGAGGGAGACAGAACATGAGAGACTCCTAACTGTGGGAAACACACAAGGGGTGGTGGAAACAGAGGTGGGTGGGGGGGATGGGGTCACTGGGTGACGGGCACTGAGGGGGGCACTTGATGGGATGAACACTAGGTGTTATGCTATATGTTGGCAAATCAAACTCCAATAAAAAAATATACCAAAAAAAAAGAAATAAAAAAATTTTTAAAAAGGAAATTTAAAAAAAAATGGAAACTCAGAGCTTGACCTATGCTCACCACACAAGTTGCCTCTTCTCTTTAGGGTTGCATCTAGGAGCAAAGCCTCTGTGGATCTGGTCTAGTGGAATCCTCTACTAGACATGGCCCTAGCTTGGGTATTTGGCTCCAAGGCCACTCATGAGAAAGTCCACTGACTGCTATTTAAGCTGCAGCCACCAAGCTGGGGTAGGTGTGCATATAAATTGACCCTGACTGGTAAGGATATATTTTTTCAACATGCTTTTGGGGACTAGGATTTAATTAAACAAGTTTTCAGCTCTTTAGCTGTTCTTACCAAGGTTTTCAGCCATTTGGAAACACTGTTATTTATGACTGACAGCTGTCATGGGAGATGATAATGTAGGGAATATAAAAGATTCTGCATATTTTCCTCATAGCAAGGAAAAAGTACCAAGCTGGGAGTCATAAGGCACAGATTCTTGACCTGGATCTGTCACCAGCTGAGTGCTATTGGGGAAATCACCTCCCTTCCTCTTGTCCTCAGTGTTCTCAGATGTTAAATGGGAATAATAGCTGAGCACTCTTCTAAACTCTATACATCTATTGAATTACTTAATGCTCCAAACAGCCCTATGAGATACTACTACAATATTTCTATTTTAAATATAAGAAGATTGAAGCACAGAGTATTAGTTTGCCTCAGTTCACACTGCTAGTGACTAGTGAGCTGAGATTTGAACCAGGTAATCTGGCTATAGCTTCTTTTCCCTTAACCACTATGCATAATAATAATAGTAACCACATCACCAGAAATAGTAATGATTAAATGAGATAATGTACATAAAAGCTTGGCAAAATATTTAATAAATTTTGGCAGTTTTTTATTATCACATGGAGTAGGATTTCAACCAACATAGGGTGGGAAGCTAGATGCCCTCGCTAGAATTGTCTGGAAGTCTTTTCCTGGGCAGCCTGGGTGGCTAAGCGGTTTAGCGCCACCTTCAGCCGGGGCATGATCCTGGAGACCCCAGATAGAGCCCCACGAGTCCCACATCGGGCTCCCTGCATGGAGCCTGCTTCTCCCTCTGCCTGTGTACACTCTACCTCTCTCTCTGTTTCTCATGAGTAAATAAATAAAATCTTTAAAAAAAAAAAAAAAAGGAAGTCTTTTCCTAAGGATGCAGTCCATAGTTTGCTATATTCCACTGTTTTCCAGACTTGATGAAGATATGTGAAAAGAACAATACCACATGAGTTTAGAGAAAAGTGTCCAGTTGAGCTAATGCACATCGATCCTTGATGGCTGCAAGGTAAGGCTGGTCTTAAGAATAGCCGGAGTAAGTGGTCAGACTTTCTAATCTAAAGACAGATCCCTTCTCTAGAGGCTACCCTGCATAAAGCGCTACCATCTTGGTTTAAGGACTGCCCTCTCTTTGTCCAGGCAGGACACTTACAACACAAATGCCCACCAGGAGATGCATGAAGTCCCATCTGCCACATCGTAAGTTAGTTCATTTCAGTCTTTTTTTTTTTTTTTTTTTTTTTTTGCAGAGGAGAATCATGTGTGTGAGCTATGGATAACTGTAGGGGAAGAGAGTATGGAAGGAAGGGGCAAAACATCCCAAACTTTGCCTGTTTTCACAACTTGGGTGTGCACCATCCTGGTTCCAAACACACTCATCTTGCTTCTCATCTAAGTATGTTGTGGAAGGCAACACAGGGCACAGGATGGAACTAAACTTACAGAACACGGTTCAAGCATCAGGCACAGTGCTTTGGGATTTCTCCAGTATTATTCTTTAATCCTCACAATATGGAAATGTGGTTACTCCTAACCCCACACCCACTGACAGTTTGGTTTTGTTTTAACGGATGAAGAATGGCCAGGGATATAAGTAATTTTCTAAGGTCCCACAAACTGTAATCAGCACATCTGGAACTAGAATTCAGATATGCCCAAATTCTCAAGCTTATTCTTTGTGCCACCCCACACTGTATGCACAAGTCACTCAAACTCACGTAGCCCTGGGACCCCTGGGTGGCAGGGTTGGAGGAGACATAACCAGTGAGAAGGCATACAAACCTATAAACTAGCCCATGGAAGAGCTGACCAATTCTTCAGATGCAGAGCTCCAGGGGTGGAAGAAGTGGCAGCAGGTGAGCAAAGGCCCTAAGACCTTGCACCCCTGTTCTCTCTCTCTCTCTCTCTCTCTCACACACACACACACACACACACACACACACACACTCCACATGAAGCACCATCATCTGAAACATGGACTGCGCTGCCAGCTAGGCCACTGTGTGGTTGAGAGAAAAGTTATTTACAGCAAGGTCTGGCCTCTCGCGCCACCGTGTAATTCCAGGCAATTGCACTTCCAAATAGATCTTTTTGGAGAAAATCAACAGTGGCTTTGCTTTCAATCTACTGGAAAATGAAGTCTTGTGAATGTGTTACATAAGTCCACAGCAGGCAGAGTGAAGAATGCAGGAGCCCTCAGTTCTGCCAAGACAAGGTGAGGCTCTGGTTGCCCCATGCCTCTAGAAGCCCCTTCCCACCTGCACAGTTACACCATTGTGGACTATGGCCTTGTGGAGTAGACCAGGGAGGAGGGGGGAGCAAGGTGTGAGCGAAGCCTGCCAAAACCTTCAGTAGGGTTTCTGGAGAAAAGTCGAGAGGTCCGAACCAGAGAGGCACAAAATTGCCCTTCTACGGAGAATCAGGGAATACTTCTTGCCTCACTTAACCACAGTCTAATGTAATGGAAAGCAGTAACAGCCACCACACACCACATACATCACACACAACCAGGCAAACACATGCAATACCTATGCCCAAATTCTTTCTTCTCTACTTGTTAATGTTTGCTTTCCATTATAAAAATAATAAAATCTTACTGAAGAGAATTTTGAAAATACAGAAACACAGAAAAATTAAAATAAATTGCTTGCAATCTCGTCATACACATTTTTAAATATTTTTATCATCAAACACATTTTTAACACATTGATGGATTTCCTTTCAGCCTTTGTTATCATCCATTTTCAGCTTAAAAAATATCTCTGATGCTCCTTCCAGAAGGCTTCAAGTATTCATCTCTGAGAACTTCTGTCAAGATGTTGATTGATGCATACCCAAGAGTTTTGGAAGGCTAGACAGTAAATTGATTGGTTGGATAAATAGCCAATGGTTCATTAGATTATGGAGAAGGTCTCTTTAAGGGGATAAAAAGAGCACTAAACTGAGAGTCAGATATTTATTCCCATCCCATTTCTACCATTTTGTGTGTATGGTGGCAAGGGGAGCCATTTCTACCACTATCGACTGTAGAACCTTGGGTACATCATATATTCTTTAGGGGCCTTACTTGCCTCATCCACAATAAGAAACAAAGTTGTAGAATAAATTAGGTGTTTGATAAATAGATTCTTGCATTTCTTATATTTTCTGGGAAGATCACTTATCTTCCTGCATATAAGTCTTCTATTCTGTACAATGGGGATATCAACACCTATGCTCCACAATGACTCATAGCTATCGTGAGGGACAAATTAAATGGTGCGTGCAAAATGGTTTTGATAACTGTGTATAGTTATAAAAATGAAGGCTATCATTATGATTTTAAACATAGAGAAAAATACCTATGCCATATATCTTGTGAAAATACAAGGAGATAATAAATGCAATATTACTATCAAAGGAATAAAACACAGTATAGGCGTGTGATGAAGTGATCTGGAGAAGAAACAAAGAGAGAGGTGCTTTTCTATTCAGATAAGAAATCTGAAACAATTGGTATGGTGGGGGGTTCCCTGGGAGTGAGTAATGAAAGCAAACTATGAAAGTATCTATCATATCTTTCAAAAGTATCTTTTCACCCCCTCTGTCTATAAAGGTACTCAGTGCTTACCCTCTAAGAATCTAGATGGAAAGGACACCTGGGTGGCTCAGCAGTTGAGCTTGAGCTTCTGCTTTTGGCTCAGGTCATGATCCCAGAGTTCCAGGATCCAGTTCCGCTTTGGGATCCCTGCAGGAAGCCTGCTTCTCCCTCTGCCTATGTCTCTGCCTCTTTGTGTCTCTCATGAATAAATAAATAAAATCTCTCTTAAAAAAAAAAAAGAATCTAGATGGAAGATTCAAATGTAGAGGGTGAGATCTGAGTTTGGTCCTGCACCTTAGCAAGAGTTGAGAGGGCCGAAGCACCTCTATCAGCAGAACCTTCCCAAAAGTGAAAGTTCAATGGGAAGTGCTCTCCAGCCCACAGACTTTTTATACAGTGAAGAAGCAGAATAAATGAGGAGAGGAGATAAGGAGGGGGCAGCACTGAGCCACATAAAATGCAGAGGAGACCTACTTACCCATCAGAAAAAACACATCAATTTGGGGGATCCCCTGAAACAAAGCTGTCAGACTGTGGAATTAGTGACAGTGCACCACCTTCTGGTGAGCCTAGATATTGTACAATTTCCTGTGCTTTGAATTCTTAACTCTTGTTCCTGTTTAGAACTCATAAGGTTATCTTTCCAAGTTAGCACGCTGGTTCCATAGCATCTCCCAGACCACGAGTAGTCCAGAAAAAACTATTACAATGATGAAATGTGTCTTCAGCAGCTCCCACTTTCTTATTCAATTTGTTCTCTCCACCTTTGCCCTTCCACCCATTTGGCCACCTGAGCCCAATGCTCTTAATTCATATTTGTGTATTCATGACTTACTGAGTCACTTTCCCCAGTAATAGTTGTATTCTAAGGAAGATCAAAGCGAATGAGCATTGATAATATCCATCCTACATATTCATTCAAATGGGTATTGGGCATCCACTGTGTGCAAGCTATGATCCTATCTTCCAGGATCTCGTAACCTATTAAAGAAAGTAAAAATGTACCAAAATAAATGCACTTCCACAGTGCAAGGGGACAATCAGATGCACAGTAAAGACTAGATTCTGGAGGAATTCTGGAAATAAAAAATACCACTTATGATTGGGGTGGTCAGAAAAAGTGGTATTTGACCTAATATTTTAACATTTTCATAGGAGGAGGTGGAGGAGAAGAATATCTTGTGAAAGGAATAGAACACACAAAGCATAGACTAGGGAAAAGACAAGACCTGCTTGCTCATGGAATATTTCAACCAGAGCATGTCAGAGTATAATGACAACTAAAGTGTGATAATGTTATAAAGTCTCTTTTTAAAATTCTGTCCTCTCAATCATCTCATGAGGTAGGTATTATTACTATAAGCCTATTTTACAGATGGAGAAACTGAGTCTAGAAAAGGTTTAATTACTTGCCTTACGAAGATTCTATAGCTGGAGAAAGAAGGACTTAGACCCAAGGATTCTATCTCCAAATTCCAGGCCATAGCAAATGTGATTAGCTCAGAAAGGGAGACGGCAACCATTCTGTGAAGGACAAGCTAAAATATCAGGTTAGTGGTGAGATTTCAGGCCCCGTGACAGGAGAGTGGAGCTCCCCTTCTGTGGAGGTGACCAGATGCGATCTTCTTTGTCTCCTCTCTTCCAGACAGGGGCTGACTACTTACTGGTCATTATCTTTCTTCTTTTTAGAGACACACCCTGAGCAATGTAACCACAGAGGAACTGGCACGCAACATAGGAAAGTTGGGGGTTTTTTTCTCCCCAGTGCATTTATCTGTTTGTTTGATTTCCTGCTAACCACATTATATGTTATTAGGCCTTAGGGTGCCTTGGTGAATTAAAACGATCCAGTCAAAATGTATGATTAAAAGACTGAGCAGCAATAATAACAGCATAATCATAGCATGCATTCATATCCCACTTTAGCATCTGTTATCTCATTTACTCACACGAAATCAGCAGCACACTGAAATAGGAACGACAGAATGTAGCAATCCAATTTTACCGATGGGAACACTGAAACAGAAAGGTTAGGTGGTTTGCCTGGGGCCACACAGTAAGTTATTGGAACTTACACCAGCTATCTTAACACCCAAGCCAGTCTCCTTTTCACAGTAGTCCCGTCTCTCAGCTCGGGCAGGCTGTGGAAATGAGAGGGACCATGCGGTACCATCTGCCTCCGCCTCCCAGGAGCTGGGAGTGAACCGTGGACACAGGCACCCGGGCCCAATGCCATTCTTTAATGGCATATGATGCTAGTTTTCAAAGTAAACCTCACAAACTGAATTCTGGAATGCTGAACCATGTCATGCACCATAAGAACACTGCATAGGTGCCAAGAAATGATGGCAAGAATAATCACTTAGAAACAAGTCAGAGGCTGGGACAGATATCTTCACCAGCCTGACCTCGGTTGAGTACCTTTAGGCAGAATAGCTACTCACTCTTAACCAGGTAAACCCTGGAATTAACAAATCATCGGTAATATTTATCCTAGTATCTGTCTGGACTGTCTCCAGTTAACTAAGTTTGTTTTCCCCTTTCACATCCCAGGATATTGTGGAAAAACTCCAAGCTATCAAATGTGAAAGTAACAACAACATCAAGTAACATCTACTAAGTTCTTCTTTGTGTCAGGTCCTAGCCTAGGCACCTAAATGCTATGCCATCATTGACCCTTCTAGTTGTAAGTGTGAAATATATCTAAGAAAGACCATGAGGAGAGTATTTGGGAAAATAGCAATACTATGTTTAAAATATATACTGAGTCTGGAGTTATCCAATCCTGCTTCACATCCCAGATCTGCCTCCCACTCTCTGAGTGATCATGGACACTGATTTAACTGCCCTGAACTTCAGTCCCTGCATATGTAAAATTGAAGGATCACACTTCATTCATAGGGTTGTTGAGAAGACTACAGATGATATACACAGGGTTAAGTATATTATGGTCAATGGACAGTACTGTATAACCTTACTTCTCTTCATCTTGCATGTGTGTCTTTGCTCTCCTTTACCCAGGCTCCATCTCCAACTCAATGACTTGATATCAAGATAAAAACAAATTTTGGGAAGGACAGGGAGGAAGTTTAATGAAAATCATCTCACAAAATTTGAAAAGAACAGAACTTGCACTCAGTTAAAAAATGATAATGCCTCTTATGACAGTCCCAGAGGGTTCAGGAGGGGGAAGACAGTAGACATGATGGGTGTCTGATGGTTACTAGCAAAATCAGGTGTACATACAGTCAAGCTTTCTGTGCCTGCCCCCGGTCCAGCACAGGAGCAGGGTCTGTGACAAGGCTGTCAGCTCATGAACACCATTCCTGACCTCACCTCTCACTGACATCATTTGCCACCCAAGCAGGCAAGAGGCTCAAGATGAGCAGGCTTTCTGACCAGAACCACAGGCACAACTCCCAGTGATCACCTATGCCTATGAATATCAACTCACTTTCATCTACCTTTCCTAACATGAGCTTTAGAAATACTGTCCCTTTGAGAAAAGATCTTAAAAAAATTGATACATAAAGAATGTCTCTAGAGAAATGGGGATCTAAAAGAGCTAGGTTGATGCATTTTCATTCTTTCCACCACCCCTCACCAATCACCATGAGAAATAGTTGGTCTCTTCCATCAAGGAGCTCTCAGTCTTGAGGGACATGCTGCTCAATAACATCAGAGCCTGGTAATAAAGATGTGCCCAAGGCACTGTGTATGGAAAAGGGGAAAACTGAATGCCAACCACCCTGCTCACCCCCATCCAGAAATATTTCTTGGCCTGTTGCATATGTATAGATGGCTGCATCCAGCTGAAACTCTGCTTGTTCAGTCTGGTCAGGCTCTGACTCTCAATTCCCTGGCCCTCTGGCTGTACCAAAATTCAGAAAGCAACATACGTTTATAATCTGAAAGGAACCCTAGATATCATCTTGTCTGACCTTTTTCTTTCTCAAACGGAGTCCCAGAGAGCTAATGACTTCTCCTAGGTTGCAAAGATGGTGGATCAAGAAGTAGGACACAGGTCTCCCATCCACCACAGGAGACAGCATGTTATGTTACAAGTGTTGTCCTATCTCATATGTGGTTCTTCAGCCTCCGCAGGGAGTTTGCAATCGTCTCCTTTATAAAGTCATTTCCCCACAAGTCCCTCCACCGCTCTGCAAAGCCTAACAAGATGACTAGAAGCACTAGTTAATTGGTTAACAAGACACAGCTCTAGAGTTTAATTCAAGGAGAAATGATATAATTAATTTATTCTATCTATACTCTAACTAGACTTACTGAAATAACAAGCTGTACTATATTAACTACCTTGGGTAGCCTTTCTGAAGCACTCCTCAAAATGATAATGGGCATCAGGTCTATAAACAATAGGACAGAGGGGAAACCTCTTGGGTCCAGCATTATATTACTGGTCAGGTTCTATGTAAACTCCTCCACCCCTTAGAGCTGAATCACTGGGAGGAAACCAGCTTTCTGGAACTGCATACTGTGTCCTTTGGCAGTTGGGGATGATAATGATACTCCTTTTGATCGATCCCTACACATGGGTTCTTCATGAGCTGTATTTTCCCAGGCCTCCCAAGGAAGCAGTGTGGTGGAGCCGAGCACTGGTTCAGGAGTCAGGCAGCCTGAACAGGAAGGAATGCAGTTCCTCTGCTATGCAACTTACAGCAAGTAGAATTCCCCAAGTCTGTACATCTTCTTCTGTAAAATGGGGATAATATTACTAATTTAATCAGGATACTGTAAGAATTAAGTAAAATGTTTGAATAAAAGATCTGGCTTATATTAGGGGGCCCAATAAGTATTAGTTTACTGCCCGTTCCATTAAAGGGGGGGACATGAACAAATGAACATCCCTATTTCTATTTAATCCCTAAACCTGATTTGGCTGGAATCTGAATATTTCTTCTCTCCTTAAGTTCTTAGCTTCCCTTTTATAAAAAGGACATCTTCCTATTTTCCAGACAATAACGTAACAGAACTAGTCAGTGTTCCCTGACTAAACTATCATACTATCATGTAAAAGTATGATTTACAACAAAAGCATTTTAACCGTAGAATTAATCCCATGTAAAGAATATAACTTAAGAGAAAGATATGCAGGATAACGAAGTAACTACTTTGTATCGGAAAATTTAAGTACATTATTTCACATAACCTTATAACACACCTGGGAATAGGGTACCTATTGCTACCCTATTTTACAGATGTGGGTTGGCAAACTTAAGTAACTCAAACCAATGTAGAAATTCAGTAGTAGAGCTGAAATGTGAAACCATGTCTGTCAGACTCCAGAGTGTACTTTCCATTTATGCAGCATTCTAACTTTCCTTGGAGGAAGGTGCTCCCTTTAGCGAGCAGAACGAACCACTGAAACTCTTCAGGAGAAAATGCACAAACATAAGTCATGCTCAATATGCTGAATCTTCCTGGGCCCACTGGCTTAGTGATCTTCCTTTCTTTGGAATTTTAGATGATCAGGTGATGGATTTATGCCAGTGACCACCAGAGGGGGATAACAGCTGGCAGAGTGCACAGTGCATGTGCATGCATGTGTGTGCAAACATACACACACACACACACACACACATGGTTTCCCCAGTAGTCTACCCAAAACAATAACATCAGATTAACACTCACAGAGATCCCCTTCTAAAACAAAGACCCTTGAATAAAGAGGGCTTCCTTTTGCCCCTCCACGACTGCCAAAGTCAGCCAAGTCTGAGCACACTTTGGGAGAAAGAAGAAAAAGCAGGCATCCCTACCTCAGGCAAAGGATAGTCCCATCTCAGAAAGAATAAAAATAAATCTGATCCACTGAATCTTATACTCAAAGAACATGGAGTACACAGTTAAATGGACTTGGAACGAAAAACAAGGATTTTTGAAGTCTTGGTTCAACCACACCAGTTGTATGGTCGTGCCCAAGTCCCTTTATGCCTCAATCTTACCTTTCCTCACATGTAAGTAGGGATCCCAACACTCGCTTTGCAAGGTTATTGTAAAGACAGCATGAAATGAGGTGAGGCAAAGTGCTCTGTAAACTATAAAGGCTCTATAAATGCCAGTAGCTCTTATTGGTATGATAATCACGATTATTCACTTAGTAGTGATGCTCAAACAAGAGCAAGGCCTTATCCTGAACTACACAAGGTCTGATGCAGGAGGAACAGGCCTTGAAATGTATGGAAGGGAAGCAGAACGAACAAGGGAGGTAACAAGCAACAGTCTAGCAGGAAGGGTCCAGACTCTTCACACAATATATTTTTTTAGATTTCATTTAAATTCAATTAATTAATATATAGTGTATTATTAGTTTCAGAGGTAGAGTTCAGTGATTCATCAGTTGCATATCACACCCAGTGCTCATTACTTCACGTGCCCTCCTTAAAGCTCATCATCCAGTTACCCCATCCTCCCCTCCAGCAACCCTCGGTTTATTCCCTAGAGTTAAGAGTCTCTTACAGTTTGTCACCCTCTCTGATTCCGTCTTGTTTTATTTTTCCCTTCCTTCCCCTATGATTTTTTGTTTCGTTTCTTAAATTCCGCGTATGAGTGAGATCATATCATTGTCTTTCTCTGATTGGCTTATTTCACTTAGCATAATACCTTCTAATATTTCCTTCATAATATTTCCATCCACATAGTTGTAAATGGTAAGATTTCATTTTTTGATGGCTGAGTAATATTCCATTGTGTATTTATACCACATCTTCTTTATCCATTCACCAGTCAATGGGCATCAATAGTTAGGCTATTGTGGACATTGCTGCTATAAACACTGGGGTGCAGGTACTCCTTTGGGTCACTGCATCTGTATCTTTAGGGTAAATACCTCATAGTGCAATTGCTAGGTCATAGGGTAGCTCTATTTTTAACTTTTTGAGGGACCCTCCACACTGTTTCCCCGAGGGGCTGCACCAGCTTGCTTTCCCACCAGCAACTGCACAATGTTTTTGTGTTCTTCCTGACTGTCTCCTCTCTGTCCTCTTTCAGAGGAGGCCCACCAGCCTATTATGAGTTTCGGAGAACTCTGTAACAAATTGCCACAAACCAAATGACTTGAAACACAGAAATTTGTTCCCTTACAATTCTAGAGGCCAGAAGTCTGACATCGAGGTGTTGCAGGAACCACTCTTTCTGAGCGTCTCGGGAAAAGATTTTTCCTTGTCTCTTCCAGCTCCTCGTGGCTGCCAGAATTTCTTGGATTCCTCAGTTTGTGACTATATCACTGCAATCTCTGCCCCTCTTCTTCACATAACCTCTTCTATCTGTCAAGTCTCCTGGGTGTCTCTTATAAGGACCCTTGTCAGTGGACATAATTCAGGATGACCTCTCCATCTCAAGATTACATCTGCAATTGCCATTTTCCCCAATAGGGTAACATCCATATATTCTGAAAATTAGGACATGTCCTGTCTTTCAGGGGATCACCATTTGACCCCCTTCTAAGCCAAAATGGAACAAAATAAAAAACACAAAACCGTATGGACCATGTGAGGCTGCACTGCGGGACAGGCAGTTGAGATGCTAGCCCTATCCCAAAGAAGGGAGAGGTGTGAGATCTGAGTAACCTGAAGCACAGAAAGCAAGTTAATTCTGTCTGGGGAGGACAATGGGTGGGCTTCCTAGAGGGGGTATTTGAACTGAGCTTTGAAGGATAGGTTTTGATGGAGAATAGTAAGAAAAGGGAAAAGATAGAAATTTGAGTGGAGGAAATGGCAAGACAAACATACAGAAGTTGAAAAGGGGTATCTGGGGAGTGGGGGAGGAAAAGAGAGAGGGGAAAGAATGAGATGAAGGGAGCTAAAGGTAGAAATGCCTCACACAGAGTCCCAAGTGAAGCAGAGAGAAAGCTAGAAAGCAGCTGTGGTTGATTCTACTCCACTGCCCTCACAGATTTGCTTCACTGTTTCCATCCGGGACCTGCAAAGGCTTGCTCCCTACTCCAGTGGTATAAAAGAATAGTTGTTCACCCTGTCCAGACTACTCCTAAAACAACACCCCTGCCCCTGACTGGGATGTTCTCAGTTCCACAGAAAGGCACAGCTTCAAGGATGGCACCTGGCTGACAAAGACCAACACACAGACCATCAATGATACAATGCCACAGCAGAAAACACGGCAACCCCCGCCCGTCCCCATGCCTCAGGACTCAGACAGTTGGACCCAGTTAATTGAAATATAAGCTCCAGGCAATAGGACTTATCCAAACACCAAGAAAATAGCAGGAGGATGCTAACAGCATGCAAATAGAGGAGATGGAAGCCCTTTAAGACAATAATGCAGTTTGGGCAAGCCAGGTACAGACAGCACTCAACCCAGCACATACCCCCACCCCTACTCCTTCCTCACCTCCTTCTGGCTCTCTCCTCCCCCATCCCATGGCACCTGGACAGGTCTGATTTGCTCTAATAAAAGCAGCCTCAGCCCCAGGGAGCCTGCAGGAGGAACACAGCTGATTTCACCTCTTTAACCCTGGAACTAGGAAAACAGCCGAGCGCTGACTCTGGCCTTCCCTGGGGAGGATCCCAGAGCTTTATCTGGAGTTGCACGACCTCTAGGAACCTCTGCACAAGTGAGATAAACCCATGCCCAAGAGGAAACCTACTTATCTCCCAACAAAGCATCTTTGCAAATCACTTTTTTTTTTTTTTTTTTGCTTCTCAGGGAAGGGAGTATTTTTAAAAATAATAGCCACAATAACAGTAATAATTATCATCATCAGCTGATGCCTGCATCCTGGTCAGTGCCTTGGGGAAGGCGGTATGGGGGCCTGCAGGGCAGGATTGTGCTGGGACTGTGTGTGACTCATGTGCCAGGGTGGACAGCTTCCCCGAGGGTCCTGAGCCCCATGTCTGGTTTGAGAGATACGGCAGCCACCTCTCTTCATACAGAATAAACAAATGATTAACTGTCTCATTAGCGACTGTGCGGGAAGACACACAACTCACGTCCCGGCGGGTGGTGCAGCCAAGAGATTTATATTATTTAACAATAAAAGCAAAACAAACATGGCCTTCCTCCGCTGCCTGCCTGCATGGGGCCCTTGTGCTAGAGCAGGGCAGTGGCACCTGGCTCGGACAAGGCTTCTAGCCAGAAGGAGGGAGCAGGTGCCGACATACCTTCCTGGCACTTCAGGGCTGGTGTTCGGATGGGAGTAGGGGTGGGGGTGTTGGAATGCAAGGAGGGAGAGAGGGAACAAGACTGCTCAGAAATGCAACACAATTTACTCAGGAACTATGTGTGGCCTGCCACTCTTTGGGAAAGAGAACAGACCTGAAAGTCAGGGGACTCCTATTCCAGCCATAGTTCCAACCCACCTAGATGTGTGAGGAGTTGGGGAAATTCCACCTTGGTTTTCACAACCTATAAAATGGGAGAAGGTTTTGTTTTGTTTTGTTTTTTTAAGTTCTATAAGAATGCAGATTGCCGTTATTGCTGCTTTTTTATCACACTGTAAAAAGCAGTTAAGAGAGTAGACACTGAACTCAGACTTCCTGGGGACAAATCCCAGCCCTACATCCTAGTTGAATGACGTGGGGCAATGAACATCTCTTTGTGGGCTGGCTGTGAAATGAGTATGCCGATTACATTTACCTCTTAGGATTAAAAAAGGTAATTCCTGAAGAGCATTAAATGCCTAGCATAGGGGAGGAGGCATTCAAAGTGTCAAAGATGTTACCACATTTATCCTTATTCTTCACCAATGCCCTCATTTTGAACAGACGCCCAGATTTACACTTCTCAGAATTCGTTATGAATTATTGCTCCTACCTCTAAGCTTTACTCTACTTTTCCCTCCTATCCCAAAGAAAGAAGTTATTTCCCATCTTTTTTTTTTCCCCAAAAAATAGGATTCCCTCTTCCCTCCTCTGGGGTTTTGATCTGAAAATCACCTTCTGCTTTTGCTGTTTTCAGATCCTTCTATTCTACTGGCTCTGGATCCCCTGTTTCTACAAACATGTTGAAGCCTCACATCCTACTAACAACCCTGTATCAACCATGTCTGCCCCCAAGCCAGCATCCTTCCTCTTCCCTTCCCTTCCCCTCTGAAGAGTGTAATCTATATTTCTTGCCTCTACCTTGCAGCTTTTCATTTTCTCTCCTGGCTTCTACCCCCCACCACTCTACTGGTGGCAAAAGGCACAAAACAATCCATCTTGTCAAGTCTGTCTCAGGACCTCTCTTCCAGGTTTCGAGTTAAGTTATCCATGGCATGTGGCATTGCTGACAAACCTCTTGCTGAAGTCTTCCCTTCTCTTGGCCTCCTGGGTCCTGCTCTGCTCTTGTTCTCCTCCCTCTTTTCTGTCTACTTTCCCTCTGCCTCTTTCACTAGTTTCTCATCCTGGCCCATAAGTGTTGTCCACCAGGGGATGGGCCTTGGTAACATCTCTTCTGGCATATGCTGCATATACCAAGTGCTTGAGCACCCTGAGCAGGGTCACACCCCAAAGTGTGCTAAGGCAAAGGGCTTGCAGCTGACAGACTGTTTCCAAAGGCTGTGAGACTAGGCAAGTGTTCTTCAACTGACTAATCACCTAATATCTTATATCAGGCCACTTCATACATGTACAACAACTCCTCACCTGGTAGGTATTTGGTGAGGTGGTTGGTGAGCCTATGACCAGGTTTCTCTGGGACAGTCTTACCTACTTCATGGAGCAAGCAACATTTCTGGTGCTTATGGAACCCCAAAATTTATATCTGCTATATAGTTCCCTTTTGAACTCAAAAGCAAATGTTCAGCTGTTTCATGGACAATTCCACCTGGATGTCCTACAAAGTCCTCAAGTATATCTGAATCTTTCCCCCATAATACCTTGTCTATCTTGGTTACAACATCACTACTCACCCTGATACTATAAACAGAAAATTCAGGATTGTTTTCAACCCCCAATTAACTCTCTTGTTCCCTTATTTCTAGAGAACTACTGTGTCCTGTCAATTTTACCAACAAATATCCGGAGAATATTTCCCTCCCTTTCTCCCTGTCCACCTTGCCACTGTCCTAGCAGGTCCCATCAGCTCCTTGTCCCCCAGTTCTTTAATCAAGTCCACCTTCAACACCAGCCACCAGAGAGATCTTTCTAAAATGATCTATTTGTAGAATTCCTTCATTCTCCATATACTTCCTGTACCTTAAAACCTGTCCTCTCCTATTTTCTCTCCATCAGAACTTTTAGGTGGTGTTTCACTGGTTAATGTATACTCAGAAACCACCTGGGAAACTTGTTAAAATGCAGATTCCCAGGTCTTCATCATAAAAAAATCTAAGGCGAGAGCTCTCTGTGAGTCTAGGAGACTGAATCTTTAACAAGCACCCTGGAGGATTTTCATGCCAGTTCTACACAAATCAAGCTTTTAGAAGCTCTGAAAGGAAGCCACAGTAGAGTTGCGAAGAACTTTGACATCAGGTCACCATTTGGCTGGATTCCAACTCCTCCACAGGGAGCTGTTCCTCAAAGTATGATGCTTTCTTTACTCTCCATGCCTTCATTTCTTCATCCAATGTATAAGGGTGATAACAACAATCCAACCCATATATTGAATACTTATCACATGTCAGGCACCACTTTAAGTGCATGGACCCTGGGAATCATCATAACATAGGAAGTAGATGCTATTACTTAACTGCACTTCCCAGATGAGGAAACTGAAGCACAGAGAGTAAGTTGCCTAAGGTCATAGGGCTAACAAGTGGCAGAGCTGAGTTTTGAATGCAGATCCATGCTCACAGCCATCACCCACAAATTTGTCGTGGAAATGACATGACATAACTTACAGGAGACACTTAGTATGTTGCCCTGAACATAGTTAAGAGCTACATAAATGGCAGCCATTTTTCCTGAGGTTATTATTAGTACTAATACCATCATTACAGAATCAACATTATATTTTCCAGTTTGAAAGGCAGCAGAATGTCATGGTTGAACAGACTCTAGCAAGCTGCTTTATCCAATACAATAGTCACTAGCCTCATGTGCCTATTTAAATTTAACAATTAAAATTAAGTAAAAAGTAAATTTCAGTTCCTCAGTCACACTAGCCACATTTTAAGTGCTCAAGGGCCACAGGTAGTTAGTAGCTACTATATTGGAAGTGCAAATTTAGAACACTGTCATTATAGAAAGTTCTATTGGACAACACTGCTCTAGAGGTAGACACTGCTGGAATAAAATCCTGACTCTGATAGTTGAGGGCTCTTTGTAATGATAATTTACCTCCCTGTGACTCAGTTTTCTCACCTGCAAAACTGGGATAAAAACAATACCACTTCATATGGCTGCTTTGAAGAACATAGGAGTTAATATAATTAATGTACTGAGAATATAATATATACTCTGGTAAATAGTAGGTAATATATAAGTGCTTTTGTTTATTACTATGGAGATAGTGGTATCATTAGTAATATTATCATTTATACTTGAGCCACTTGGAACAATAAGCATTGACATTTAAATCTTTGTATCTTGCCTATACCCAAGATGTCCTTAACCCCCACCTTCTTACTTCCCATTCACCTCACAAACTCCTATACTTCCTCTGAAGCACACTGAACTAGTGATTTTTCTCTCCACACCTTTCTCCAAAGCTCTCTTACCCCTGGCACAATTCATTGCTTCTCAAGCCTCCAAATTCTGGTAGCCATGCCTGCTATTTCTGCCCTCCATGCCCCTGAATTCAAATTGCTTTACATTCCCACTCCTGTTGTGCTCCTTTGAAATATCTTCTAAGATCCACAAATCTCATTAGCAATAAAAACGGACACCCATTTTGGAGGACAGGCCACTGTATGTCAGCAAATGAAGCCTTGCAAACACTTTCACGATAAAAAGTACCCAGAAAGAGAAGTAAATGAAATGTTTTGCCTTGGGTACCATGTTCATCACAAACCCCTGGGCACCAGCATGTATGACCTTTAGAAAAAAATCACACTGGCTGAAATGTCTCTGTATTGTTCTTTGCATGGCAATGAATTACTCTGGATGGAGATGAAAATTCCTCTTGAGTAATTTCTCAAATATCTGGGTTAGGAAGCCCAGGAGTTTGGGACAAGAAAGGGAATAAAAGGTGAACAGTATGGTTTTGTTTTCACAGATCATTTGCTGCTCTGAGTGTATCCTATAGAAATAGCAAACTTTTAAAAAAGAAGAAACTTGCCAAACTTTAGAAGAAAGAGGGTTTGATGTGAGTATAGTGTCTAAGCCAGAGTACTGTGGGAGCCAGATCATCACTACTTACCAGTTCTGTAACCTCAGCCATGGCCCTGAAGCCCTTCTGTTTTCCCACATGTGAAATGGAGGCAGTACTCTACCTTGTAGAAGAGGGATGAGGATTAATGCATGAGCACACTTCTCACAAGGCACACAAACAGTAGACCCTGAATCAGTGGCGGCCACTATAGTTACTAAGTTCTACCAAACCCATCCTTCCAAGGAAATCACAAAAAATTTGTAATGAATCAGGCAAGTGGAGAACAAATAGAAATACATTCCTGTGATACTGAGACTGAGATTTACAGGACCACAAGTAAGCAAACATGAGTCTCCAAAGTAACTACAACCCAACCAGATTGTACACATATCTATTTGCAAAGGCCATTTAATGTGAGTCCTACAAAATCTCTACAGGTTAATAAGTCAAGTTACTATACAAGGGGGCATGTAGACAATCAGAAACAGCTGGGGGCTTTTAGCCACTGCAAATCTCTCTCTTTTGGTTATCTCCAGACAACAACCAAGCCTAAGTCTCCCATATTTGAGTAAAACTGCTATTCTGTCCTATTTTCCTCTCTTCTCACCACCTGGCCTCCTCTTGGTCATAGCTGCTTGTTGAGTGCAGCAGTGTCTACCTTCTCTTCACTTCCTGTCACTCAATCATGGTCTATATTCCATGGAAGCTGCCCTCACCATGCCACCAGTGGCCTCCTTTCTATTTGTCCTGACCAGTGAGCAGCTGTCCTGGTCTGTGACAAAAGAAATCCTAGAAATGACCCTCACTCTTGTCTAATCCCCTCTCCTTCTAGTGTAGGCAGGGTTAGGATGAGACATCCCTGTCATTATTTTAATGGTGTTATGGGTCAAACTGTGTCTCATCAAAATTCACATTTTGAAGCCCAGTATCTCAGAATGTGACCTTATTTGGAAATAAGATTGTTGCAGGTATAATTAATCATGGTCATTAGGGTGGACCCAAATCTGGTATGACTGGTGGCCTTATAAAAAGGGGAAATTTGGACATGGAAACATCCAGAGGGAAAATGTCACATGAACATGAAGACAGGAATCTCTCCATAAGCCAAGGGGAGAGGCCTGAAACAGATCATCCCTCATAGTCTTCATAAGGCCCCAACTCTGCCAACACCTTGATTTCAGACTTCTAGCCTCCAGGCAATAAAATTTTGTTGTTTAAGCCACTCTGCTCATGGCACTTTGTTATGGCAGCCTTAGCAAACTAATACATATGGCAAAAGAGAGATTACCCATGTAGACCAATTTACTCATATGAGCTCTTCAAAGGCAGAGTTTTTTCCACTTAATAATAAATAGGAAATCAGAGAGTTGGAACATAGGTAGGATTTGATACTCCAATGCTAGCCTTGAAGATGGAGGAGGCCATAGGCCAAGGAATGCAGGCAGCCTTTAGTTGCTGAGAGTGGCTCTAGGCTGATTGCAAGTAAAGAAATGGGGACTCCAGCTATCCAACTGCAAGAAAGTAAATTTGGACAATAATGGACATGAGGTTAGAAGTAGGCTCTTCCTGGAATTTGCAGATAAGAGTCCAACTAGTCAGTGCTTTAATTTTAGCCTTGTGAGATCCTAAACAGAGGACCCATCTGAACCTGCCTGAACTTCTAATCTACATAACTGTAAGCTAGCAAATGCATATGGCTTGAAGCCACACTAAAATTGTAATAATTTGTTATAGCAGCAATAGAAGACTAATTCAGATAGGGGTTTTTTTGGTTTATTTATTTATTTTTTTTTATGATAGTCACACACAGAGAGAGAGAGAGGCAGAGACATACGCAGAGGGAGAAGCAGGCTCCAGGCACCGGGAGCCCGATGTGGGATTCGATCCCGGGTCTCCAGGATCGTGCCCTGGGCCAAAGGCAGGCGCCAAACCGGGGTGCCACCCAGGGATCCCTAGAAGACTAATTCAGACTCCACCCCTCAGATCTCTTGCCTGAGGGTTCTTCTTTCAGGAAAATGTGAATTCTGGGCTCTTACCATAGACTACAACAACTTTGACTAAGTCTTCTTTATGCCTTCCTGCCTCAATTTCCCCACTGGTCAGACAATTCTGGTTCCAACAATTACAGCACTACTAGCTGAAGTCAGAAAATAGCAAAGGACCTGGAAGTAGAAGGAGTTTCACTGAACTTCTCTCTTTAACCTGAGGTACAAGAGCTTTTCCAGGCTGTTGAAGCTCCCTGGTTCCCTCTGATCGTTCCACCTGCTGGAAAGAACTATTTTCTTTTATATGCCCATGTTTACCATCTTCAGCTCCCCCTACAACTGAGTTTTTTTTTTCATGAGTCACAGGGTCAAGAGTGCTTGTTCTACTCAATGCTGAACAGCATGGTACCTCCCACAGGCAAATCTTGGCAGCCAACAATGGGACAACAAGTTGCAAAGTCACTTTAGAAAAATGGAAACAGGGCAGCCCTGGTGGCTCAGTGGCTTGGCCTCACCTTCAGCCGCAGGCATGGTCCTGGGGACCCAAATGGGTCCCGCATTGGGCTCCGTGCATGGAGCCTGCTTCTCCCTCTGCCTGTGTCTCTGCCTCTGTGTGTGTGTGTGTGTGTGTGTGTCTCCCATGACTAAATAAATTTTAAAAATCTAAAAAAAAGAAAGAAAAATGGAAACAGCACTGAAGGCACACATCAAGGAAAGAGGAGCTAAGACGCATCAAAAAAAGAAAACCCTGAGTGTTTGAAGATGGGTCTGGCAAACCCTACACACAGCAAGGAGCAGACCTGCAAATGAGCTGCAAGAATTCCCATCTGGAAATTTCACAGGGTGAGTCAACTTGACTGGTATTCTGAATATGCCAACCATAGGATGTAACTTCCAGGAGCAAACTCCTTTTCTTTCGTATTACTTTTTCTTCAAGTTCCAAATTCACCTCTTCTGCAGGTCTCATGAGTGCCTCTCACACAACACATCCAAAGTGAATGCATTATCTCTTCCTGCCCTATAATGGTGCCGCCACTCTCTCTGAACACTTACAGTAAAATCTTGTCTGTGGAAAAAGTATGGTTTTGGGTTCAAATCCTAGCTCCGCCCCTCACTCACTTACTGACTTCTAAATCTGAGTTTTTTCATCTGCAAAGTGAGCATAATAATATTTATCAGTAAGAAATATTGTGAAGAAACAATGTAAATCCAACTCTTAAGAGTCTATGACTTCTATGCTTAAAGTTTTTCAGATGGCTCTCCCCTCCCTACCATTTTAAAAACAGATTATACCCCATAAACATCCTCTCCCTCCACTTTGTCTTTCTTTGCTGATGTTTGCCCACATGATTACTTCTGTTTAAATCCCATCAATTTTCCAAAGTTCAGCTAAATTTTCACATTATCATTGGAACCTTCCCTTATCTCTCAAGTACAAGTAATCTCACTCATCTCTGAGGGAACATCACTTTGCTTATGATGGGTTTTGGAGGGTACTCATCCTCAATTTAAGCTTCTTGAGGTCAAGTGCTGAGTCCAATTCACCTTAATTTTCCCTTGTGCTAAATTCCCTAGACTTTAGGGAACATCACATTGTTTATGATAGAGTTTTGAGGGTACACATGCTCAAGTAAGCTTCTTGAGGTCAACTGCTGAGTCCAATTCACCTTAATTTTCCCTTGTGCCAAACTCCCTAGACTTAGGAGGAATCTATAAATGTCATTTGAATGATAACTACATGAACACAGAGTCCCCTATGTATACTCTGGGAAATACAGAACTACTACCCAGGAGAAAACTGTATGCTTTCCTACTAGTCTGTTTCAGAGGCTTCCATGTTTTCTAAATACATTAAATCAAGACTTAAGATGATGGATTCCAGTCACCTATTTTAAAATAATAATTCATTTAGTATAAGTTCACTATAAATCTAAACACCTTTTAAAGAACAGAAAAGAATGGAGTCGAATACAATGGCAGGGGGATAAAGCAGATGCTAATAGCTTTAGACCTACAATTCCCACAACTCTCTTTGGTGAACACAAACTCTAAGTGCCCAGAGGGAAACAACAAAAACAATAAAATTGGGTCCCCAAAGTTGCAATCCATCTTTACAAAGTCAGTACCAAGTGAGCACAACCTTCAGCTGTCTGGTCAAGGTTGGTGGACTAGGATTTATTTCTTTATTGTTCCAAATGGGTTAGTAAAGAATTGTTTCTGCCTAGTGTACCTACCTCCCTGAACAAGAGGCTATCCAGTGCAGCCTTTAAGGTGATATGGCAGAAAAAATTGCACATGGACTGACCCAGAGTACCACTCACCATGAGGGTTCTAGATGGTTTCGCTATTCTTTGGCTATAAATTTGACAAAACAAATTGGGCAAAGGTAAGGTGTTCTGACAAGAGCACTGGATCAGGAGTCATGGGACATTGGGCTCTGGCTTTGCCCCTAGATATCTGATTTAAGAAGTCACTTAACTTCTTTCAGTCTCACTTTTTCTATCTGTAAAATGAGGGGTTTGGGTTAGACTGGTGGAACCACTTGGCAACAGTAATACTGGAGGCATACTTCCAAAAACACTAATATCAATGCCCAGGGCTCATCCCAAGAGATGGGTCAACTGGTACTCAGGTATCAGTTATTCTGAGGCTGAGAATCACTGGGATAGATATTCATCCCTTTCAGTTCTAAAACTCTGTGATTCTATAGGACTCTTTCTAAAAACCAGGAAGCTTCCTTTTTTATCATGTGAAATAAATCTAAGAGAAGAATCTGGCAGAAACCCCAGTGACTTGAGTATAAATATTGACAAGGTATTTTTCATCTCACATTGGTCTACAAACCTATATTCTTTGCAATAAGACAGCTCCAGAGCATTATCATCCCTGGTCATCCCAACATCACTCACACAGTATTAAAATCCAGATCAATCCAGGGTTTGATCCAGAGAATGGGGCAGGAGTCAGCACCAACAAATGGAAGTATCTCTGTGTCTGAGCAGTTTCTTGTGCCAAATGCAGGTACTAATCATCCTGGGTTACTATCTGAGTGACTATCTCTTTTCCAATTTCTTTTCTCTTTAAATTCCACATTCCAGAGATAAAGTTGAGTTTCTTTTCATTGAGTTCATCATCCTGATTAGCTGCTTTGGTGGCTAGTATAGGTTTTGTATCCCCAATACAAAGAAGAAAATTGAGACACTAACAGTACCTAGCAATATTTAAGAGTTTATTAGGGTAGAGTTGGGTTTGGCCTTGGGCTTGAAGTAAACATTGAAGATAAAGTTAGGGAAAAAATTGGTGAAGTGGTTAATGTTATGTGCCAACCTGCCTGGGTCATGTGGTATCCAGATATTTAGTCAAACGTCATTCTGGGTAATTCTGTGAGGGTGATTTTGGATAAGATTAACATTTAAATCAGTAGACTGATTAAAGCAAATTGTACTCTTTAATGTAGGTGAGCCTCATTCAATCAGTCGAAGGCCTGAACAGAACAAAAAACTGATTCTCCCCCCAATAAGAGAGAATTCTTCCTGTCTGATGGCCTTTGAACCAGGACATTGGCTTTTTTTCTTGTCTTTAGTCTCCAAATAAAATGTCAACTATTCCTGGTTATTGGACCTACCTATGGAGACTGAATGATACCATCAGCTCTCCTGGACCTCAGACCTTTGGACTTTGACTATGACCATATTGTCAGTTCTCTAGGTCTCCAGCTTGCTAATTCACCCTGCAGATTTGGGGACTTGCCAGCCTCCATGACATCATGAGCTAATTCCTTATAAGTGTCTTTCTCTATATAAGAGAAACATCAACAGAACATCCTATTTGTTCTGTTTCTTTGGAGAACCCTGACAAATGCAGTTAGGAAGACTGTAGCAGTTACAGTTTGGTATAGGTCTGGGGTTTGGGGTTAGGGCTGGGTTAGAGCTGGGGTTGACTTTGGTCTAGATTATGGTTAGGATTGGTTGAGGGACGGTGAAAGTTGACAAAGGAACAAAATATCAAATATCTTTTCCTAATGTCATTATTGCTGGTATGACCTTGATAAAGAGAAGAGAAATTGATTATTCAGTGACTTCCAAGTCCAAAGTATTATTCTTGACCCTCTTATTTATATTACAATAATGTAAATAATTATTGTGAGACTCAATGATGTGTCACATGTGATATCAGGCATTTTGACTATTATCTCATTTAATCCTTTTAAAAACCCTCTCAAATAGGCATTACCCCCATGTTTTTAACATGACAGGAAACTATGAGCATACTGAGGTGAGGAAACTCATACATGGAGAATGTCATGTTTGAACTCAAGTCTTTCTGACTCCAAAGCCATTTTGGGCTGGGATGGTAAAGAATTGGTAACATCTTCCAAAGGATAAGAAAGCAGGAGGGACCAGCTCTTCCTCAGAGGAAGGTCAAGAAATGCCCCTGGCTAGTGGGTAGAGGTGGGAAGAGGAGACTGTATTGTCTTTCTTTCAGGGCAGCCAAGACACCTGTGTTCTCAGGCTGAGTCCTGATTTATGACTCCCTTCCCTGAGCAAGGCTGGAGGCACACTTTCCTTCCAGGGAAGAATCTGTCCTCCTTCAGCCTAAGCAACATGCAGCCTCTGTCTATCTTCTGCTCTGTGACATCATCAATGAGTTATTTCCCTCCTTCAGAGCAGCCCCTTCTGGGACCTACCCAAAGATGCAATTTCTTTTCTATTTTTCTCCTCTTTCAGAAGCTTCCTTCCAGAGACACATAAATGCCAGATTCATTATATTGCTCTCAGGTAGAAGCCTGTGTTAAAGAGTCTTCAATCAATCGATCTCTTAAATAAAGCTGGCAAAATATTGCACTAACTCTGGGCTTTCTGTTTCCTAATGTAGTCAGAATGGCTGTTTCCCCTGGCCCCGCCTGCTTGGCCAATGAACCCAGCATCTCTCTTTTTTGCCCCCTACCTTCATGGTTTGGCTCATAATAAACAGCCTTATAATATAAGCCAGCCCTTTTATCAGCAGATTTTACTTTCACGTGGGAAAAGACAGGTTGCACAATTCCCGCTTCTCTGCTGGGGAAGTTGAGAAAAAGAAAAGTAAGATGACTTAAATCAGGTGAATCTAGAGAAAGTAACTTCAGCTCTGGTCTCTGGGCATTGCTTCTTCCACCCCTATAAAACCCCAAGAGGTGCTCCTACCTTGTCTTTGACCCTTGGTTCCTTCCTTTCCCCCTCAATCCTTCCCTTACTGGTGCTTTTAAAAACAGTTTTCCCCTTCCAGACTGACTCTCTTTCTGAAGTAATCAAGCAGTTCTGAGGTCCCACAAAATGCATGAGATGTACGGATTATGAAATTGTGGTTCAAATCCCAGCCCTAGCTGGTTGGGCAGGATTTTTAACCACTCCCCTCCGGCCCTCAGTTCCATGGGCCATAACCATGGGTAGCAGAGGCATGGCCTTCAGTGTGTAAGTCTCTACAATGAGCTTCCTATGCCTTTGGAAGAAGCCAAATGGACATGTCTGGAATAATAGCAGATCTGCAGTGTCTTTAGGGGAACAGTGCTTGGGACACCCTGTGAGGGACCCCACAGTCTTCCCCTATGTCCTCTCCAGCCCCTGTTCCAATGTCCTTTTCACTTCCTTCCAGCCCAGCCTTTGAAGAGACATTTAACTTGAGGAAAGTAAGTGTGCTATTTGTGAAATGAGATGAAATAGATAGATGCTTGTGCTCCCCAGAATGGCCCCTTTGGCCCTCTGAGCTAGCAACCCCTGGCTCCCAATGACTGTACTTCCTGGAACAACACAGGAAGTACCACTTCTAGAGCTGCCAGGAATCAGGTGCCCAGGCCACTCACATGGTGTATATTTATAACTTCTTATGCCTTGACTACAGGCCAAATGTTACATTCACAGCTAATTTCCTATTAATTAGGTGCTGCAGTTCCTTGGCTAAATGAATAACGAGCCAGACAGGAGCCCTGAAGTTCAAAAATGCCACGGACTGTGGCACAAATAGAAGCTGGGTAGAAGAGGGGCAGGGAGCCAAGAGAGGAAAAGGGGAAGAAGAAGAAAATACGCTAGTCTGGGACAGCTTCTGTAATAATTAAATAATTACTTGTTGACTTTATAAGGCCTTTAGAGGACTACTATGCTGAGCATGTTTCTAACACTTGCCTTTTGGGGTAAGAAGAGAGTTAAGGAGTGTCAAGGCTCTAGTGGAGGGGTAAAATGCTGCCTCAGCCAGTATTTCCCCAAGGGGGTCTCTGAACCTCTGCATCAGCATCACCTGGTCTACCTGAATCAACTACAGAGGAATTGGGGAAACTGCACTTTTTAACACCTCCCCCAAGGTCATCCCTATGGATACTAGAGTTTGGGAAACACTGTCCCAGGGTAACTGGGATTTCTGGGTCATACTGTAAGAGGCGAAAGGGCCTTGGCTAAAATTTATAAACATCTCTAAAGCTCTTAACTACTTACCAAGTACCTCCATGTACTCCTTTCCTTTCTTTCATCCTTACAACCCAGTCTGAGGTAGAGGCTACTGTTATCCTCTAGTGAAACAACTGAGACTTTCAAAAACTAAGTAGCTTGGCTAAGTCAAAGATGGAGGGAGTGGCAGAAGCAGCCTGGCTCATCGCAGGCACTTTGGGTACTGGATCTATTTGCTAAGGACCTCTTCTTCCAGCCTGACCAAATCATCATGTTCTGAGACTCCTGATAAACTTTTGAGCCTGCCATTCAGGCCAATCAGGAGATCTAGCTCTAGGAAACTGGACATGAAACAGTGAACAACCAAAGGACTGATTTGTACACGATAGGATTCCAGAGTATTAACACCATAGCTATGGCATTAGATCCCTTTTTTCCAAATCTAGACTCTATTCCATATTCTATTTTAGAAATTTTGAGCAAGGCAGTTTAATTTCTCTCTGCCTCAGTTTCCCCTTTGTATAATGAGGACAATAGTAGTGAGCCCCTTAATATATTGTTGGAAAGACTGGGATAACACACAGACTGCACCTCCCACAGATTCTAGGTTCATCTATTGAGTCAACCACAGTGATTCAAACCCCACCAACTCTAGATGTCTCATCCTACTCCCCCCCCCGCCAAAGATAATACCTGAATCATCAGCCCAAATACTTCACTTTTGCTTTACGGATGAATCAGATTATGAAGACCAATTCTTTGATAAATGCTCTACAGGACATTTCCTCTTGCACTATGAATGTCCTTCCATAAATAATTAAACTAACTTGGTTACTGAAAGAAGTGATCAAAACCCACAGTGGGAGGAAGACGGGAACATTGGTCCAACAGTCTGTCCAGGCACTTCCTGATTCCCTGGAGGGCCATAAGATTGAGAAGAGGAGTGCAGGGATGCCTGGGTGGCTCAGTGGTTGAGCGCCTGCCTTTGGCCCAGGGCATGGTCCTGGAATCCCGGGATCGAGTCCCACATTGGGCTCCCTGCCTGGAGCCTGCTTCTCTCTCTGCCTCTCTCTCGCTCTCTCTGTCTCACATGAATAAATAAAATCTTAAAAAAAAAAAAAGAAAGAAAAGAAAAGAGGAGTGCAGACCCCATTGCTCAAGAGCTTCCTCATCTAGAGATGTGGGTAAAGGGCAAGTGTCCAAGGGTAGGCATTGGATGCAAATTCAGAACTACTGAATGAAGACTTACTAGAAAGCATTTAGATAGACTTTCCTTGAGAGTGTCCCCTGCAGGACAGAGGCAATGGCAACATGGTAGCAAAACAACTAGACAGTAGCAAAACTGTGAGAGATAAATGTGGGAGAAGAAGAAAAATCCATCCCCAACAGTGTAGCACAGGATCTCTTTATCCAAAGAGTGGCCTTTAGTTTTATTTAAGAGTTCCCATGGGATGCACTTCTCTCTTGAACCTAAGCTATTAATCACTTTCTTGGAATTCACTTAGGATGCTCTGACTCCCTAGCCTGAAGTTTTTGCATATGCTTGTTCATGTACTCATGCCCCTAAGGGGAAAATATTTCATTAGGCAGAAAGCCTTTCTCTTACTGCTAGTATTCCTTTTCTCCAACAGTAATACCTGGCTAGTAATAATACCAGTAAAACCTGGCTAACAGGTCCTAATTGGACTGTCTAATGAATCGGGCATTAAAAGACATTTAAGAATAAATGCAAACTTATTACTGTCTAGCAAGAAAATGACTAGAGAGGAGCAGAAAGCAGGTAAGAGGTCTTGGCAAACCTATAAATGTTTGCACTAAGAGATAAGAATCAGCTGTAACTAGGCAGCTAGGCTTGCAAACAGTTTGTTAGATTTTAGTCCTAATTAACTTCCTCCCTTCCCCCAACTCCCCACTCCATTATGTGGGCAATTCTAGCCCAGAGGACCAGATTATTACAGATTATACAACGATGAGGCCATGTCATTCAGAAGATGACTCTGCTCAGATTTCCCAGTGTGTGTGGGGGACGGGGGGTGGGTGGAGGGAGTAAGGGGGATAGAGATGGTTATAAAGAACTATGTATGCTATGAACCTGAGCTGATTTGTTCCCCTACCTTCCAAATGCAAACTTCTATCATAGATTCCAAGAGAAAGAAGATTAGGGCAGAGGCTGAAATTGAGCAGCAGCTTTGATGTCTGAATGTATCCATAGCCCACATATTTTTTCTTCTCACAGCCATGTCTTCCCTTCCCATCATTGGTTTCCAAACAAATGTGATTGAGGAAGAATTCTCCTTCTGCATTTTTAGAGAGGAACATCTCAGGGTAACTATTTTGTCACATTTCAAGAGGGAAAGGCTAATTAAGCTAGATCATCCCCCAACAACGCCACCATCTCCACCTCTAAAAGGCAGAAACCTGCTAACCCAACACAATTCAGAGTCACTAACTCCACAATTATTCCCCTTAGGAACAGTTTACTTTTCTTTCTTCTTTCTTTCTTTCTTTCTTTCTTTCTTTCTTTCTTTCTTTCTTTTCTTTCTTTTCTTTCTTTCTTTTTTTTAATTTCATATTTCCAAGCTCAAGTAGGCATCTTGTGATTTTTGTCTGTCTTTAAGATGATACCTTTGCAATAATTGTCAGAGGCATTTTCTTATCCACATCTTGCTTGGGGAAGAGTAACTCTGGGTTCAAGGTGTTAGGTCCCACAGGAAAAACGCTGGAGCTCAAATGCCACTGGCTTCTCATAGTGCTTTTCCAGTTACTGCAATCATCTATTAGTTTACCCGCCCCAGCTCCTCCCTTCAGCCCTCCCATCCTCTGACTTCTCTAAGTCTTAGTAACCTATTTCATGAACTGAAGAAAAGAGGCAAAGCTACTTCCCAAAAGTTGTAGCCTCTAGCACTGTGCTGGGCACATGGTCTGCACTGGATAAATAGGTGTTGATTGATTTCTTGATTGATTGCCTCACATTGGAATGCTAAGCATTAGCTCTCTGGTGTGTTGAATTATATACTAGTTCCCAGAAAAAAAAAACAAAAAACAAAAACAAAACAGTGACTCTGCTAAGAAGCTTTCTCTCAATTAACATTATTGTCCCTTTAATCCACCTCAAAATACTAGTTCTGTCTCCTGAACAAGCTGATTCAAAACCTTTGCATTGAAGAGTTTATTTATTCATTTATGTTAGGGAATGTCACTGAAAAGATGTGACTGCCAACTGACCTGTGAGGTAGACCCAGGCACTCAGGGTTCCTCAGCCAACTCCCCTGTCCTGGGAACATGGGTTCTGCTTGTCTTTCCCACTTTCAGAGGCTGCTCCAAGGACATGGCCTTGAGATAGTGATGTAATGTTTAGATCACCTGCATGGTATATGTGATTCAAACAGTTAAGACCTCTACATAAACTTTTAAGATGTTGCAGATGGGTGCAGGGAACCATTCAGCTTGCTGCCACCCAAGACAAGCCTCAAATGTAAATTCCCTTTGCTATTATTAAAACTGCCACCTACTAACCTGGTGTGGACTGCATCTTTCTCTAGTCTCTTCCTATTCTCTAAGTACAGGGCCAGTTTCAGTTTATAACTGGGAAGCTCCCCAGAGGGTTGCCAAACTAATAATTTAAAAAATATTCATGAGCAACTACTGTACACCAGAAATGAGGGGTAGTCAAATAAACACACATACACAATTCAGAAGAGGTACCACACATTCATCTAATAATCTCAAGAGTGGATATAAAATTGCAGGGGTGATAAGAGTTCTGAGGAGCTATAAGAACACTCAGAGGGGAACCTGGATGCTCAGTCCAGGATGGTTACCTCAGAAAACACCAGTTGAGCCATGCCCTGGAGGGTGAAAAAGAGGTAAAAACAAGGTGAAAAGGAGTAATGAGGGGCAGAGCAATGGTCTTGACTACAGACCTTTACTTTCAGGTGAGGCACTCCTCCCATCCTCCAATGACCCATGATACAGTAGTAATTCTCCAGCATTTCCTGAAGAAACTATCCAGAGGTGGGAGCACTGGGTCCCCATGCTGTGTTCTCCTTTTCATCTTCATCATCAGCCACACACAGAGTCTTTGCCACACACAGGAAAAGGGTGCTCCCCTTTGGCCTCTACTTTTCATCGCCAGAATCCACTTTTGAGAACTCATTTAGAAGATCCTGAGCCAAGACCTAGAGGTTCTGCCCACAGCAATGGACCAAAGTCTAGGTCACCACATAACGGGAGAGCTGACATCTTGGCTTGAGGCTTCTCAGCACTTAACCTATCGATACTGTCCTAGCCAGTCCAGGATGTTTCAATTACCATTTTTCAGATTTATGGGGAGCATCCCTTAAATTGAGGTGGACCCTATGTGTGAACTTGAAATTCATAGTTTTTAAGTGAGAATGTGCATTCTTAATCTAGTTCCTAGCTCTTCCTTTACCTACATATTATTTTTCCAGTCTCACCCTGAAGCTGCTCATGTGTTCCCAAGTACAGCAAATGACAGCACCAGAAGGTGAACAGTATAAGTGTTTTACCTGGAGGTGGAAAAATGATCACATTTGTTTCTGGTGACCCAGATAAAGAAACAATGAAAAGATAGATAAAATTTATTGCATCCCTCCCAATAACAGCCTTTTAACTTTATTAATAATAGTATTTCAAAAGTCTGACACTCACATGTAAAGACATGAATCACTAGTTGCAAAGTGGTATAAACTTTGCTTTATTACCTTTCCTATATGAAGATTATGATACTTTTAATGTTTCAAAAAGATTTTGACTTCAAAAAATGTGCAGGTTTTATAATTTCAAAAAGTTTTAAAATATATTTGTCAACCGAGCTAATCTATAAAAATAAGTGTCCATATACTCATTGGCTTTCTCTCTCTGCTTAAACTTCTAGGTCAGCTGAGGGCAAATGGTACCATTTCACCTCTGTTTTTTTAGTTCCTTGCTCAAAAGCATCAGTTGAGTGCTCTGCACATAAAAGGTATCCCTCCTACCCCAAAAAACTGTGTTTTAGTAACATTGATAGTCAGAACTTTGACAGACACACACACACACACTCACACAGTCCTGACCACCAATGGTACTAAAAGCCTACAAAGAGTTGGTTTCCCTTGGTCATCAATATAAAGTCCCTAATGCAGGTCAGTGTCATAACACTGTGTTCTGGTTTCAAATACCCTGCATGAAACAGGTTCCCATTCATCCAATATCCAGCACCATCCCCCCTGATAAACTCTCTTAAGTGTTCTTGATCACTACTCCTATTTCAGGAGCCCACATTCCACCATACCCTTCATTGTCATATGGCCTCTATCTTCAAAGAAGATGAAAATTCTCTTTATGTCCTATCTTTAGGTAGGAGATGAGAGCTGGCTGCTAGGAAAGCTGGATTGATGGGGTAAAGAACACTTTCCAAGCAAAAGTAAAAAATGGGACTATCAGGGAATAGAGAACCTGAGAACAAATCCAGATTCCATTGTGAATTAACTGTGTGACCTCAGACATTTTACTGAATTTCTTAGTTACTCTGTCTTTGAAATGAGGGTAATAATGAAAACCTTCCCCACAGGTTGTGCTGAAGAATAACTGAGGCTCTCCATGTAAAGGTCTTGGCAATGTGTTCAGCACAGAATTGCATCCAATAAACATTTGCTGCACTTGCTACTATTATTATTTGGAAAGTAATATAGCGCCAAGGTTAGGTCTATTGTGCTTTGTTAGACTGTCTGGGTTCAAATCCCAGCTCCTCCATTTATTAGCCACACAACCTTGGGCAAGTTTGTCTCTTTGCCTCATTTTAACATGAAAATGAAATTTATCTGCCTCATAAAGTTGTGAGTTGAAATCAAGTTGGCCAAGTATAAAGCTTGGCATGGTTCCAAGCATATAGAAAACTTTCTATATATAAAAATCATTATTATTAATAGTACTATTATCATTACTACCAGAATGACTCTCATAAGTCATTTTCATAATGACTTTCTTCTTTTTGAATACCCCCTGCCACCTTGTTCTACACTTGCCTTGTTTCCTTGTAAGGCACATGCTGACATCTGTCTCCTAGCCTACATGGAGTTTCTTGCCCAGTCTGCCTACAGATTGCAGTAAGAAAGGAGAGATCCACTTCCTGGACTCAGAGACCTTTTACTTCTCTCCAGCGAGCTTATGTACTTTGGCTAGAAATATAGGAATGTATTCTGCCTTCTCTTGCCACCTCCAGAACTTACTCTCAGATTCCTTATTTTTAAGGGCAGAATGGGGAACAGGGAACCAAATGCAAAAAGTTTAAGACCCTCAGTGAGATTTGGTATCCCCAATCCACCAACACAAATGAAATCATCTTTCAACCTTACTTCTAATGTAAGAAAGCCTCCAGAAATACAGCAAATCTCAAATTCATAGGTGTGAAGACTTGCTTGATTTCTCACTTAATGCTAAGTGTAAAAACACCTCCAAGCCATACTAGACTAATATATCTTTGTGTCCTTGCCTAGGCTTTTTTGTCCCAGAGCTATATAAATTTCACCTTTGCAGTTAATACTCACATGAATTCCAATCCAGATATGTAACATCAAAACAGGAAACTCCTTAGCTAAAGGGAAACCCAAATTCAGGGTGAAAATTCTGTCTCCACTGCTCATGTGTTTCTGTTACAACCTAAAGAGCTATTTTCACAAAACCATTAATTCCACAAACATTTATTGAGCATCTCCTCTGGGCTAATCAGTCATGTGCTGGTTGGTTGGGATACCAACATTATTAAAACAAGGTCCTGCCTTCAAGGAGCTCATACATAGTCTGTCTAGCGGTAGAGCTAGAGGCATAAATAAATAATGATAATGCAATGTGACAACTGAAACAATGGGAGGGGTAAGATGCCCAGGGCTTCGCGAGCACAGCCTGAGAGCATGTGTGAATGCGTACAGGAAGGGATGTTTGTGGAGTTTCATCCACGACCGGGGGAATTAGTTAGGCAAAGGAGGTCTGTATTAGGCAGCTAGGAGAGCACATTCCAGGGAGAGAAAAGGACATGGACAATGTTGCAGAGAAGCAGAGCATGATATGCAGGCATAGAACAGAAAATTCAAGATGAGGAGCAGTACAAGATGAGGCTGGACAGGTGGGTGGGAGCCAGACCATGGCGAGCCTTGTAGGCTAAGCTAAGGAACACTGACAATGTCCCACAGGCAATGATAAGCTGTGACAGTTTCATGCAAGGGACTGGCATGGTGTGCCTTGCATCTCAGAAAGATTACAATGGGAGCTCCAGGGCAGGATGCTTTTGAAGTGTCCAGTGATAAGATCAGCTACAAGGCAGTACTGGAACCCAGTCTGATAATTTTAACCTGATTCCTGATCAATCCTTACTTTTCTGTCTAAACAGGTTCCTTGCCTTTAGTCATCAAAGCACTTAGCTTTCACCTATCATTCAGGTTCCCTATGCCTCTGGTCCTGACCATGGGCAAGCAAATCCAAGTGACAGCTCCTGTCTGGATCTATGTGCCTCCAAGTGAGTGTAATTCAATACTGGAGCCAAAGCCGATGACATGCATTAGTTATTACTGTAAGACGGCAATTTGGTGATAAAATACAATATTGTCACTTTCAATATGTACTAAAAGTGATTTACCAGAGCTCATGGGGAGCAACTTAGACGACTGTCTGATTACAATACACAGGATAAATCACCCTCATTTGAGGGTTAAATTATCCCATCTGACAACTCTAGATCAATTTGACAGTTAAAATCGGGGTCTCTACTTTCCCTCCCCAACTCATACAGATTTTTTTTCTGGTTCCTGTTGGTGAACAATCAAAACAGTAGATAGACCCTCTCCTTTTTCTTCCATAGTAATTTCCCATCCTACACTCAGGGTCCAACTGAAGCTCCAGGTCCTCTGTGGAGTTTTCTCTAAAACCACTAACGTACTCTCCAAAGTATCAGTCTTCATGGTAAATATCTGTAGCCCTGGTGCAGCACTCTGTTGGGACAGTAAGGTCTAGAATCAATGCCCCATGAGAGACAGTCTTCAAATATGGCTGTTGTGATGGTAATTTTATGCGTCAACTTGACTGGGCTAAGGGACACCCAGAGAGCTGGTAAAACAGGATTTTGGAGCATGTCTATGAGACTATTTCTCAAAGAAATTAGCATCTGATTCAGTAGACTTACCAATGTGAGTGGGCCTGAATATAACAAGAGAGCCTGAATATAACAAAAGGCAGCAGGAGGATGAATTCACTCTCTCTGCTTGAGCTGAGACATCCATCTTCTCCTGCTTTGGTTCTAGGGCTTTCAGACTCAGATCAGGACTTACACCATCAGCCCCACCCCATCCCCAATTCTCAGGGCTTCAGATTCAGTCTGAATTACACCACCAGCTTTCCTGGTTCTCCAGCTTGCAGATGGCACATTGTGGGACTTCTTGGCTTTCATAACTGTGTGAACCAAGAAATATACTTTTATATATATCTGGATATATCCTATTGGTTTTGTTCCTCTGGAGAACACTGACTAATCCAGCTGCCAACAATTTCTCCCCTTCCAGTATACACATGCCATTCTGCACAATAAGACTTGGAGTGTGATTCCCTGCCCCTTAAATCTGGATTGGCCATGTGACTTGCTTAACCTATAGAAGTGACAGTGTGCTAGCTCTAGACCTAACCCTTAAATAGGCAGGGATGCTTCCACTTGGGGCTCTTGGAATCCAGTTACCATATAGAAAGCTCAAGCTAGACTACTGAGTGACAAGAGGCATGTGAAAGAGGACCATAGCCTTCTTAGACATCCCTTATTGGAGTTCAGTTAAGCATCCAGCTAAATATAACCACATGAGTGACCAGACTGACATTATAGGAAACATAACTGGGTGGCTCATCCTGTCAATCCATAGCCATGAGAAATAAAAAGTTATTGGCATTTTAAGCCACCAAATTTTGTAGTAGTTTATTATTAAACAACAGAGAATTGAAACTGCATTTTCTTCCCAACTATAAGGAAAGGTCCTCATGGATATATTATAATACCTGGTATAAACTGGGTATTTTTTATTTGATAGACATTTTATGTAATGATGTCATTTAATCTACATGAGAGTCATGCAAGCTAAGTATTATTATTCCCATTTGACAAATGGGAAACTAAGGCTAAGAGAGGTTATATAACTTGCCCCAAGTCATAGAGCCAGTTATTCAAGTCTATCTCTTTCTAAGGCCTGTGTGTTTAACCACTCTTCCATATTGGATTTCATGGTTCAGAACCAAGTGGATAGACATTTTAAAATCACATGGTTATTAAGACAGTGTGGCAATAAGACGTCTCAGCTTTAGAATCAGATAGTATTGGAATCAAATCCCATCTCCAACATGTAAGCCTTGTCTTGCTTTCCTCCCACACTAAACATGGCAACATTTTGATGTTAATGAAAAAAGTTGGACTTCTCTATTATAAGGTATGATATTTCCTATTTTGGGGTGATGATATGGTTTTACATCATTTTCTCCTAATCTTTTATTCTTTGATGCTATGATTTGTTTTCTTTACTACTTTTGTGAAAACTGTTTTAACAGTGCATCCCTTGACAAATTGATAACCTTCGCTGTCATTTATTGTTCTAGATCATAAAATAGATCCTATGATTCCTATCTTGCAGGGTTATGAGAAGACTATAAATAAAGCCCCTGGCACATAACAGGCACTTAGTAAACTGTCCTGCTATTGGTGCTAGCATTAATATTATCAGGCTGAGCTGGTGAATCTGGAGCAGGTTGAAGCTACTTATTACATGAGGAAGGAAAACACCCAAGAATCCTCAAAACATTTTTGGCTGACACCATGCCCATTTAAAGAGGTAGAAAGTAAAAACTTTTCCAGATGACCAGACAAAATGTATTAGTTCCAGATCCAAAGTTTGGCACAGAGCTTATGCCCACCCTAGGTCCTCAGGTCATATACACACCACTTGGATATCAACAGAAAGTTTGTATTAAGGCCTCATCAAGGTCACATTCCACTACTGTGTTATAGACTCCACTGCCTCACCTTAACTTGACCCTATCATTTCCAGAAAAAGCACAAATCTGAAAAGGATGAACCACTGACCTCAAACACTGTAGTAAATGCTACTGATGCAACTCCCAGATTCCCTTATCTGGCAGGTGAATGTATTCCCCAACTGCTGCAGGTGTTGGTTGCTATTTGGCTCACACCTGCCTCCTTGTCTGGAAGACTGCCTTTAGCCAATGGGAACCACCTAACCTGGAGATGCCTGAGAGTTTAAATCTAAGGCTACTGACCAAATGATTCAGAAGAATAAAACTCAGTCTCCTTGCCTCAATTCAGGACAAACTGTGTGGTACAAATCATCTTCTATAGCTCCGCCATGGGATCAGGCTGAGGCTCTATCACATCTTTGCTTAACTTCTTCCCTGCCTTTCCTGCCTCCCTCACATCCTTACAGGTTTCTCCCAAGAGCACTCCCTCAATAAGTAACATACACAAGAGTCCCCATCTCAGGCTTTGCTTCTGGGAAGCCTAACTCAAGATAATCATTTTGATGCCTTCAAAGGTAGAAAAAAAAAATGTCCTTCATACTCTTAGCAGGTTTCTTGTCCCTATATCAAAGATGTTCATTTAAATAGTAAGTTAAAAGCCAAAAAGTGGTTAAAAGCAAAGCAAAGAAAATGAGAGACTTCCTATGACAACTTGAAATTTAGATAACCATGGCAGGCCACACGGCTGATTTCCCAACCTCACATCTACTCTAAGGAGTAACAGTCAACAAGGGAGATGATTTACAAATGAAACTACAGGAGATGCAGCTCAAGAATTAATATTGGATAATCATACTAGGAAACCACAGACTTGATTTACGGAGTCTGCAAAATAGTGATTATCTGGGTTTAAATCTTCGCTCTACCACTTACTAGCTGGGTGACCTTGGGCTAGTTACCTAAAATTTCTCACCTTCATTTCCCCTTTTAAATATGAAGATAATGATGATATGTCTTTCTAGAGTATGATTGTAGAGTGTGAACTAATATGTGCCCAGTATATAGCAAGTGCCCAATACTAGCTAGCTACTATCTCGAGCCAAACACTGTGTGTATCAGTCAGCATTGGCCAAGTTATACAACAGCAAAAATGCCCCCAAAATCTCAGTGCCTCAAAACACTGAAAGTCATTCTCTTCCTCATACCACATATCCATGATATGTTGACCAGGGGTAGGGAAGCCAGGCATACTGAATAGCCACATCCTGATGTGACTGTGACTGTGCCAAAAGTCACATATCAGCAAATGAATGCTCCAAACCAGAAGTTGTAGACCTCATTTGGGTCCCTGAGTCAATGGCTAGACTTAGTGACGTGGCCCCATACAACAATGAGGAATCCAGGAAGTGTCACTCTGCTATGACCCAAATGAGAAGAGAATTGGGTATCTGTGAGCAGCACTAATATCCTACCACACTGCACTCATCAATTGCACACATTTTCAATTTATTTATTTATTTTTAAAGATTTTATTTATTCATGAGAGACACAGCCTGATGCAGGACTCAATCCCAGAACTTCGAGGTCATGCCCTGAGGCAAAGGCGATGCTCAACCACTGAGCCACCCAGGTGCCCCATGCATTTTCCATTTAAAGCTCGCAACCGGGATCCCTGGGTGGCACAGCGGTTTGGCGCCTGCCTTTGGCCCAGGGCGCGATCCTGGAGACCCGGGATCGAGTCCCACGTCGGGCTCCCGGTGCATGGAGCCTGCTTCTCCCTCTGCCTGTGTCTCTGCCTCTCTCTCTCTGTGACTATCATAAATAAATAAAAATTTAAAAAAAAATAAAAAAAAAAGCTCACAACCATCTTAGGATGTAGGCACTAGAATTAGTCCTATTCTAAAATTAAGAAATTGAGGGATAGAGGGGTTAAGTAACTTAAGGCCACATCTCTGGCAATGATAAGGGTTATTTCCCGAATGGAAGTCAAATTGTAGGCATACAGAAACTCAGAGTTGGAAAAGGACACTTAAAGTCCACAAAATCTAACCTCTCATCCAATGTGGCAATCTCTTCTATAAGTAAACCACAGAAGCATAAAAGCAGGGTCATCCCTTAGAAAAAGCAACCTGACCACCACCCTGACCCTATGCTTGGACAGGGAAACCTTGGAAGCCACTGAGCTGGTGAACTTTGATTTTATATAAATATAAATAAATAAATAAATTATATATATATTATTTATATATAATATATAATATATATTATTTATTTATGATTTTATATAAATATAAATAAATAAATATATTTATTATTTATATATATTATTTATTTATTTATTTATTTATTTATTTATTTATGCATGGCCAATACAGGGAGCTTCTCCAATCCAGATGAGGTGCTCTAGGCCTCTATGCTTCCAGGGACTGCCATGCATGGAAGTGACATTTTATTTTTTTAATTTATCATTTTTTCTTATTGAAGTATAGTTGACACACCATATTTCATTAGTTTCATGTGTATAATATAGTGATTTTATATATTATGCTTACCACAAGTGTAGCCACCATCTGGGAAATGATATTTATTTTTTAAAATATTTATTTATTTATTTGAGAGAGAGAGAGAGAAAGAGCATACGCAAGAGGAAAGGTAGAGAGGGGGGAGAAGCAGACTCCACACTGAGCACAGAGCCCCACTTGGGGTTTGATCCCGGGACCCTGGATCATGACCTGAGCGCAAGGTAGATGCTCCACTGACTAAGCCACCTAGGCACCCCAGAAATGACGTTTTAAAATTGCAAAATTCCACAGAGTGGGCACTAACAATGTATAGAATCATAAAAGGCCTAGGCTTTACAACATTTGTCTCAAATCCTTGCAGGAAAATATTTTCCCCATTTTGCTAATCAAGATCCTGAGGTAAGAGATTTAATTCACCTCTCAAGGTGTTGTGACTAACTGGGGGCAGAGTTGAGATTCCAACCCAATTGGCTCTGATCCAGGGACTGTGCTGTATCAGAAGATGGGGGTCCACTTAACCAGAACACCTCCATTATTCTGTGATTTGGTGCAACTGCTCAAGAAAATACTGAATCCAAAATAAATGCATTAATGACAAGTTAATTTCAGCCACTCATTATCAACATGCTTAGTATCATAAAGTCACGAACAGAATTGAGAGAAAAACCTCCAAGTTGTTGAGTATTTAGACTAGAGCTCATAGGGAGAAAAAGGCTGAAACTGATATTGATCCAATTGTCTACCCTGGGCCAAGGATGGGTTTAAATCTTCGCTCTACCACTTACTAGCTGGTAAAACCAGCTAGTTTTTATATAAAACCATTTCATTTAATTTTCACAATTTCTTCATGAAATTGGTATTTCTCTTATCCTTATTTACTGATTAGGACATCTATACTCAAAAGATTTAATTCTCCAAAGTCACACAGTTAAACAGTGTAAGCTTCCTCTACCAAGCTGTCTTTCCCTGGGCCAAAGGAAGAAATCACTGATAAGGAGTACCCATGGCAAGAGGCCCTGACTCCCTTTCCCATAGCTCCCATATATATCCCTCAAGACTGTGTCCAGCAGAGTTTTAATCATTTCAAAGTTAGATATCTTTTTCATCATCCTTACAGAATGGCTGTATCTTTCATAGAATTCCACATCTTTCAGTTAAGAAGGTTTTTCTTCATCAGCTGAAGCCTCAAGACTTTTCTCTTGATTCGAATCCAATGTTCCAACTCAGCCCTCCTGACATCAGCTGCTCCCACCCACATATCTCCCCATATGCTGATACCCAACCAACACCATCTGTAGGACCAAAGATTTTCTGGGTCTCTCTGCTCTGAATAAGAACCCTGACTCAAGAGTAAAGGAACTACAGGGCCATTAAAAAAGCTAATGTATGCTCTTTAGCCATTCTCTCTATTTTTCTTGCCCCTGAGCCACTTTGACACACTGCTGAGGACAAAGTATATGTACTGAGTGGTTAAAAGGAGATAAAGAAGGTGTGGGTCTGTGGATGCTACTGGCCCAGGAGAGAAAACACTGTCTGAAGGAACTATGCTATAAGTCATCACTTGAGAAGTTTCTAGTGAAGGATGTCATTGCCTTCTCTATGGTAAACTGAATTTCCTGAAATTTCTGAACTCACTAGTTCCCTACTTTCATTCCATCCCCATGCCAATTAGTCTAAGTTAATAAGTATAACCTGGGCACAGTGATTGCTCCAGGAATAAGCAGGCAATTTAGTAGAGTCAATAAAAGAAAAGCCCAGAATTCTTTTCTGATTACTCAGGAAAGGAGCTCTTATATCACCCTCTCCACCACCCAGCTGAGAAAAAAGCCAGGCAGATTGAGGTTTGGAGCTGCTGCATTAATCCTGTGATCATGAGGTGAGAGAAGAACAGGACTAAGGCGAAAGATGAGAACATGAAGCCTGGAAACATCACATGAGATTCTGCATCAAGCTGTAATTCAATCCAGAACAACCCCTAGATTTTCTCCTTATGGACTCCACTAAAATTCTCTTTTGGCTTAAAGCAGTTTTGGTTTTGTTTCCAGTCGCATATAATCAAAACAGTCCTGAAAATGTATAATAAGTAAAAAAATAGTCTCAGAGTACAATGTGTCCAGTGGAAATAGTAGATTGAAGTCTACCTTCCCAACAACCTCCCTCCATCTGTGTGCCATTTTATTGTCTTTTGGCCTCTTGACCAAAACTGGTTCTGGGAAAACCAAAAAGCCAGCCCAAATAATTTCAAATGTCTCTGCCTCCTCAGACTCTACCCTCCCCATCTCAGGTGTCAAATGTTTGAATGCTAAATTCATATCAAGATGTTAGGGATTTCTGTCCCTTCACAGGAATACCTAACTTTGATAAGAGAGAGAGGGTGAAATACAATTCAAAGGAAGCACAGAGGGCATTTAGGATGACGGTAAGTTACGACCAGTAAAGATGTTCAGGTGTGTGAACCTCCCTGACCACAGCTCTTTTCTCTCTGTTCTCATGTGTCTTGTATATATTAGCTCTGCCACTTTAGACTAGGTACTTAATAGCCATGTGTCCCAGTATCCTCACTGTAAAATAGGGAAAGGAGTGTCATAGAATTGTGATAATGCAATGACTTAGGCATGTAGAACACATAGAAAAGTGTCTGGCATAAAGTACTATGTATATCAGCTCCTATTCTCCTTATTCTTTGGATGGACATCACCATCCAGACTGTACAGTCCTGGGAAGTAGATGATCTGACTTCCTTTTCTTTGTATTTATAGCTACCAGCCCAGTGTCTGTCTCCAGAAGTATTTACTGAATGGCCCTTGGCAGGAGTGCTATAAAGAGATTCATGTATGTGTGTTTCATCCCAAAGTATTATGAATTGATCTCTAATAATGAAAGTTCAAGCCCTGAAGTAGGATTGCAGGAGAGATTCTCGGGCAAGTCATCCATCCTCACTTGGATAGTTTCTATTAATAATTGAGAAACAAACCAGTTGGGTGGTACAGCCATTTAGGATTAGCAGTCAGCCTGAGATGGAATCTCCAACCCACTTTATCAGAAACCCCCATCCTCAACCTGCCTTATGACTTTGGCTCAATGTGTTTCTTCATTCCTCCAGCATCCAGAGGGGAGACCCATCAGGAATTCTCTCCCCTTCCTGATTTGAGAACTGTCACACTCACAAGAATTTTCTGAGCAGATATTTGTCTTGTAGCATTTTAGAGTCAGCTCCTCCGAGAGACCTATAGGACAGGCTTATTCTTCAGTCCCTAGGCTGCCATCAAATCAGTAGAGAGCTGTGAGCTTTCAGCTAGGTGTTTCTGTCTTCAGGGGGAAAGAAGCTTGAGCATAGATACTTATAAAGGAAAATTTGTTGTAAGGTAAATGAGGGGAGGAAGGCATTTCAGATGCAGAGAGAGATTCACCACCACAGAAAGCATTTTCATGTTAAATCTCTCTTGCATGTGGATGCACTAGTCCCATGCAGTGTTAACAATTTCTTCTATTATTTTCTTGTCCTGACATATGCTTGGGAGATCAGAAGTGTAAACAGATAATTCAGCTGGGTAAGTAAATCACCTCTCTTCCCTGCCAAGCTGTTAAGCAGGCACTTCTAGCATTGCACAGGCTTAGATCAGGTTTCCCAGGGGCTGGCTAAATGAGGATGGTGAAATGAGATCTCAGAGGAGTAGGGAAGGGTATAGCATCTCCCCCCAGGATGTGGGAAGATTGGGATGGTCTTCACTGTGGAAACAAGCCCTTTGCCTGACATGTACTTCTTAAATATCTCCATAAAATGGAAATAGGTAAACTTAGAAACCTAGTAAGTTGGTGGCTAAAGGACCTAGGTTTTTCCCATTAATATTCCTAGAAATTCCTAGAAATATCAATCCATACCCATCTTACAAACAGGAGAGGTTTGGAAACTTAGGGCCTAAATAAATGTTTCACTAAATTTCATCTGCCTCATTATCTAATTCCTCATTTGTTCAATACCATTTATTGAGCATTTCTCTATGCCATGCACAGTAAAGCAGCAATTATTAGAGTCCAGGTGAGGAAACTGGAATACATGGCTGTTAAGTGCCTAAGGACAAGGGAGCATTGGAACACTGGAGATGACAGGATGGTATGAACTTAAGAGGAATTTAGATATAAAATCAATAGGACTTTGTTGACTGATGGTATGTGTAAAGGCAGCATAAAGAAGTTGAGCAGCAGAAATAAGAGTCAAAACCATGGAAGCTAGGATTATTCCCAAGTGTAACTGGGCATGGTATGGCATCACCCACAGAAGAACAGAGCATGGGTGAAGGAAAGTTCAAAGGATGATCGTAGTATGGAGCTCAAAGAGTCAATGCTTAGGATTCCCAATGCCCTCTGAATCCTGGCTGTAATTCTATCAACCATCAAGTCACTTCTCCACCCTTTTGCACCTGCTAAATCCAATTTTACTCAAACACAGGCAGAATTGGCCTTCCAAAGCATAACCCTGGGTTTATCTGCTAAAATAATAAGGCATGAATGTAAAATAATTATCCATACACTCTGAGGGAAGGTCTCTCCTGTTTGCCCAGCCACAGTTGTGTCCAATGAGGGAAAGTGGCTCAGAGCTATGCAGAAGCCTGAAATCCTGCTTCAAGGAGGGGGAGGGTATAAAAAGCAATGGGCAGATCCTTACATTAAAGCTAACATGGCAGGAGACAAGAGTAGACAGAAAGATCCAGTCCTTGGTGGCATTATCTGATCTTCTCAATTACATGAGCCAATTAACCTTCTTTACTGTTTAAGCCAATGGTGCTTCTTTGTCATCTGCTCATCTCTCAATGCCCACCTTAATTTCTACTGCCCCATGAGTCTTCCTTAACCAAACTTCCCAGTTCTTAAGTATGTCTCACAGAAAAGTCTTTTCTGAACATGCTTTTCCTTATAATGCATAGGTCATTGGAATAAGCCCATACTTTGAAGTAAACAGAATTTCAATTATGATTTATCTACTTACTAGGTGTGCAAGCAAGATGCTTAAAACATGAGTCTCAGTTTCCTTATTTATGAAATGGGATAAAGCCCTTTTTCCTCCCAAGAAAAGTAAGTGAAATAATGGAACACCACCTCTATGTGGGTAGCAGAGTAGATTTCCAGGGGAAAATGACCCCTGTGGTTAACTGCCAAGTGTGCTAAGAACTCTATATCCTACATATAGCAGACATTAAGTCAATATTTCCATGCAGCCTGAGTGAATAAATATGTCCCTCCCTCAGCTCCAGGTCAGAACCTGGGAATATTAGCTTAGCCAAGTCAACCCAGCATGTAAAGCATCTGTCCACAATCCTTTTGGCTCCCAGCCAGGCTCCCAGACCTGGCAGTTGCAGGAATTCATCAGCATACCCGGAATCCCCCTCCCTGTCTCCAGCACCCACTCCAGAGGCAATTCAAACTCTAGGCAGCCCATGCTTTATGTAAACTGCGGCCAGTGACAAACACACTGAGCCGAGGAGGAAGTGATCAGCAATAATAGAATATTTTAGTAGCCGAGAAAATAATAGAATATTTAATTAGGCAGGATGGGAAGGAAGACCATGCTCTTCCTGTTTCAGTTCAAATAGGGAGAAAAAAGTAAGCAAAGCATCCTGTGACTATAAAAGATCAGTCCAGCCTAAGGAATGAAGAAGGACCACCCGATTATCAGCTTTATCACCTTCTGAGGGGCAAAATGTTCAACCAGCCCTTCATGTTTAACTCAATCACTTGTGTTACTGTTACCTACCCTTTGCTAGTTTTTACCTCATGAGACTCTGAAAGAGCCGTGCCAGAGCATCTGTCTACTTTCCTCCTTGTTTGCAGTATCAGATATGAAGTTGGTAGAAGGCTAAAAAATGCTTAAATGAAAAAAATTATAGTTACTTTTGTATTTTAGTTATCTATAGGCCATATCATTGCAGAATACAGAAGATTGACCTTTGAATGAAGCCTACATTTTTATCTCTAATGATGCTAATTTGCATTGGGTCTGTATTATAGGCTGCCTGAAACTGTCTTGGAGCTAGGTGGTTAACAAATGAGAGAGAGAAAGAGAGAGAAAGAGAGAGAGAAATGGATGGATGGATTGATAGGCAGGAAGGCTCTATATTTGTGTGTCCCTGTCCAATGATTCCATTTGAGGACATTCTACTGTCAACAAAACTCGTATGTTCATAATTTACCCACCAATCAGCTTTAGCCTCTCCTATTACTCCATCTTGTTATTCTATGAAGCCAGCATATCAATCTGAGATCACCTAAAAAATAAAAATTAGTACATGTTGGTACTAATATTCAATCAACATGCTTGTACTGAGTATCCATCTGATCCATGCACTGAAATGTAGAAGGCATAGTGCCTCATTCTCTCAAGCCCATCACTACCATCCTAATAATTATCTCCAAGGTTATGTTAGGATTTCTACCAAACTCCTGAGCAGTAGAACATTGACTTTCCCCATTGTAATTTCTTATTCCCTAATTCCTATCCCTTGCCTGGACATTCCCTCACCCACAAGAAAGCCAACTCAGGTGCCTCTGGAAATTGGGAGGTTGCAGACAACATCTGGTGCACCAGGGGAATGTGTTTGTCTCAACCCGGCTCAAAATAGTATCTGACAAGCCTGAATCACACAAGTTCTGAAAAACTCACAAGAAATAACCTAAGAAATCTATAGCTGCCTCCTCCAATTTCACTCCCTGTCTGGCTGCTTATTGACTTCTGCAGCCTGTATTGACAACGTGCAACCCTGCTTCTGTCTGCCTGCTCCCATGCAGTGGTAAGTAAAGCAGAAAAAAAAAAAAAAGAAAGAAAGAAAAGAAAAAGAAAAAAGAAAAGAAAAAAAGAGAGAAGATCACAGTTGTAACTCATGCCAAAGACCCTGTTCTGGAGCCAGGCACCAGCCTACAGGCAAAATTTCTAAGACAAATGAGAGATTTATTAGGGAGAAAATGCCTGAATCCCCTTCTCTTCCTTTTGTTCATCCCCCAAGGGCCACATAGTTAATTTGGCTTCTTCAAACCTCTGCTCCACATTTAAGCTTCCAAATACCACTTCTGTACCAATAAAATATGTCCACTGTAAGGGAATGAGGTATAGCCCACCCCCACTACAGCTCACATACCTTTTTTTTTTTTTTCTAAAGGTGACCTGAAAGACTTACCTGCCAAGCTCGAGTTAATTTCACTGCAGAAATGGAAATGCAGGGTGCTTGCCTCTGGGAAAGCACAACCACAGGGTGCAGAAACAGCGAAGAGAGGGACCACCACATTCCCTAAGCCCTCCAGTCCTGTGTTTCTCCCGGAGCAATTGATAATCTCACTAACACCTACAAGAGTGTGCAGGAAGCTGCCTTCCTAACACCGCCCTCGGTGTTCGTGATTTTGCAACTCTCTCACCCTTCAAATCTTAGTGCAGCACTGGCAATTAGAAACCTGCACACATCTGGGGCCCAGGATAGGGTGTTTTGTGCATACATTGGGAGCTTCAGCCAGCAAAGGGGACTCTCAGCAGCCTGATCCTCTCTCAGGGGATTTATTTGAATCTGCCAAAACTATCTCCTTGCTCAGTGTGAATCACTGACTCAGGAAGTCACATGGACCCAAGATTCCCAGAATACGAGCTCTGTTCTGGGAAATACCGGGGGTATCTATTCTCCTATTAGCCACAACCTTTAAATAACTACTTTGATCAGAATGCATGACTAGAGAGGACATTATGAAGCTAAGTTGCTACTGCAGTGAGCAGAAAAGAAGAGCAAAAGCCAGCGTTCTTTCTACAGCAAACAGTTCCCTGGGGCCCTTTCCTCATATTGGCTGATTCACAGTTTCAAGACAGCGGCAAAAATTTGGAATACTCTGGGATAAATACAAGGGTCTTGAAAACCCCTTGTTCCAGACCTATGACATAGCTGTCCTAAATCCTTAACCTAATTCCAGGGTTAGCTGAGCCATCAAAGGATATTTTGGATTAAATCTCTCATTTCTTTGCTCCTACCTTAGATAAGAAGCAGAAATTATGGAGTAGGATGCTATATATGGATTTGCCATCTTGTGATGCTAACAAATACAGAGTCAGTTATCACCCAACCTGTCACAAGGAAAAAAGCATCATTTTTGTTACTTCTTATGAATAGTCTTAACAGTAATATTAATAATAGAAGCAGTTAGCTTTTATTATGTTTCAAATACCATTCACGTAACTTTTCATGCATTATCACATTCAATATCCCAAGAATTTTATGAGTTGTGTGTGACTGATATTCTCTGCATTTTAGAAATGAGGATACCTGGTATTGGAGATGCTAAGTAACCTTCCTGCCATCATATGATTCGGAGTGGCTACAGGATTGAAATCCAGACCCATCTAACTTCGGAACAAGTGACTTTAACTACTCTTCTACCACATTGAGTAGACACTCAGAGTGAATGCTAAATCATTTATATATTTCATATTTGAAATCTGTGACCGTACAAGTATAACTCACCTTCAAGTTACTCTTCTGCTATATAAAAAGAGTTTGTTAAAAAATATCATATGCTCATGACCTCCCAAAAAACAACCGAGTTTCTTAAAAGAGGAAACTCCTTTTAAGCACTTTGCACAGCACCTACTTGCTTATAATTCATGTAAATATAAGCTTCCTAAGAATTGTTACATATTTAATAAAATAGACCCACAAATCCACTTAATAAATCATTGTTCTGATATTGAATGTTCTTTAATGTGATTTTTAAAAAAATTCTTAGTAATCACTTATTCTGACTTTTCACTAACTTAGACTTTTCTTGTTATCAAATAATAAAAGTATGCTGGTAGACTTTCCTCAAAGATGTTAGCTTATTAATACTCATAATATCCTAAGGGCACATAGAAAGTACCATTTCCCTCATCTTATCAATATTCAGAAGACCATGCATAGACTCTATGCAGTAGCACATGGTACACAATGTGTGATGTATAATAAACTACGTGGTTCGGAACAGTTCATCATCCATTCAGTGATTCATCACTTACTATGTTCAGTAAGATTGAAACACCATTTTAAAGAGTATAATAATTCACTCTTTAAAGTTGTGTGACTTTGGAATCTAGCAAAACTGGGATCAAATCCAGGTTCTGCAATTTACTAGTGTGTTTGATCCGTTCCAGGAATTAAAAATTACCAAAACCAGTTACTTATAAACTAATAACTATGTTCCTCTGTCAGGTATTGCCTTTTAGACTGTGCTGATTATTTCAGCAGATTATATCAAAGAGTGAAGCATAAGTTATAGATTTAACCATCATGTGGACCAGTTAGCTTCATACAAGTTAGAAAGTGGTTCATTGCCAGACACTGGCTATTTGTACAAGACATATAACATTTGTCTTTGATTAGAAAAATTTGAGGGAGGGTTCTGTGGGGAAGAATATCTCCACTTTGAAGACAGAGACCAACATTTATATACTAAGTCCATAATTTAGGAAAACATGAGGTTTAGTTAAATAAGGCATCTGTCCAGGGGAAGAATAGATGAAGTGCCTTCATGACCCTTTATTAGTTCACTGGAATCCAGGCCCTTTGAGGATTCTTAGGTCCATGTATTTTTGTAGCACATTTCCAGTGTCTCAAATTCCCATGAAAAAAACCTAAATACTTGAGGGTAGGCAATATATCTATAAAAGATTCCCATAAAGCTCAAGAAGGGAAACTGCTGCCTGTTGGAAGAGTAGAGTGGGGAAAGGGATATTAAATCATAAAAATACAAGCAGTAGAAATACCATCAGATAAAGGATGACAACTTGAACTTTCATTAGAGGTTACTGAAATTTTCAAAGTTTATCTTTCTACCTTTTATCTATTGCATTAGGAATGGAATGGTTGCGGGGCGGGGGGGTGAGGGTGGATAACTACTACTTCCTGGCTCCAAAGTCAACTCATAATGGGAGACTGCTATATTTTTCCTATCTGAGAGACATTCTCTTAAAGGAAAAAAAAGTCTTTTTCTACCACGGCTTCATTATCCTCTTTCAATACTCCTAACAGAACAAGGTAAAATATTTTGCAGTTATTTCTCTGCAAATACTCAAAACTGAAAGACAAGGAAAATAATGGAACTCAGAATAGCCAATTATTTATTTTTTTCTTCCCCTTATACCTTAAAAGTAAATAACAATGAATACAGTATAGATTAAAGGTCCTAGAAAATTGCACTTAGTTTTAATAATTTTAGTTTCCCTTTTAAACTGTTAGCATCTTAAGAGAAGGGCCTCTATTCATCTTTGCATTTTTTCCCCAAAAACTTGTTCTACTGTTCCAAAAACAGGGCAATTCAATGGCTAGAGGTAGCACTGACACAAGCAATGAAAACCATGAGAGTGCTGTGGAGTTTCCAAGAATCTAGTCAGATTAGAGGATGTCTCTACAGTGATAGCAAATACAAATTATTGTCAAAAATAGCCAATGAATAGCTAGTTATTAAGGCCCAGCTAAGCATGGATTTACAGGGCAGCATCTAAAAGTTTGAGAGGACTGGTCAGAGCAGTTGAAGCCTGGTACTAAAATAAATGAAAACAGAAGAGTTAAGGCCATTAGAAATAGTAAGACAGAGAGATGGAAAATTCTTTTCCACTAAACCAGAAAACATTAGGGAGAGTCCAGTACCTTGGACAGCTCCCGAGAGCTGAGTCCTTAAGTCTGTCTATAATTAACCATCAAATGATCCATGAGTTATCATACATTTGTCAAGTGTTTTGGTATTTTCAAGACAAATGTACAGACTTCCATTTCAGGGAAGCAGGCATACACTTTCCTATTCCTTCTATTAAGTATGACTAAAACCCCTAGACATTAAATAGAAAATAAACATAAAAGGACTCCAACAAGTGGAAAGAAGGTAGACTGATTAGGGACCTTGGGACCTAGAGGACAACATAGTAGTAAATTCCCTGAGTTTTCTTTTTTATCTCAGACTACATGCTGGAGAAACTAGATATGGAAACACCATAGGGTGCAAATGAAAAAAAAAAAAAAAGAGTCATCAAAAGCCTGCTATCTCTAACCAAACAATCAGGGAAGGTCTAGGAAGGCAGAAAAATTTTACAAAGTAATCACTGTATCCCAGCCAAACACCACAAAAAAAGTATTATCCCACCCCTACCCAGCCCAGCAAAGATCAAGTGGGAAACCTAAACTTCCATCCTTGCCAGGCTGTAATGAGGCATCTTAACTTTCTCACCTGTGTGGTGTGTAGGCCAAGTGGCAGCAAGGACTTTCATCTCTGCCAAGTAATAACAGCCCCCACCCCCTGCACTTGCAGGGTGTCAATTGAGAACACATGTGGAGCCTGGATTTTTTATTCCCATCTGGTAGTAACAAGGCACCACCTTCCACCCCCTCTGGGTTTGTATCAGAGGAGGCCTTTCATCACCCCCTAGAGGTAATGAAGAAACTCCTCCACTACCATCATGGTATTTGTGGAGTCCACTTGGGGAGCAGTAACAAGGCATGCCTACTACTCCCAGCCAGGGAGGTATCAGTGGAGGCCTAGTTAGGTCTCCAAACTCTGTAGAGGAATAACAAGCTCCGTCCTTAGGAATTAATGGCAAATAGGGAACATAAGATTTCTACAAGGACCAGGAAATAGGGGGATAGCTACCTCCCTTTCCCTGACAGTAATGTAAGCCAAAGCCAGGTAAAACAAAAAGTCTGAATAAGACCCAGAGTCTCACACTAATCAAAATGTTCAGATTTCAACTAAAGATCACAAGTCATAGCAAGAACCAAAATGATCTCAACCTGAATGAAAAGAGACATTCAATAGATGCCAACAGAAAGATGACAGAGATATTAGAATTCTGTGACAAAGATATTAAAATAGCCATCATTAAAGTGTTTTAATGAGCAATAATGAACATACTTGAAACAAATGAAACAACAGTCTCGGCAAAGAGATAAAAGTATCAGTAAATAGTATAAATAAGAACAAAATGAAAAAGAGAACAAAATGGATATTTTAGCTTTGAAAAACACAATAACCAAAATTTAAAACTCAATGGAATGGCACAATAGCAGAATGAAGGACACAGAGGGGGAAATTTGGTGAATTGGAAGATAGAACAGGAGAAATTATCTAATCTGAACAACAAAGAGAAAATATGTAGAAAAAATAAATAGAGCCATAAGTACCTGTGGACTATAACAAAAGATTTTATATTTATGCCATTGAAATCCCAGAAGGAGAGAAAAAAGGAGGTGTGGCTAAAAAAGTACTCAAAGAAATAATTGCTTAAAACTTCCCAAACTGGTAGGAGATATCAACGTACAGGCTCAAGAACATAACTGGACTGAGAGTAGATTAAATCTTAAAAAAAAATCCATACCATGACATATACAATAGATTGTGTCCCCCCAAAATTCCTATGTTGAAGTCTCAATCCCCAATATATGACTGTATTTAGAGATAATGCTTTTAGGAGGTAACTAAGATTAAATTAGGTTATAATTCCATAGGATTAGTGGCCTTATAGGAAGAAGAAGAGGTCTCTCTCTATCTCTCTTTTCCATCTGAGCACACAGGAAGAAGGTGGCCATCTGGTAAGAGAGCTCTTACCAGAACCCAACCATCCTGACATCCTGATCTCAGATTTCCAGGCTCCAGAGCCACGAGAAACTTAGTTTCTGTTGCTTAAGCCACCCATTCTATGGTGTTTTGCTATGGCAGCCCAAGCTAAGACATCATAGCAAAATTCTAAAATTAAAGAAAGAAAAATAAATCTTGAAAACAGTTGAAGAATGGCACCATACCAATACTAGAAAAATCACTTAAAGGACAGCGTATTTCTCATCAGAAACCACACAGACCAGAGGAAGTGGCACAACATTTTTCAAATATTGAAAAAGAAAACAGCCATCAGTCTAGAATCAGCCTTTCTTCAAGACTTTATTTTTAAGTAATCTTTACACCCAGCATGGGGCTCAAACTCACTACCCTGAGATCAAGAGTCACATGCTTTACCAACTAAGCCAGCCAGATGCCCCAACCTGGAATCTTTAGTGAAAATGTCCTTCAGGAATTAGGGGGGAAGAACAGAGAGAATAAACAGAAAAAATAAAATAAAATGGTAAACCCAAGACTGAACATATACATAATGACATTAAATATATAAGGTCTAAATATATGAAATAAAAGGAAAAACATGACTGGATAGATTAAAAACATGACTTAACTAAATGCTGTCTATAGGAAATTCACTTTCAATAAAATGATAAAGACAGGCTGAAAGTAAAATGATGGAAAAGCATGTATCATGCAAACATTAATCAAAAGAAAGCAAGAGTGGCTTTATAAATATCAAATAAATTAGACTTCAGAGCAAAAAAAATACCATGTACAAAGACTATTATATAATGAGAAAAGGATCAGTCCCCAAGACACAATTCTAAGTGTGAGTGCACCAAACAACAGAGCTGCAAAATATATGAGGCAAAAACTATTAAAAATGATCAATCCAGGGCAGCCTGGGTGGCTCAGTGGTTTAGCTCTGCCTTCAGCCCAGGGCGTGATCCTGGAGACCCAGGATGGAGTTCCACGTCGGGCTCCCTGCATGGAGCCTGCTTTTCCCTCTGCCTGTGTCTCTGCCTCTTTCTCTCTCTGTCTCTAGTGAATAAATAAATAAAATCTTTAAAAAAATTATCAATCCAATTACAGCTGGAAACCACAACCCCTCTCTCAATAATGGATAGAACAAGTAGCTAGAAAATCACAAGTTTATAGAGTTCAACAGCACCATCAATCAACCATATCTAATCGACATTTATAGAACACCCAATAACAACAGAATACACATTATTTTCAAGTATCCACTAATATATACCAAAATAGCCCACATTCTGGGCTATAAAGCAAACCTCAACAAAAAGTACTAAAATCATAGAGTACATTCATCAACCAAAATGGAATCTAACAGAAAAATAATGGAAAATCCTCCAAAGAATTGTAAACTAAACACGTCTAAATAATACATAAGTCGAAAAAGAATACCTTAAACTGAAGGAAAATAAAAATAGAACATATCAAAATTTTTGACAGAGCTAAAGCAGTGCCAAAAGGGAAATTTATAGCACTAACCGCTTATACAAAAAAAGAAAGAAAGAAAGAAAGAAAGAAAGAAAGAAAGAAAGAAAGAAAGAAAGAAAAAGTTAGTTCACATCTTAAGAACCTAAAAAAAAGAACAAAATAATTTCAAAGCAAGGAGGAGAAAGAAAGACAAGAGTAACAATTAATAAAAATTACAGAGGCAGCCTGGGTGGCTCAGTGGTTTTGCGCTGCCTTCAGCCCAGGGCGTGATCCTAGAGACCAGGGATAGAGTCCCACATCGAGTTCCCTGCATGGAGCCTGCTTCTCCCTCTGCCTGTGTCTCTGCCTCTCTCTCTCTCTCTGCGTGTCTCTCATGAATAAATAAATAAAATATTTAAAGAAATTAAACAGAAAAACAATGTAGAAAATCAATGAAACAAAGAGATGTTTCCTAGAAAAGATCAATAAAATTAGAAAAAATCTCTTACCAAGACTGGCAAAAAGAAAAAAAGAGAAGACATAAACTATCAATCAGGAATGAAACAAAATATCTCTACAGACCTTGTAGACATCAAACAATAAAGGAATATGGAAAACAATTCTACATACATAAATTTGGCAATCACAAATCACCCAGTATGAAGATAATTTGAATAGTCACTTAACTATTAAGGAAAATAAATTAATAATTAAAATACTTTCCAAAATGAAACCTCCAGCCTCAGATGGTTGCACTAGAGAATTCTATCAAAAATTTAAAGAATTAGCACTAATTTTATAGAATACCTTCCTGAAACAGAAGGAACACTGCAATTCATTTTATGAAGTTAACATTATTCTGATACCAAAATGAAATTAAGAAAGTACAAAAAAAGGAATACAACAGATCAATAACCTTCATGAACACAGACACAAAAATCCTTAACAAAATATTAGCAAATGGAATTTAGCCATATATGCAAAGATCTATACACCATGACCAACTGGGATTTATTCCAAGGAGTCAAGATTAATTCAATATTCAAAAATGTATCAGTATAATCTACCAACACAGTTCCTAGACTAACAAAGAAAAAGCCACATAATCTTATCAATCAATGCAGAAAAAGTATTTGACAAAATTTAAAACTATTTCATGATTTTTAAAATAACTCTCAGAAAAATTAGAATAAAGAAAAACTTCCTTCTCTTGATAGAGAACATCTATAAAAACCCTATAGCTAATAATGGTAGATGACTGAATGCTTTCCCCTTAAGACCAAGAACAAGGCAAAGATGTTCTTATTTAACATGGTATTGAAAATTCTTGCCAAGTTAAAATAAGGTGAAGAAAATAAAAAGAAAATGAATACAGAATTGGAGGAAGAAATAAAACTATGCTAATTGCAGATGACATGATTCTCTATAGAAAATCCCAAGGAATACACACACACACACACACATATATCCCTGGAACTAATATGTGAGTTCACACAAGATAAATATACAAAAATCTATTGTATTTCTATATATTAACAATAAAGATGTGGACACCAAAATTAAAAAGACAATGTTATTATACAATGGGAAAAAGACATTCTTTTCAATAAATAGTACTGGGAAAACTGGACATCTACATGTAAAAGAATGAAACTGGACCACTCTCTAATTCTAAACCAAAAAAATAAACTCAAAGTTTATAAAAATCCTAGAAGAGAGCCCAGGCAGTAATTTTTCTGACATCGGCCATAGCAACATTTTTCTAGATATGTCTCCTCAGGCAAGGGAAACAAAAGCAAAAATAAACTATTGGGACTATATCAAAATAAAAGCTTGCACAGTGAAGGAAACCATCAACAAAACAAAGAGGCAATCTACCAAAGAGAAGAACATATTTGCAAATGTTATATCCAAAAAGGTATTAATATCCAAGACATCTAAAGAACTTATTCAACTCAACACCAAAACAACAAATAGTCTGATTGACAAATGGGCAGAGGACCGAAATAGACATTTTTTTCAAAGAAAATATACAGATGGCCAATAGATATATGAAAAGTTGCTCAATATCATTCATCATCGGGGAAATACAAATTAAAACCACAATGAGATATTACCTTAGAGCAATAGAATGGGAAAAATCAAAATGACAAGAAATAGTAAGTGTTGGCAAGGATGTGGAGAAAAAAGAACCCTCCTGGGAAACGAACTAGGGGTGGTAGAAGGGGAGGAGGGGGGGTGGGAGTGAATGGGTGATGGGCACTGGGGGTTATTCTGTATGTTAGTAAATTGAACACCAATAAAAAATAAATTAAAAAAAAAAGAACCCTCATACACTGTTGGAGGAAATGTAAATCAGTATAGCCACTGTGGAAAACAGTATAGAGGTTCCTCAAAAAATTAAAAATAGAAATATCAAATGAACCAATAATTCCACTACTGGGTAGTTTACCCCAAGAAAATGAAAACATTAATTGAAAAAGATATTATACACTCCCAAGTTTATTGCAGCACTATTTATAATAACCAAGATATAGAAGCAACCTAAATGTCCATCAATAGACAATGGTTAAGGAAGATGTGGTGTGTGTGTGTGTGTGTGTGTGTGTGTGTGTGTATACAATGGAATATTATGTAGCCATTTAAAAAGGATGAGGTCATGCCACTTGAGACAACATGAATGGACATACGGGGTATTATGCTAAGTGAAATAAGTCAGACTGAGAAAGACAAATGCCATATGATTCCACTCATAAATGGAACTTTTAAAAATCCCAAATGAATAAACAAACGAAAATCAGAATCAGACTTATAGATGCAGAGAACAAACTAATGGTTGCCAGAAGGGAGGGGGAGAAGGGGCTGGGCAAAATAGGTAAAGGGGAAAAAGAGAGATATAGGCTTCCAGTTATAGAATTGATAAGTCACATGAATAAAAGGCACTACATAAGAAATACAGTCAACAATACTGAAATAGTGATAAAATGGGATAGATGATAGCTATATTTGCAGTGAACATAGCATAATATATAAATTTGTCAAATTACTAAGTTGTACAACTGAAACTAATGTAACATTGTGTGTCAACTACACACAAATAAAAAAATACCATTTACAATTGCTCAAAAAAATAAGTACTTACCTATGAATCTAATAGGACTTAAATACAAAAAACTATACAATATTAAAGAAAAAAATCAAAAAGTTCCTAGTAAGTAGACATATAATATTTGTAAATTGGAAAACCTGACATAGTAAAGATTTTAATTCTCTTCAATTGATATACGGATTTAATATGACTTCTGTCCAAATCCTAGCAAGATTTTTTTGTAGATATAACCAAGATTATTTTAAAGTTTATATGGAAATGAAAAGGAGCTAGAATAGCTAAAAGAATATTGAAAAAAAGTGAAGTGGGAGGAATTAATCTATCCAATTTCAAAACTTATATAGCTACTATAATCAAGTGTATGGTATTGGTGGAGGAATCGACATATAGACCAATGGAACAGAATAGAGAACCCATAAATAGACCTACACAAATATGTTCAACCAATTTTTTACCAAGATGCAAAAGCAATTCAAAGTAGGAAAAATAGTCTTTTCAACAAATGGAGCTAAAACAATTATACATCCATATGTTAAGGCAAAAACTGAACCTTGACTTAAGTCTCATACTCTATATAAAAATTATCTCAAAATGGATTATAGACTTAAAAGTATAATGTAAAAGTATAGCAATTTTTAGCAAAAAAAAACATAAGAGAAAAATCTTCAGAATATAGGGCTCTGCAAATAGTTTAGACTTAGACACCAAAGGCACAACTTGTAAAAGGAAAACTTGATAAATTGGTCTTCATCAAAATTATAAATTCTTGCTCTGTAAAAGACCACAGATAGAGGATGAAAAGACAAACTAGAGAGGGAGAAAATATTTGCAAACTATATATCTAACAAAGAACTAGTATCTAGAATATGTAAAGAAATCTCAAAACTCAATAGTAAAAGAAAATCCATTTGGAAAAACAGACTAAAGATCTGAAGAAATATTTCATCAAGGAGGATATACAAATAATTAAGCATTTGAAAAGATGTTCAACATCATTAGCGATTAGGGAAATGCAAATTAAAACAACAATGAGATATTACTACACATCTATCAGAATGGCTAAATTAAAAAATAGTGACAACATCATGCCAACAAAGATGTAAAGAAAATGGAGATGTAAAACCACTCAGCTTTGGAAAACACTTTGGCTCTTTCATAAAAACCTAAATATGTAACTACCTAGCAATTGTACTACTGAGTATTATTCCAGCAAAGTGAAAATGTGTATTCACATAAAAGTCTGTACTTTTTATAGCAGCTTTTGGAAATGATCCAGATATCCTTCAATAGGTAAATGGTTAAATAAACTGTGGTATATATTTTGCTGAGTGGATAAAGCTAATCCCAAAACTTGCATGATATATTTTCCTATTTAGCATTCTTGAAATGGCAATATTATACAAATAGAAAACAGATTAGTTCTGCATTAGAGATTAGTTGCCAGGGTTTAAGTGGGGGTGGAGTTGTGGGATTTTGACTATGTAAGGGTAACCTGAAGAATCCCTTTGGTGATGGAAATATTCTGTGACTTGACTACTATCAATGTCAACATCCTGGCTGTAATATTGAAGAATAGTTTTGCAAGATGTTGCCATAGGGAGTAACTATGCAAAGGTAATCAGGATCTCTGTATTATTTCCTACAATTGCATGGAAATATACAATCATCTCAAAATAATACGTTTACTTTTTAAAAAGTGTGAGAAAAAGTTCACATTTATTCTCTGATTAATTTACTGGTTGGGTCTTTTTCCTGTCACTCTCTGGATGAAAAATAAGTCTTGTTCCTGTTTACAAGGCATAATCATTGAAGAATGGTCTTCTTTTTCCTAGTAGATTAGTAAAAATTTTAGAATTGAGAAGCAGAACTTCTCTCTTCTGATTCACTGCCATGCCTTTGATTCTTAAAAATAATACTAATTGAATCTCCCTTTTCCTCCCTCTACAATACTCTAGGAATTATAATTATTTTTTCAGTAAATAAAAGTGCTTTAATATTTAGCTTCACTCTTTCCAAATGTGAATCATCCCTCCCCTTCTTAGTTCAAACCTGGGTTATCATATTTAGCAAAATATTCTTTTATCCTAGGGGTGCCTGGGTGGTTCAGTTGGTTAAGTGACAGACTTCAGCTCAGGTCATGATCTCAGGGTCCTGAGATGAAGCCCCCACATTGGGGTCCCTGCTCAGCGGCATGTCTGCTTATCCCTCTGCCCCACCCCTGCTGTGCTCACTCTCTCTAATAAGTAAATAAAACCTTTTTAAAAAACATTCTTTTATCCTCTGTGATGCACTTCTGGTCTGGAGGAGAGAGTACACAAAGTATGCCCAACAAACTCTCAAAGAGGTACTGGCATTAAACACTTATTAGATTTCTCTAGATTCAAGGTCTTGGGCAATTCACTAATGGAGATGACTGCTTTTTTCCAGATTTATCCTTGTTTGTAAAATAACAAGACTACAGGAGATAATAATAATAGACAATCCAAAATAATACAAGAGATGATGATGATGATGATGATGATGACAACAACAAATGATAACAACAACAAATAATAGAGAACATTTTCTGAGCACTTATGTGTGGAGCATCACATTAAGTGATTTATATCATGTCACTTAATCTTCACCACATTTCAAAATGGTAGATGCTATTATCATCCTCATTTGACAGGCTCATTAAGGCATAGAGAGTTGAATTAACCTTCCCAAGGACATAACCAGGATGGATGGAATAGCATAGATTCACATCTAGACCCTCTGACCCTAAAGCCTACAGTCTTAGCTACAACTCTAGAGTTTAAGCTTCTTCCAAACTCTATAATTCCTTCTGTTAGAGATATCATGGGATGGAATTTCTACACTGGGTAGGAGGTTAGTCTCTACGAGCTCTTACCTACTCTTAGGGTTTCTGATCTCTGACAAAGTGTGCATGCATCACAATAATAGCCAATGGCAGAAGTAAGAGTACATGCATATCATTGAGTACAGATACTCAACCATGCCAAACCTCATAACTGTTATATACCCACAGTGGAGCCCTGGATACCTAAACCATGCCCAGTCTCTCCTACATATTTTGACATATTTGTTATCCAATGACTTTTTCTAAGACCAAATTTCTCTTGAAAGATTGTCATCAAACCACATTTCTTGTTATTGGGTCTTTGTAACACTCTTGTTCTTATTCCTGTTCTATTGGTCTCTCTTTTCCTCTTTGTTTACATTCACTCTTTTCTCTCTCTTTGCTTCCCTATCTACTCAATTTCTGCCTTTTGGTAATCCTTGCACAGAATAAAGAAAAGAAATTTATAATTATTATAATATATAATTTATAATTCTGATGAAGACCAATTTATCATTCCTCTTTAGGTTGGAGAAATCACACCCCATCTTTACATTCCAAGAAGATGAAAAATAATACTCAAAAAATTACTTTTAGTCTTGGTTCTTGTGCAAATATTTATTTTTGCATCAACATGAGCCAATATATTTTTTCTTTACATCACTCTGAGACATACCACCTTTAAAAAAAAATCCTTTTCTTTTTTACTTTCTTTCTTTTTGTGTGTATGTGTGTGTATGTAGACATACGCATACTCAAATGTGCATGTGCACACAGAACTTTTTAGGTGCTTCTGTCAGCCTCTCGTGGAACTCTGACCAGTTACAACAATCTTTCATAGCATGCTGCTAAGTGCATAAAAGCCCATTCCAGACCACACAAAGAGAAGGCTGGCACTTCCCACTGAGATAAGCCAGAGTTTCAAAACTGTCATAAAAATAAACAACCAAACAGAGGCTTGTGTATTGTGTCCTGGTGGAGATATTGCTATTCAATTTTAAAAATACATAGAGAGCCCACTTTGATACTCCTTAAGCACTCCATGAACAACACATGGCCCACACAGGTCACAGAGAAGGGTCATGCAGGATCATTTCATTACACTCATGCATCTGAAGAACTGTCCATCTAAGTGACTCTTGCTGCCTTTCATGAGCTCATATCTCTTGTTCCTCCCATCAAACACCTCCAACCCTCCCACCTTGGGCCCTCAGCTAATCCAGACATATAATCAACTTCTGCATGCCTGGGCAAATGGAGAGGGACAGTGATGAGCTCATTAGAGCAAGGGATTATCTAAAATACTTCACCAGCTATGAAATGATCTTTCAAGCAGTTGATCTACATGGCAGTGTTTGTTTTGTTAGATTAGCATTGGATATTGATACCCCCTAAAGAAGTGTCCTGGGTTGTAGAGAGAAGTCAGACTGGGAAGAAATGCTCTGTCGATATGGCATTACATATAACTAATGAGAAGACTAACTGCAGACAGCAGAAATTCAGCTCTATCTTGATTTCACCTTACTAAAAAAGCAAAAGCAGAGCAAAAAGCAAAAGTCCTACTTGGAACCTGTGATATGTCCTAAGAAGTAGGGTCCTGTGACATAGTTTTCCTATCCACTTGAATTCATATCCCAAGATAGACCAGGAGCCAGAAAACTTCCTGTGAAGGGTCAGACAGTAAATATTTTAGGTGGCTTTGTGTTTCAAGCAATCTCTGTCACAATTATTGAACTTTGCCATTATAGGATGGGATACAATAGACAATATGTACACAAATTAGTGGGGCTGTGTTCAAGTAAAACTTCAACAAAAAACAGGTGGTGGGCTACTTTAGGATTAGTTTAAGAACCCTTGCTCTAGATGTTCATTGGCAAAGTCCCATGAGCCCTTACATTTTTTAAAGAGTATATATAAAAATAAAGAATAATAAAGGAGTATTTGCTCTGCTGGGTATTAGTCTTTAGTCTGTACTATAAACAACTAAAACAGGATAAAACTGGCACAAGTATTGTTGAAAGATTAATTGAGCACAATAGAAAGCCTCATATGTATAAGAACTTGAAAAAAATTGAAAAACAAAATAAATAATTCAGTTTAGTACTTTATGCCAAAAACAAATTTCAAAAGGTTAAAAAGAAAGTTAAGAAACAATAAGAAAATGCAAATAAATATTTACCTAGCCTTTGGGGAAAGTTTTCCTGAATACAGAAAAAGCAACTGGAGAAATTATAAAAGGAAAAAATATCAATAGTTTTTGCCACAGAGGGGATCCCTGGGTGGCTCAACGGTTTAGCGCCTGCCTTCAGCCCAAGGAGTGATCCTAGAGACCTGGGATCAAGTCCCGCGTCGGGCTTCCTGCATGGAGCCTGCTTCTCCCTCTGCCTGTGTCTCTGCCTCTCTCTCTGTGTGTCTCTCATGAATAAATAAATAAAGTATTAAAAAAAAAAGCTTTTGCCATGGAAATATTTTTGCCCCTCAAAGAGCATCATAAAATTAAGAAGTAAACTTGAAAAAATATTTGCCTTACCAAGTGATAATAGTAATCAATAAAAAGTCCATCAAAATAATAAGGGAAAAACTTAAATCTTCAATATAAAAATAATAGGTCTGTGACACAAACATTTCAAGAACAGTAAAAGAATGAGAAAAAGTTCAAGTCACTAATAATAAAAATTATTATTAATCACAAACATTTCAAGAACAGTAAAAGAATGAGAAAAAGTTCAAGTCACTAATAATAAGAATACACTAATAATAAAAATTATTATTCTTATTATTAGGAAAATATACTCCTAAATACGATGAGGGTTTACTGAGGCAGGCATTGGCTCCCATCCTCTGCAGGTGAGTTAAGAGTGGAATTGACAATCTCTCTGGAAGGCAGTGTTTTGATATGTATTAAGAATTTAAACATTTTTGTACAATTCAACTGAAATAATCTCACTGCAAGGACTTATGCCAAAAAGGCCAAAGAGCTATGTGCCCAGATGCACATCATAGCATTATTTATATTTTTTAAAAAGTTGATTTCTATGAAAAAAATGACTAAAGTATGGTGTATTAATGCTAAAGAATATTATTCAACCATTAAAATTATATTTTCTAAAAAATTTAATGACTGGGAAGAAAAACATTAAGAAGTATATACAGAAAAAAAAAAGAGAAATATATACAGCAAATTACAGCTGTATATATAGGAGTTATTTCTGGGTTGAGGGGTTAGGGATCATTTTTACTTCTTTTATAATTCTCTATATTTTCTAAATGTTCTACACCAAAGCCAGCAATTCTATAAAGGATTAGACAGTAAATATTTTAGTTTGTGGGCCACAGGATCTCTATCATTATGACTCAACTCTGCCACTGTAGAGCAAAAGCAGCCAGGAACAAAAGCAGCAGAGTGGATCTTGTAAGTTCTTATCACAAGAAAAAAAAATAGTGGTGCCTGGTTGGCTGAGTCAGTAGAGCATGTAACTCCTGATCCTGGAATCATGAGCTGGATATTGAACTTACTTTGAAAAAAAAAAAAAAAAAGGAAAAAGGAAAAGAAACAAATTGTGACTATGTACGGTGATGGAGATTAACTGGATTTATTGTGGTGATCATCTTGCAATATATACAAATACTGAATCATTACTTTGTGCATGAGGCTGATACAATGTAATGTCAATTATACTTCAATTTTAAAAAAAGCAGCTAAAAACAAGATGAAAACAAATAGGCATGGTTTGTGTTCCAAAAAACTTTATTTATAGTAATAGGCAGAGGTCCAAATTTTACCTTTTACTACTCTTTTATCAGAACTCTCCCTCTTCTCTTGACCTCCAAACTTCAGGATCACTGGTACAAGATTGCTTACAAATTGGTTTCCAACTGTGACTAATGCAATGATTCACAACATTCCTCTGTTCTATTTTAATGTGGCTAGCATATACCAAATAAACCCAAGTATAGTGGAAAGAGCCCTACACTTGGGAATCAGAAACCCAAAGTATAAATCTTGGCTAACCACTACTGGCTAGGCGATTTTAGGCACACACTTAATTTTCTTCACCTGTAAAATAACAATTATTGGATTTGTCCCACCCAGTCAATTATTCAATGAGGTCATATGTGAGAGTATTTGGCCCTGGCTGACACTCATTGGAGATCATGGTATTTTCATTTGAAAGGCACTAGAATGAGCTTTATTTGGGGAGTCCATTATACTTTGATGAAGAGAGAGGCTGTTGCAGACATCAAGTGGAAAAGTCCTGGAAACCTTCTACTCTGCCCAAATTGTGTAACTATCAACTGTCCTCAGAATACAGCTTTGGCTATGAAATCCATATGTTGACTGCTTTTTACAGAACAGGACAAATAATTTTATCAGCAATAAAATACATAAGACTATATGATAGGTGTACCTGGGTGGCTCAGTGCTTGAGCATCTGCACTCAGCTGACTGTGATCCTGGGGTCCTAGGATCGAGTGTCACATCAGACTCCCCGTGGGGAGCCTGCTTCTCCCTCTGCCTACATCCCTGCCTCTCTCTGTTTGTCTCTCATGAATAAATAAATAAAATCTTTTTTAAAAAAATAGACTATATGATAAACATTAACACCATAGGAAAGTAGATGGCAGCTGACAGGCACTCTCCACATCACTATTTGAGAGCCCTTATTGTGTCAGAGATGTTTTGAGAGAAGGTAGAATGGGAGTGATGTGGATGAAAGATGCAAAAGACTAGTCTGTCAAAGAATTTCTCAGAAACATACTGTTCGTAACTGATCACCTTGATTCCCAGAAGAGAAGCCATTTCAGCCACATCTCAGCCAGGAGCCTCCATCCCTACAAGTGATTACACTGCACATGCAACCAAGGCTTTAGACTCAGGCAGTTAATTCCACAATACAGACACTCCAACAACCTTATGGTCAGTATTATCAAGACCCCTGTGGAATAGAGAAAAGATTCCGAGAGGCTAAGTCACTTAAGGTCATTTCAAGGTCATATGAGAACTTCTGGTTGAATGTTTTTCCTATTAGATAATCAAGATAATCGTCTGCCCCATAACCTCACTCCTAGCATAAGTTTAAAAGGAGTTCATGAAGCTAGCCAATGGAATTTTCCTTCAGTATTTAGAAAGGACTTAAAGAAGAAAATGCTGTTTTATTGACATTTATTATACCTAAAGCACTGAATTGGTACTGGGACCTGGGGGTGAACATAACAGAGAAACTAAAAAAAGACAGTGTAATCCAGTCATCATGTCTAAGGGGTATAGCAAAAGTAGTACTGTCCTTATTTTGTATTTTATTTTATTTATTTATTTATTTAAGTAGTCTTTAGAATCCAAAGTTCAGGATTCAAGTTCTGGTGCTTCCATTTACTAGCTTTCTGATGTTGGTCACTTATATATTCTAGCCTTTAGTGTGTTCATCCATAAAGTGAGGATAGCCATTTCTATCTTGCAGGTAAGTAAGAATCACAAAAGATAAGCACAAATGTGTTCTGTAAACAAATATAAGGCATTGTCATCCTAGGCAAAAACATGAGCTCTGACATTAAACTAAGGGCCATGGAAAACCATAACATGAGACTTCTAGTTCTCTGGGTGAACTAGAAGTTCTATATTTTCCCACCTTCCTATGCTTCCCTCCACCATAGTCATAAAGGAACATTCATCACAGGGGCCATCCTGAAGCCAGCTACATGTGACTGCTTGGTGCTGGGTTTAAAGCTATGACCACTGAGACTATGAAACAACTTTGGAAAACAAACTTTAAAATTGATTTTTTCTTTGCCTTTATCTATCTCCTTTAAATTACAACAAAGAGAAGAAGAGGAAGAAAAAGACAATTTTAAGGCAAAACACTCAATTAACTTTGAAAATCAAACATAATAAACTGAATATAGATCTGTCTGACTACTGTAACCATTTCTGTCTGCCTCCATCTATCTATCCATCTATTATCCTCCATCTCCCTTAAGGAGACAGTCAGATACTGAAAGTGAGACTTTTTTCTTTTTATTTTGCTGGTGAAGTTAAACTTAATTACCCTAGAGTTCCTCATAGGGGAGAAAAAGGGATAAAATGCAGAGGAGTTTTCTTTAGTTGTTCTTCCCCTCCTTCATTTTCAAGGGAGCTAAAGGTAAAGATGTGCTTTAATAATAATTGCCACAGATCATCCTGGAGGCTTAGCCTTGACCTTGGGATCTGATAGCATTTGTCAAGCACTCCTTATGGGTATAATTAAACCAAAACTATAGTAAATGAAAGGGACAAAGAATGTCTTACCTTCTAGGCCTTACAAGATAGTAGACCTAAGATATGGTACCAAGAAATAAGGAGATTAATTCTTAGATATCTGAAGTTTAACCTGTCACCAATCTACACATTTCCACTGAACCAGTCATTAATATCCACAGGGTGAATCCCTTCCCATGTGGTTGACATGAAGAATGGCCACCAGTTGCCTCATACATAGAATATTTTCCAGTCATTGGTCTTAGATTCCTGGAGGAATAAGACAGATTCATCATACAAAGGGGTAAGAGGGCCTCCTTTGTAAGTGCAGGAAATGTGGGTTCTTAAATTTATAACTGTGCTGGCTCATTGAGTTTAAAGTCAATAAAATGCTATTTTTTAGCAATATTAATTTCAATTTTTGTGCTGACTTAATAATCTTTTTAATTAACTTAATTAGTTTTGAATGAAATGTGTTCATTCTTAATAACTTTTTATAATTAGTAAAGTTATATACATGTGTGTTGCTCAAAGTTCAGAAAATAGGGAGAAGTAAAATATACAGATCAAAATTGTCCCAAAGCATCCCCTATTAGCATTTTGCCTTCTTTCCTTTCCTTCTATTGTATTTTTTTCTATGTGTGGGTGAAACTATATGCTATATGTGTATGGTATGGTATACATACATACACATATATGGTATATATAAATTTTTTAGGAGAGAAGTCCTAGTTTGACTAGAACCAAATTTCTTTACAGTTCTTTAGCAGATTCCTCTGGTCAGTTTGCATATGAAACAACCATTAGCCAAAAGACTGACAAGTAAACAGAAAATATTGGGGCTTCTATAATGTTTTATTTTCCTGGTTTACATTTTTGAAAATGATAGAAAATCAATTTTAATCAAATTGCCTAATTTGACAAATGCCAAACCAAGATAACCAAAGTTTTAACCTACCTCTCCAAGAGTTGGTACTGACAAATACATGTACAATTCTCAGCATCTTAAATCCTGGAACTATGGAATCACCGAACGTTATATTTGAAAGAGATTTGAGCAACTGCAGAATCCAGCAATTTTCAAACTGTGCTTCACGGAACTCTGGAGGATCCTTAGAGTAGACCAAGAGTTTTCAGGGCTTGGCAGTGTAAGAGGATGCAGGATGGGGAATGGGGGGGGGGGGTTGAGCAAAGTTTTCTCCTTCCACTCTCACCTCCCGCAACCAGGCCAGGTCTACTTTTACATGCTGTACATCTTGGGTATCAAAATAAGATTTCATTGAATAAAACTGGTTAACTCTTTAAAAAAATAAAAGTTGAAAATTGCTGGTATGGTCCAGATCTTTCGTGTTACAGATGAATAAACTGAAAGTCATGGATATGAAATTGCTTCCAAAGTCATACAGCTAGTTAATATCAGAGCATATGATATTTGTCATTTGGAAGATATAGCTCTGCAATACTACATATCTTCCTCATGTTGGAGGAAATCCTTATAATGTGTAGTATGCTATGAAAGCAGACCTGAGAATAATATCCCTTTTCCAATGCTCAAGCAGCCAAGGCATGGATGCATGACATAGACTCAACAAATTGGATGCTCTGCACCCAATTCTAAATCTAATTCTCAGATATATCCAGCATAGCAGAGGCCTGGTCAGATTGTTCCTGCTGTATAGTCCTCTAAAACCCCCTTGGCTCCTACCTGTTTGTTTTTTTTTAAGATTTTATTTATTTATTAGAGACACAGAGAGTGAGAGAGAGGGGCATAGACACAGGCAGAGGGAGAAGCAGGTTCCATGCAGGGAGCCTGATGTGGGACTCGATCCCGGGTCTCCAGGACACGCCCTGGACTGAAGGCGACGCTAAACCGCTGAGCCAGTGGGGCTGCCCCTACATGTTTTTAATACCTGCTCCTCTAGGCACCCAGTGATCCAAGTGATTGTCCTCTTCCAATAAATAAATGTTTAGTTTGAGACAGCACTTCCTAATATATAGAATGTGTGCTAGAACACACATTACTGATCCTTACTGTTAATCTACTTCTCTTTCCTCTGTACCATAGTGCCTCTCTATTAAGTCATTGGTTTTTTGCTATGTAGATACCATGCAGAATAAAACATTACTCTAGGTTAAGAAAAATGTACCCCCACTAGGAAAGACTCCTTATCATGGGATTTTATAAGCTCAAGATACTAAAATCTTTTTAGCTGAGAAGTTAGTGAAAGATGAGAATTAATATTTGCTAAGTACCTACTATGTGCCAGGCATCATATTCTACCCTATCTGCCTCTAGCAGGTAGATATTATGGTCATTACTTTACTGATGAGGGAAATTAACCCTAAGAGTCACAAATTCATTAGTTGTAGAGTCAGGAATACAACTTAAGACTAAGACTACTGGCCTCAAAGTGAAGAGATTTAAATTTATATGTTTTACCAGACTTTACATTGTAGAATATTTGTCTCCTAAAACAGATTATTTCATCTACTATAGAGATCCTATGAAGAAATCCTAAAAGAGATCTTATCAAGAAATTCCAGGTTTTTCTAGATCAACTCATTCCAAACCACTTCTCTAATTTAGATTAGATACAAGATAGATAAATAGATATGATTAGATTTTAAAAATATGGCAACAACAGAGTGATTTATTCTCCAGGTATTTCTCTACATTGATTTTAAACCACATGGAGCTTTTTTAGGTACCATCATGCAGGAGGCTTACCACTGGGGCCATCTTTCCCCAACAGCTAACTCCACATCCCATTACTCATGTTCATTCTGTTTTCCATAAGTAAATAAGCATGGCTGGAGGAGATTGTGAACAAATCTTGGCAGAGCAACCTGATGAAGTAAAGACATGGTGCCAAAAGTGGCCTCCAGTCACTCACAGTTTGCTCCAAGCACAGATGTCTACTCTCAGATACCAGACACCTAAGGGCAGAGCCTGGCCTCCAATTCACATGTAGGAGGGTTATCCAGGGCAGAGTCTGGCACATGGCACCCTTTACTGGAAGGAATTTGATTAATCATTCTCATTACCTTTCAATTCCATGCACCTGAGCTCCTTCACCCTCTGCCCAGAACCAGCAGTCAGTGGCTTAAATGACACATGAACATCCAGATTGACCATATAAGCAGATAGAGATAGGGTCACCCACTCCCCTTCTGCAAAGTGCTCTTAGGTCAGAGAGATCATCCAGATCATGCAGCACTTCATCATATCTCTCTATCTAGTCTCAGGGCGCCAGGAGACAATGTCTCCATCTGTATCCTAAGCACTATTACCTTAGAATTCTAGGTATAAGTTGAAAATAAGGAGGGAGAATAGGGGCTTCCTCAGAAACAACTTTCTCATTACTAGGAAAAGGTAACTATGGCTACATCCCAATAGAAAAACAAATGAAAGGGTCTGCAAGGCAAGCAATATTCACTATTGTTAGTATATATACATTTGGTCATTTCTCTTTGACTCTCCTATTTACATACACATACTTCAGTCTCCTCCCAGGGTTAACTGTAACTACAAGATTTTCTAACATTGACTTGTAACCCTTAGAAAGCTGGATCTTAAAGCAATGGCTCAGCCTCATTGTAATATTATATTTAAACAATACATAAATTTTTGAAGTTCTTGAAAACAAGAAGGGCCACCCAAATACGTTGCAAAATGTATCATGAACAAAGCCCCTGTTTTTTACTTTCATGTATTTCCTGGTGGTTCTGGAGTATTTCCATCCACCAGTCCACAAATTTTTCTTTATCCCTCCCATTCATGCTCTCATTCAGTGAAATGTAAGTCCACATCCTTTGACCATTTTGCTAATAAGTTTGTTGGTTTTTCTGGATTTTTGCTGTTGAGTTTTAAGAGCTCTTTCTACTTTCATGGTTTTTTTACTATTGAGTTTTCAGTTTTCTAGATACTAATATTCTGCCAGATGTGGTTTGAAAATATTTTTACCCACTCTATATCTTGTCTTTTCATCCTCTTAATAGCATTCTTCACAGAGCAAAAGTTTTTAATTTTTCTGAAGCTTGATTTATTAATTTTTTCTCTTAGGGATTGTGCTTTTGGTATCAAGTCTAAGAATGTTTTGTCTAGCACTTAGATCCCAAAGAAAATTTCCTACTTTTTTCTAAAAGTTTTATACTTTTACCTTTTACAAATATGCCTATGATCCATTTTAAGCTAATTTTTGTATAAGTTAAGAGACTGAAGTTTCATTTTTTTTCTCCCTATGGATATCAAATTGCTCCAGCACCATTTGTTGAAAAGACTACCTTTCCTCCATTAAATTGCCTGTGCACTTTTTAAAATAATCAGTTGAGCATATTAGTATGGCTCTGTTTCTGGGTTCTCTACTCTGTCCCATTGATCTGTCCTTCCACCAATACCACAGTCTTAATTATTGTATCTATATAGTAAGTCTTAAAATTGAGTAGGCTTATTCCTTCCATTTTGTTATTCTTTTTCAAAATCATCTTAGCCATTCTAATTGTTTCTATTTTCCATATAAGTTTTACAATAATTAATTTTGTTATGAAAAATCTTGCTGAGATTTTTGATAGAAATTGTATTAAACCTGCATATTAGTTTCTGTGCTGCTCTCATAAATTACCACAACATTGGTGGCACAAAATAACAGAAACTTGTGCTCTCACAATTCTGGAGATGAGAAGTCTGAAACCAAGGCATCAGCAGGGTTGTACTCCCTCTGGATGCTCTAGGGGAGAATATCTCCTTGACTCTTCCAGCTCTGGCACTAGTGGCATCCGTGGCTTTTGGCGGCATCTCTCTCTGCTCCATCTTCATTGTCTTTCTTCCCTGTGTCTGTGTTCTCCTCTGTATCTTACAAGAATCTTGTCACTGGTGTTATACTCACCTTGATAACTCAGAATGATTTCCTCATATGAAGATCCTTAATTAATTCTTCAAAGACTCTTTTTCTCAAATAATATTCACAGGTTTCAGAGATTAAGATCTAGATATATCATTGGAAGGGCCACAATTCAACCCACTACAAACTGGATTTGGGAAGAGCTGACATCTTTACTATACTGAGTCTTCCAATCCATGACACATTATGGCTCTCCACTTATTTAGATCTTCTTTTATTTCTTTTATCAGCATTGTCTAGTTTTCAGCATACAAGTCATTCATATGCCCTTTTAGATTTATACCTAAGTATTTCATTTCTTGAGCAATTATAAATGGTATATTTTCAATTTCAATGTTCATGTGTTTATTGCTAATATATATAAATACAATTGATTTTTGCATGTTTATTGTTTCCTATGACACTGATGAACTTACTTATTAGTTCTAGAAGACGTGTAGATTTTTTGGTATCATTGTGGCCCTTCAAATAGGGAAAGCTTTGTTTCTTCCTTTTCAATTTCTATGTCCTTTATTCCTTTTCTTGCCTTATTGCATTTGCTACAACTTCAGTGCTATGTTGAATAAGAGTAATGACAGCAGAAATCCTTGGCTTGTTCCTGATCCCAGGGGAAAGCATTTAGTCATTCATCATTAAGCATGTTAGCTTTAGGTGTTTGGTAGAAGCTCCTTACCAAGTTAAGGAAGTTCCCTTGTATTCATATTTTTCTGAGAGTTTTTATCATGAATAGGTGTTGAATTTTGTTAAATGCTCTCTGCATCAATTGATATGCTCATGTGATTTTTTTTTTCCTTCTTCAGCCTATTACTACAGATTACATCGAGTGAATTTCCAATATTGAACCAGTTTTGCATCTCTTGCACTCCATTTGTTTATGGTGTAAACTTCTTTTTATATATTGCTGAATGATACATGCTAAAATTTTATCAAAGATTTTTTTATTACATTCATAAAAGATACTGTTCTGTAGTTTTCTCTTTCGTTGTATGCTATCTTTGGTTTTGGTATTGAGGTAATACTAACTTCATAAAGTAAATTGGGGAGTAATCTCTCCTTTTCTATTTTCTTAAAGATAGTGTATATGATTGCTGTTAATTCTTCTGTTTGGTAGAATACTCCAGTGCAACCATCTAAACCTGAAGATTTCTTTTGGGGGGATTTTTTAAATTATAGATTCAATTTTCTTAATAGTTTTATGACTATTCATATTATCAATTTAATATTGGCTGAGTTGCAGTAGACTGTGTTTTTTAAGGAATTAGTTTTCTCCTAAGTTGTCAAATTTATGTGTGTAGGCTTAATTTGTAGTATTCTCATTTGTTCTCTATAATACCTTTTGTTGTCTACTGTGTCCATAATCTTTTCTTTTTTTTTAAGATTTATTTATTTATTTATGATAGACATAGAGAGAGGGGGGCAGGAGGCAGAGACACAGGAGGAGGGAGAAGCAGGCTCCATGCCGGGAGCCCGATGTGGGACTCGATTCTGGGACTCCAGGATTGCGCCCTGGGCCAAAGGCAGGCGCTAAACCGCTGAGCCACCCAGGGAACCCCAGTCTTTCTATTTTATTTTTGATATTTTTAATTTGTGCCTTCCTTTTTTTTTAATCAGTCAAGTTGATAAAATAGAAGCTTGTCAATTTTGTTGATCTTCTCAAGGAACCATCTCCCCCTTCTTGCCCACTGATTCTCTAGATTATTTTTCGGTTTTCAACTTCATTGATTTTGCTCTTTATTCTTTCTTATTCTTGTTCTGGATTTAGTTTACTATTCATTCTATAGATTCTAGGTTATTATAGATTGTAATAGACTCAAGACTTTTCTTCCTTTCTAACATATGCATTTAGTTCTCAGCCTCTCCACATTGCTTTGGCTGTGCCCTATGAGTTTTTATATATTGTATTTTTATTTCCAGTTTAATGCACTGATTTCTTAAAACTTCCTCTTTGACTCATGGGCTATTTAGAAGTATATTGTTTAGTTTACAAGTTTTAGGAGAATTTCCTGGGCTATTTAGAAGTATATTGTTTAGTTTACAAGTTTTAGGAGAATTTCCTGTTACCTCCCTGTTATTGATTTCCAGTTTGACTCTATTTTGGTTTGTAAACACACTGTATGATTTTAATTCTTTTTTTTAAGATTTTTATTTATTCATTCATGAGAGACACAGAGAGAGGGAGAGAAGCAGAGACACAGGCAGAGGGAGAAGCAGGCTCCATGCAAGGAGTCCGATATGGGATTCGACCCTGGGACTCCAGGATCATGCCCTGGGCCGAAGGCAGGCACCAAACCACTGAGCCACTGAGGGATCCCTGATTTTAATTCTTTTAAATTTGTTGAGTTTTGTTTTCTGGTCCAGAATGTAATCTATATTGGCATATGTTCTACGGATGATTGGGGGGGGGGGTGAGAGAGAAATGATCTTTCTGCTGTTGTTGAATGGAATGTTCTATAAATGTCAAATTATATCCTATTGGTTGATGGTGTTGTTTAGTTTTACTATGTTATTATGAACTAGATTTTGTCCCCACACTTCTCCCATACCCACCCCCCACAAAAATCATATACTGAAGCCCTACCCCTAATATGATTAGATTTGGAAATAAGACCTTTAAAGAGATAATTAAGGTTAAATGAGATCATAAAGGTGGGCTCTAATCCAATAGGACTGGTGTCCTTATAATAAGAAAGGACACCAGGAGTGTGTGTACCACAAAGGAAAGGCCACATGAGGATATATAAGAAGGTAGCCAAAAAGAGAGGCCTTAGAAGAAATAAAACCTTGGGATCCCTGGGTGGTGCAGCGGTTTGGCACCTGCCTTTGGCCCAGGGTGTGATCCTGGAGACCCGGGATCGAATCCCACATCAGGCTCCCAGTGCATGGAGCCTGCTTCTCCCTCTGCCTATGCCTCTGCCTCTCTCTCTCTCTCTCTCTCTCTCTCTGTGTGTGTGTGTGTGTGTGACTATCATAAATAAAAATTAAAAAAAAAAAGAAGAAATCAAACCTGATGAGACCTTGATCTCGGACTTCCAGATTCCAGAACTGTGAGAAAATGAATTTCTGTTGTTTGAGTCTGTGGTACTGTTATGGCAGCCCTAGCAGACTAATACATATATCCTTACTGATTTCCTGTGTAGTTTTCTATCAGGTGTTGAGAGGAATCTGAAGTCTCCAATGATAACTGTGGATTTGTCTATTTCTCTTTTCCATTTTATCAGTATTTGCTTCACATATTTTTTAGCTTTATTGTTTGACATATATGCACATCTAGGATTGTTATGGCTTTTTGGTGTGTTGACTCTCTTATCATTGAATAATATCCCTCTTTATAGTAATAGTCTTTGCTCTGAAGTCCAGTTTATTGGATATTAAGACAGCTACTCTTAACTTCCTTTCAATTAATGTTGGCATGATATCTCTTTTCCCATCATTTAACTTTCATCCTATCTATACTATTATATTAGAAGTGAGTTGCTTATAGATAGTATATAGTCGGGCCATGTTTTTATCCTGCTAATTTCTGTCTTGTAATTGGCATACGTAGACCATTCACATTCATTTACATTTAATATAAATATTGATATGTTCTCATTCATTTGGGGAATATAAATAATAGTGAAAGGGAAAATAAGGGAAGGGAGAAGAAATGTGTGGGAAATATCAGAAAGGGAGACAGAACGTAAAGACTGCTAACTCTGGGAAACGAACTAGGGGTGGTAGAAGGGGAGGAGGGCGGGGGGTGGGAGTGAATGGGTGACGGGCACTGGGTGTTATTCTGTATGTTAGTAAATTGAACACCAATAAAAAAATAATAATAATAAAAAATAAAAAATAAAAAATAAAACATTTTATTGTTATAAAATATTTTAGTGTTTATTCTGTTTTTCATTTATTTTCTTTTTCCTGACCTCCTTATGATTACTTGAGCTTTTTTTAGAATTATATTTTGATTTACCTATAGTGTGTTGGAGTATATATCTCCTTGTGTAGGTTTCTTAAGTGGTTGCTCTAGGCATTAAATTACATATACATCACTTATCACAATCTACTCGTGTAATTATTTTACAGGTTCAAGTGAAGTATAGAAACCTTACCTTCCTTTACCCTCCCAAGTTTATTATATGATTGCCTTAAATATTTCTGTACTATTTTGTTGGAACAGAGTAGTTATTTCTTATGAGTTTGTCTTGCTAGACTTCCCCTTCTTTATTTGGGGGCTAGACAGAGTAGGCTTTTCTTGGAGGACTTTTGTTTATGCCCATTGATGTTTCCAGCTTCTTAGATTCTTCAGCTTCAGCTCTGGAATATAGGATGCAAACGGAAAACCCAGGTAACTCACAATAGTATATTTCCTTGGGTCCCAAGGTCCTTAGCTGATATACCCTTTTTTTCCTTCCTCTTTCAGAGTCTTCTTATATTCTAGATATAATGTCCAGGATTCTTAGTTATACTTAATGGATAGATTGGGAGAAATATGTTTATCTTATTTTCCTGGAAGTAGAAATCCCTATAACAGTGTTTTTAAAATCGGAAAATCTCATATAAAAACAGATCTGTTACTGTTCTTGAAAAATTGGGACATATGGCAATACTGGGTATGCATTATGCATTCCAACAATATTCTTTAGCTAAATAGAAGCTGACCTGTTTATATGGAGTCTGTGACAACTGGAGCTGTGTTTTTTCATTGAGTTACACTCAACCCATGTCACTCATTTATGGTACTCTTAGCCTCTATAAGAATTTGAGTTTGGAACTTCCAGTGATGCCTCCCTAAGCATATCCATTTTCTTCCTGTCAATCTAACACTCTCTCTCCCTTTTCAGTCTTTCAATTTTGTATTACAAAACTCCTAAGAACCTACATAGCAGAGATGTTATTATCTTTAGGAGAATGTGTGTGTACACATGCACATATATGTGTATCACCGAGAAGGGGATAAGTTGAATAGGCAGAAAGGAGAATTTGCACCGAGATTGAACCATGGAGACTTCACTTTAAAGGATTTCTTGTTAGTAATGGGAAGGGGAAAAAGCTATCAACACTCATCCATTAGTAACTTCTGCAACATCATTCCTACCTCATGACTTTGTAACTGCTGTTTCCCCACCTGGAACATCCTCCCACCAGACTATTGCATTTACATTGTATTAGCACTAAGATCTCAGGTTAAATGCCACTTACTCAGAGATAACTTTCTTGACGACCTTATCTATCTAAAATACTTACCTATCCAAAATAACCCTTCTTTATTGCCAATAATTTCTCCCCTTTACAGGATTTTTCTTTACAGCACTTAATAGTACCTGAAAACATATTATGTATATGTTTCGTTTACTTGTTTCTTGCCCATACCTTTGAGGATAGATACCTTTCTACCTTATTTACTATTGCATCCTTGGTTCCCAACACATAATAGTAGCTTAACAGACATGTAATGAATGGATGAATCATGTCCTGAAACATCTTAATAAGAACACTAACAAATTAGAAAGTGTTCAGAATAGGATGAAAAAACATTTATAACTATAAAAATGCTGAACAATGGAGGGATGTCAGATAGAAGATTTTTAAAGGTGAGATGATCACTCTCAACAGATATTTAAAGTTTTGTTTACTGGAAGAAGGAGTAGGTAAATATGTTCCATGTTGTTCCAAATGGTACCTCTGTAGTCAACGTACAAGAGACAGAATACCCCCCCATAAAGAAGAATTTTCTAATAACTAGAAATTCTTTAACAGTGAAATGTAGTGAGTTCCCACTCACTGAAGCTGGTTAAGCAGAACTAAATAACTATCTTAAGGGTCATTTGTGAATGGAATCTCAACTCTTTTTGGGACCTTTGGGTAATTTTCAAAGTCCCTTCCAACCCCACAATTGTAACATATTTTAAGAGAGACAGAACTGGGCTTTCATTTTTTACAATTCTAGGAGGTATCCCCGACAGTATCACTAAGGCAAGGGCTTAGTTTAAGAGAGTTAAATACAGGGAGTTTAAGAAACATAAATCAAAAGGTTTAAGTACCTGCTAGTATGAAATCTGAAATAATTGATTTTTACTTAAAAGTATGTTACAGGGGGATCCCTGAGTGTCTCAAGTGGTTAAGTGCCTGTCTTCGGCCCAGGGCGTGATTCTGGAGTCCCAGGATTGAGTCCCCCATCAGGCTCCCTGCATGGAGCCTGCTTCTCCCTCTGCCTGTGTCTCTGCCTCTCTCTCTCTCTCTCTCTCTCTCTCATAAATAAGTAAAATCTTAGAAAAAAATAAAAATAAAAAGAGTATGTTACAATTGCAATTCAATGACAGTTAGATTTCCTTAGAAACCAGGATGGGAAATATTTTATAATTAATACAGATATTTTCCCAATATGGCTTTGAGTTATAAAAGCTATTTCCTCACAAATACTCTGACTTCAGTTAAGGCAACTACTAATTGATGGTAACTGCAATTATAGAACACTTCTCAAATACATATAACATCACATAGGTTGTGGCACAATTTTTACGGAAATTATGTTTTTTAGTCAAAGTGAATTTTTTGAAGCATTAAATATACTTATGAACATGACATAGTTAAAAGAGCAATATAGACAATATTTTTAAAAATATAAACTTCTAGGTATAATTTGATATATTCTCACTAACCTTTGCTTTTGACCATTGATTAGGGAAGCTTTCTTACTTTAAGTAATAAAGAACCATAAAACTTATACTAAAGATTTCTTTGGAGTCAAAGTCTCCTTAGGCATATAAACACATCTGGCTTAATGTACAGCACTTTAGAAGTTGCTTCTCTAACCTGAGATATAATCAAACATGCAAGATATCATTATCTAATATTTACAGAATTATTTTATAATTCTAATGCCCACCATAACAAAATATGAATCACTATGCAGAAAGCCTTAGAACCCACTAGGGATCTACTTTTTTATCACTCTATTTTTATGCTTACATGGGGTTCAAACTGTCCATCTTCCATTATTCAAACAAATCATAAAAGCTTAACAATTTATCTTCCTCACACAAAATAAAAGCACACATTCAAAACCAAATTTTTTAAAAAGAATATTGCAAATTTTATTCCGGCAGCTCAAGTTAGATCCTTCAGGTCCAAGCTAAAATGCCTATAATACACAAGTCTTTTTCCTCCCAGAGAAATACTACAGAAAAAGTGGATGATGAGTTTCCTATCTTCCTTATCAAGTCCATTTCAATGGCTCTGCCAGGAATTCAGGAGGGCTCTATCTCTACAGATGGCACCAGCTATCTCTTTTGCCTTGCGTTTCCATCATACCACTGATTCCTCCTCCCATTCCCAGCCCTCATATCCAGCAGTCCCTCATTTGCTGTTGGATCACCACACTGAGAAAAGAATGGGTACTCTGATCTCTGTTCCTTCCAGGAGATACACAAAATACACATGCTGTCTTCATGAACAGCTTTAATTCACAGGCACCACAGAGAAGATAGACAAACACATGGCTTTGTCCCTGGTTTACAGATTTCTGATGAGTGTTTATATATTTAAAAAACAGCTGTTTTTGCATTAAGCTATCTCCACACAGGTGGAATATCTGTTCAGCAGCTGAAAACCAGGCTATTAAGGAGCAGCAAAAGACAGTTGCCATAGGCTGCTGCCATGGCGTATGTGCTTCCTCGGGGCACCTGCTTCACGGTGAGCTGTCTGACGTTGCTCCACTCAAAAGAGCACCTTTCCCACCTCAGTCCTCCTGCTCCCATCCAGCTGACAATCACTATCCCCTCTGACCTCAGAGGAACACATATCTCCACTGTGAAAGGCTCTCTTTTCCCTTGGACTTGACATCCCTGACCTCTAATGTTTAATATACTTGATATACTTTAAGTGCTAACATTCTGGGTTTAAACAGGACAAGGTTATTTAGGTCTTGAGACTGCATACCTGTTTAGATACTCCCTTTTCAGGATGCCCAGAGCCATAGTAATGCCATGAATATTTGATAGAGCGTTTGGTGTGTTAATCCAGAACTGATTCATTATTCTACCTAAGCTTCCTGCCCTAATCATTCCAACTAACCTCTCCTAATGTCTTCTGCATTATGATATACTGCCATTTATTTTTTATAGCATACATATTTTACCTAATTTTAGTCAAGAGGAAGAAGATACCTATTTATTAAAAAACACAACAGAAATAAATATTTGAACACCTACTATGTGTGAATAGCCATGTACAATGCTTTCATTATACCTTATCATATCCCTACCTATTAGATGATCTCAAAGAACTCTAATAACATGCACAGCATCAATACCCTGCAATTGATAAAACCAGAAATTGAATCCAGGATTATGTAACTCCATATAAAATATGCTTTCCTCTGTGCCATGCTCTCTCATATTGTTGTGCAATTTTGTAGAGTGTCATTATGTCACTGTGTGTATGTCACAGTATTAAGAGACAGACTCTGAACCCAGAATGCCTAGTTATCACTATTCATGACTTACACCAGTCACTCACTGTGTCCCCCATTCCTGTAAAATGGGGGATAATACTGGTGCCTATCTTCATTGGTTTCAGTGAGGATCAAATTTGTTAACATAATTACAGCTTAGAACAATATCCAATACATATTAATTATTATGTAAGTATAAGTCATTTTTTAAATCTGACTTCTCAGATGGAGTGTAACCTCTTTAAAAATCAAGGTAATCTACCTCTTGTATTCATGCTAGCATCAAAGTAGATACTCTGTGGTTTGCTGGGTTAATTATGTTATTGACTGATACCCTTTCCATTGTTTGTGACCCAATGTAGAAGGAACTTCAGCTATCAAGACCTTTACCTTCAGGCCTGTAAACATTGTTTCCAAGGTTTACAGTTCAGACCAACCTTAGACATCTATAGAGCATCAGACTAAATTTAGTGTGGCTATTGATGCCGTTCCAAGTATGACGATGGTATGAAATTGATACTTGTTCATTACTCATCTATTTGCTCATTTATTCATTTATAGACACTATTTTTATTAGTTGTTGAGATAGGCACTAGGGAAAACTCAAGAGTCTAGATGTGAGCAAAGATAAGTAAAGCAAATGATTACAGTATCATCCAGTATCCGCTATAACAAATGGAATAAAGGTTGTAAGAACTACTTAAGTATTTCAAGGGAAACCACCCCAAGGAGGTAACATTCGAGCGACATCTGGAAGGATGAGGCAGCAGCTACAAAATAGAAGGGTAAAGGAAGAGGGAATGTTATATGCAGTACACACAGAAAAGTGTAATAACAAAATCAGGGTGCAATCAGTAAGTTCTGTATGCCTGGAACATCAGCTACAATGGCTGGGTGTCAAGAGTTGAGATGGGAAAACAGTTTGGCATCCAGATCACTATGTTGGAATAATTGGAGCAAGGACAGATTGGAGACAAAGAAATAGGTCAGAAGACCAGGATAATGACATGATCTCAGCCTTGGCATCGTGAGTGAAGACGTCAGAATGGCTACAAAAGATCCTCAGAAAGTAAGATTGGCTGGACTGGTGACAAATGAGTAGTGAGAGGGGAAAAAAATAAATTATCACTCCAAATACACTAATTTGTTTTTTTTGTAATATATTTAATATGAGTAGGCTCACAGGGTGAACTTTTCTTCTTAAACCAAGATAAAAAGTATATAGAACACCTCTCCAGTCAGTGCTTAAGATTTGCTAATTGGAATTACTGAGCCTCACCCTGTTAACAGTGTCTTTGGATTTGCTTACAAATCTTTCTTCTTTGAACTAGTCCCATAACATCATCAATTATACTTAACTAAACCCTATAGCAAAGTGAGGCAATCTTCTTTACCAGAAGCTCTACCAGCTTATAAACTGACTAGAATCGAAAAAGAAAAAAAAAGAGTCTTTGTTTCTCAAACACACAGAGCTTTGTTTTAGACTCTAGGGCAAAACATTGCCAACAAATACCTATTAAAATGCAAATGCCCCACCTTGGGCTCTTAATATACTAATCTATTTAAAGTATCAGAAAAGCAGAAAGCAGGCTAGGAGGACATATTTTGAAGGAAAACACAGAATGGATTCACTGACATGGTTAGAAACCAAATCTACACAAAGCAGCAGATCCAAGAGAGGACAGGTAATGGAATAGGATGAGGGAAGCTAAAAGGATAGGAAAAGCAACACCAGGCACTGGGAAGAAGAGGCCACGTATGAAGAAGTCTAGTGTTGTCGACATTCTGAAGACTGCTTTCACACATATAAAAATAGCATTTTCTTCTCCATAAACCTTTAGTGACAAAGTACCATTGCATCTGGTTGTTCTGCCATTTGATAGCTGTGTGATATTGGACACATGATTTAACCTCTCTGAGCCTCAGTTTTCTCATTTATTAAGTAGGGCTATAGAATGAACTTTACCAATTCCATTTCACAGGTGGATACATTTCAATGTACAGAAGATTAAGTGATTGACATAGGGGCCCCAGAACTTGCAAAACCAAAGCGGGATCCTGGATGCTCTGATTCTCAGTTCAGTGAATATTTCTGCTCATCTATGGTGCTGGTCCAACCTGGGAGACCAGGATGTGATCCCAGGTAAGGAATAATTTGTAGAACATGGACAGGCTGTGTTCACTCTGTAACCCTGCCCCAGTTTACAGCTCAACTAGGAGATCTAGTGGTCAGAATACAACCTCTCGTGACCACATTGTCTTTCTTCGAACTCTCTAAAACTTCAGAAATTTATTCTTAGGGGCTTAGGAACTCCTAACATTTCAATATTATCTAAATCCATAGCAGATAGCCACACCTATGGCATTTTTACATCTCTAATTTTTTATATCACATTTTAGGAAGCATGTGAATAGCATAGAAACAACGTTCCACCAGGGCACTAGCGCTTAACTCCTTATACCTTTGGTCACAAATCAAGGCTTGGCTCACAGCTTCCCCATGCTCTGCACCTTAGTAACTGGTGTTGTTTCCTACATTGTTTTATAAGTACTCTTGAGTTTCTCCCTGTGTAAAACGTGTTTCAGTTTGCATGTCCAATTATAAAGTCCTCCAGCCACCTTAAAGTGATAAAGGATAAGGAAGGCCAACCTAATTTAGTAAAAAGACTAAAGAATGGTATTTAAAATGGTATTTGTCTTACTTTCTTATAGCTAAAACTGCCAAAGCACTACCTGGCAAAATTTTTGGAGTACCAGCTTCAATGATTAGATAGGAGAGGCTTGTAATTCACATATCAATTGTTTGTAAGGAATAGGTACTTACAAGACCTTTTAAAGTCATTCCCCAGACTTCTGTTGAAAACCTACTTAGTGCTGGACTAAAGAAAATATTTGTCTTTAGTGTTGCAATAAGATCTTTCCCCCACAGCTTTGTTTACATTACCAATTTGCATTATCTATACCTTGGAAGAAAGCCTATGAGAGGCAAAAGTAAACTTTAACTCAGGGAAAATCCAAATGAACTCAGTACCAGATTCAGGAAAATGCCAAGATGTTCCAAATGCCCAATTGCCAGCTTATTCCTTTCTTATTCCAAAACAATAACAACAACAACAAAAATAAAAACAAACCCTTCCCAAGGCAGATTTTCTTTCAACTGAACCAAGTCCTCTATCCTTTGGTCTCTGTTTCTCTTAAGAGATAATGGCCATACATTTATGAAAGGACCTCATATACAGGGTCAACACAGAGTAGTTGAACCCAAATAAATGACTGATGACTTTGAATTGTAAGCATACAATCAATATTACTGGATGATGAGAAGAAGGTGACTATTTACTGGAGTAGCATAATTATGGAGCCTCTTCACTCCTCAATGAACAGAGAATGACTTATTTATTGACTGCTTTTTTGAGCCCATAGTAGTTTTATTTAGCCCACAGTTTCTAGAAGCCACCCTGGGTCTTTGACTATCATAGACTAGGCAATAAGAAGCCAAGAAACCACCTCTGTCTTTTGAGATACACATATTTTTATAAGTACACCTGGTCCAGGGGTACCTGGATAGCATAGTTAAGTGCCCAACTCTTAGCTTCAACTCGGGTCGTGATCTCAGGGTCATGAGATTGAGCCCCGAGTTGGGGTCTGTGCTCAGCATGGAGTCTGCTTAGGATTCTCTTTCCCTCTCCCTCTTTCCCTCCTGTTTGTGCTCTCTCTCTCTCTCAAATAAGTAAATTAATCTTTAAAAAAAAAAGGTACAAAAAAAAAAGTAAGTACATCTGATCCTACTAACTACCCAGAAGTACAGAGCAGCAATATTAAAAAAAAAAAAAATATATATATATATATATATGTATATATATATATATACACACACACACATTGGTTAGTATTCAGGAAACAGAAATTTCCAGCACATTTTAGATAAAGGAGCTGAAATTGCATAGTTGGAAAGCATCAGGAATGAGAATGAAACAGGGGCAAAGAGCCCATTGGGTTAGTTCAAGAGTTGTCCCTGCCCCTACAGAGAACTTCCTATCGAAGGATTGTAGACGGATAGGAGACAACTTTGACTGCCAACTCTGAATAACTGGTGCCAAGCTGAGGACCTCTGTGTCTTCCTAAGCTTGAGTCCATGTAGAAAAAAGATAAGAGGGAAATATACCAACATGATTAAAGTGGTTGTGTCTAAACTACTTTAAGAGTATTGGTGATTACCATTTTCTTTATGCTTTCCCATAGTTTCAATATTTTCAACTATAGGTAGGCATCCATTTTAAATACATAATTTTTGTTAAATATGTATCTTTATTTTTAAAAATTAAGCACAACAATGACCTGATAGCCAGCTGAATGGCAAAAGGAGAAAAAGTTCTATAAGGCCTAACTTATCCTGGCAAATCATTAGCCAAGGTAACCTGCATATGCAACAGCTTCATCCTTCCTAATAATTGTTAGTATTTTCTTGGTGATAACATCATAGCTACCATTTATTGAGAGCTTACTCTGTGTTGGGTGCTACACTAAGAGTTTTAGGTTTATTCTCTTATTTATCAGAACATCTTTATATGCTGGGCACTGTCATTATCCCCATCTACATGGAAGAAATTGAGGCTTGAGAGGTTAGGCAGCTTGCTAAAGAACACCCGCTTGCTAAAATGGCAAGTGGGTGACTACTGAAACCAAGATGTGAAGCTAGATCTGAATGCATGGTCCTAAACCAGTGGTGAAAATTAGAACTTGCTTAAACATCACCTTTTACCCTTTTCTCCACGCTGCATTGCTCCTACACTCATCTCGGCCTCTCTTGTTCAGCATACCCTCTCGAATGTAAGCTTTGTGGTTGAAGAGATTTTTATCTGTTTTGTCCACTGCTATGTCACCAGAGCCAAGAATAGTGCCTTCACATAACAGACACTCAAAAAACATTTGCTGGATTGAAAAATAAACTCTAACACATCAGATTCTAACCACAACATTATTTTTGCATCTGTCCAGTGTCTACAAGCCAAGTAGTTTCCACATTTTTCCAATCTTTTACTAAAATCAAGATTATCATAGTTCTACCGTTCTCCAAATAATTTTCCTCTACCTACTAACTCCTACCCAGACAACATTTCCTAGCTTCCCCTGTAGTTTTTGATGGCTTATGACTGAGGGCTAGCCAGTGAAATATGGGTAGAAGTGATGTGTCCACCTTTAAACCTGACCTATACAGCCTAATCTTCCATGCTCTCTTCTTTCATCTGCTGGATGCATGATTGAGGTAGTGGATGGAAGAAGCCAGCATCTCTGAGTGTCTACATATCCGCTGTTCTTAACTGACCTACTCTGGGCCTAGGCATAAGCAGGAAATAAACCTTTATTTTATTAAGCCAATAAATCTAGGAGTCATTTATTATATCAGTAACTCTTCTCGAATATATAACCATTTTAGTCAAAGTTGTTTGAACATGTAAATATGATATATACATATAGTATAAAATTATCATATATACATATATATCATATACCATACAGATAGTACATTTAGATATAGATATATATCACATATCATACATATAGTATGCACGTACATATGTATTTATATATATAAACACAGGTTAATTATGTACAAGACCTACTGTAACATTATATAAATTATAAAACCTACATTAAAATATAAAACTGGAAAGAATGAGATACAGATGAAATTAAAATATTTTAAAATTTCTTGCTAATCAACATGATTCTTCCACTGTACTACTAGGCAACATTTCGAGGCACCTTGGGGCTTAGGGAAAGGCTTGTCATTAACAGTGTTGAAAACAAATCTATATTTCAAATAGTCTTGATGACGTTTTTGGTAGCTGATTTTATGTCACTCCTGATTGTACCTTTATTGTTTTTATATCATAACATGGCTGACAAAGAGCTCAAATTAGGAGCAGAGGTGACAGCTCCACCATTTTCTTGTTGCTTACTTGTGATATTGGTATTTTTTTCAATCTAAGCTCTCCTTAAAGGAGTTTGTGTAAACACTTGTCTAAGATTAGTTTCATAAAAACTAGGTCATGTAATCCATAAATCCACTTTACCAGGCACAACTACTATGTGATGTCCCAGTTTACCGAGGGCAAACAGATGAAAGAACCAATATCAAACTTTACTTTAAGATATGTGTACCAAAAACCTCCCTTTCCTTTAAGACATATAAATAAGAAATGTACATGTAGTCATCTGACATCAGATATTTGAAGACACTAGTATCAAGGCACATATTAAAAATATTTTAAACTTAAATTTTTCCTTTTTCATTATAAAATAAATTGAGGGACGCCGGGGTGGCTCAGCGGTTGAGCCTCTGCATTAGGCTCAGGCCATGAGCCTAGGGACCCGGGATCCAGTCCTGCATCAGGTTCCTGCAGAGAGCCTGCTTCTCCTTCTGCCCAAGTCTTGGCTTCTCTCTCTCTCTCCATCTCTCATGAGTAAATAAAATCCTTTAAAAAAAGTATAAAAAATAATAATAATAAAATAAAATAAATTGAAGTTTTAGAACTTATGAACCTGCAATGGGCACCCTCTATCTTCAAGGCCACTGTTTGGTCAGGTGTCTCAGACTTCTAAATCCTAGTACTCCTGATTTCTGAAGTCCATGAACTTCCTTCAAGCTATGCATAGAGTAAGACAGCTGACATCACTCCACCTAATTTTCTCTGGCTGTAGCTTTCTACCTCACCCCAAAACCAGAGTTTTTCCCTGTTAACATGGGGTAGAAGCCTTAGTGTCTGTTCCCGGTGGCACTGATAGATATTAGCCCAAGCTTTTTTTTATTTGCTCTAAGTCAAATTATAGAACAAAATCCTATCTTATCCACTCAAGTAAATGCATATGGCCAAAAAGGTGACTGAGAGGCAGTGTGATTTGGTGACAAAACCCAGGAGCTATGAGTGATAAGATCCAGGTTCCATCTGACTTCTCTTCAAGAAGTCAACATGGCCCCTTGTATCTCAGCTTCCTCATCTATGGGACAGGAACAGTAATGCCTGCTCTACTGTCTGGAGGCCATGAAACAAGTTTAAAAAGAAAAAAGAACTATGAGAGAAGAGGCTTGGGTAGGTTTTATGAGGGCTCCAGATAGGCCTCAAATTGGCAAAAGATCAAGAAAAGAGGTTCCCAAAACAATAACCCTGTTATCTAATGTTTTCCAAGAAATTTTAAGTAACTTAGGACAACAGAGAACAAGAAAAACCCTGAAAAATTTTAGATTTTTATTCCTTTAATTAAGAGGCTTGAGAAGGTAGGCTCACAGTGGATAAATGGAAAAGGACCAAGGCTTCCTGGGCCCTCAAAGATAGACCATGTAGCAGACTCTCCATTCCGGCAGAGAGCACATAGCTGGGGGCTGAACAGTCAGGATCCAGGCAAAGCACTGTGATGAGCTTTGAAGTCAGGACTAATTTCAAGCTCAGGGTCTGACATTAACTGAATTTGGGTGATGCAACCAACCTAGATGTGCCTCAGTTTTATCGAGAAGTGACAATAATACCTACTTATATCATGCTTATGAAGATTTAATGAAACTGTAGCTATGCCTGATATACTCTAGGACTTGGCACATAATAGGTTCTCAATAAATAGTTACCTTCTTCACCATCATTATCATTCACTTGTCTTGCCCTTGCTTAGTCCATCTTTAAAAGGAAATAGATGAGGCATAGCTAACATTTGCCAAGTACTTAAAGAGTTAGGCTTGGCAAGCGCTTATCAACACCAGAGGTTAGAGAAGTACTTTGTGGTGGGTCATGCAGAGGGGATGCTCATGCCCTGCAAGACCTTGCCAAGAAGTCACAGGTGATAAGCAGTGAAAACAAAGCAACAAAACCTGGCCAGGTTGGAGAAGGGGTAGTGGGTAAGCAGCTGGCAGCCAGCAGCAGGAATGACTTACTGACTCAAGGACACTCTAAATGAAATGTTTTAAGAGCAAAGCAGAAGGAAGGCCTGGAAGATTTGACAAGGGGATCTTACTTCTTTACCAATAAAAAGGACCCACTTGATCCAAATCCATAGACCCAATCTAACTCTTCTCATATAATCGTTGCCTCAAGCTATGCCTAAGCAACCTGGCTCTCCATAGTTCACATTGCACTAAACTCTGTCCTCAGAGAAAAAAACAGAAGACCTCCCTCAACAGTGTCTTCCACTGCCACAATGAGCTGTATATCAAGTCTAAAGTCATATGTAGAGATCCCAAGGAGAATCACGAGCTCTGATCCACCTTATACCCACAAAACAAGGCCATAATTCTTACAGACACATTTAAATTTTTTTCATAAGAGGCAAGAGAGATAGAGTAAGTAGATGATTTGGTGCATCCCCCTCACCAGGACTAGACAACTCAAAATTCTCTTCTTCACAGAAGCTCTGCTTATGCATAATGATATGAAAAACATCCCCATTAAGAACAGGTTGTGTTTGAAGTGTTCTTATGCATGCCCTTTGAAAAAGACAGAGTAAATCCTTCTTGGTAAAAAGAGAAGCATTAATTATTTAATTAAACAAAGTAGTTATTGACTTTTTTTAAGCAATAGGCAAATTTTTCACAAAGAACAGAATTTTTATAATATGGGTATCTCTAATTCCTATTCCTGAAAATAAACTAGCTGAAAATTTAACCCCAGTGGAAGAAAAAAAAATGTGTTTTAAAGGAGAAACACATTCTGAAAGAATTAATGTGCAAGCAGAAACTAGAGTGTCTTCCTACAATTGCAACTTGGCCTTTGAAAAGTATCTTTATTTGATTGCTATTAAAATATAAATCCTAATAGCTTCACAAACAAAGGGATTCATTTCAGGAAGCGTAGGTAGAGCTGTACCAATTCCATAACGGATATTTGCAAAATACCTTTGTAGATAATAAAAACCATGCCACTTAATCAAGTATTGAAAAGGTTCAAATTAATCCTAACTTCACTACAGTTAATATAAATGTCCCGAGTCAATAAATCTTGATATTGATTAAACTACCCCTCCCCACTCAATTCAATTTTTAAGACCCACCAGTTCCCACAGGCAGAAGGGGCAGATGTGACAATAGCAATTTACAAAATCAATATAGCACAAGAGATCTAGAGAAATTAACTACAGCAGAGATGACCCATTAAATCATCCAGTCCATCTCCAGCTCCCTCTTGGCCCCTTGTAGGCTATTCTCTTCCAATATATTTAAGTCACTTTACCTAAGTAAGTTGTAGAGGTTAACAGATACAAGGGCTTATTCCTTTTCCCAAAGTCCCATCTCCTACCTCCCAATGCTGAGCCTCATGTCTCCCTCTACATCAATAATTCTCAACTCTAGTAGCATACCACGCTCACCCAGGAAGCTTTTGAAATATACCAGTGCCAGGCCTCACATCCAGGGATTTTTATTTAGTTGATCTGGGGTGAGACCTGGGCTCTATTGAGGTGGGGGTTTTCCTCCCTTTTAATACCCATGTGATTCTAATGTTCAGAAATTTTAAGGACCAGTTCTCTACAAGTTCAACAGTCTTATTCCTTGTTTTGCTTTTGAATGCTTTCTTGTTGGCCATATTAACATTAACTCAGTACTACTATACTAGGAGTAAGATTATAAATGACAATAAATCAGTGAGTCCCGGCTGGCTGAGAAGCACCAGCTGAGAACCCCTGCTGTGGGAAATCATTATCTCTGATCAGAGTATGACATATATCCCAGGTAGATTGGGGCACCTGAGAAGGAAAAAAATGGCTAAGGATGATGTTTTAGGAGGAAATGGACCTTCCCAGCTATACCAGGAGCTGTTGTTAATCACATGGAGAGCTGCCAAAGACAGAAACCTATCAGATTTGGCATTCTTCTGTTGATCATTGTTTTTTAAGGTTTTATTTATTTGAGAGAGAGAGCTTGAGTGCTTGCTCACAAGCATGAGTAGGAGAGGGGGAGGGGCAGAGGGAGAAGCAGACTCCTCACTGAAGAGGGAGCCTGACATAGGGCTCAATCCCAGGACCCTGGGATCATGATCTGGGCCAAAGGTAGATGCTTGACCGACTGAGCCACATAGGCACCCCTCCTCTGTTGATCATTTTAACTTTAGCTTTAGGAGGAAATAAAATATAAATATAAGTACCAAAAAAGCAATCCAAAAGCTAACTTTTGTTGAATCCTTACCATAGGCAGGCATAGTTCTGAGTGCCTTACATGTATTATACCTAAGTCTGCAACCCTATGAAGTAGGTGCAATTACAATCCCATTGTAGAGGTGAAGAAACTCAGGCACCCAAAGTTACACAGGTAGTAAGTGACAGAGTTGAAATTCCAGTTTAGGTGGGGGGACACCAGAACCAATGCTCTTAATTATCAATATCAACCATCTTACAGCACTAGACATAAAGCAAACACACCTGAAGTTAGACACTAAATGTGGTACATTAAGTCTCACGCGTGCTAAGATGCAATTTCTTCAATAAATGTCTATAAAGCAATTGTTTTAAACATTAGCACACATAGTAATCACCAGAATAAATTTTTTAAACCACTGCTAAGGCCCTTTCTTTAGAGATTCTGATTCATTAGTCTGGATAGGGCCCAAGAACTTGCATTTTATTTTATAAAAACACCTTTTGACACCACAGAAATTCAGGAAGGGAACTCATAATAAGCATTTTTGGCAATTAGAAGGGAACTAGCAGCCCTGCAAAAAGGTCTTTTTGGGAAGCTGGAGCAGGAAAAGTTAAGCTATAAAGAGTTAAGGACATGGGGCCTGTGAGGGGCAGCTCCTCTTCCACAAAGCATCTTGGTAGAAGGTAGTACTTTGAGGAAAGTTATTTTTAGGAGAGGGGAAGTGCCAGAAGAAAAGGAGAGATTAAAAATTTAAGAAAGACCAGTAGAAACTGATGATGGAACAAGGTTCTAGAGAAGGCAGGAGGGTGCATGGCAACTGCAGTGAGTCCACCTGCCAAAGCCTCCATCACAGGAGAGGTCTCCTAGAAAGATGGGTTCATGCCAGGCCTCTTGGCACTGTGTCTAGCAGGATAAGAGTGTACTTCCAAACCAATACTGGATTGCAAGGTTAATAACTATCTTAGGAACAGTTTTTCAAAGTCTCTTGAATGGAAAAAAAAGAACTATAAGGTACAACATTACCAAGGCATGTCCAAACTCTCATGGGTACTAGTGCTAGGCTTGATTGACACATTGCTCCTAGAGGACCATCAGCTGGCATATGTGGAATTCTCTTTTATATGGGGTTGCTACTCTAGTCTGGAAGCTCACAACCCTGACTGCAGAACTGGTTACGTAATTTATGGGACTAGGCACAAAATGAAAACGTGGAATCCCTTGTTCAAAAATTAAGAATTCCAAGATGGCAACAAGGGAGCTTTAAACCAAGTATGGGGCCCTTCTAAGCACTTTGACTGCACAGTTTGGCTACCCATGAAGCTGGCCCTGCCTGGCTACACATTAAAAATACCTAGGGAGCCTTTAAAAATTCCAATGCCCAGGTCACACCTGAGACCAATTAAAACCAGGCCCTCTGGAAGTGAGAACCACACATCAAAATTTTTCAAAGCTCCCCACTGACTCCAGTGTGCAGCCAAGGTTGAGAACCACTGCTTATTTGTCATAGAATCTAACTTAATACCAGCTTCAAAAATCATTTTAAGAAATTATACCTGAAAAAAATATATAATGGTCCCACAAGATAAACTGTAGCCCCATTTACACACTACTGAATCACATTCCTCCACCTACCCATTCTTCCTATCAACTGGCTCAAATTATTAGTATAAAAGAAAAGAATACAAATATCTCTTCCTATAATAAATACATGTATTGCCATATAAACCAAAAAAAAAAAAGCAACTTGAGTAATGGAGACCATGCTGAATTCCTTTAAGGCCCCTGCCTGAATTTTCTTGGCTCTACCAGATGATTTCTTCCAGGGTTCTGGGCACTGGCCCAGAACTCATCCACCTTTCTGAATAATGCATGACACAAGGCTCTTCCAAGCAACACTGAGCTTTGGATGGAATGCTCAGTTAAGGCAGGAGAATCTGACCCTCACCAAATCCAAAGCTTGGGATTTATCCCAAGAGAGAGGATCAAATGAAGATGATCATCCAAGCAGCATAGCTGGGCAGCTCCCAGCCGGATGTGTAGCTACCCAAGAGTTTTTAGTTACAAACCCAGCCATCTAAGGAGAAGAGCTGCTGTAGTGAAGAGAGGAGAGAGGGGCTTCCCACAGGAATCTAAGACCCCAAATACATTAGGGAATCCATTTCACAGTGGTCTTTAAATAAGCCATACAGACTGAGGCAAAAGAGACCTCCAACGTGCCCCTCAGCATAACAGCAAGGACTGAGGTCTTTCGTTCTGATCCTACCAGCAACAGAATAGCAGGGGATGATCAGGAGGTAGAGTTCATGGGTTAGAATCCTTCCGCCACTAACTTAGTAGTTATGTGACCTCTCTGTGCCTCAGTTTCCTTGCCAGAAAAATGGAGCTAATAAAGTACTATCAAATTGCTATGAAAATTAAATCAGATAATCCATGTATGGTGCTTAGAAGAGTACTTAATGCATGATAAGTACTGGGGCACCTTGCTGGCTCGGTCAGTAGAGCATGCGACTCTTGATCTTAGGGTCATGAGTTCAAGGCCCACATTGGGTGCGGAGCCTACTAAAAACAAAAACAAAAAAAACAAAAAACAAAAAAACAAACCATGGTAAACAGTGAGTAAACATTAGCTTAGCTACCATCATCATTACTACCACCACTACAGCACTCCACATACACAACTCACTTCTCTTCTGCTCTGCCCAAAATGAAACCAAGGTTCAAAGAACTCAAGTGATTGGCTCCAGGTTCCATAAGCCAGTAAGAGGAGAGCCAAGACTAAAACTCATGTTTCCCATCTTATATTCTCAATTTCCTCATCTCACTTGAGAGCTGAGTAGAGACCCTCTCTGCAGCCCTTCCAGTGTGATATGCAGCACAATCACAACTTGCCATAAATGAGACAAAGATTAAAGGTGATGTAGGTACAGCTGGGACAACCCATCTGTCACATTATGAGCACTCAAACCATCAGCTATTGCTATTACTGCTATTGTTATCATACAATTGGTGCCAATTGTATCCTGTCATCCATCATACAATCACATGTAAATTGGCCATGTCCACCATATTGGAGAATTACTTGCAGAGCTAGCTATCTTAAGAAATCTAATGTCAAACCCTTTGGTAAAAACAGAATTCTTTCTGGTACCATAATTATACTATGGTCTGGTAACATAACATAATTAAAATCACCCCCTTAAATTGGTCTGTGCATATGTTGGGAGCCTCCTGTTATTGGTTATGGTTAAGATAATAGAAGACATATTTCCAAGCTATCATGAGCAAGGGACATGGCAAAGATGCAGTTTTAGAAAAGAAGTCCAACTTCAAAAACCTACAGTTCCACAGCCAGAGATTGGCCGATATATGGAAATGAAGCCTAATAAGAAAGGAAACCATGATCTCTGTGTCCTCTAAAGGCCCCATTCTTCAAGAGAACCTGTATACCACTATGCCAAGCCCAACTCAGCTTTTATTGTTGATATTCATATTGACAACAGTGCTAGGCCCTTGCTGAGGGCCCACAGGCAGCCATGTTGGGGTTGTATCCCTGCCAGTTAGTGGAAACTTCCTGACCAATCAGATGGCATTAAGTCACTGGATTTATTTTTCCACCCAAGTGAGTGTCTCTTCTAGAAAGAAACCTGCCCCATGGCACTAATTTCCCTCTTTTGCTGAGTGGTCTAGGAAAAAGAAAGAGAAAGAAAGAAAGAAAAGAAAGAAAGAAAAAAAGAAAGGAAGAAAGAAAGAAAGAAATTTTAAAAACAACAATGAAGCCGTGACAATTAAACTGGCATATAATGAAAGCCACAAATACATAATTACCATGTCCCACTTGGTACAAAACACTCCAGAGTTGCCAAAAACTGCCCACTCTGATAGCAGTTGCCCTTATGCAAGCCCTGGGCTCTGCAGCTGCATCTCAATGAGCCTAAGTGGGCTGCCTGGAATGGTTTCCCTGGTAACGGGGTTCTGGCTGAGAGGGACATTGATTACCCCCGAGGAATGAGTTTCCACTTGGAGGGAGACTGGGTGAATGCAAAAGCAGAGAATTTGGAGGGTGAGCCAGGGTCCACAGGGGCAGAGGAGTCACTAAAGACCTGGGAGGGGTCCCAAGCTTTTCCCTTTCTGAGATGGAGAAAAGTAACGTGTAAATTTGGTGCCTTAAGGATTCAAAGAGAAGGGCTAGAGTTGAAATATCCCATCTAGTCCTGACTCATGTATGTTCCTTATCAGAAGAACTGGACTGGTTGTCAAGAGGCAGAATTCTAGTCCCACGTCTCTTGTTAATTCACTGGGTGACCCTGGATGAATCAGGTAAAATCAAGGAGTTAGAACTGAGAGATTTTTTTAAGGCTTAAAAGCTAAGACCCTCCAAGGAGAGGACCAACTCAAACCATGACAAAATGAGGGAGAATTTCTATGTTAACAACTGTCCTTCCCTTGGCATTCATATTTTTTATTTCTCCTCTCATGTCTCAAGTGTATTCTCTGGGACTCAGATTTTCTATCCCCAGTTTCCAAGGTTGCCTTTAGGAGAAAGGTTACCACCAGATTTGGCCAATTTCCACCACAAATTTGAGTGTTACATGGGGGTGAAGGTGCTCCATTGTTGCCCAGTGCTGGGAGCAGCTGGAGGTGATAACACTGGCAGCCCCTTTCCTGCTATAATTGTGTAGTTCTCTGAATGGCTCACCCCTCCTCACTTATAATGCATTAATGATTGATGAATAATGAATTCATGGGATCTTAGAGAAGGAACAAGGGAAAAACATTCCAGGCAGAGGGAACAGAATAGCCCCTGTGGCTGGGGAAGTAGGTTCATATGCGGCCTGAAAAATTGCCAGTGTGGTTAGGGACCTGAAAACAAGGGCAAGTATATTGAGAGATTGGGGGCAGGGGTGGTGGGGCGGGGGGTGGTAGGTAGTGAAGCAGGCAGGATCATGCAAGCCTTGTTAGTGGCCATGTTAGGGGTTTTATATATCCTGAGTTTTGGAAGCTATTAGCATGGGAGAAAGTGGAGGTAACATGATAGGATTTTATTTTGAAAACATTAACTTAGTTAAGGACAGGAGGAAACCAATTAGGAGGCTATTGTCATGATCCAGGGAAGGATGACACTGACTTGATGAAAAATTTTCCAAAGAAGAGAAGAGCTCCTCCATGAGCAGCCCCTCTTACTGTTTTCCCTGGTTCCAAGGAAAGTCTCCTGGTTTATCCACGTCGCCTTGTTCAGCATCATCCCCTAGGACTTGAGTGCTGACCATTAATGTCTCACCACAGACAACAGATTCCCTCTGTCCTCTTACATTGCACTGACATCTTACTCAATTAAAAGCCTGAAACTATCCAGAGATTTTTCTAGTCCTTGTTTCCTCAGAAAGCACATAAACCTTGTTAATGGGTGTTGCATTTTTATCTTGCAACAGCCACTTGCAGCAGAGAGGGAATGTTTAGTAAACACTCATCTTTTAGGTATAATGAGACCAACAACAAAGCAAAACCTCCTCCCCTCTTACTATTGATGCCAAAAAGGTAGTGTAAGCTGCACTAGCAACAGGAAAACCTGGTCCCAGAACCCTTCATATGTCCCAAAGTACCGTGACCACTGAGAAATACTTTCCTTAAAACTTGTCCCAGTAATCACTTGAGATTGTATTGGTCTGGACTGAGTTCTCAGTGTGTGGGAGGGGAGGGACAGAAAGACACACATACGACTTCTGTAGCTCTCAAAGATGGGTGATTTGGTGGCAGACTTGGACAAGGGATAGGAGAGTGGGGCAGCTGTCAAGGGCAAATGTCTATCCTGGGATTCAGATGGACAGAAGTGGTAAGGAAAATGTGGCAACCACACATGCTTTGATGTTTCTCCCATCAGGAGGCAGGGTGGAGCCGTATTCCCTACACTTGACTTTGGGTTCTGGTGGCTGCTTTGACCAATAGAACCCAATAGAGATGATGCTGTGCTAGTTTCTCTTCCAGACTCCGAAAGTGTGCAGGCGCTTTCCCATTTGAAGATATAGACCTAATTAAGTTGGATGATTATTCTTATTTCAAATGATGCTTCCCATTTCAGACAGATTTTCCTTATGGGTATAACTATTAGATGGCATCTGCTGGAATAAATCACATGAAGCCATAGTGTGAACAATTACTAACAAGTTATTATCAATTAAAAATCAAGTGAGATTACTTTTCAAATAAAAGTGCAGGTCAACAGGACTAAAAGGACTTCATTTTTTAAGGTCTGATTTACAAATGACCTTTTTAAAAAGTCTAACTACAGAGTGAAGTCTTACCTCCAATAAACAACTCCAATACTCAAAATGCCATATATATATATATATATATATATATATATATATATATATGAAACCAGAAATTCAAGATTGCTGCAGGTTTATTTTATCCCCTTCTGATTTTCAATCTGTACCCCTGGGACCCATTTCTGAGGATACAGAAATTGCCTATTTCCAGGTAAACATCTCTGGAAATGCAGTCTCTCCCTTAGTCCCGAGGCATAGACAGCTCCATGCTCTCAAGGCCACTAGGGGAAAGGACACACATAAGAGTTTGTAGAGTTTTTTCTTTTTTTTTCTCAAAATCTTCTTTTCTCCAGTCAAGAGGAGAAGCAGAGTGAAAAGCCAGAGTCTGGATTGGATTCCCCACCTTTCCCGAGCATTGTAACCTGGACTAGCTATTGAACCTTTCCCATCTCAGATTCCTCATCTCTCAATGAAAAAGAACATGATGGACAGGGCCATGTGGCAGGTCCCTCCAGTGCTAAGAATCTAGGATTTTACACTTTTGACAGAAGGTGGGGATCTGTCCTACCCAGTCATGACCCTGAGGAAGACTCAGAAACTCTCAGCCCAATCACATCCTCCTTCCAATGGCCCAAGCATTTGGCGGGTTTATTGAGAGGAGCAGAATGTGGGGAGAAAAAGGCAGTACTTCAATCAATCATACCAGCCTTCTTAGAGGAAGCCCTCTTAGTGGCTACTGCAGGAAATTTTGGTCAATGCTAACCAAGATGGTGTGTATAGTAACATAGAGGTTTGAGAAGGCCAAACTTTCTTCTTTCCCTAAGTTAGAGAAATATGATGCCCAACTTCTATAACTTCCCATGGCCTTCCTGATGACAGCAAGTTATCCAGGGACTGGTCCAGTCACCAGCTGTATGCCCTTTGCTTACATTTAGGTCTGAGGTGCCATGGAGACCTGTAATCTGTGAGACTTTTTCCAATTATTTCTTCACTTACTCCCTCGGCCAAATGCAAATCTCTCTTCTTTTATCTTGAGACCACTTCTGAGATGGTGGAAAGGCAAGGAATTTGCTTTCTGTAGTCTGATTTTCACACAAAGCCTATTGACAGTACAGATGGTAAAATGCCCCCCAAGGACCCAGCAAAGAGACTAGGCTTCCCCAACAAGAGGTCATGATAATCTTAGGCTTCATTGGAACTCCCTAGAATCTCTGGAAGATAAGTGATGGTACTGAATGGGGGCAGGGATGGTGGTGGAGGGGTTAAAGTGGCAGCTTTTTAAAGCAGTCTGGTGTTTGCTCACGGGTAAACACATAAACCAATGGGCAGAAAAGAAAGAGACAGATTTGTAAGGGATCTGGGTACATAATGAAGGAAACACCAAAAGTCTGTGGGATTATTCAATAAATGTTGTGGACTAATTAGCTTTTAAAGGCAAAAAGTCTCTATGTCTTGTACCACATGCAAAAATATATTCCTTTTTTTATGATTTTATCTTTAAGGAATGTCTGCACCCAACATGGGGCTGGAACTCAAAACCCTGAGATCAAGAGTTGCACAGTCTACTGACCAAACCAGCCAGCTGCCCCTAAAAACTATATTCCTGTTGCATTAGAGACTTAATGGTCAGAAGCAAAACTTTAAAGACCTTTAGAAGAAAATACAAGGTAATGCCAGAAGTTTTATGACTCTGAAATAGGATAATATTTTTTAGGCAAGACATAAAAAACATACAACCCATGGAGATCCAAATTAATCTGATAACATCAAGTTTTAAAAATCTCTTTTTGGCAAAAGATGCCACAAACAAAGTTTCAAAACGAGAAAGAAAACACAAGAAGATATTATTTATAAACATATATACATACACATATCTGTATACATATGTGTTTTATATTATATACACACATGTTCATGTATGTACGTATATGTATATACAGAGAAAGGACTGGCATCCAGAATATATAATGAACACTAACAAATCCATCAAGAAAATTGCAACACAGAGATGACGAAAGGGTGTGAACAAGTTAGCTTAGAGAAAAGAAAATCTTCAGGCCAGCACATGTATGAAAATGTTACTGAATATCTCTGAAAAGCAAAAAGATTCAAAGAAAAATCAGAGTAACAAGACTTTATAAGGCCCATAAGAACAAGTGTTGGAGAGGACATGAAGAAACAGAATGCCCACTATTGGTGGGGGGTTTATATTGGTACAATCACATCAGAGTGTCTCTGGCAATACGTGCTAAATTTGAAAATGTATATTCCTTAGGACCAGCCATTCCATTTCTAGTATACATCCTCAAATGACCCTCATACGTGTGCACGGGAGAAGTGCACAGAACGTTCACATTAGCTGAAATGTTTGCAAAAGCAAGTAACTGAACAATCTAAATGTTCACCAATATGCAAATGGTTAAATATAACAATATGAGAGAATACTATACAACAGACAAATATACGAGTTAAATGTATCAACACTAAGTAAAATGATTTGCAGAAAAGTACGGTAACCATTTCCATAAATACTACAGAATATTTTTGAATACTTAATATGAGACTACCGTAGAAAAGATGGGACTAGAAGGATATATTCCATATCTTTAACAATGGTTGCCTTTGGCAGTGAAGTAGCAGATGAAACTAGGAGAGAAACTTTAACCATAATTTAAACAATTTTTAGAATAAAAAATAGATTTGAAGCAAATAATGACAAAATATAAATATTTGTTCATGCTGAGTAATGGGCACACAGGTGTTTGTCACATTATCCTCCAGATTTTTCTGTTTTCATTTGTACACAAGGAAAGAAATGCAAACAAGGTTTTAGCATTAAACATAAATCCTTGTACCCTAAATATATCTACATTCTGCTCTCTCCACCTCCCTGCCTTAGCTCAGACTCTCATTTCTTCCCAAACACACCATTACTGATCTCCCTGCCATCAGTTTCTAGTGTATGGTGTTGTTAGCAGGATGATCTCCCTGAAATATAAATCATAAAAAAAAAAAAACTGTAAAACAAAATGCAAAGCTAAATTCTCTTAAAACAGATCTTTGCCTTCAAAATAAAGCTCTTGCATGGTAGACAAAGTTCTCCATAACCCAGCCTCCGCTTCCCTCTCTGGCTCCAAATGCCACAGTCCCTTGCCCCTCACAACATGTATACCCCATGGTCTGGCCACACTGCTGTCCCAGAGCCCCAATTTCTGGATGTCTCTGTAGGGCACTCTTCCCCTTTGACCTGTGCTTAATGATGGTTTGCCCTTCAACACGGGGCTTAGGCATCACTTCTTGCCTGGGTTTGGGACTCCTTCCCCAGCCTCCCAGAGAACGCTGTTCAAACCCCTTCTGCAGTTAGCACACCACACTCTAACCACCCTCTCCCCTGGGGGGACTGCAAGCTTCCAGTCTGCAGGAACCACATCTCATAAAGCTCTTTTCCTTATGCCATAATTAGTGCTCAGTAAATTTGGTCAGAAAAATAAATGAAAATATGCATATATATATGAAATGCCCATTTAGCACAAAGTGCTAAGAGTTGTTTTATTCATTCATTTGTTCATTGGACAATGACTAGGAATCACATGAAGAATACTAGCCCTCCTTTGTTGTGCATTTATAATGCACCTGCTAGGTCTTGAGGGGGAAAACAAAGTGAGGAAAGGATACAGGCCTTTTCTTCAAGGAGCTTCCAGTCCTGTTGGAGAGGTAATACTAAGAGAAGAAACAACCTGAAGCCTAAAATTAGATAGTGTGTAACTGAAGCCTCAAATGAGTAATGTCCAATTCCAGATTTCCCTTAAGGCGTTTAGATATACAGTTGCTTAAAAACGAACAGGAAGCAGAAATTGAAAAAGAAAAGAAATAGGGAATGAGAAAGAAGGGAAAGGCCGCTAAAGTCCTGATGCTCATTTCAAATTGTCCAGCTAGCTTACAGCTCTGATGGGAGCAGACGCTGAAGCTGGAGCCGGCCCAACTTAGGTTAGGGTCCCATGGATGCGTGCCTGTCAAAATGCCCCATATCCCCAGGATTAATAATGTAGGGAGAAAGTGGGCTGGCACTGGCTGGCAACTTGGCCAGACAGCCCCAGACCTTCCCCTGCACCAGGGCTCTGCTGTTCAAATCAATATTCGTTAGCAGGCAGAATGAGCTCGTTTCACGCATGTTCTAATTAGACAATGGAGATTATTACAAAACACCTGCAATGTTTGTAATCGTTTAAAATAATGAGAATCAATATTAGCTTCCAAAGGCACCATATGGCAAATGCTCATTCCAGGCATGTGGTCCCTGATAGGCTCTCAATGCTTCAAAACTGATCATTAACATTTTTTAATTTGCAAAAAGTTGCTCTCAGTTAATGAATTGGCTGCCTGTGTGCCCTATGCACAGTGACCGCCTCTAAGTGATCATTTAATTGTAACATGGCCTCAGCGCCCACTAGAGCCCGTAGGGTCTGCCACAAAGGATGTGCTCCAGAATCAAGAACATGCAAATATCCCACCACCAACCAGGCACTTCTCAGGTGTCTGATCTCCAAGCCCCTCGAGTGATGGTTCTCAAGTCACCCAGAGGGCTTGTGAAGCATAGAATGGTGGGTCCTACCTCAGAGTTTCTGGTTCAGCAGGTTAAGAGTAGGGGCCTGAGATTCTACACTTACAGCAAGTTCCCAGGTGCTGCAGATGCTGCTGGTCTGGGTCCCCCACTTTGAGAAGCACTGCCCTACAAGATGACACGCTCCTCCCTACTCCAGGCTACCACCTTCCCCATCAGCAAGAACTGCACACAGGAAGAGTGATGACTAAGGAAAGTAGTTTCTCCCATGTTCCATGAGCAAACTTCCAGGCCACACCTAGTGAAATGGGCAGCAGGCTACACAGAGCATGTGTTGAGCCAGACACGGTGCTAGACACGTCCACATCTTGATTCATCCTCATTGCAACCCCATGAAAGAGGTGCTCCCACATTTGACAAAAGAAGAAAATGAGGTACAGGCTCCAGGGTCAACCTGAGGATTCAGATTCAAACAAGGGTTCATGTCTTCAAAGCCTGTGCTTCATCCACAGCAGGGCACTGTCCAAATGACAGTGTGTGTGTGTCAACTCACGCCTCGTCCAGAACCTGTTCCTCCTCATTCCCTGGACTCTCCTGACCACTACATGATACAAGGTGGGGAGGTTCCTTTCACAAGCACAGAGATGAGGCGAACTTGCAAGTCCAGGCCAACATTCACGCTTCTCCCTTGGAACCTGGTCACGAATCCTTCCTTTTCCATGAACTGGGCACAGAACCCTTCTGTTGCTTTGCTTCCACTAGCCCAGTGCTTCTCAACTTCTAATGTGCACAGAAATCACCTGGGGATCTTATTAAACTGCAATCTCCAAACACATAGGTCTAGGAACTGCCAAAAAGGACCCTTTCTAACCTGTTTCCCGGGGGTTGCTGCTGCTGAGTAGCTTTTATCCGTGTAAATGCAGAGGACCTGGTGTGGTGGAACACACAGGCTTTGGAGCCGAATGCACCTAGGCTCAAATCATTTCCAATGAGTTTTTCCTTATCTTTGAATCTCTTAGAATCTCAGTTTCCTGGTCTGTAAAATGGGGATAACACCTACCCCATAGAATTATAGGATAACATCCCAGCACCCTCTTGTACCTTCCACAAAAACCACCTTCCTTTGTTCTTTCAATGTTCATACCCAAGCATAAGCCAGGTAGGTCTGACATTTTTACCCATATTACTGGTGAAGAAATCACGGGCTTCTGATAGACTAAGTCCCAGACAGCCCATGGCATGTCTCAAATACAACTATGGATTCCTGGGCAGCCCCAGTGGCGCAGCGGTTTAGTGACGCCTGCAGCCCAGGGCGTGATCCTGGAGACCCTGGATCGAGTCCCACGTCAGGCTCTCTGTATGATGCCTGCTTCTCCCTCTGCCTGTGTCTCTGCCTCTCTCTCTCTCTGTCTCTATGAATAAATAAATAAAATCTTTAAAAACAACAACAACAACTATGGATTCCCAGTGGCAAGCTGAATGCTTTTTCCCCCACCCAGGGACTGAGGCCTCAGCTTCCAGTTGGATGGTGGAGAAAACACATGAACAGAGTCACCATATGATAGAATCAGTAGAGCTCTACAGGAATCCTTAAGAATTGGCGCATCCTCACCTTACCCTTTGTTGCCCGGAAACAGAACTATTGGAGGTAGGAGGAGCGGGGACAGATTTTAGTAGTTATACATGGTCTTATTTGTGTTTGGAACTCCTTTCTCATCCAGGGAATGTCTTGGTAAAACACTCCCCGGGATAACACACAAGACATTAGCCCCAGGCAGTGTGCCCGAAGAAATGTACGATATCAAAAGAAGGAAAACAGATAACTCTGAGAAATCACAGGTAGGATTTATAGCAAAGTTTGCTCACGGGCAGGTAAATTCACTAGGCTCCCTGAGCTCTTTCTTTTTCTTCTTCCTTTGATGTTTTAAAAAACATAAGACTCTTGTTTTAAATCGTCCCCATAAAACATCGCCTGCTACAGAAGCTGCAGCCAGGGATCCTCCCAGCATCGGCATTTGTCACCGAGCTCATAATTCACAGCAATTCATAAACTTTTTCAAAATGCTGTGAACGTAACTTCAGGGGGTTAATAAAACAGCTTTCTACTCCTCTACTTCTTTCCATTGATAACTTATTCAAATTGTAATTGCCTGTAATGTGCTCCCTCTATCACATTACTGCTCACGCCTCATGCACTCTCCCACCCCATCCATCACCCCCGACTGTCAGCCAAGCCCTCCTTCTGGCTTGCGCACAAAAATGTGACTGCTTTTCTTCTCACATCTAGTGGACAAGCCCTTGCCCACACACCACCCTTGCCCACTCCCTCCCACTGGCGTCCTAGATGGAGGATTCTGCTGTCCCCTGCCCACTCAGGGGCAGGCATTTTGTCTCAGGGCTTATCTGTGACCCAAACCACCTGCCTCATGGCATGCAGGTTTGCTGGGTTAGGTGGTTTGGGCAGTTATCTGAGCATGTCCAGACAGCACAGTAACAGTGAAGCTCTTCTGAGTGAGGTGGGATGTTGGATGGATCACAGATTTAAATGTCAGAAGACCTCATCTCATCCCAGCAGTGTTGTGAACTCTCTGTGTGAGTGTGGGTAAACCACTTAATCTCTCTCAGCCTGTTTCCTCACCTAGGAAAAATGGAGGCCATAATGCATGCCCTCCCTATGCCATAGGACTGATGCAGCTGTTTCAAGGAGTAAATGAGATTATTTCTGAGGCCAACTTTGACTCACCCAGAGCCCAATATTTTCCTTCAATTACTCCCCAATGAAGAGAGCAAGTTATCATGTGAGTTAAGATGGAACCAAGTAGAGAGGAAGGTCATCAAAGTGGGGCACATCTTCTAGGAACAGATAAAAATGATAACCAGAATTAGTCCAATTGTTTGGCATTGGGCAGATGGACATCTGATTCTGGTGACCCCAAGGTGGCAAAAGCAGAGATCAAGGCTGTAGCAGGGACCAGCCAGTGATGGGCACTGGGGCAGAAGCACATTAGATAACGTCCCTCTTCCCCACTGTCCTTGCCTCAGACCTCAGCGTGCATCAACAGTTTCAGAGCCTTGTTACTGAGCCAGCACCAATGACCTCCCCTCTCCTGAGCATCCAGGAAGCTCTTAAGTTCAGACTTGCGGAAGGATGCAGTCACAGCCCTTAGTGGCCTTTCCATACAAAAACACTCCCACCTTCTCAGAAGTTCCGGTGTGACACAATGCACCCTAGCCCCCGCGCAGTTACAGAATCAGCATGCCACTCTGGGCCTGTCCCTAGGGATCTATCTGATGGCACAGAAACAGCTTCTTTGCTCCCTGAGATTCCTTCGAGTTACAACCTCTCCCTTCCCCCAGTCTCGTTAAAATTCTCTGCAACAAGTGGCAGCAGGTTTGCCCAGCAGGCGCCGGAATGTAACTGAGAAGAGGGAAGGGAAATCTCAGAGATTGCCAAGAGACCTCCCAGGTCCCCCATCATCCTGTAATGGGTTCCTCTTTATAACACGTGGGGGAAACCAACTGGTTTCCTGCACCCACTGAGGCTGAGAAGTGGCAATAAGATGAAGGGGAGGAGCAGAGAAGAGAAGTCTCTAAATCCCACAGCTAAGTCTCTGGCCTTTTGCCTGAGCCTCTGGGAGGCCCCTAGTCCCTTAGGAAGAGGCAGGTGTAGGAAAATGCTCTTTTCTGCAGCTGTTGCCACTTACCACAAATCATTTATTTCATCTTCTTAGCAAGCAAAAAGTGTGTCCAATTCCACCGACTGCTTTCTTAAAATCTTAAGACTTAGCATTCTCTGGTAGGACTTCCTCCTGAACGAGATTGCCTTCCTTATGTGATTCACATTAGCAGGGAGTCTGTTATTAGCTTGATTTTTTATCTCTGACACTGTGAGAAATATTGCTGCCATAAACCCGGGTGCCCTTAGTAAAAGCTGAACTACTTGGCAAAAGCTAATAAAGTGAGGACCGATGAAAGCAATTGGCTATGAATACCTAAGCAGCAAACATGACAGCTGCCCCCCAGGCTGGGCCACAGGCATGCATAGGTGAACACAACCCTCCAGTGGCACCCTGCCTAGGTGCTGCCACAACTGCCTTTTGTCATGACTTACCTGAGCCATTCTCCCAACCCAATGCCCTATAGCCCAAGGGTCTCACTTGTTTATTCCTGAGAATTGGTGGATCCAGGCTTTCTAAACCATGCCAAAGTTAGTGCAGTGGCTGTCATGCTTCAGATGGCACAGAAAGCACCTGGGGAGCTTGCAAAAGATTCAGTTTCCCAGCCGTGAGCCCCTCCAGAGATTCTGAGAGACGGCTGGGGTGTGGAAAACTGCCTTCATCACAAGCATCCCCAGGAGGTCCAAGGGGACCAGACTTTGGTGAACGCTTATTAGCCGAGATGCAGTGGGCAGGATGACAAGCAGGGCCCTGATCCCTGCACCACCATTCAGTGATGAGTGGACTTCAGAACAAAGGAAAGCTGACTCAGCCCTCATTTCGGAAGATGTGGTTATCCAAGGGCCCCCAAAGACCTCAGATTAAAGCAGCTGCATCAGTGAGGCAGTTTCCATCATCTTAAAGGCCAGTGCCAGCCCAGCTTCTGGGCATTTACCTTGTGTGCAGAAGGAAGGGAGGATGCTTGCTTGGTTATATTAATGAGCATGTGTTGTCAGTCAGTGGATGAGCCCAGAGGAATTTTAATAAAGTCAGCATTTCTTCCTCTGGCTTGGGCTACCTATTTTAGGAATTTTGTCATGGGAGAGAATCCTATGTGGTAGCTGGAGGTAAATGCTGATTGTTACACTTGGCACTCTTTGCTTGAGGGACTCCAATATGCTCAGAGGTGGGAATGTTGGGTGTGGTTCCCAGGATAATCCTTACCCACCAGCTGCTTCTGGTTGTGAATAACAAAAAGCACAAAACCACAAGCTGGACAAGCACCAGACTACAAAGCATGTATCTTCTTCACCAAGTGATGAAGTGTTGAAAAGAGATACCAGTGGGATCCAGCATGATGGACAGCGAGCCTGCTTGGAGAAAAAAGATGGCATAATGCTATTATGATTCTTAGCCCTAGCTACATAATAGAATCATCTGAGGAATTAAAAAAATAATAGTAATCACCAACCCTAGAGACTCCCAACTCTGGGATCTGGGATGGAGCCAGGGCACAGGTATTTTTTTAGGGTTCTTCAGATGATTCTAACATACATCACTGCCTAATAGAAATTCCAGCAAGTTTAAAGCTGTGTGCTCAATCTTCACTGCAATTCAACCTCTTGGAGAGTTTTACAATATATATTTTTAAACTTTTTTTAAAGATTTTATTTATTTATTTGACAGAGGAAGAGCACAAGCAGGGCGAGTGGTAGCAGAGGGAGAAGGAGAAGCAGTCTCCCCATGGAGCAAGGAGCCTGATGCGAGGCTCAATCCCAGGACCCTGAGATCATGACCTGAGCAGTTGCTTTACTGACTGAGCCACCCAGGCGCCCCAAGTTTTACAGTATATTGATGCTGGGGTCTCATGCCCAGAGATTTGGAATAATTGCCCTAGGGACTTTTAAAATCTCCCTAGGTAATTGCAATGTACAGCCAAGGTGGAGAATGGCTGGATGGAAGACATTTCATGCTAACAGCTGCCTGTCTTTTGTTTCTAATTTTAACCAAGTGATCTAGTGGGAAGCACTAGATTTTGAATCAAGAGACTGATTTAAGCCTCAATTTTGTCACAAACTTGCTGTGACAATGGAAGCAAGTCATTAAAACTCTAGACCTCAGCTTCCTTCTGATCCTACCTCACAGAGTTGGTATAAGAATTAAATAAAATCATTTGAAAGTACTCTGAATAGAGTAACCTGCTATAAAAACATTGCTATACCCTTTCTTAGCCAAAAATCAGTTTCTACAGGGTTTACATCTCATCAGGAAGGGAGAACATGTGCTAAGAGGAAGGAGGCCCCATAGGCAGATGACAACAATGATGTTTTGATGTTTAAAAGGCATTTTTCTACCAACCCTTAATCTGACCTCACCCTAGATATGATTGTGAAATGATGATATCCCATAAGAGGAGAGGAAACAAAGCCTCAGGAAGTTCATAGTGTGGGGTTGATGAGTGCATCACCCAGACAGCAGGAGCAACATTCAACATGGTTCTGCTGATTTGAGACCCAAGTCCTTTTCATTGTATCAGTGGTCTTCACACCTTACTGTGCAACACACCTTACTGTGTGTTGGCCCCACCCTGATTTTCTGATACAGTAGGTCTAGAGTAGAGTTCCAGGAATTTGCACTTCTAACAGTTTCCAGGTGGTGCTGCTAGCCCAAGGACCACCCTTTGAGAATCAAGCTTCCTTTGGTGGTAGGGAATTGCCTTACAGAATGAGACCACTATGGCTGTGGCAAAAAAGTGGGAAAGAAGGAAATGGGGAAGAAAATGGACAATCTAAGTCTTAATAACTGCCTTTTAAAAATGCATATAAGGAAATAGGCTCAGTGAAGCAAACTATCCTAGCAAAGACACAAGTGTCCCACTATTACCAGGGAGGCACCAGGAGAGGGCTCCTAGAAGCTGAAGAAAATAGCAGAAAAGGCTTTGGTGCCATAAACTCATGAAAAATAAGGGTCTAGAGGGTCTGAATCTCAATACATTAGCCATGTGACTTTGGACAAGTCAATAAAATTCTCTAAATCACAATTATCTGTAAAATTGAGAAAATCATAGTACCTGGCTCACAGAGATAGCTGGGAGAGCATTTAGTAAGATAATGAATGTAAAACACATAATTTATCTGACATATATGAAGCACCCAATAAATGTTAGCTGTCATTTATAATCATTATTATTACTATCACCACTCAAACCACTGTCACCATCAGCAAGTGCCAAGCGAGTACATAATTGTGCAGAGTGCCATGAAATGTGGCCCTAAGAAGCAATCCCCAACCTGTAGCAAAGTCAGGAGTCTATGTCTGTGTCACTTATAGCAGCACCTTCTATCTCAAGTTCAAGTAAAATAAAATGGATATTCCTTTGAGACTCTTCTAACTGCCTTTCAGCTCAGTGGAGATATGTTTATTGTCACCAAATCAGTATTGTGGGAATGGGTCATCTGAGAGCTCATTATCTCCCTTTTCTCTATCCTGGTTTGCCCAGAACTGCCCCAAAATGCCTACATTCCGTGAAATCTCTCTGACTCAGGCAAACAGGATAGTTGATGGAGCAGCCTCTCTTTCACACACCTGAGTACTCTACAGTAAGATGAATATTTAATGGTTGACATGGGCAAGCATACCTTAAAGGTGGAAAGCAACAGAAGGATCAGCTGTCCTGTCCTAGACCAAAATATAAATGAAATGTAGCCTCAACTTTCTCGTTCCAGGGTCCTCTTCCATTCCCCATCAAGAGGGATCCTAAATACCTTTATTCTGGGATGTAAATAAAGGCTGTTTATGAACATAAAAAGGATTTATGGTTTAGGGAATTTGCATTTCAATAGAAAACCAAATATTAGCTGAAGAGTTGAAGTAAGGGATCCCTGGGTGGCTCAGCAGTTTAGCGCCTGCCTTTGGCCCAGGGTGTGATCCTGGAGACCTGGGATTGAGACCCATGTCAGGCTCCCCGCATGGGGCCTGCTTCTCCCTCTGCCTGTGTCTCTGCCTGCAGCTCTCTCTCTCTCTCATTCTGTGTGTGTCTCTCATGAATAAAAACATTTTAAAAATCTTTTAAAAAAAGTTGAAGTATGAGCAAGGTGAGATTTGTACTTGAAGGTGAGGTATTTTGGACAATTCTGAACCCCTGAAATCACAGACTTCTACTACAAGGGATACAAGTGCCCCCTTCCTTGCACCAGGGATTCTCATTAGGGAAAGAAGCACATCAAAATCATCACGCCCAGGGGTCAGCAAGTTACAGCCTGTGGTAAGTCAAATCCTGTCCACCACTTATTTTTGTTAAAATTTTATTGGGATGTAGTAATGCCCCTTTGTTCACATTTTGTCTATGGTTACTTTCCTGATACAACATCATAGCTGAGTCATTGTAACAGAGACCCTATGGTCTGGAAAGCCAGAAATACTTTATCTCTGGCCCTTTGCAAACCAAACTCCTTCTATTCAAAGTGTGGTCCATGGACCAGCACATGCATCACCTAGGAGCTTGCTAAAAAGGCAGAATCTTGGATCCTACCCCCAAAACTTCGAAATCAGAATCTGCATTTTTAATAAATGTCCAAGTAATTTGTGTGCATATTAGAGTTTGGGAAGCAAACCTAAGGGGCTTTTTCAAAATATTTATGCCTTGGAGTACAGACTGAACAATTCACTACCTATCCTTGTCCCCATCAGAACATCTCCCTTGGAGAGTCACTATGACCACAGATAGAGTTGTGAGATAAGATATAAACTATTAAGTTAAATTTTAATCTCTAAAAAGCAGCAAATGCTTTTTTTTTTAGTATAAGTATGTATCAAATATTCCTTGGGATATACTTGTAATTAAAAAAAAAGACTTATCTGAAATTCAAATTTAAATTTAAAATACAGGACATTCTGTATTTTAATGTGCTAAATATTGAAACCCATAAATTCTGAGTTTGATGCTTTGCTAGACTAGTTCACAGGACTCAGAAACACACTCCACTTACAACTATTGGTTTATTATAAAGGCTACTACTCAGAAACAGTCAAATGAATGATATGCATAGGGCAAGATATGAGAGGTATACCACCCTCCCAGCAGCTCAATTTATTCACCAACCCAGGAGCTCTTGGAACCTGTCCTTTAGCGTTTTCATGGAGGTTCCATTACAAAGACATGATGGATTACATCACTGCCCATTGGTGACTAACTCATTTTCCAACCCTATTTCCCTTCCTGTGATCCAACCATCTAATCACTGGTTGGCTGACCCCTTGAAGCTATCTAGGGGCCCATCAAAAGTCATCTCATTATCATAAACTCAGGTACCTTGAAAGGGGCTTATTATCAGAACTTATTATGAAAGGGCCTTATTATGCCATTCGGGAAATTCCAAGGGTTTTAGAAGCTTTAGGTGCCAGAAATTAGAGATGAAGACCAAATATATTTCTTACTATGATCTCTTATATCACAATATCACACTTCCTATGGCAATTTTCCTGCAAATATGACTGCTAATAATTTGTCTCATCCCTAGGTGTACATGCTGTTTCTCCCATCAACAGATATAGTCTATTTCCCTCCTCCTGAATCTGGGCTCCTTGAGATTTGTTTTGACAGGTAGGAAGTAGCATAAGTGATGCTGTGCCAGTTACAGGCCTAGCCCTTAAGAAGCCTGACAATTTCCAATTTCATTCACTTGGAAGCCAGCACCATGCTACCAGGAAGCCCCAGGCTATCCTGTTGGATAGAGGGGCCACATGAAGTGGCCTGGAAGGAATGAGGCCACATGTCAGGGAATAGAAGCCCCAGATATGGGAGAGATACTTTCTTGATCTATCTCAACCTACGTGGCAGATGAAGGCAGCTGTATAAATGACTCCAGCAATCAGTACTTGTAAAGCAATCTTTTTGTTACACAGCAATAAATAACAGATACACTTCAACTGTCCTGCATTAGGCACTTAACTTCACTCCCAAGAGTCCCTTCCTCTAAGGCTATATTGGGTAAAGGAAATAGCCATCCTCAAACCTAAAGACCTAAGAAACACTGAATAGGTCCTCTTGGGAAAGATGGCCTTTGTTTTTCTCCACTCACCATCCTAGAGGATGCGATTCTATCGTCTGCCAGTTGGTAGCTAGTTTTCACAGTTCCTCCTTGGACTTGCTGCTGCGAACCAAGCTTCTGATGAGCTTCTATTTCCAAGGCATGCTTCTCTCCCAGGAACCAGTGTAAGCCACTGGATGAGAACAGCATTTTTGTCTGTCATCGCTTCACCCTCTTTGCCTATCTGTGAATTCAAGCTGTTGGCAATATTCATCCTGCTGTCTCCTCAGTTACTGAAGATTAAGAGTTAAAAGGAGTCTTTAAGAATAGTTGAAGTTAGTTTTTATTAATAGTTAATAGTTAGTCTTTAAGTCATTAGCTCTCTTCTTATTTTCCTGTAGGGAAACTTCTCCATCCCTCTGCCCTCTATCTACTCTTCCCTTCTTCAGAAATTCCAGCAAACCTTCCCCCTCAACATCTTCATTAAGCAAGTCCCTGGCACTAATGTCTGGCACCAACATGACTATAGTAAGAAATTTTCTTTTCTTTTTTTTTTTTTTTTGAAATTTACTTTTATGTGGAATCTCAGCATCCAGGGAACATCTTAAGGGCCTGCATGTGTGTAGGGGAGGGATCAGCTGTGTGTCCTTTCTGCCAGCAATTTATTTTTTTTAAGATTTTATTTATTTATTCATGAGAGACACAGAGACTGGCAGAGGGAGAAGCAGGCTCCATGCAGGGAGCTGGATGTGGGACTCAATCCCCGGTCTCCAGGATCATACCCTGGACTGAAGGCAATGCTAAACCACTAAGCCACTGGGGCTGCCCTCCACCAGCAATTTAAAAGAGAAAAATTCCTTCTTGACTCCAAAGCAACTGGCAGTCCCATTTGTCCACCCCACCCCAAAGCTATTGTTTTTTCTCCTCACATATGTGGCTGGAAGAATTCTATATCTAAAAAATAAAAGTGATCCAGGGTCTGCTGAAACCCTTTCAACTCAAATTCTCAGACACAGGCAATACAATACATACATCTCCTCTCCAGGGTCCTTAGTCCCTTGCTTTGTTACCACTGACTGGGTCTGCTGGTTACAGCACTGTGGAAGGGGGCAAAGACCAGGCTTTGGAATAGCATGGACCTAGATTTGTATCCCATCTGCTGACTAGCTTTAAGATTTGGGGCAAGATTTTGAATGTCTCTGAGCCTTGGTTCCTACATCTGATAGAAAAAAGACAACAATATCTGCTTCCCAGGTGACAATATTTTTTAGAAGGGAGAAGAGACAGCAGGAGACAGGAAGAGAACCGCAGGGCCCCATCTCATGACCCTGAGATCATGACCTGGGCTGAAATGAAGAGACTGAGCCACCCAGGTGCCCCCCCCCCCCATGTGATAATATATTTTAAAGACCAGGTAGAGTGGCTAGTATGTAGTAAAGATACAAAAATAGTACTTCTCACTATCTTTCAACTTCTACAACTGGGGTGTGAAAACTTAGAGGGGCCAAAGACCCTGGACAATTAGTCATTTTGCCCTGCCAGGTGCTCTTGTAGAATGAGAAAAGCAACTCATGGCCATTAATCTTGCCTTTTCTTTGAGAAGCAGTGTGTCCAACACACACACAAAAAGAATTTAGTCAGGAGCCCTAAGTCTGTCTCAGGCTAACCTCTTCCACTACCTTGCACACATCACTCAATCTCTCAAAAACAGAATTTCTTCATCTTCAAAATAAGGTAAATAAAACCACTATGAAGGCCCCTTCAAGTGTTCAATTGTGAAGTCCAAGATTTTAACTGGAGACAGTACTTTCCTGGGCGTCGATTCTGCTCCAATTTCTTTGTAAATCGAATTCATCCCAAGTGGATTAGCCCTCACACTTCTTCTTAAGCTTATTATACCCATTTTTGGACTCTCAGCAAGTTCCATGCCACCCAGTACCCTGTAAGTCTGTCATTTCCACTCCTGGGCTGGACATCAGGTGGCCGGCCCTGTGTGTGTGACCCATTGGGAAGGAAGGTCCCTATGTTCCTTCCTGTAAGCAGAGGCCCTGGGGGCACCAGTCCCTCAGAGATTTTGAGGCGGCTCCATCAAATAGGATTGCCTCCAATGATGTTCTATAATTCTGCAATATTAGCTGCTAGTTGCTTACGGCTATAAGCACTTGAAATGTGACTAGTGGGACAGGAACTGAAATTTAAATTTTCTTTCATTTTAATTTGTTAAAATGTAAATAGCCACATGTGGCTAGTGGCCACTGCATTGGATGGTGCAGCTTTAAGGGGAATGTTACAGAGAAGTAGCTTAAAGGGCAGAGCTGGTGGGAGTCACAAATATGTCTACAGACGACATTTACTCTGCTGGGAATGATTTATTCTTTGGGGCCAGAAGGTCTGGCTCACTCTTAGCAATACAACACAATTGCCAAGGCGAGAACAGAAATATACAATATATACCCCTCGTCTCCATCCTCCCCCAGGTATTCACCCATCCATTCACTAGCTGACTGAGTACTCTGAAGTCACCAAGCTCCACAAAAACCTAAGCTGGCTCAGAAATGACCCTACGGATCTCAGACTTTGACTATGAGCCCATCTTCCTACATACTTCATTGGCCCCAAACATTCCTTATTCATCTATTCAACTCTCAATGCTCTGAACAAAGAAAGTTAAAAAATAAAGACCCCAACCTTCTGGAAAAATAATATCAATACCACACACCATGACCTTTGCAGGGTTCCAGGAGTGTAGAATAAATTAGGATGCTTGAGAGAGAGAAATTTCAGTTAGATCTTAAGCCTTTAGAAAAATCTCCAGTGTTACTAAGACATAGGGTTGGACAGCCTTTGCATCCTCAGGGCAAGCCCTATGCACTGGCAAGAAGCCACCGGTCGATTAAAGACTGCTTGGCTCCCTCCCAATGATGGAGGCAGGAAGCTGTCCCCAAGCCCAGGTCAGCATTTATCATCCCCAGAGATGCTTTGCCTTCCCTCTGCCCCCATTACCTTCTCTCTCTCATAACCCCTGCTGCCTCCTTCACTAATTATCATTGGTACTTACCACCCAACAAGATCCATAACTAGGATAAGTGATCAGTGGCTTTTTACCAGGACACCAGAATTTAGAAGGTGTGGAAATGGGCGGTATCTCTGAGGTGAAGGTCAAACACAGAGATCATGCACCTCCCTCTCTGTACAATCAGGAGACCCACCATCTCCATCTTTCATTTGGTTCTTTGCTCTCTGCTCCCCAGCATGGCCATTGCTATGAAGACATATTTGATACCTAGCCCCAGAAGTGAAAATTATAGCAAACTAAAACTTCACATCTCAAGATACCACTCAGGCAAACACCAAATGTACTTGAACAAAAATCAGGGCTTAGCCTACATTGCAGAAAATTCTTGGAAATTAGAAATTATACAACGTTAGAGTACGCCTGGGCTATAAACATATATATGAACCAAATACCACTAAAATGTGCCCATGGAAGATGGAGGCATGTAAGGTTAAATTACTTGCCTCACCGTAGCAGAAAGCTATTGCCCCAGTGTAATGCATTATATCCAACAGGATTCTGTCCCTCGGCCATCTCCCTAAAAAGTGCTTTCATAAGAGGGCAGATAAGAGGGAGCCTTGGGGTGATCATATACCAATATCTACTCTTCAAATGTGTTTTAATAGCCAAGAACTGAAAGGACACCCTGCCTGCTATACCACTAATCACTATGAGTAACTTCAGATAAGTCACTCAGCCTCTCTAGGGTCTTCCTTTCCTCCCCATCTATAAAATGTGGAGCGGAAGACCTCTGCAAGTGCTAGGCACACACTTGCTAACTTGAAGCCTAGAATTGTCTTAGAGCTTCAGAGACAGGACTCCTTCCGGGATCATGAATATAGACCCAGAAGCCTCTAAACTAGAATCTTCAGAAGAGCAAGGTCTTGGTTTTATTCACCCCTATTTACTCCATGTGCCTAGAACAGTGCCTGGAACACAACACATGGTCAGGAAACACTCAGCTAAATAAATGAATATATCGTAAGTCTCCTTTTATCCTCTAAAACACCAATTCAAACTCAGGCCTGGGAGAGAAGACACAACTTAAAGTCAACTAAGGATCAAGGACACATGAGAAAAAAGGCCCCTACTGGCAAAGGGATAATTAACTCATTAAAGATAATCAGACCTATTCAAAGAACCTAGTCCCAAGCTCACAACTCCACGCAAAAGCATGGTAATACTCTACAGTGTGACCTCTAGAACCAATCACATTTATTTATATAAAATAAATAAAAGCACCATATTAAATGTAGACACCTGGGCCTTCACACCAGACCATTAAATCACTCTCTGGGAGAGGGGGCCCAGAAATCTGAATTTAATTTGCTTCCCCAGTGATTCTGAGGCACTTTGGATTTTGAAGACTATAGCTCCAAAGCACATTCTCCTGAGTCTACTTTGTGAAGTCCCTTTTTAAAATGGAAAGCTAGAATTCTTTTGTGAACCCAGGCAAAACCCTCAGAGTTGGGATTCTAGTTACCCTAGCAATGCTCTCTCTAGACTCACACTCTTGCCCATTAGCCTCACCTGATTGCCTGCTCCTTTCCCCAGCAGTTCCCAAATTTACATTTCATGGGGCTGGAGACAGGGCTTTCAGTGGAGAGAGACTTCAGTCTCTGAAATCATTTCTTTTTTTTTTTTTTAATTTATTTTTTATTGGTGTTCAATTTACTAACATACAGAATAACCCCCAGTGCCCGTCACCCATTCACTCCCACCCCCCGCCCTCCTCCCCTTCTACCACCCCTAGTTCATTTCCCAGAGTTAGCAGTCTTTACGTTCTGTCTCCCTTTCTGATATTTCCCACACATTTCTTCTCCCTTCCCTTATATTCCCTTTCACTATTATTTATATTCCCCAAATGAATGAGAACATAAAATGTTTGTCCTTCTCCGACTGAAATCATTTCTGTCATGATCCAGAGTCCTCGGTAGACCCCAAGAGCCTCATGAAACACTTCCCCTTTACACTTAGCAAACTCAAGGGGGGTGCAGAGGAAACTCAGCAGGCTGTGGCTACCTTCCTTTTGGCTACTGTAAACTGTTTAATGTTCTTGTTCTATTTTACTGATGAATTGAGGCTTCTGAACTAATGATATTAGTAATCAATCAATAAAGCAACTAAACATATACCAGGTACAAAGCACTAGAAAGTGAGAGTAGCTATAGGACAAGTTCTTACCCTCAAGGTCTCTACGATCTAGCCTGAGAAATAAGATATCAATATATGAATATATAACTAATGATAAAAAAAAGAGCTGACAAAATGCCTGAAGACTACAGACAAGGGATGGAACTTGAGGCTTTTCTATAAATGCCTAAAAGAGAGAGAAAGATTTTTTAAAATGCAACAGCCTTTTTCCCTCCCCAAGGAGCCACTGGCCACTACTCGGCATTGCCCAATTATTTTTATCACTTCAAGTGTAGACTTGAGATCAGACGAGTGTTTTCTGAACCTCAAAAGGAATTTGGAGAAAGTTGAGCTGTTTCAAATTAGGAATTCCATGGGGTGATGGTCTAGAAAACAGTTATCTCAAGGTGAAAGCATGGATGAACACCTCCCCTGTTTGAGGAAGGGCTACCTGGGGACTTGGGAGTGTCCTAAGAAGGCTCCCACCCTGTGCCCACTGTCCTCCTTTACTGTTCCTTCATGGGGAATGATTCTCTGGTTCAACCTCCCAGGGTTGCTCTGAGGATATAACATCAGTGAAAATTGCTTTGTCTGGTCCTGATAGGTGATTCAACAAGTGTTGGTGGAATCTGGATGTCCCCTTATAAAGGGATCTCTTCTACAACAGACACACTGGGTGATCATCTCACTCCAACAGGGTCAAAGAAACAGGACTCCCTAATTCTTATCTTTCCCCCTTAGAGACCTTGAATTAATAAACATTCTCTTTCTCCTTCATCCAGGTAGTGGTCTATAAACTTCTTTAATCTCCCACCTCATTCATTAGAAGTTTTCAAACAAACACTTTCAAATAAATGTCAACTTATATTATAAATTATTATAAATTATAACCACATAGTAAGCATATTACAACACACATGCAAAAAGAAAAACTTAAAGACAAAATCAAAGATAAATAGAGGTTCTAATATGTTTTTCCTAACATCCTCGGAGATCGTCTTGTATCCATCTTGGGGAGCAGACCTTCTCAAAAGACACCTGAATCCAATCAGATATAAACCTCAGAGATAAAGTAAAAGTCAGTTATGGCCACAGGTTACACCAAAATCTACTCCGGTAGACAGAGTTCTGTCAAAGGCAAGAAAATGTCACTAAAAAGAAGTAATTCTGGAAAGTGTCCTGGCTTTAATTGCCATTTGCATACTGATGATTCTCAAATTTATTTCTCAAGCCTAACCCTCTCCTCTAAACTTCAACCTCAAACCCAACCATCTCCTTGACATTTCCCCTTGGATGTCAAATTCAAATGTGGGCATCTCAGACTTAACATGACTCACAAGGAGGCTCCAGCTCTTTCTGCTCTAAGGTGCTCCCTCCTTTAATCTCCCCATTGTGGTCAAGGGCAACATCCCCCTTCCTGCTGCTCAGGACAAATGACTTAGAGTCATTGCTGATCCCTCATCCAAACAAATAGCAAACTCTATTGGCTTTCCCTTCCTAATAAACCCCAAATATGCCTACTCTCATTCTCCCCAGTGCTGCCACCCTGGCCCAAGCCACCCTCTCCTCTCACCTGGAAGTCTCCTAACAGGTCCCTTTATTTCCCTCCTAGCATAGGCAGTCTATTTTCTTCCATGAAGATATAAGTGAGATTATCTGCTCAAAACTTTCCACGGACTCTGCACTTCTCTCAGTAAAAAACTAAAGTCCTCACAATAGCTTATGAGGTATGTCCCCCCTCTACCTCTTGACCGATCTATTTCTCCTCCTCTTGTTTATTCTGTTTCGGGCATATGGGCCTCCTGGCTATTCTATGCCAGGAAGACTTTCACCTTTTCCAAATTATTCCTTCCACTGGACCACTCTCCACCCAATTCCTGATCTGGAGGTTCACCCCCGTGTATCATTCAAACATCACAATCTCACTGAGGTCTCTCTAACCACCTGATATAAAAATGTTCCATTCCGCACCCACACTTCCAATCCATCTTTCACTGATGCTCATGCCTCCCCCCACCCCTTAGAATGTAAGACCCACAATGAGCAGGAATGTTTTCATTGATCTTATTCTATGACATTTCCCTAATGCCTAGAATGGTGCCTGGAACATAGTAGGCACTCATTAATCTCTGCTGAATTTGGACTTAGAAGTCACACTGAAAATCTCTTAAGGTACTAACCTTATTCCTGCCCACCCCCCCGCAACCAAGCTCCCCAGCAATGCCTTCCCCCTACAGCTAGTTGGATGATCAGTCTCCCTCCAGGGCTATAGAACCTACCAGAGTCCAAGACCCTGCCAATATAATGCCTAACAATCCAAGGGAAAATAGTCCTGCCTTGGGTTTGGGTGCTTTCCAGCAAACAACTAGATTAGCACTTGCAAATTTATCCAGGGACCAAATCAAGAAGCACAATCTCTGGGAAAGGCCCAGCACAGTAAACTTACTAATGAAGTTGTACACAATCTCACTGGCACACAAGCCACTGGCATGGAAACTGTAGGTTATTCTTACTTCTGATTAAGGCAGCCCTGGGAGTCCTCCATTTTATAGCCAAGTTGGCTTTACAAGTAGGTAGACAAAGGCCACATTGAAGAAAAGGATAAAAATGTTCAGAAATTTATACCTTGTGATATCAGGATGGGACTGGCCCCAGACAAAACTGACTCCCAAAGCAGCAGGCTAGGAAACAGAAATTTCACCATTAGAGATTTATTCCTTTAAGTCACTTTAAGTTTGTAATCCTCCAAAATTGCCCCTAAATAGGTATTATGCTTGGGTTACATGATACTTTAAAGTCTTTGTTAGCCAGTTCCATGGAAAGGGTAGTAGAACACAGCTCTGGGGAAATGTGGCAAAGAACAGGGTCCTGAGGCAGAGAGGTAAAGTGATGAAGGAGAAGGAAGGGAATTGAAAGGAAATTAAGAAAAAAACATTTACTAAGGGCTACCTTGTGCCAAGTGTTCTGCTTTACATACACTAACTGCTTTAAAAACACTAACTCATTTACTTCTACAACACTGTGGTGAGTTCCTCAGTCTCACCTCCTTTCTAGAAGAGGAAGCTGAGGCTCAGAGAGGTTGATGACTTACCTGGAGTAAGGATTCTGACTTCAGATGAGCTTAACTCCAAAGTTCATGGCCATTTCTCAACATCAAACTGCAGAGTTAACATTCAGCTGTTTTATGGTTTTCCTTTGATTCAGCCTGGCTGGCAATAATTAAGTGGCCCTTATTTTAAGGTAGCCTATAGTACCGCGATGGATGGGCAGTAAGGGTGAAATTCTGGAACTCAAGATAAAATTATTATTATGTGGAGTAATCAGGCACTCATGTTCAGATACATGATATAGTAAGAGCTTATCCTCAGCACACTCTCCAGTCTCCAGCTTGCCAATCATTATTCTTCAGGAGCTTCCACTCTGCAGCGATTTCCCAGGAAGCAAACAGCACTTCCTCCTCTGTCCACAAATCCTGGAACTCTACACCACTTGTTCTAGGAAGTAGCCTTTGAGCACAATTTTGTGGATTGCATTCAATTGTAATTGGTCTTTTCTAGGAATAAAGCTTCTTCAAAGGTGGTAAACACTCTGTCTTCTTGGAGCTAAGATTGGGGGTACCACATGTAGCCTGTTCTTTGTAATCCCACAATGCTTTGCATCTTGGGATAGTAGAACATTTTCAAACTTGTCTTTTTGTCTTGCCTATCTTTCTTCTATCCCATTATACATGTTTTAAATACTAGCAAGGTCAAACTTCCTTCCTTCCTTCCTTCCTTCCTTCCTTCCTTCCTTCCTTCCTTCCTTCCTTCCTTCCTTTTCTTTTTTCCTTCCTTCCTTCCTTCCTTCCTTCCTTCCTTCCTTCCTTCCTTCCTTCCTTCCTTCTTTTTGATAACAGTACTTTCAGGGTGGTACTCAGTAGCTGAATTCAGAAATAAGTAATGGCATGATGGGGGAATGAGTCCGGGAAGGAGGCTGATCATTGAGGGTGTTTAAATCACAATTCCAGCCAGCGTTTTCCAAACTTTAGTGAAGGTTTAAGATTTAATCATCCTCATTTCAAGTATACACTATCCATTCTCAAAGTCAACTTATACATTTTGGTGACCTTTCTCAAACTGGGCTTTATAAATCCTTTTGGTTATTCTTTGCTATTATAGGCTTGTGACAAGCCAAATACCCTGCATAAAATATAAGAGCCAGAGCCCTGACCTGTTAGAATTTGCATGCTCAAACACAAAAGCAAACAGATGCTGGCTCCAATGTTTAAAATATACGAGAACATAAAACTGAGGAACGTTAGGAAATATACCAATGTCTTTCATTTAATAAGGAGAAATGGGTATGTACTTAGGAAGAAAAAACTGCTAGTAAATGTATACATGTTATCATTCCACTTGCAAAGATATTAATTAGAATACTAACATCTATATTAAGTACATATTTAAAAATCTAATTGTGAAGATTTTAATAATTAGTTAATATAAAGACTTTAAGCCTTAATTCTAGGTATTAGTCCATTAAAATGTAGCTGATTTTTGCTCCCTCCTGCAAAGTGCAACAGATGTGACAAATTCAAACAAAACACACGTATATCCTTACCTAATGATGGTTTTACTCATACAGAATGTCTTATTTAAAGCAGACAAATTATTCTATAGAAAATACAGAGACTTGAAAGTAAAAACCTGAGTTTTAGACCATCCCTGAGACTAATATACTATGAGTCTTTGAGGAACCTCCACACATTTTTCCAGAGTGGCTGCACCAGTTCACATTCCCACACAATGGAATATTACTCGGCCATTAGAAACGACAAATACCCACCATTTGCTTCAACGTGGATGAAACTGGAGGGTATTATGCTGAGTGAAGTAAGTCAATCAGAGAAGGACAAACAGTGTATGTTCTCATTCATTTGGGGAATATAAATAATAGTGAAAGGGAATATAAGGGAAGGGAGAAGAAATGTGTGGGAAATATCAGAAAGGGAGACAGAACATAAAGACTCCTAACTCTGGGAAACGAACTAGGGGTGGTGGAAGGGGGGGAGGGCGGGGGGTGGGGGTGAGTGGGTGACGGGCACTGAGGGGGACACTTGATGGGATGAGCTCTGGGTGTTATTCTGTATGTTGGTAAATTGAACACCAATAAAAAATTAATTTATTAAAAAAAATTAAAAAAATAAAGTCTAAGAAAAAAACTAATATAATATGATAGAGAAAATTTTATTCACCTAACATTGTCTGAGATATTGAAATTTGTTTTAGGAAATTTGTTGGAGTAGCCATTGAAAGCTGAGTGAGTTCATTCTATGTGAAACAAGAGGGAGAATTTTCTCAGTGTTTTGGGGAAGGAAGGATCAGAAAGAGAACAGAAAGGGGGATGAGGGTGGGAATCTTGAGTCTAATTCCCCTAAGGTGTGATACTAGGAATATCACATAGGAGTATCCCATAGCTGCATACATACTAAAAGTACAGAAACCAGCCTACTTTATAAAGAAATCAAATTCTACAATCATTCATCAATATGAGACTTTCCATTGCATATGGTGGACAGCACATCAAGTGTAGCCCAATGAGCATCAATTGACTCAATGCTCATAACAACAATAATAACCTACATGTGCATGTTCAGAGCAAGGCTGATGAAATCTTACTATCTGTTCTTTGTTGTGAGGTTTCTGCAAGTCCCAACAACCTTTGAATTCCAAAATATGAGAAAAATGAGCTCCCTATTTTCCTTTCCTCCATCTTGCCAACCAAGAGGCACTTAAAACAGAGTGGATAGAAAACACTCATAGAATTCTAGGTGCCTATCCCACCTTCCCTAAAGAACCTCAAGAATAGAAGTAGGTTGATCTTCTGTTTGGATATTCCTCATTCATTCCCACTGGCTCTCTCCCATCCCCCACCTCTTCTTTTTGGCCTAATGCACAAAACTGTCAGTAGGATAAGAGTCATTTGGCGGTGACTGCAAGAAACAACTGTGCATTTTATAACAGTCCATTAGTGCAAAGCTCTTAATGAAAATGAAAGCCGTTAATGAAGCCAAAAGGCAGTGGAAGCCTCCATTCTGGAGAGGGCAATTAAATAGGAGAGGGAGGGAGAAAAATAAATACAAATCCAAAACAAGGTACTCTGTGATCAAGCACTGCACATGATGTAATCATGACAAATCGGCCAATTTATTCCCTACTTTTTTAAAGAGACATATACAAACACTGAAAATTCATCATCCTAGCCCTCACCCCCTCTGCCATACTCCATGTTGCCAAATGATTCAACCTCAAAATTTTGGATCCATTGAAACTTTCAAAATATAAACAGCAAGTGGTTTTTTAACTCCAAGAAGAGCTCCCTGTAGAGTGCTATGATTTAGAGCAAAGTGAGTCACAAAAGTGAACTTTGTAATTACACTATTATTTTTATAACTCATCTGAATCAGAAGCTCTCTTATTTTAACACGCTGTAGACAAAGACAAAGATTACAGGAGAATAGGTCCACACCAAACATACTATTTCTGAGTAGGATATTTCCTGTGAAAAGACAAGTTTATAGAAGCTGTTCTGAGATAAGCACAAAAAGATCTCTGGCTTTCAATGCTGTGACCAGGGCCATGTGGTGGGATCCTCTCCTCACCCCAAATGCCTGCTGCACTTCCTCTGTAGCCTACATTTACTGTTATAAGACAACACCTTGCCTCGTGGACATGTGAGCTCCTGAACTAGACATCATCCACATGTAGGTAAATAAGTATGCTGTCTCAAAGCCTTTCCACTTTGCCCACAGAGAATTACACCCTTCCTGCTGGTGGTATCTCCATTCCAGTGCATACTTCTAATTAAAGTTAGATTAGGTTAGATTAAAATTATATATGGATTAAAATTACATATCTGGGAAATTCTTGATATCAAGATCCATGTCTATATATCTGGTATTTAGGACACTGAAAGTTCAATCAATGCTTCAGAATTTATGCATCACCTCTATACTTAGCCCCTTAATGTGCCTGTGCTGAGCATAAATATTTGTAGAATGAATGACTAAACAAACGAATGATCCAATATAGCTGGGTAGTTGTCCCCACACTTGCATTAGCTTTATTTTATTTTATTTTATTTTTTTTTGCAATTCCCCAGAGCCAAGCTTGTTTAATGTTTTTATTTCTATTATGTGTAATAATTACGTCAATCAAATTCTATTGCATCAAATTGCTGAATATGATGCTGTGGTTAATGATGATTGATGCAACTAAAGCCTTCTACCCCAGGGAACATGAATCAAATCTCCGTCCTTATTAGTTCAAACCTCTGTCCTTATTAGTTACCATCTGAGCTCTTGGGTAACTGCTGGAAAAGCAAAGGGACCTCATCCCGAGAAAGCGTTTTAGCGAAAGAATCATTGTCTATTGAGTGAATAGTCAAGAAAAATCTCAAGAGGATTTTTTCTAGATTTCTAAGGAGCCATCACCCACCTATCCTATGTGGTGGCTTTGCAGTGTGTGGGCTTGGCTAGGCTGAACTAGGTTTCCTAGAATTTCCTTTCTTGTATGTTTCCACTCAGAGAGGTCTTCAAGGAAGACTCTTAGGAGACATGCAGGGTGGAAGAAAAGCAGAAATTCTGTAGCCCATATACATGGTGCCGATCTGTTGATTCAATCACTGGTGTGAAGCAGTTTTGGACCTGCAACAGGCCAAATCCCTATAACAAATCTATATATTATATTATCTGCATCTCCTAGTTGTTCTGCTACTTTGGTTGAATTCTGACTGATACACCCTGCTCCATCTCTGGCACCATCATTGCCCTCCCCTCACTCATTTGGCTCCAACCTTATTGACATCCTTGATGTTCTTCAAGCACACCAACATATGCCCATTCTACAGATGAGATTTGGTTACTTGCCCAAGGCAACACAGCCAGTAAGTTAATCCATGTTCTTCATGACTACACATACTGCCCATCCCTTCTCCTAGAACAAACACGTAATAATCATCATCTTTTTGTGCCCCCCACACCTAGAACAGATCATGACATCGAGTAAGTAGATGCTAAATAAATATTTGCTAAATTAAATGTGTAGATGTGTAGCTTTAAAGCAGTTTTATCTCTATGCACATTCCCCTTTGGGTGCCTTGCTTCATCCCACTCTCTCCTGGGTGTCCTAGTTACCATCTCTTGCCCTGCCTGCACACACGTGCACCTGCCTGATGCATGGTCTTTTGTTCTTTTATTCCTTCTTATCAATTACTTCCTCTAGCTTGCCAATCATCTGGATGACGCCCTCACAGCACCCTTCAATCTGTCACCTTTCTGGTCCCTGAAGAATCCAAAAGTGAATATGTTATTCCAGCTAGAGTTCTGGAAAACAAGACCAACTCCTCTTTTCAGTTCACTCTTTCCACAGAGGAGGCTCACACTTATTGAGTTTGTGAAGTTGTACCTTTCTGAGACTTACTATTTTCCTCTCAGCATATATGTTAAGGTTGGAAGTAGCCAAGAAGAATCCTGAGTGAAAAAAAAAAGCATTGAGACAATGAAAAAAAAGCAAGTCAATGTAGGTATGAGGAATGGCCACAGAAACCCTTTGGTTTCTGAAATACTTTCCCTGAAAACACAGTTGTGATCAGCCTACTCTTGCTATGGACTGCATGTTTGTGACAATCCCAAAATTATACATTAAAGCCTTAACCCCCAATGTGAGTGAATTTGAGGTGGGGCCTTTGAGAGATAATTAGATCATGAGAGTAGAACCCTCATGATGGTATTTGTGCCCCACTAAGAGACAAGAGATATTATCTCTCTCTCCACCATGTGAGTGCACAGCAAGAAGGTAGCCATGTACAAATAAGGAAACAAGTACTCACCAGGAAGTGAATTAAACTGCACCCTCATCTTAGACTTCTTAGCATCCAGAGTGTGAGAAATATATTTCTACTGTTTAAGCCATCTAGTCTATGGTATTTGATGACAGCAGCCCAAGCTGACCATGAAAAGGTTGATAGCTTCCTAAGGATTGTTCCCATGAGCTCAATAGAACTACTCAGTTCTTGCAGGTGTGTATTTGGATTCCCATGCAGCACTCCTACAGTCTCAGTGATCCCATAGGTGGGCTGACCAAACCAGGGTTTGTCCAGGACTAAGGGGAGTTCCTGGAATGCAGGCCTTTCAATGCTAGAAGTGTATGAGTTGGTCAACTCACCCATGGGTGTCCCCGCTGGTAGAGAATAGGTCTGTAGGGTGCTATGTGCTAGTAGATATGCTCCAAAGCTGACAACTTGAGTAATACAAAGCCCAACTCACTTGGTATTTTTGTAGAGATTCATAAACTTTCTGAGCTAGAAAGACCTCAGGTTTAGCCTTAGATGTTTGTAGATGTGAAAACACAAACAAATAGGCTAAATGACTTCTTCAAAGTCACATATAACAGAGCAGAGCTTGGGAAAGAATCTGGATTCCCTTGACCTGCTCTTTCACTCTTCCAGTAGTTTTCAGACTGTGTTCTCTGGATGTGTCTTCCCCTACTTAAACCAGAAAAGACATTATATATTTTAAGTTGATATATTCTACTACAAGTATAAACCATGCACACAGGGCAATAATGAAGCCATTGCTGCTGAAAATAATAAGTAATATTTATCAAACACTTACTGCATACCAGGCATAATGCCCACTCATTCCATTTATCTAGTCCTAATAAAACCCCTAAAGTAAGTACTGAAAGTCAGAGTAGTTCCACCCCTAAGACTATCACATTAAAGAAGAATCACATGGTCCAATCTGACAGGACCAAGGATGTAAAAATACCTACCATGGCTCAGGTGTCTTCCTGCTGCCCAGAACATACCTCCTGGCCATTCTTCTACATTCAGCTCAAATCATGCACAGTCCAGGACCTCTCTCTCTCTCTTACTGTTCTGATGTTACTAGACATATACACATTTTTAATGTCCGCAGATTGTTCTCAAGGAAATTCCATTTGTCCTTGCCTATACCCTCCCCCCATTGTTCCTGTCTGCATAGCCATGGCCTCCTGACCTTGACTGCCATCCTCTTCTTTATGTTTTCATCCACAAGCCATCACAGTGACACCTCCCAATTTAGCATCATGTATGAACGTCATTACCAGGAGCTTAGTCGTTCTTCCCAGATCATTAAGTGATGATGTCTAAATTGGGTCTTCTTACCTGACCCCTTAACACCCTGAGAGCTCTGGTCATTTGTCATCACACCCTTCACCCTCAGATTGAGCCAGTTCTCAATCTGAATGGCACGGTTTCCATTCTGGTCAATTTGAATTAATTTCTCAGGCAAGATTTCAGGCCATTTCTCCTTCAAGTGATTTTACTAAAATCTAGATATATTACATCCACTGCATAGTTCTCACCTTTTAAAACTGTGATTTGCTTTTTTATATTGATCAGAATGTCCTGACATTATTTGTTCTTTTATAAATGCCCTGTCTTTGTTTTTCTCTGTTTGACTGTAAATTTCCAACATTGCCTAATCTTTTAATTTGGATTTGTTATTTATACTTGGGAATAAAGGTGGATTTAAAGGCAATAGCTGCCCATTGACATGACTTCTTCCCTTGTGAAAACACAACTGTTCTTAGATTGCTGTATTTTTTTCTTACCTTCCCATTTTCTAACAGCTGTATTAACGGATTATGACTAGGATGTACCTCCATGTGAGCAGGTGCCTTAGCTGTCCTATCCCACCCCCTCACCTCCCATATCCCAGCACCCATTCCAATGCCTGGCATGTAGCAGGTGCTCGGTGAACGTCTGAATGGACCAGATACACTTTGCCATGTACACAGTCCTTCCATATCCATTCTCTCATGATCCTCACACTCCATGTGGTAAGCAGGGTGGATATCATTATCCCCATGGCACAGATAAGAACACTGAGCTTCTGAGAGGTTGAAAGCAACAGAGTAGAGTAGTTAAGAGCTCAGGATTGGCAGAGAGGCCTGAGTTTCAATCCTAGCTCCTGTTTCTAATAGTTATCATGAGCCAGTTTGTTAACATCCCTGAAACTGTTTTCTTGTCTGCAATAGGAAAATAATAGAAGTACCTAGTTCATAGTGCTGCAAATGGAAGTAAGATCATGACAATAAAGTACTCAGTCTCTGGCACGTGATACACCAATGCTACATTTCCAGAAAACTGTTCATAGTTGGTAAGTACAGAGCTGGGACCATAACCCAGGTCTACTGCTAGTTCCAAAGCCCAAATTGACACCCCACTAGCCCTCTATAGTAACCATGGTGATGGGGAACTTTTAGCATCCTAGCACTGGCCTCCCACTTGCAGCTGTCACAGGCAAGGCCAGGGCCCATGTACCTTTGCTGGGCCTGGGGAACACTGCACCTGACATAAGAACATTTGCACAGACACGGCACTACTGCAGGGCCTGCAAGGTCTGACCACAGGCTCCTTCCAGTCTGGCCTCTTCCCTCCTGCCACAATACACCTATCCACCAATCCATCCCTGCCACAGTGTGGCTTTGGGAGGATTCCATGATGATGCCATTTATAGTAACAACACTCCTTTCCATTCAGAGTGTACTTTACAGTTTATAAATGGCTTTCATTTGATCTCCCAACAGACGAGGGTCAGGCAAGGCAGGGTCTTAACTCCCTCTCAACAGACAAGGCTCTGTGTATACTGTGACTTCCCCAAGCTTCACAGCTGGAAACACAGAAACCCGGCATCTCTCTGTCCACATCAGAGTTCTTTGATTTGGGATCTCTCTGGAATGCCTTCGATTCACCTTTTTTTGTGCTGCTCTTTTCTTCTACCCTTGGTCTCAATTTCTGTAACCCCTATACCATCCTACTTCATCATCTACAAAAAACAATACTAGCTTGATTATGTCCAGAGGTTGGAGTTGGGAAGATACGTAAAATTTTAGAGTCACATTTAACTCCTCAAATGCTTTTCCTATGAGTCCCCCATCTCCTGGTTATATATTTATGTGTGGCACTTTAAGAAACTCTGCACAAAACTAGTTAATCAGATATAGGCTATCTACCATCCTCTAGTCATCGAGCATCTAGCTGTAGAGCATTATGGTGGTCACATCACAAGGAGTAGAAAAGGAGGTGCCTTGCCTCTAAGAACTTACAGACAGGTTGGAGAGACAGGAGGAAAGAGAAATAAACCATGAAAGGGGACAATGCAGGGTAAGTGGCCAGTGAGTGGTAGTAGAAAGCTCTACGACATTGTGAGATGAGATGGTCAGGCAAAGTAACCCAGAAGAAGTTAAACTTTTGAGTTAAACTTTAACACATCTAGAAGCAGGGAGAAGGCAGCCAAGGTAAGGGGAACAGCATACGCAGAGCCCTGAGGACAAAACAGCCCCTGGGATATTGGAAGGTCATGACATAGCAGGGCCTGGTTCTGGCAAAGGGTTTCATTAAAGGGATGGATGCTGAGGTTAGACCAAACTGTGGCAGACTGAATACCAGGCTAAGGAGTTTGGACTTTATCCAGTAAGCGTATCCTGTAAGGGGGAGCATCAAGTGTTTTGTTGGGCGAGTGACATATGGGGCACAGAGTTTAGGGAAGATTTGTCCGTGTTCCCCCAAAAGATAGTATATCAAGGCAAGAAACATGACAGAGACAATCAGAGAACAAAAAGAAATTTAATAGGGCTACACAACAGAACGCAATACAGCTGTTGGAACACATGGGCTCCAGAGCACATTTCTATAGAGCAGACCGAGCAAGGGGGAGGACACAAGAGATGCGTGTTCAAACAGTGCTAGGATCTAGGAGAAATGATCACTCCTCTCCAGATAGCCAGGGAGTGCAACTGCTGCTCCACTTCCCTGCTTTTTCCTAACATCCTCTGCATTTGCAATTACATGTCTGACAGCTTTCTTCCCCAAAGGATTCTAAGCATTCTGAAGCAAGGATCAGGCCTATCTTACTCATGCTATACCCCAGCCCCTAAAAACCCTTAGAGGCTCAACAAAGTTTTCCAGTTTGCATGAAAGTGAGATTCAAGAGCCAATTAAAGGAATGGCAAAACTGCTCTAGAGATTAAGGTAGTATGGTAGAAAGCAATGTGAAGTGTGGAAGACACAGGAGTTTGATTTTAAATTCATTGAAAAAGGTTAACAGTCAAAAGTAAAAAGCATGTACCTGAAGTCCCCACCTGATGTGCCCTCAGAGCCCTCCCTCATCTGCTAAGGTTCCCTTGAGGTAGTTAACTCCTGGTTGTCCAGTAACACAATCTCCAAATCCCTGACACCCAGCACACAATGGATTCTCAACAAAAGGATTTAGAAGGGTGGACTGGTGTTGGTCTGAAGCCCATGTAAACCACGAAGGTACGATGCACTGTCAAATGCATCACTCTGTCTATATTGGCTCAGGGACTTTGAAACTGCAAAACTATGGAGCAGAGAAGTATTACTGGCTCCTCCTCCCCACCCTCTACCATGGAAACAGAGATCCTACCTTGATGACTAAAGACAAAAATGTACAAAGCATCTAGACCTGCCATGCTTTGCTTTAGGCAAGTGTCTCAGAAAAGTTTTAGCAAAGAGAATAAGCTAAATCTAACAGAGAGCCTTGAGGGAAACTTAATAAAACTCATTGTGCTCACTAAAGAGCAGGGGACAGGAAGAGAAAGAGAGGAAAACAGAGTTTGCACCTCCAAATACTTATGAACCAGAAAGAAACAGAGACAGATAGGAAGGTGTGAAAAGGGGCATAATGGTCCTTTATGGAGAAGAGTTTGGCTCTGTCTTTAAGGGTGGTTGTAATCCCCTGAACTATTTGCCCCTTGCTCACCTCAGGAAAGTTTTTAAATGTCTTTATCACATTTGCTACCTTGGGGCAATGGAAAGCATGCAAATGGGGATATGATAGCACCCTGGACCTGAATCCCAACAAAGATAATTCAGAGATGAGCGGCCTTTGGTGAGATGATGAATCTCTTTAAAACCTCAACTTCCCCATCAGTGAAATGGAGACAATGGAGGCTCCCTCACTGGACTATTGTACAGATGGCAATGGCCAGTGCACATGCAGCTCGGGAAATCCACACCACCTCCCTGACACCCAGCAGACCAACGGTGTGAGTCAGCTGGTGCCTGCTTTCCCCTCTCCCTTCAGACTCACTGGGAAATTATGGGATTAAAAGAAATCACAGACACAAGCATTTTTGGTTCCTCTGACCACATGCTAGGTAAATATTAAACATTCTTCTTATGAACAGTAAGGTAAAGGGTCTTATTTGGATTATTCTCAAGGCAAATTAGCTGAAGCTGAGGTGTCTGGCCAGGAGCAGATAAGGTCAGATCTCACACAGACGACCTCAAGCCAGCTCAGTAGCGCTTGTGTGGAGGAGATTAATGCCCACTCCACACTTCTGGGACCCCAGTGATAGAATAAATAATTCATTTCCTTCCCTATTTCTCCTCCTGCTGCCTAAATTCAGATTTAAGTGAGTAAGATTTAAGTCACCTAAAGCAAGTTGCACAAATACTTCCATTTGTAACTATCATAACAACCAACAAACCCCAAACCCCACATACACACCCCACCCCAACCAAGTGGTGTGTACTCTCTCTGACTCTCCTGCAACTGGATTACTCCCCAGGGAAGCCCGAAGACCCACACTTTAACTCTTCTCAGAATGAGATCGAATAAGTAGCTCTGCTTACAGCTGTTTATACAGTATCCCTGAAGACACCACTCACCAGTGAGAATCTGCATTTTAATGAGATGTTCCAGGTAAACACCTGAACCCGGGCACCTGCCAGCTGGAAATCGGAACCAAGCTTCATCTTTTTTTTTTTTTTTTTTTTTCCAAGCTTCATCTTAAATCCATTAGCCAACAGGCACAGGCAACCAATTGTGAAGTAAGAGCCACCTAATTCACTTTTGCTCCTCCAGCAGCCACCCCGAGCTTCTTTTATTCTCCCTCTAGTCCAAATAAAACAATGAAGTCAACCAGACAGTTAAATGTCCTGCTTCATTCTACCATCAGATTATATTTCCTAAGCATTTTCTCCTCTGTGCTGTTGTTTAGATCTGATTCCTGCTGGAGAAAATAGGGAGAATAAGATCCAGTAAGACTGAACAGAACACAGGAAGGGCCAGACAACCACTGCAGGTATAGAACAAACCTGACTGAGGTCACACCAAGAGGAAGCTAACATGCAGGGCTCAGCCCCGTGCTGGTGAGAGCATATGTCACACTGCTATGGGGCTCCCAGGCCTCCAGCAATCACTTGTGTGTAAGGGGAAACTCTTGGGAATTTGAACAAACGGGTGGGACTTGAGGCTGAGACTTCCCTGTTGATAACTACAGCCACCATAGAATTGGAGTTTGGGAGTTGGGTAGACTTCCCAGAAATGGATCCTAGAGGTAATTTGTTAGAGAAATAGTTTTTTTTAGGAACATGAGGTAGAGTCAGTGGAGATGGAAATGCAGGGCACTGCCACATTTCTCTCCTGGTGGGAATGATGAAAGGGTACCTGCGTACCTGTCACAGATGCATGATTGAAGGTTCCCCAGGCTCCAGGGAACTAAGCCAATGTCATCAAACCCCATATAGACACGGAGACAGAGGCGAAGATTATCACTCCACCTCTATCATCAAAGAAGGGTGAGAAGGCTTGAGCTTCAACAGGCACTTGTGTGGTCACCTGAAGATAACAAGTGATTCCTCAAAGTTTGAGTCTCAGCTCCCCCACCTACTTCCAAAGACAGGCTGCTCTCCTGTTTTGCATTCTGACTTTTAAAAGAACCAAATGGCCTCACTTGCAAGATCATTCAAGGTGACAGCCTTAAAGACTTCCTCCTCCACAGCATGGACCACAGCCCAGCAGCAGCATGGGCATCCCCTGGAAACCTGTTAGAAATGCAGTATCTCAGGCTCCACCCCAACCCTCTCTGATAAGAACCTGCATTTTAATAAGGTGTTCAAATGACGCATATGCACATTCATCTGTGAGAAGCACCAGCCTAAAAGCAGTTTCAGAAAGGTCAAATGCAGCTTGTTCCTAAAGGGTATCAGGGATTCATTAAAGAGCAGGCTCTGTCCTGGAGGGGCTTGGTCTGGAGGCAGCAACCACATCCTCCCAACCACTGCAGCTCAAGAGCCATTCTGTTCTTCCTGCCCCACTGGGTGCTCCTGCACCAAAGGCCCCTGTGACCAGGAAGTGTAGGGCCCGTGATGAGAGTGGTGGCTGGCTACAGGTCAAGGTGGAGCTAACATCAGCAGTGATACAGGGGAGGCACCGCCTCAAAAGCCCAGATGAAATGTGTGGCTGAGAATTAGGTCAGTGTGCCAAGGGGCAGCAGCTGATTAAGCAGCTGCTAAAAAGAAAGACTCTGAATGAGGCGAGGCGTTTGAGAAAGATATTTACCAAGAGCCACTCTGTTAAAAACACACTTGAGACAAGAGGGCTGCCTTACTCGGCTATCCATCAGTAGCAACCCATGTCAGCTGACCTAAGCAGAGGCCTGAGATCCAGGCAGGAGGAAAAGACTCCGTCAGAGCACTTTTCACCTAAAGCAAGTTGCACCAGGCATTCCCTCCACTCCCGTGGACATTATCCCTGCCTCCTTTTACATGGATGAAGAAAGATCTTAAGACACAGACTCTCTCATTACATGGATGCCAGGATTACAGCGACCTTTCCCTCCTGGCTCTGTACTTCCAAATAGAGCCTCTGTGGGTACACACTCTCCCCCATAGACACCCCCTCCTCATGCAATAGGAGCACTTGACAGCCAGACGGACAGCGTAAATGACACACACCCAGAGTTTCCCGATTTCTGCGTAAGGACTTAGCTGGGTTTGGCCTCAGATTTTTCAAAGTCTCCCATTTGAGTGCAGTTGGCTTCTGCTATACAATATCCATTCCTCTATTCCCCAAATTTGGGGTCAAATATCCAGCCTCCCCCTTGAATCTCATGTGCTGCAAGAAAAGCGAACTCTTTCCCTTAATTCTGGAATTTGAGCATATAAACCAGGCCTAAGACACCTAGGGAATCCAACGCTCTGACTATGTGATTGCGTCAGAGGTAAACATGTGACTTTAGCTGGTCCAATTAGTTGAAAGCCCCAGGATGTCGGCTGGACTCTTCTTCACTTACATGAATCCAAAAGCAAATCACCCTGGAATGGCCATCAGCCATCATGGGATCACAAGGGAAGCATCCTGCCAAGAAGGAAGCCAACAGCAAAGCCAAAAACTGGGCGAAGTGAGACAGTAGGTCTTGGTCAAATCCTTTGAGTTACTAGACTTTTCAAGTACTGAGCCCATAAATCCCCTTTGTTGTTTAAGGCAGCTGAACTGAAAGTTGTTATTTGCAGCTGAAAGCATCCTAACTGACATACCAGGTAAATAAATCATTCCCTGCTGGGAAGAAAGATAATGTCTCACCAAAATTCCCTTGGTTTGGGCATATATTAGGCCCCCTCAGCTCTCTTCTTCCCCCAAAATAGATTGTAGGACCAAAAATAAATAAATAAATAAAATAAAAAATAACACAAATAAACCTCTCAGATGAAGAAGCTGGTGAAGCAAGTTGCAGAGGAATAGAACGTTGCTGTGTCCCCCCCGCCTCCCCCCCAATCCTTCTGCATCCCTGTCTCTCTAAAACAGTAACCTCAAACCAGCTGAGGTTTTTAATCGCCTTTCTTTCATTAAGAGTTTCTTCCTTCACTCCATCTAGGGATTTAAATATCAGAAGCAAAATGTCCACCCCTCCCCCAGTTCTGCAGACCTCCCCCAAGTCTCCACTCCCTCCTTTATATTTAAAGCTGGTGGAGGCAGCTTTTTTTCTAATCCCAGTGCAATGCTCTAGGCTCTTTCCTAATCCCTCCACCTGTGAGATAATTGCTGGCATTTAGGAGAAAACTCAATAGTAATCATAGACTTGCGCACAAAGACACAAAAAGAGGCAGATAAAACAGGAGAAAGAAAAGAGTCACAAGCCCAGAATTATCCACACTCTGACATCCATTCCAGAAGTACAATGTGGCCAAAGGGATAAAGGCACAGCTTTACAGGAAGGGGGTGCATTTCAAAATACCATGGTTTTAATAGTGTCTATACATACACTAGAGTAAGATAATACAAATGTAAGAACTAAAATGGTTTGCCGTCATTTAACTGGTTCACAAATCAGCCACAAATAATAAGCAAGCCTACCAAACAAGAAGTCTTTTTTTTTTTAAGATTTTATTTATTTATTCATGGGAGACACACAGAGAGAGAAAGAGAGGCAGAGACACAGGCAGAGGGAGAAGCAGGCTCCATGCAAGGAGCCTGATGTGGGACTCAATCCCGGGACCCCAGTATCAGGCCCAGGGCTGAAGGCGGCACTAAACCGCTGAGCCACCTGGGCTGCCCAAGAAAAGTCTCTTAATCAAGGGTGTCCCTTTTTAAGTGACAAAGAGGGGAAAAAAGATGCTGAGATATTCTTGCCCAACAATCAGAATAAAGCAAAATGCTATTGAATCAGGCATTTAGCCACACTTCAACAATATAACCTAAGATCCCAACTACACTTCTAGCTTTTGGTTATGGATGCAAGATTGAGATTAAATCCCTTAAAAATTATAATAAAAGTTCATGTATAACAAGTAGGTTTACAAGATAAGATCACTGTGAAATTTGTTTTAAACAATATACAACAAAATATATTTAACAGAGTGACACACTTCCTTTTTGGTTTGCTTTATTCCTTGGAGTTGGCTAGAGCACTGACTGCACGCCTCCAACTTGCCTTATCAGAAGAATAATTTAGACTTGCAGATTCTGTGGTTTTTAAGGCAGAAACCAAAAGTCTTTAGTTTCACAAGTTCCTGGGGTGATCCTTATGACTTGGAGAAACATCATGGTAACTCTGAAGAATTTTATTTAAAATGAAATACATGTACATATTATAGAAAAAGGAAGGGGTGGTGATCCCTGGTCTCCTAGGAACCATGGAGGCATTTTGTCCATTAGTTTGAAGGAAGGTAAGCTGCAGAAGTCTAACAGGCCTGACACAAGATGATGCAACAGCAGAACATAACATCCATTGGGGCAGAAACTGCTGCTGTATCCACAGAACCGTTTTCCCTGCCATCCTGGGCACACAGCTAGATTACCTTTCCCAACCTCCTTTGCAATTCGATGAGATCATAGGATTGGGTTCTGGCCAGTAGTAAGTGATACAGACTACTTCCAGGCTTGACCCTCAAAAAAAAAAGAAAAAATCCTTCAAGCTCCCTGTCCCTCTCTCCCCATCTGCCAGTTGAATGCAGTGAAGGACCAGAGACCCCTCCTCCACCATGCACCAATCTGCACCGTGAAGCGTGATATGAATAAGAAACTTGTTAGCATTAACCTCCTGGGATCTGGGGACTGTTTGTCGCAGCAGTTAAGTCTACCCTCACACACACCACCGCTTCCCTATAACCTTGCCATTTTACCCTGTCCAGAGAGTAGGACTTCAGGATCAGGTAAACATATACTAGTGGGGCAACAAGCCACAAGTAGCTGCTACAGCAATGTCAGGATAATACCTCAACCTCACAGGAGTCTACATGCCCCTAGAAAAGGGCTATCACATTTTAAGTATCATTTGGTATAAAGCCCAAGGCAAAAGAAAAAAAAATATGAATAGGTTTTGGAATTCATTGTAAAGGTGTTTTCCTCCTACCATATTGTGAATTGCTTAAGAACAAAGACCGATTTTTATTCATTTTGTGTGTCCCCTGTGCTCAGTGCTTCTTAAATTCAATTATACTTTGTTGTTACTGTCAAGAATGGAGGGAACATATTATTTATTAAAGCAAGAGCCAGACATTTTGTTATACACTTAACATGTGTTAGTTAGTTCACTTCTCAATTTACCACAAGATATTCTTAGTAATACATGTAGATAATATTACATATCTTACATTAATGTATCATTATCCCCATTTTATAGAAGGAAAAACTGAAGTTCAATAAAGTAAATTGAAGTGATGGTACAGTATGTAGAATCAGCTTTGGCTTGGGGTCAGAAAAAGCTAAGCGGATCTTGCTCCTGCTACTAGCTCTGTAACCAGTTTTGCAGTCTTGGACTTCTGTTTTCTTATCTGCGAAAATGGAGATAATGCCATGCAATCATTCAGAGATTTCTTTAAAGCAACATGAGAAATAAAGTTTAAAAAAAAATTGCTTCACATGGAGGAGGAACTGGTAGAGAAACTTAAGGATCATTTCAGGCAATATAAACCATTTCCAAGAAGGAAGAAGCACTGGCTCTTACCTCTAAAACAAACTGCCAAGCAAGGGCCAACAGAAGAGCCAGTAAACGGAAATGCAACCGCTTACCTCTAGGGAGACCCATCCTGTCTCTGTCCACTAAATGGATGAAACAAAAAATGCATAAAAGGCTTCCAGCTACAGGGTTGGCCAGAAAGGGCATAAAGGATGTAAGAGAGAAAGTGAGGCTGTGAATCCTCAAATGTATTTTTTTCCCGTTATTTTTGGAGGAAAGCCGACAAAAACAGGAAGGAATCTGGAATGTTGACAAAAATCATTATTCCCCACAAATTACTTTAACCTTGCCTTGTCGGTGACCTTCACACTACCACTGGTTTAATGACATGTATTTCAACAGTAGCTGATTTCACTATTAAACAGAGATGCAGAGCACAAGATAATACAACTAAATCACTCTTGTAAATATTTAATATCATTGCCTTTCTTTTTTTCCTTTTAACAAATCACTATCAAAGCTGAGCACATAATAGAAAACACATTTATTTATTCTATCCTGGAAAAAAAAGCTTAGTGCTCATGCATTTTATCTATCTAGTTCTCCAAATGACTTTGACACTTGAGAGCCCTTGTGATCAAAACAGTCTGAAGGAAGGTGATTTGGCAAAAATTTAAAAACTGATTTCATGCGCTGATCAACATCCCCCAAAAGTGCCTCGTGGAAGGGCCTACACTTAATCTGTCAGATCCATGGCGAACTCTGAAGAAGAAAATTATTTTTGAAAGAAAACAAAGTGAGGGTTGCCTGGGTGGCTCAGTTGGTTAAGCATCTGATTCTTGGTTTCAGCTCAGGTCATGATCTCAGGGTCCTGGGTTGAGGCCTGTGTTGGGGACTCCGTGCTCAGCAGGAAGTCTGCTTCTCTCCCTCTGCCCCTCCCACAAGGCACATATGTGCACTCTCTCTCTCTCAGATAAAGAAATCTTTTTTAAAAATGAAGGAATGATATTGTCTTAAAGATAAATAGATTCCTTTTTTTTGATAAATAGATTCCTATTTGAGAAAAAATGAGTTTCCTTTTTAGTTAAAAAAATTATAAATAAAATTACTACACTATTCTTAAAGGAAGTGGAAAAATCATTAAGTAACAATTTGAAAAAAAGTCCCTAGTGAGTTTCCTTACAGGCATCTACTCTTATAAACTGGCAACATGGGACAGTAAAAAGGAAAAAAAAAAAAAAAATGGGTGTAAAAGCTTCCTAAAGTCATCTTGGTGTCACCATTAAGTCAAGACAAAGCAGTTGACAGGGCAAGTCCATAAGTGGTGCAAAGAATTCTAAAATCTTGAAAGAGCAATTTATTGACAGCGTCAAAGGCTGAGTTGCATTGGTTCTCGGGGTAGTCACATATTTAAGAGACATCCATGTTTAGAATGCTCGCACCCTGGTATTTCCAGGACCTTTCTGACACTGCATTATCAATCATGACCTCAGCAGCCTGTGGATGATCTATAACAAATATCATCATGCATTGATGGTGACGACAAGTTGGTTGCTTCTTAGAGACAACTTGGTGGGAGGGAGAAGAAAACACCAATGGGAGTTAGAAGGTCTGGGTCTACCGCCAACAAACATGACAAATCATCAGCGTGGCAACAAACAGGGCACTTCTGTCCTTGAAGCATATGTTTTGTCATCCACAAAATCATAGTGGGGTGAACTAAAGGAATTCTAAATTCCCTTTGAGCTCTGAAATTATACGCTCCTAAAATTTGGGGAAGCAGATCAGCATTTTTTATAAAGTAACTCTTAGCTAAATGTGTTTATTTCTTCATGGCTCATGTAGTTTCATCAAGTAACATAATGAAATCCCTTTGTTCTTTGTGCACACAAAAAGAGCAAACACCTGAAGAACACACTGGCTTTATCAGGATTACATTATTATTATTATTATTATTATTATTATTAGCCCTCAAGGAAGAGGCCAACAGCTCCCTCTTGTAATGGCGGTGCCCAAAGACCTACTAAGAGTAAAACAGAATCACAAGAAGCTTGGGTCTGTCCATGTTACTGAACTCTGCTAAGAGTTATTAACTAGCTCAGTGATTTCTAGTGCCTACTCAACAAGTATTCACTGAGTTATTTCTATCATGAGGCAGGCACTATTACAGGCACTAGATACACCATGGTGACCAACACACAAACTGCCCCTAAGTTTGTGGAGTGTATGTTCTCATGAACCATGAATTCCTTCATGTTGCATAGTGCCATTTTAATTTGCACAGCACTTCAGTGGCATGATATCAATTATTACCCACCTACCAAGTAGGCATTGTACAAGCAAAGAAATGGAAGATCAAAAAGATTTGTTCAAAGTTCCCAGATCTATGGTGATATTGACAAGATATATTTATTATGACACTGATAACTCATGTTTGTTGCTAACATTTATGATAACTAATGTTTTTTTTAAAATGTCAGATCCAAGCTCTAACATAAGCCTTTTATATATAGTCTTTCAATGGTTCCCAGCCACACTGTGAAGAAGGTAGTATTATCATTCCCATTTTACTTATTAGGATAATAAGGCTTCACAAGGCTATATGCCTTGTAAATATCAAGCACTACCATCAGTGCTCTGATCTATCAGGCTGTCTTCCCCAGTATCCCGAACTAGTCTTCTGACACGTATCTCAGTGCTCTTTTTATACCAAGTGCTGACCCTGCAATAGAATTATTCAAACTTGGGTATCTGGTGTTCTAGGCTCAACTGCCACAAGGATCAATCACTTTGGAATTGAGAATGTCACCCATCCCATAACAAGTTTGGCCAAGACATATGTAAATGTTCATTATTGGTCACTTGGGGAAACAAAGCGGGGTACGGCTGGCTCAGCAAACTACATCTCCACAATCAGATTAATAGCCCCAGGCGAATGGCCTACAACAGATGAATCAATGGCAGCCACTTCATACTGAACAGACAGCACATAAATAGGACAAAGTCCGCCTTGCAGTGAGAGAGCCCACAAAATCCTTAGTTGAGCCAATGATTTCTAAACACAGTACAAGTAATTCTTTCTGGGAAGAATGTCTTCCACCTACGAGTTTACTGGGAGAAAAAATAAAAAGGCATGGAAAGTCAAAGTCTCAGAGTGATAGAATGAATGGTCTTAGCAATAAAGTGGACAAATAAGCACAACGACTGTTAACAGTCTCCAAATTTCAAAGTAAATAAAACTTAAAGTTCCCAGTAATTTTCTCATCTTATGCTGAGATCAGCCCTTCCTGGAGTGAAGCAGGCCATTTATCAGGAGTGTTGTTTACACACAGTAGATGGAGATCCGTTTGAGTACTTAGGTAATACAAACTGGAAGCATTTTAACAAGACTAGTGTCTTTAAAACTGCAGTTGTTTTAACATCTGTGTTATGCATTTTACCAGGAAGCAGTAATTTCCCTATTGAAACTAATCCATCCAAAAAACTATTCCCAATCAAAACAGAAAATGTAGTTACAAAGATTCTTGAGTAAAGCCAATCCAAAAGCCTCTTTCAAATTCTAGAGACATTACAACTTATAATATTAGACTTGGAAAAGACTTGAAAATTATCCTGTCCAAAGTTTTTCAACTGAACACTAGTTTTAATTCTAGCTATCCTCATCTAAAATGTAAATTATAAAAAAAGAAAAAAAAAAAAGATTTCACATCAAATACATTTGGGTGACTTTGAAAACTACATTTTCTTTCTCAACAATGCATAACTTGTATTGTCATAACAAAGGCTCTGAGAAGTCCTACAGTCAAAAAATCTGTTTAATTTTGTCTTCAACCTATGTTTTGAGATTTTTCTCAGTGCTTTTTTCTTCTCGAAATATTATTAGCATTTCTCAAAATTCTTTTAGAAGTTGGCAATCTGGGTGAACACGCTGTATAATATCAGATTCTGAAAGATGACAAAACCTTCCCAAATTCACACACGCTTATATTTTTCCTTAGGTTTATTTTGAAACCAGGTGATGCACTAGTTTTAAAGAAATATACCACTTAAAACGTCCCCAGTTCCTCTAGACTTAACCAATAAGCAAATGTTTAGTGTTTGACCTCCACAGTCCTCCCAACAACTGGATAACACACAAATCACTAGAGACATGATAGTACACTACAAAACTCACTTCATGAAGATCAAGTTCAGAGATAGCACCAATCGTTGGAAAAGCTGTTTTTTTCCAATGCATATTTTAAACCATTAAGCAATTCTTTTTTTAAAAGAGTTTATTTATTTATTTGAGAGAGAGAGGGAACAAGTGGGAGGAGTGTCAGAGGGAGAGGAAGAAGCAGACTCCTCACCGAGCAGGGCTCCATCTCAAAACCCTGAGATCACAACCTGAGCTGACACCAAGAGTCGGACACTTAACTGACTGGGCCACCCAGGCGTCCCACCATTTAGTAATTCTTAATAGTAACAAAGCACAACTGATCCTAATAACACACTAAATTCAGTTTAAATATTTCAAGAAAATGGGTTGACAGATTTTCCTACCTCTGTTTGTTGTTTAACACCCATGTTATTTTGTTTTGAGAGAATTAGAATACAAACACATCTCCACGTGATAGTATTTGAGGTTGGAGGTTTAGTTTCGGATAGTCTCAAGCCAGAGCGCTGATTGTCGTTTCAATAATGGATCCGCAGGCATTTGCAAGATACAGTCATTAGCTTATCTTTAAGTAAATATTTTGATTGTCAGACAGCTCGTTGCCAACAAGGTTCTTTTCCAAACACTCCTGATGCATCCAAGCCACTTGCACACTTATTTAATAATCTGCATCTGTGCTAAAATACGAACCCATCCTAAGAAAGTCGAAGCACAGAAAAAGCATGTTCCGGTGGCTCTTCATTTAAAAGGGCTCCGGAACATGTGGACCCCATTCTCTTTCATAACTGTGCTACATTACCATAAAGCTTAGGAAGCGAGCTATTACACACCATCATCCCTCCTAACCGCTATCACAGAAAATCACACACTCACAAAACAGCATTAATTGTCAGAATTAGCAACCATTTAAAAGGCAGCTGTTCTTTCACTCTTAAATAGGCTCCAAATTTCAGATCCTCTCCTTGTATGGGCGCCCTGATCTCTTGCTCTTACGCACACGCTCACAGACACAATGGATCCTTAGCCGAGCAAATTTTTTTTTAAATTTTCTATAGTCAAAGAATACAAGAAAATATTATTAAGCAACATTTTCCACCCCGATACTTGCCATCATTGTTACAATCAGCTGACAAGCTTTCAACCTGCAGGGAAGCACTTGTTACAGCTCCAGGTGAAAGGGCTCTGATTTTTGTGGCATTGGGAAAAGAGCAATATCTCTTTAAGAGTCAACAGTAAATTAACTTGCCCAAAAGAGTGAAATAATTAGCAGTTAGTAGCTTATTAAAAGGATGGCAAAGGCCAAGCTGCCATCTGGGATCTCTAGTTTCTTGTGATTGTTATTATGTCAAGATGTGCAAGCTGCATTAGCTTTCATGTCACCGCGCCTGCCCTTACTTCACATGTAAATTTTAATGAAAGATGCAGCACTTTTAAAAATCAGACGTCCATCAAAAAGTGTTATTAGTCCGGCTTTTTACAAAGCATATGGTCTTTTCTACCTCTGCTGTTCTACTAGCCACTAATGCCTTTGGAAAAAAAAAAAAAGAAAAGCCCAATGATATCAATTAGATGTTCTGTTGGTGCAGAAGGAAATCCGAGTGCCATCATAGAGCACAGCTACACCTCACCAGAGGACAACATTTGTGACTCTGTTTACACACAGTAAAAAACCACAATGCCTCCCTTTCTCACAAGGTTAGCCATGCCTAATGAAAATGAAAGCACTCTGGAGCCTGCCTGCTGTTTACTACATGGATATGCACAACTTTGGAGTGGAGAATCTATATACCAAAAATCAGTGACAGAAAGTAGCACGACAGAAACTTATGGGGGTGATGGGTACTATACCTCGATCCGGATGGTACTGACATGGGTGTATGTAAGTTAAATATTTAAGCTGTATACTTAAGAGTGTAGACCTTACACACTCTACACTATGTGTGCTCTCTCTTAATGAACGGGCAAATGAATAAATGAAAAATATCTGCTTGTTTATACTCAAAGAATACTTTCTTTTCTGTATCTGAAAATATAAAGGGTGGGTGATTTGAACTGAATTATTACCTGACAGTTTCCCTTTAAAATAAATTAATAAAATTAATTTTAAAACTCCAGATACATAATTAAGTTGAAAACTGAATTTATTTAAAACTTTTGGAGGAGAGGTAACTGTGACATCTGAAAGCTACTTTCAAACTGCTATGGACTGTCACCAGCGTGTCAGAGGCCGGGCCCATATTTGCGTGGTCAGCCCTGTGTACTCAGCACCTGGCACCTGGCCCAGCACATCATTGGCTGTCTGTCAGTATTTGTTGAATGGTGAATAAACATCGCTTTTCTACTGTTAGAGCAGACAATATGCTAAATTCAGATGCACAGCCTCCCAGACTGTATTCTCTTCAGTACACTACAAATGGAACCTGTGAGAAAACATTCAACCGTTATACACCTATTACTATGTATTTGGAGAAATTGTACCTCTACCCAGATACACCACACTGCCTTGCACTCCTGAGAAATAGACCATGACTTATACAAGCCCAAGCACACAAGGCAATGCACTTGCTTGTTCTCTTATTAAATATTTTTTCATGATGCTACCCTTCTAAATTCTCTTTATAAGTGAAATGTGTCATAAGGATATTACAATTTAATTCAAAAGATCCTTTACCTATAGGTGCTATCAAAGTTTATATGTGTCCACCTAGAGAGCTACAGTTGAAAATTATACATCCTCTAAGATTAACCAACTTGGTTTGATAAAAATCTATGCAAGTAGAGGACTATTCATTTTCAAGGAGAAAGTGTTTTATGATATATAATACACATATAAAATCTATGCATAATTGATTAATCCAAATTGATAATTGAGAAGGAAATAAGCATGTTGCTTAGAAATCTGAGAAATATTTTCCTTTATGTCGTCAATTGGAATTTAATTGAAATATCTCATTGACCCATCATACAGTTTACTAATAAATCTATTCACATTAACATTTTTTAAAAACTCCAAAAAACAACTGTTCTAAAAAAAAGTCATCACTGTCCAATGAAAATTTCTAAATAAGGAAACTAAAAAAAAAAAAAAAAAACACTTCATATTTTTAAAGCACCACTTCAAAGACATCAATGTCAAAAACAGAGAGTTGCTAAAATCAGGCAATTTTACTTTTATGTTGAAAATAAATCTATTTTCCCCCACAGACTTTCAAAATGTTAGAAGGGAAAAAAAAAAACATAGAAAACAGGCTTCTTTAAAAAAATAAAGTGATTTTATTCATTGTCAAGGGGACAAATCAGTGGTGGATGAGAAACATGAGGCAAGAGATGGAAATGTAGTATTGCCCCTATTTTATTATAATTAGATATTTATAGAGCACAGATGAGTTTATTTTCATAATTAGTAGCTGGCATTGCATTTACTAATTTGCATAAACAGTTGGCTATCAAAACAGTAACTACTTTGCAGGGTTCTCTGGTCCTAGCAGGACAAGAGAGGGCTCAACTCCTCAAATAAGCTTTCTTAATGTTATTACCAGCAAAATACAATCTACATGAAATCACGTTCAAGTTCATATAGCTTGATTATCTCTTTCCAGATTGGCCAATATTGATTAGTTCAGCACTGGCAGGCGAATGATCAAATCTACATGGGGAAAAATGTGTAAATAAATTGGAATAGGTCTCTAAATTCTGACAGATTAAAGTACCTTAGGGTCAACATTATCTAGTTCAGCAATAAAGGGTCCTGTGAAGCAAAAGGAAAAGAAATTAAATGCCTCCCAGCTGACCTTATTATTTAAAACTCATGCCAGTACTTGGCTAACATTACAGTCTGTTACCTCTCTTCCTGGTCAGTCTCAGCATTCACCATACCCTCCCCAAGAATGCCTACCCTATTTTACAAAACCAACTTCACCCAACACATGGATCGGGCTCCCTGGCAGTAGTGCCAAGGGTAGGAAAGATTCCCATGCCCGGACCTCTGCTACAGGCAAGGAGGAATTTAATCAACCATGCTGCCAATGACGACTTCCCACTATTAACATTCAGCAAGAAATCTTGGAGGAATATCTTACTCCTTCTTCCTCAAGCCAAAGGTCAAAAGTTTGTGGCCTACAGGCCAAATCATTTGGGGTGTGTATGTGTGTTCATATCTCCATACATAAAGCAAAAGTTGTGATGAGCTGACATTTTTATAAAATGCACTTCTAACTTTTCTTGAGGATCGGGTGACACTGGGCATGCATTTTTCAGGGTAGCAATCAGCTGCAGCAGAGTAGAGTTTGCTGCCCTTGACAGGAACCAGTTTGCATTGCTCCCCACCACTCTATTGTTGGTCTTACATCAGGATTTTTCTTACACGAGAGCTGCTCCTTGATGATACCTATCAGGCCCCTGTTGACATTTGAGTCTGCAACACCTACCCTAAGTTCAGTTTCAGGAAAAGTATTTGGTGACCTAACCCAGAATAGGCAATCCCTAAGTCAGTAAGAAAAGGAGGATAGAAGCTAAAACACAACACTTAAACAAAGTCTGTCAAAATCAGGTCAAAAAAGCTAACCAAGACAGGTTGCTGAGTACCTTCTCTGGTCAGTCACATCTAGGGAATTAAATTTGCTTTTGTCTCAGTTGCAGCCCAAAGGCACCCTGAATGTGCTGATTATGATTGTAGCATATACATTATATGTATACATATACATATACACATATATCATGCTCAGTCTTGTAGATTTAACTTCATAATTCTTTCCATCATGGGTCTACTGCTTTGCTGGTCAGCTTTAAATAATGACAAGGTCTGAGGCTTTCTTTTCTTTGACAATCTCCTAAGAATAAATCCAGAGACCTTTCCTGCTTTTAGTCTAATGTAATTTGTGACCATTTCCTTCTGTTACTTGTACACAAAGGGCCAAGAGAAGGCCTGGGTGAGGAGAGAACTGGAACCAGAATATTTGGCTTCACCCTATCCCCCACTGGGACTTCTTTGCTCAGTTGGTTGGAGTAATGAAGCTAGTGATGAGGGGCACAGGTTGGTGTGCAACTCTGGACCAAATACTGAGCTAAGTACAGTGTAGGTGACAGAAATGGCCAAGACACAGCCTCTGTCCTTTAGGGAAAAGCTGCCTGAAACACATGAGTAAATCTGATTCAAGGCAGTTTGGCACAGGTACTCTGTAACAGAAGCACAAAGTCTGGCACACCTAGGAGGCTTGGCTTTAAAGGATAAGGGGAGGAAGGGTGTTCCAAGGACACTCAAGAAAGAGGACAGAGCTTGGGCCAAAGACCAAAGGCAGGAAACCATAATGTGAATTCAGGCAGAGTGAGTTGTTGACTTCAGGAGACAGGGGGCTGGAAGGGGTGATCATGTAGAGTGGAAAATATTGTAGAAAATAAAGCTGGGAAGGCACATTGATAATTATACAATGAGAATCCTTCAAAAGCTTTTGAACAGATGAGCTACATGATCCGATTTAATTTGAATTTTGCTTTATTTTCACTTTTAGGAAAATGACTGACAGAAAGATAAGAAGGATTAGAGATTTTGAGTCCCTTCCACATGCAACCTACAATGCTAGACACATCTGGACATTAACAAATGAATATGTTTGTCTTCCATATACTTGCCATCTTGTAGAGCAGAGTGGCCCAATTCCCAAATAACTCCAATATAAAATTTTAGAGAGATACATGAAGTGCAAGCTCATCTCTGAATGGAGCACTCAAAGATAGCATCAACTAGGAAATAAAATCTACGTGTGATTTCAGTGGGCAGAACAAAGGAGAGGGGGAGCAGTTACAGGGGAGAGAAACAGAATAAGTAAAGCTAGGAGACAAAGAAAGGTCCAGGAAGGTTATTCGGTATCCTAACTGGCAGCAATTTTGTATCTAAGATTAATAGGAGAGAAGGCTAAAGGAAAAGAAGCCCATATCAAGGAGGACTTGTTAAGTGAGATAACTAATCCTGCACTCCATTTGGTGGACAGCAGAGCTTAAGCAGTTCTCAGTTACTGGACAGACTGGAAGAGAATAGAGGTGGGAGGACTTAGGCTAGGGTAGTAATCTAATAAGGGTTAAGTGGGAACTGAACTAGGGTGTTAACAGTAGAAATGCAAGAGACATCCCAGAAGAGAATCTCAACAAGATCTCTCAACTGATCACCCAGGACAGGAGACAGAAAAGTTCAGGAAAGATAGAAAACTATTCCTGGTTTTCAAGTCTGGGCGATGAGGAGCATAGGGACACCATGAACAAAAACAGGAATGTCAAAAAAGGAAGCTGGATTGTGGCCAGCTGATATGAAGGTTGACTAGACATACTAAGGTCATAGTAGTGGAATATTTATATGGATATTTATATGCTACAGAGAATGCTAAGTGGAAGCCTGGAAGCTGAGATAGGTCAGTGCCAGGGAAATAGTTGGGAGGCACATACGTTTAAGGCATCCTTGGATCCAAGATGGAGTATGAGTAGAGGTTAGGGGTCAGATCCTGAGTTTCATTTCCACTTAATAGCCAACTGACTTAAGCAATTTAGCTCTCTGAGCCTTGCTCTACTTATGCATAAAGCAACAGTAACATCATCACGTACCTCATAAAACAAGCGTGAGCATTAAGTGCAATAAGGCATATAAAGCACATGGCACAACTGCTGGTATACAGGACATACCCAGTGGTAGCAGCAGTAGCCAGAGAGAGAAAATAAGATACCATGTGCAAAAGCTAAAAAGATCTTGTAGGACGGTTTAGGGGATTAGGGAAAGAAAAAGAGAGATTTGAAGGGATGGGAAGGGAGGAAGACAAGAAGACTGATTCTCATGTATTCTCATAGAAGCCAGTGGGAGGAGGGGCAGAGGACACAATGCCACATGCTTCAGAAGGGCTGAGTCCTGGGGAAGGATTGGTGGCTTTGCTTCTGAGGACATCACTGGCAGCCTCTGGTTGAATAAAGTAGAGAAGTGGAAGGGGCATACATAAATGTATGCTTCCACTCATCCTTCCTCCTTCTCTTCTCCCTTTCTCACCTCCTTTCAAAAGGCTCTAAGCTTATAAGGGGGTAAGGGTTCCCCATGACAAATTTCTGAGAATGAGCCTGCCTGTGATTAGTGTAAAAAGAATAGTCAATCAGCCGACTCCAAAGTAGAAAGGACCAAACTACTTCCAAGGTAACCATACATAATTTTAAAAATCTAGAAAAGCATAACACTCAAAAGAGAGATGGGCCTGTTCACAGACTAGAGTTGAATCAGCATGTTCAATAACCTGTCAGCCCCTGCCTTCTTCAACATTCTCATGCCAGAATTCATATTTCCTATTCCTGTTATTTGCCAGTCTTTGTAGTGAGCAGCAGCACACAGCTCCACAGAGATAGGGCTGGAGAGTTAGGAGGGAAGAGAGGAGAACCAGATGCAGATACATATTTATAATTTATCAATTAACCTCTCCCTTCACTGCTGCGCAGCTAATCCAATTTGAGCTGGTGAGCCAGGTTCTTGGGTGCAGTTTTGACGGAAACGGAGGAGTGAGCTGTGCTCTCCCCAAAGGTGTGAAGCTGAAAGCCCCGTCAGAGCACTAGAGCAAGCCCACCCGCTCAGCACCTCTCCTTTTCCCTGCCTGCCTGGCAAAAGGTTGACTTCAGAAGTGAAAATCCAGTGTTACTTCTCTCCATGTTCTCCTTCCGATGTAATAATGCATTGTCATTCCCGTGTTCTTCGACAGCCCCAGTCCCACCCTTCTCAGCTCATCACCCCAAAACAGAACATTTCTACTCCCCAAAATGGAGGAAACCCAGAAGATAAAACAGCAATGCACAAATATTCCCCCCAAATTTCACATTAAAGTTCAAGCAATTCACCAATCCTCTCCCCTTTCTTATTATCCTTCCTTCACAGATGTTGCCCCCAATTCCAGTCGTCCTCAAATAATAGCAGCAACAGTACACCATGTCACATCTCCCCTGTTCCTTCAATACATTTACTGGGAGAGAATCTTAGACTATCCCATGTTTAAGTAAAATAGTTCTGCATAATTACTTTCAGAGTCCCCTATTCCTGCTAGAAATAGCGTGCCATAATGGGCGAGTCCCATCCTGGATTTAGAGGGAGGCAGGCCAACTCAGAATGATCCCCAACCACCGAACATGAAGTGCACTGAAGGGAAATGATACCATTGGCTTTTTATTTATTTATTTTTGTAGTTGTTGTTAAAAGCACTCAGTTATAATCTGGACTGTATTCATCAGAATTGACAATTCCCCTTGGACACATGAATATTTCAGAAGGCAGATTGATAGTTATAATGAGAAAAATAAAATCATCTCTACCTTTACTTCTACCTACAGAAATGAAGTAGAAGGTCCAATTAAGTAGAGGAAGCATGGTGTCCACCATGGAGGCGGTGAGAGAGAGAGAGAGAAAGAGAGAGAGCAGGGAGAGTAAAACATCAGCACACTGCGGACACACAAAGAAATGTAACATACATAACAAAAATCCACAACAGCAAAGGCAACAGCACTAAAGTATCTTGAGAAAGCAGCACTGAACAAATGCACAATGTGAAGCCTAAACAAGCCAAAACAGCTTCACCAGCTGCCTTTTTTCACCAGCTTCGTATTTAAGCTTTTCCCATTAGTTTCCACCCAGGCCCATCCTTAGAAACATGACAAAGTCTACATGCAAAAGCACTGCACAGCCACATGTATGTGAAACTGCACACACTTAACCAGTGTAAAATTGGTTTGGGAAAGTCTCAAAGAAGCCAAGTTCCCTGGTATTTTCCCAATGTTAGCATGAGTCATTAGGACCAAGAGTGTCACATACATGTATAGGTGGTATACAAACAACACAGGTAAGTATTTCTGGACACATTTTCAAGGATCAAAAACCAATTCTGGAGATTCAGTGGGAACCAGACAGAAATCTTTCTTTCATGTTGAAGGAATAGGGGAAGGAAAGCATTATAGGTGGGAACCAGAGTTGGTGCTTTAGGCAATCATCACAGGGCAAGAACAGAGAAGGGAGAGGGAAGTGCAGGAAAACATGAGAGGAAGGGAATGCAGTCAAAGGACCTTCTTAAAAATAGATTAAACTGCAAGTTGAGACTTAAAAACTTAGAGGCACTGACCACCCAGAAGAATTCTGCAACCTTTTTTGAAAACCTCTCTAAAGGGGAATTCATGGTATTTGTAGCTGTCATTCCTTCATTGCTTAAAGACTCTGTTTCTAGAAAGTACTTGCTAACCCCCAAGCGTGTGTACCTGGGTGTGTGTGAATCCTCTACTCATCACTTCAATGCTGGGGGCCCAAAAGAAGCTGAAGAGGGGGTGGGAGAGAGGGGGAGGTATACAATACAGATTCTCCACTTGTTCTTCATACCGATATTGGGACTCAGCCCTCCAAAATACCTGAGTTGTACCTCTGAAGGATCTTAGATATCTAAATCAAGATTAAGGAATTCCCACCAGTGTATCCCATCTACCTAGTCTTTATCCTATCACAGCAGCCACATGATGCCCTCGTGCCCCCAAGCCACTGCAGAAGCTAGGAGGATCCCTAAAGAACAAAGGGGAGCACGAGGTGAAAAAGGAAAGAAGGGAGTCTGTCATCAGGACTCCAAGTATCTGCTTTTTCTGGTGGAAACTGGCGATCAGAGCCAGGCTACCAAATTCTAGCAATTCAGAGAGCCTGGGTCATCCTGCTTTGCTTTGGCAAAGATGTGCTTAACTTTCTCAAACTCCCAGACACCAGGCTGATGTCAAGAACATCCTCTAGTCATACTCACTTCATAGTTACCTGCTATTGGCAGATAACTTCCCTCACTTTCAGACAAGAATAACGAGGTTTCATCCCAGTCTCTTCCAGCTCTAACACTGGCAAACTCATCTGACCTCTTGCCTCCAGCTCTGTTCTTTGACTCTTATGCTATAGTAGACCATATCTTCGCTGAAAGTCAAGAGTTCACATTGTGGATCTTGGCTCAGGTCTGGAGGACGCAATTCAACTGGGAAGGTGTGCTTCCTCCTTATACTGTCTTATCAAGTCAGGATCCCCTCAACTGCCCACCTCCACAGCTCCCTGGACTTCATAAGCAAACTTTTCTCAGCCCTGGGTGGTTTCTTAATCTGAGCATACTCCCCTTTATGGCAACACCATCTGACAGGTCCAATGAAAAGGGAAAAGAGGGAAAAGGGAAGGGGAATGGCCCTTCAGGATTGTCCTACCCTCCTCAAAAGATCAAGAAAAGCCAGAAAACAGAGAAGGACCCCTCCTTGCCCTTTACTTTGGTCCTCCAAAAGAGGCACCAAAGTCCCTTGCATTTTTAGAAAAGAAACAGACAAGAGAAATTAAAGTACAGTCTTTGGGTGTCAGGGCAAGGCAGGTAGACCAATCTTGCAATCATCCCAAGGCTCAGAAGAAACACAATAGTAGCAATTGAACAGTGAAGGAAAAGACAATTTTAAGTAGGCTCAGTTCTCGAATCCTGATTTAGGCTGATGATGTGGAAAATTTTTATTTAGGAGAAAAAGGCTTCATTCACAGCCCACCCTGTGCTTAGCTGAGCTGAATTTCCTGCACAGCTCATTCCCTGCATATTTGAATATTTTAGGTTGCAGATGCTGAATTTACAGATCTTTATATGCAGTTTTCTTCAGGGTGTATAATGAGTTAGAATCCTGCCATGAAGACATTAGCATGTTCTTTCGGTGTTTTTTTTGCTTTTATATAAAACTGAAAACAGTTAAACCCCCAAGGGCTTCCTTTGACCATGTGTGGCTCAAAGTCATTACAATGGGCAGTGGGATGGAGGGGAAGACAAAAAGGAAACCTTTACTCAGAGTGAAATTCAGGGAGAAGTCCAGCTCCTCTCCCCTCAGCCACAGGGCCCCAGCATGGGGCCTGGGGAGGAGCAGGAGGAAGTTAACCGCTCTGTTGCTCTGAAATTAGCTTCATTCACCCCCATTATCGACGCCGTCATGCCTTGTTTCATGCTTCTCTCTTGGAGGCAGCCCGGCAGGGCCAGCGCCCTGAATGACAAATGGTGGTGCAGAATGGACAAGCCAAGGGGATGATGGGGACAGGAAACCAAGATGCATTGGTTAAGGTACCCCCCACCACAGGGTGGCCCCTGCTGCCAGCCTGGCCCACAGCAGGAGGGACAGGCAGCAAAATGGCCTGCCAGCAACAATGAGGCGCTGAGCGACCAGCCAGAGGCACAAAGGCAAGCGGTTCAGGCAGCTGCCGTGCCACAAGCACAAAGCACCTACCTTGTTCACTCATCATGAGGTGGGAGAGGCCTTGAGGAAGGAAAAGATGGGAAGCAGGGGGAAGAAGGGAAGGGTAAGAGAAAAAGAAAGAAGACAAAGTTAAAATTCCAACGCAATGCAATTGGCTTGTACTGATCAAGTGGAAGGAGGAGTGGCAGGGCATTCACACACACTCAGGAGCATGCACCCAGTGCTGAGAAGCCAGCCTCCTGCTGCCCGGCAGCACCACGGCCCTCAGGTTTCAGGATGGCCTTTTGTTTGCTGAACTGCTCCAGGCCTCATCATGAGAGTCTTCCTCTTACCATACTGTTCCGTGTGATGCTTAGGATTTGAAACAAATCTATTAAAAATTAGGTCCCTTGGGAAGGAGACTCAAGAGGCCAGGCCTAGCACATTTCCTTCTTTTTTTAAATGGCTTTTTACAGTAATACATGGTCACTGTAGCAACTTTGGAAAATTCACAAAAGAAAAATCTGTGGTAATCTCACCATCCAGAGGTTACTGCCCAATTTTATTTTCTAGATACTGTATTCTTTTCTACAAAAATGGAATCATGCTGAACATACTAAATGAGTTCCTACTTGCAAGAGTTGCTCAGACAACCTGAAACTACTTCCCCTCTCACTTTGTCTTAGCCCAGTGACTACCACCCCTGCCCTCCACTATTTCCCCACCACTATCTTGTCTAAGAAGGTCTCTCGCCATGGATCAGGGACGTAGAGACGAGCACTGAATGGGTTAAAGGAGGTACACAAGGTCCCAGTGAACAAATAGCACAACCTCTGGCTAGGTGCTTAAGGAAGTCAAGCAAGGCAATTAGGAGCTCATTACTTCAAGGAAAACATAAGCTCCAATAAATCTATTAAAAGAAAAGATTTCCAACCAGTAACCAATGGTACCAGTTTGCTCTTCCTTTGCTTTTGTTATTACTGGAGATATTTGACAAACCCCAGGTCACCCCAGAGAACCTTTACCCAGAGTGAAATTTAGGGATATACAGGATTAATAAAGTAGAAAAGTCTCTGAAGTATAGAAATCCCCAAATGTTTTTCAAGATTACTAGAGATTTAGAAAAGTAATCAGAGGCAAAATATGGGTCAAGTAACTGACTTTTAAAAAGATCAGTGATATATTAAATACATAGATATATGTGCCATAAATGTCATGGAATCTAGTTTTTAAACAAATTTCATTAAACTATAATCACATTTTAAATGCACATTTCTGGCTTTCATTTCTCGAGGCCTAGCATTAATACTCACGGAGGAATGGAATCATGCCAGAGTAAGTCGTTCGCATGATTTGTTTCATTTAAAAAATAATTTTTGGTCTTTTTTTGTGAAGAGATAATAGGGAGACAGAACAAAGGGCTCTACCTTTGGCAAAGAGAAACCACGGTAGAAGTCACTATTCCTAAAATGCCTAATATTTCCGGACCAAGCCATAGCCTTCAGCATCCAGATCAAGAGCACTAAAAGGGAAAGTCTGGGGCAGGCAAGTGGGATACATGGAAAGGTAACTAATTCACAGGAGGATCATAAGAATTAAGAACTGAGAAGAAGATCCAAGGAGTTACCTAAAAGAAGGAGTTAAAATGAAAAGAAAATAATACTATTATATATTTGCAAGTTGCTAAGAAAGTACAGCTCAAATGTTCTCACCACAAGAAATAAATGGTGATTATATGATGGGATGGAGGTGGTAGCTAATGCTATGGTGGTAATCATTCTGTAGTGTTTAAATGTATGAAATCAACATCTTGTACACCTTAAACTTAACACAATGTTACACATCAATTCTACCTCAATACAGCTGGGGGGAATGTTTAAAATTTTTCTTTCAAATTTAAAAATGAAAGGACAAACATTTCACACTTACAATTAAAGATGTTTAACAGCTCAGAGAAGAAGCAGAAGAGAAATGGTAGGGCCTTTTCTTTTTTTGACTCAAATAGATATTTCAAAAAATGCACTGAATGAAGAGTAAACAGGACAATTGGTTTAAGGGGTATCCAAAGCCCTGAAGAAGATCTTACAGTTGGGCCCCATCTATGTGTTACGTGTGTTTCTTTAAAGTACTGTCTCCCAGTGTACTTCACTGACCACCTATATCAATCATCTGGGAATGCCTGTTAACAGTGAAGATCCTTGGCCCCAACCCAAGGAATCTAATAAATTAGAATCTTGGGGAGGAGTTTGGGGAAAGATTTGAATTTCAAACAAGCTCCCCAAGTGATTCCCATGCTCACTAGAATTTGAGTGGCATATAAATCAAATTTTGGTAAATTAAATTGTATGATAAATGCACTAAGAGGAATTGGATATTTAATGGAACCCTGCAGTGGATCCTTTTGTAGAAGAAAGAATCCTTTTAAAATGCAAATAACCCACCACCTGTGTTTTTTAAATTCAAATATGTACTTATCAGGCTTTATTAAGCTACATATGTAGTCGCAGTATTGCAACTCAAATAAAATGTTCATATTCTTCAACTTCCGAAAATCTTAAATAGAAATATTAGACCAAGAATGCAGATCCAGGATCCTGATGTTAAAACTGGTTTTGCAGGCAATGAATCAAAATGGACAAGAAACAGGATGGTAGAAGGGAGAAGCTGTAACCATAATTTGGTTTAAGTTTTGCTTTTGGAGAAGGAAATTTTATTCCACTTTTAAGAGCTTTTACATCAGTATCTTCTCTTATACAAATCTATCCTCAAAGCTTACAGAATTAAGAACTGGAACTCAACAATTTCAGAGTGTCCAGGGCTAATCTGAAATTGTTTCTGTCCCTTTCTATTCCCAGACACTTCTACCTGCTGTTAAAAATCTCAGGCCCTCCCCTCCAAACAAATGGAAGAACCAACAATCAACCAACCAAGTGATTCAAGTACCTGCTATATGCAAAGACTGGGTTAGGTAGTGGAGAGACAGACAAGTATGGTAGATGGTCATTAACCTCTAGGCATTTAGAGTGTAACTGGGAAGATGTTATGTGTTTATATATACACAAACATGCAGATGATATATATTATTGGTACCTGACAGTGAAGTATAGGGGTTAAGACCAAGGACTTCAGAGCCAGATTTGAATCTTAACCTTTCTTACTTTCTAGCTTGTGACCCTAATGAAGTTGCTAAACATTTCTGCACCTTAATTTCCCTATCTGCAAAATTTGAATAACAATAATGCCAAATTCATAGGTTGTTCTGCTGATTAAATAAGTGAATATATATAAAACTGGGCCTGCACATGGTAAAGACTTTATAAGGATTATTACTGTTATTTTTACTAATCTATAAAAACATACTGATGTGTGAGGCAACACCTAACACAATACTGACACACAGTTGGTGCTCAGTATGTGTTTGGTGATCGAATGTGGAATGTATGAATGGATCATTACTACATGTCAAATGATGAATTCAGACAATAAAGAACACAGGACTGTGAGGTGCGCCCTACATGTACAGAAAAGGTTTTTGGAGGAAAGTGAGATTTGAAATAAATCTTGGAAGATGATTTAGGATTGGAGAGATGGAGGACACTCCAGGTAACACCACCAACTCCCAGGATTACAGAGTGAATCCGTAAGGACTTTCCTACTCAACTTTTCAGAAGCACCTATGACACTGCCAAGCACATACTAGGCATGTAATACATGCTATTCAAAATAATAACGAACACATATAAACCGTTCATATAAGGAAGAAATGGAAGGTGATCTTAAGGATGAGAGTAGTAATCATTGTATTAAGGCCCTGAATTTCAAGGCTAAGGAAAATGGACTTGCTCTTACAGCTGGTGGGACACAGTGAGGGTTCATGGGCAGGGGAATGACCCAGGGAAAATGATGTTGAGGAAAATTGCTTTGGCAATGGTGCAGACAGGATAGATGAGAAGGAAAAGGGACAGAGGCAAAAAGATCAGTCACAGGCAGAGGGCCTAGATTAGAATTGTGGTGGTGGGGAGGAAAAGGAAAGAGAGGATCCAACAGGCTTTGGATGACCGATGAGATGCTTTAGGGGAGGAGTGGATAGGAGGCTGAGTAAACACTGTCAGAAAGGTGGGGTGGGAGACGAATGGGGGTTGAGAGTAATGATGAATTCTGTTTTAGGCATGATGAGTTGAGGAAACAAAAATCACTCAAGCAAAAATGTCTAAGATGCATTTTAAAATGTAAGACTAATGTCTGTGAGAACGTCAGGACAAATATCAGGATGTATTACCACCCCTTCATGGAAGAGAGGGTCTATGCCCAGGTAAGTCAATGAATCTTCCAAAAAAGGAGCTAGAGCACTGAGTCTTAACTGGAAGAGATGGGAGAGGTATTAAGGTATCTTGGAAGTTCTTCCCCGCCCCCCCGATCATATTCAACATTAAAATAACATTTTACATTCAAAAAAGAAAAAGGAACTATATGGCTTTCAAATATAGATACAGAAAATAATGCTTAAAAAATCTTAACTGAGAAGGATATAATTAGTAAGGGAAAAAAAGGAATCTATACTGCATGTGTGTTATCTGTGTGGTTGATGAGGAAGGGGGAAAAATGAAGATTGGCCTTCTCATCAACCTCAGAAACAGAGGGTCAGCCACAGCACCCCCAAGCTACACAGCCAGCCCTGGGACTAGCACCTGGCTGGATGTGGAGTTTGGCATTTATTCGGGGTATGATATTCAAGAGAAGACACAATCTGGAACAGGGGCTCATAGAAGCAAAAGGGACAACATTGTTCACAACAGTCTCACCATGGGCTCTGGATTTGAATAGATCCTCAACTAAGACTCAAAAGCCAGATCCATAAAAGTTCACCTAGTGGAGGGTAGGGAACAGGAGATGGGCTTGGATTAACCTTTGACAAACAGGATATTGAGAATTGCCAACACCAAATTCCTATGGAAGGAACTACAATGCCTTTGAAATATATATATATTCATAAAAAAGTTGAAAGCAACTGAAGTGTCTGCTAGCTGGATGTCACACCCTGACAGAGTACTATGCTGCCCTAGCTTGATCCAGGGACCATTCTGGACCCCAACATACATACATCTGATATGTATACCCTTCCCCTCACTCTTTCTAGTGCTATATTCTACCCTCCTTGTACCTATCTATCCTGTGCACAAGTTCTCAGAGTAGATACAAGAACAAGAAGAGGAAAAGATCACCAGTAGGTAAGACATACAAAACTGAAACTGCCTTAGAACAGACTGCAAATCATATGCAAATTATATGCAAAATATACGTATGGCCCTCTAAACTCTGCTACATCCTTTGGGAAAATCCCCATGGAGATAGTAGCTTTTGCAGTTTGGGAGAATGGAAATCGCTATGAAAGCAAAGTCATTTGTAAGCGGCTGTGGCCATCATGAAGCCTGTCATGAGAATGACTGATACAGAGTAAAGAACCATTTACTGAAACAGGCAAGAGGAAGATGCAGTGTTCAGGAACCAGGCCAGAAGTTGAAGGCCTTCATAATTTAAGCTAATACTGTCTCCCCCCTCAAACCTATAATATCCCACCTACCTCAGATGGTTTTCAATCCATCCTACCTCTCTTCATTTTGCCTGAGTAACTGGGAAAAGTATTTCAAGGGAAGAAGAAAGTTGTTCGTTGGGGTTAAAAAAAAAAAAAGATTCAGAAAAAAAAAAAAAGCAAGTTATCTCTGCCAAGACTTTTCTTTCATTCACTTTCAGGGTAACTTTTATCCCAGGATAAAATCCACATACATCATCTCTTTTTCCATACTGAAGAAGAGAAATTAAATGTCACTAATTGCTACAAGTGCCAAGTGCTAACGCTGAATTCTTATGAAGCTACAAGGACTTTTTAAAAGAGTAATTACATAAAATCAGAAGGTAACAGAAACATTCATCGATGTTTCTGGAGGAACTAAGGATATAGTGAAGGTGGTAAGGGGTGGGGCCGGATGAAGGGAAGCCACAAGTGACCATGACTCTAAGGTAACTGAGAATTTGGAAAAGAGAGAAGGAGAAAGAAGAAATACACATTACCATGTTAAGCATTAGAGGAAATTTGGTGAACTTGGAAAAAAGAATTGTGACAGCAGTTAATATTTGTTGACTGTTTACTGCAGACATTGTGTGGCTACGTGTCATCTCACTATGGGAAACGCATTGCTATGATTTTGATTTTACAGGTAAGGAAACCAAGGCTTAGAGCCAAAGTCACACTAATTAGTAAGGGGTGAAGTGAGGATTCTAAGCCAGCAGATGGACTCTCCAGGCTGTGACGGTAACCAAAACACAAGCTACCCTGCCTTGTTCAATTCTGGTGGAGAAAGGAGGAAATATGTTGAAGAGTATTCAGCAGCAGAAAATAGTGCCTGGATACTAATTCAACTTCATTTATGACTTTGGCCCAACAAGATATAAAGAGCACTGCAGGAAGCCCTTTTAAAAGGCTACCATCTCCCTTTCCCCAAGCCCCACACCGAGATTCTATTAAAACATGAAGCTTTTCCTTTCCAGGGCATTTCTTAGGGTTATTAAACCACCGCCCCTCATTAAAATGCAAATCTGAACATAAGACATGCTCCGGCTCCCCAGCCATGACACTGTCCTGCATGTGAGATCTTCAGAAAGCCAAACTAAATCTTCCTTCAAAGATAGGAGCAACACAGGGACTTGTGAATAAAGGAAGGATAGAGACATGAAGTCACAGGTTGAGGAAGTCTGCCACTGTGGGAAGGAGAAAGGACTTAGGAGACAGGGTAGGACAGGGGGGAGGAATATTTAAAGAGAAAAGGTGGATCTGAAAGAAGTCTCCACCTATTTTCATAACTGTGATGGAGACCAGTCCTTCCCTGGGCAATTCCCTGACCTTCATCGTGGACTCCAGTGTCCTTGTATCTATCAGGGGTTTGATAGTCACTTTCAACAGAGCCTAGGCCTAGTCAACATTTTGATCAGTGACCTGGCTAAAAGTACTTACTGGCATGTGTCTGGATATTCTGATGAACTAAAGCTGAAAAGAATAGCTAATTTGTTAGATATCAAAATCAAGGTCCAAAAGGTTCTGAACAGGCAAAGTGAGACTTAATCTTAACGGACAAATGTAAATTCTAACCCTTAAGCACAACCCCCCACTTTTCCCCAAAACCAAAAGATGACAGTAGTCCTACATCTTCTCATCACTGAATATACCAAACCTAGGGTTTTGGTTCAGAGAATGGTGCCATACGCTAGGAGGGACATTAATAAGGTAGAATGTGCCCCAAAGAGGAGAATCAGAGTGGTCAGGGGGTCCTAAAGCATGTCACATGTAGAATGGCTGCCAGAACTGCTATATATAGCCCAAACAGGAGAAAGCTAGAAAAGGACATGAGAACTCCCTTCAAGTATTTTTAAAGTTGAGCATGGAAGATAAGAGAGTAAGCACATTTGGCCAGATCAGAAGGTCAATTAATAGGGAAAGCCTCACTTGCCAGAAATGCCATAGAAGAGTCAGAGTGGGGTTTTTGGAGATAATTACCCAAAATCCATTCTAAAACAAAGGTACTTTATGAACTAAGGCCAAGGAACTATTGGGTTGAGTCATACAAAACTGATAATTGACTGCTTTTGACCTACAAAAATGACTATTTTAAATGGTTCAAACTAATACTCTGAGAGCACGACCCAGAATCAAGAAGGTAGAGACTAAACGAAGCTTCATTCAATCACCTAACAGCAGTCATGAGCTGACACATGGGACAATTACCTACTTACATATATGTTTTTGGCTTTTCTATGAGCCTTGAACAGTAATGGGGATGAACTGAATAGTTGGACTAATGACAAAGACAGCCTGTGGCTAATTCTCCAAGGCAGATCCCTACCAAGATCCCAGCTTCTGGGTTTGCCCTTTTATGGTGCCACCATGTGCCATTCTCACTGCTAAGCCCTTTGTAGGATATAACTGTACTAGCCCACTCACTGTTCGCCTCTAGATCAGCTTTGTTCTTACAGCCTGGTGGCTGGACTGAACAGAAAATATTTCTTCCAGTGTCACCCATGAATCACCAATAGCTTCTGTATGGTATAACCATGGGGTAGAGGAAAGAATGCAGCACCTTCCCAATCTATTCCACCTCTTCTGGGGGGAAGGTGGTTTGGAGTTTCCTCATGCATAAACATGATAGAAAGAAGAAAAATTGAGGTAGTCATGCTTATTACCCTAAGGGTTAAAGGATCAGTAACTGTGGCTTAGAAAAGACTCTTCCCAAAGGAGAAGTTCTTACACTCCAACTGTCATGAACTTTTCTAAAATTGTTCTTTATTCATAAATGACATGAAGCTGGAAAGGACAGCTGGTGTGCTAGATGAAAGAACCTTACCCTAAGAGATCATGGTGTGCTAGATTTTAAAAATCCAGGGCTGAATTGAACAAAATCAAAGAATGATCCCAACTAAGTCAAATAAGCATAGCACAGAAAAGGGAGAGAAATGGTTTAGCAGCAGTGTACACAAAAGAGTAAAGATTCTCAGTGACTAAGTTCAACTTAATGCTATAATTATTTAAAAAAAAAAAACAAGCAAAGGTATTTGTGCCACCATTAATAGATGTAGAAAGTCTAGGAAAAGGGAGCAGCGGGATCCCTCTATAATGAAGTGGTTGGGACATGTCCAAAATACCATTTGTGGTGTGGGCATGTTTCTTTGGAAAGGATAAAAAAAAAAGTCATTTTTCAGAAAACAATGACCTGGATGAAAGAATTTAAAACCCTTATATGAGAATGCCCAAGGAAACTGGAGATGGTTTAGCCTTTAGAAAAAGAAAGTCCTTAAAGACAAAGAGGTCCATCTTCAAACATTGGGAGTGTAATTAGATCTATTCTGTGCGTCTCCAAAGGCTGGAAGCAATACAGGTGGTAAAAGCTAGAGTGACTCAGAATAAGGAAGGCTTTGGAACACTCAGTGCTCTTAGAATGGGATGGAATAGTGAAAGGAGCAATGAGCTGCTCATCACCATAGGGGTCCAAGCCAAGTCTGAATGAACTCTTATAGAAGAGATTCAAAAATAAGGTGCACGGAGAGCCTCGACAACATTTTGGGTCCTTTCCATCCCTGAAGTGCTGTTTCTAACAACAAAGTTTTATGAGCACATACATTGTGGCAGGTAACGGGGACGCAGGCATGGGTAAATCTCTGCTCTCAAAAGGAGAAACCTCATGTCCTTCAAAAGCCCACAGTGGCCAGTGAAGGGGCTTGTGGGGGACAATACACTGCTGACTATAATGTATTATGATAATGGCTCTATAAATCCCATTACCTAAGGTGCCACTGGAGCTCAATGGGGGAATCATTCATTTCACTCTCTCTTCCACCTGCCCCCCCTCAACTTCCTGCCCTCCTTTAATGTTTATAAAGTAGAAAATAGTGATTAATAATGGAGCTTTAAGTCCCTTTACCTTCTAGATCACTTTCTTTAAAATAGTGGTTCTCTAACTTTGGTCATATCAGAATCACCTGGGGGAAATGTCTTACTTTAATGAGCCTGGATCTCCTTTATTAGTTCTCCAGGTAATTTTGATGCTTACTAAACTTTACAAACCACTGCTCTAAATCATCCAAAACCTGAATTCAAATCCCAACTCTACCTCTTTCTAGCCATGGGATTTTGAGCAAGTTAACTCTTCCATGCCTCCTTCCTGTAAAGTACCTTCTCAGGATTACTGTGACAATCACCTGCAACCATGTATGAACAGCACTTAGCACAATTCATCGAACACAGAAAGGGCTTGAAAATATGTAGTCATTATTATGTATTCAGAAGACTGGTATATCTGGGCTTTCTCTGTGCCCCACCTCTCATCTCTTGCCAATACCAGTTTTTATTCAGAAGACTGGTCATTATTCAGAGGACTGGTCATTATTCAGAAGACTGGTATATCTAGGCCTTCTTTCTACTCCACCTCCCATCTCTTGCCAATGCGTTTTCCAACAAATTGGCAGCAGTAGTAGACCACCTGCTCAGTGCAGCCTCAGAAGCTTCCCTCCAAGGTCATAGTCAACTAGGTTGCCCCACAGGGGACCCATTGTCCTCAACTCTCAGCTGTATTCCATCTCCCAACTCCTTCTGAGGCCTCACCCCACAAATTGATGAGTTTATTAAGTAAAAAAGGTCCTTACCACACCTTGCTAGGTAGATCTACAGACTGGGAGGGTCTCCAAGGCTGCCATAAACAAGCTGTGTGACTTAACTGAGTTACATGAAAGTTCTCTGTCCTCAGTTTCCCCACATGTACAAGGAGGGAATTGGTCTAGAAGAGTTTCTCTGTGAACTCACCAATGGCATTTTGAGGATACGAATCTTTGGGTGAGACTCTCCCACACATTACAATGCATTTAGCATGAATTGCTTCTTCTTAATGCCACCAATGCCAGTTTGTCACTGGAGCAATAAATACACACCACACATGTTTGGTGGGATCAGTGATGGGGACAGTACTATCCCATCAAAACTAGTTCTAATGATGTTTTCTAATTCTGACCTTGCCCTCCAGAACTGAGAAACAAACTGGGACCATAACCAGCACCCCAGTGGGTCTGCCTTGCCAGGATAGTAAAGGACATGATTTTAAAATCCTCTAAAAAAAAGGCATCAAGATCCCGTGGTCTACCTCCTTGAGTTAGCTATAGCTGGGGGCAGGCTGGGAAGCAGCTCCGTACTTACACTTATTCATCAAGAAGCGCTACAGCAGCCAAGGGGGTCTTCCCAGGCTCCAGTGGGCAACTGGCTAGAAGCTGATCATTGTTAGCCCAGCCAAGGGCCGCCTTCCAATCCAATTACACACAGCCATGGTGGATTACTTACTGCCTACATCCTCCACTGACCCAAGCCCAAGATGGGCACTGAATAAAATTCAATTACCTTCTATCTCAGGGTGAGCCCCTATACAAAAAGCAGACTTTCCTTCAGAGAAGTAATAAGAAAAACTAAGAGCTGAGTCCCAAGCATTATTTATTCATTGAGCCAGTTTTATTCTATTCCTATAATATATTGGCACCATTCTAGGCCCAGAGCACAGAAAGAGTGAACAAGAGTGTACTTTTGTGAAGTGACATTCTGATGGAACTCCCCATGAGTCATCTCCAGGGCCAGACATACCAGGGTTTGCATCCTGCTCTGCCACTTTTTACTGGGTGGAATTATGAGCTAACATCCTTGAGCCTCAATTTGTTCGTGGGTGAAATGGGTCTAATATCGTTATTAATATCTACCTTCTGATGATGTCAAAAGAATTAAATGATGCATGCAAAAACAGTACTTTAACACCTGGCTCAAAATACAAGTTCAAACAATGTCAGATGTTTTCCTTAATAAATAAGGGAGAAAAGCAAATGGGACTACTGCCCAAAAGAATAGCAAAGAAAAGACAAAATATGTTATGGTTACCACTGGAGATAGGAGCTGTAAGTCTTCGGTATAGGAGAAGGCATCTTCCTGATTGCTGTTCTCCGAGGTATCTCAGTCGGAGGCCTAATCATAGATCCCCAGAATGAAAGAAGTCTGAGAGGCCACCTAAGTCAATCCCTTCATATTAAAGAAAAGAAGCCTAAGGCTGTGAGAGGTTTCATGACTTACCCACGGCCACACAACCCCCAGAGAAAGTAGCAGAGCCAGAAGGAGGAAGAATGACAGAGGAGAAATCCCAGATATGTGTTTCAATCCTGGTACCTACCATACCTGCTTCTGACCCTGGCAAAAGGATATAACATCTTAGAACTGCAGGTTCTTCATCCACAATGGATGCCTGGGACCTCTGTAAATATGGGTCACCTTGCACCCCATACCCCTGGTGGGATTCCTTGGCCTTACTTCACAGCAGTATTGGCCAGGATCTGAGGGACCTCTTTACTGAAGGCATAATGATCAGGACAGATGGGAGAGAATGTGTGACAAGGGGAGCACAGCAGATGTCTTTTGAGGAGCTCTCCACCACAGCATTGGGAGCATGCCTCGGAAGTGTGGGAGACCAAGACAGGCAAAAGAATGTCTTGTTTTAAACTTCTCTGAGGCCACCTTCATATGTGAAGTGAAAATGCATGGAAAAGATCAAATGAGCTAACTTATAATACTAGCTAATTTATGCATGGCTTACTATATGCCAGGCACTGTTCTGAAGACTTCACTTAATCTTCACAAGAGCCCCGTGAGGTAGGTACTTACTGTCACCATTTTACAGATGAGGAAAGTAGGGCCACAAAGGCAAGGTAACTTAAACAGGTCATACTGTTCCTACTGGGAGAAAGCCAGAATGTCAACCCAGGCATCTGGGTTCTAAGTCTGTGCTCTAACCCAAGGGTGGCAAACTTCTCCTGTAAATGTCCATATGGTAAGTCTTCCCAGGCTTTGCACGCCGCACGGTCTCTGCTACAGCTACTCCACCTCACCTTCGCAAAGCAGGCAGAGACAGAGCAGAAACAAATAAGCATGCCTGTGTTCTGGTAAAACTTTATGAACACTGAAATTGAGATTTCATAAGATGTGTGCATCACAAATTATTCTTTTGACTGCTTTCAACTATTTATAATGTGAAAAGCTAACTGTAGCTGAAAGGCCGTATGAAGGCTGGCAGTGGGCTGGAGTTAGCCCTGAGCAGTAGTTAATGGAACCCTGTGCTGTCCTGAGCTGCCCTGCCTTACAGTATGTAAACTCTTAAATGGAAAGTGCTGGAACAGTGATGGTCACAAACTCACTGGTCAGAAAGTGTTCATTCCCTTTCCCTTCCCTCATCCCATTTCCCCTCCCAGCTCCTGTCAACCCAGAAAATGGACATGTTGTGCTGTGCCCAGCAGAAGAGACAACGAATGGGGCATTCATGTGGTAGAATGTATCTTCCTCAGTAGACACGGCCCTGCTGGCCCCCAAGAGGAGGAGAAGCTAGACGCTCTAGGTCAGTGTGTCTCAAGCGTTAATGTGTATACACCCGAACATCTTAGTAAAAAAGTAGATTTTGACTCAGCAGGTCTGGGGTGAGGCCTGAGATTCTGCTTTTCCAACAAGCTCCTGTGTGAGGCCAGTGTCACAGTTCTGGGGGCTCTCCTCCAAGGAGTAACTTCTAGGGCAAACCCTTTGTGTCCATCACACAAGTCAGACACAATAGTGCTGTATCCCGACTTCGGGTTCAGAGCAGCATCCCTCAGACTGGACTCCCTGGAGACAGGGCAGGGCTCAGGATAAATAATCAGGTCCCCTCTTCAAGGACAGCCCTGAGATGACTCAAACTGAAGGAGGAAGACACGGAGGGCAGAGATCAAGAGCGGGCTGAGGGAGGCTCCAGCAAAGGCCATCAGTTGCTTTGGGCAACAGCACGCTAAGGCCTCCTCTGGGCCTTGGCAGACAGCAGCCCCTCCTCCTGTGCCTGCCAAGGCTCTGATGGACCTAAGCAAGAGGCCTATTTCCTCATCGGGCCTCTGAATAACTAGGGCACTTCCACAAGGTCACAGTTATTCATTTAAATTCTAGCTCTAATCAGCAGGCAGAGCCTGAGAAATTATCCCTTCTGAAGAGAGAGACTGTCATTGGAGCACCATAAACAGCCCGTCATGGCTGGAGGGAGAAGCACTGGGGGCGGGGGGTGGGAGAAGTGAGGGGTCTTACCCCCACAGGCCCCAGAACTGTTCTCTGCCTCCTAGATCCTTCCTCTACCCCACTCTCTTCAGCACCTCCAAAGGGCTTGTTCTTCCCTTGGCAGAGAGTTCTGGCACACACAGGAACAGGGAGAGAGCTGAGGGCATGGCATGGTACAGAGGGGGCTGAGACTATCCACTCCTGGCCCCAGGCAGCACAGGGAGACCAATGACAAATCACAATGGGCCAGGGGCATGGGTTAAGTGCCTAATTGGGGTCTCCTCTGGGCCACAAATGGGTGACCTGACCTTGGAGATGCCCCATCCCCTCCCCGGGTCTCAGTTTCCTCCTCTGACAAGCAAAATAGTTGTAGTCTTTGGACAGGATACTCTTTGAGTTCCAATATGTCTCAGGACCCTACAGACTCACAATGCCCTGGTATTTGTTCCTATACTCTCTGCTCAATAAATATTTTTGTGGCCCTACCATGTGCTACGCACTGCCCAGAAAGAATACAGACACAGATCAGAAGCACCCCTGGCCCACAGTTCTGCCTTGGAAATGCCAGGGTTTCAAAGAAAAAAGAGCACAAGCATTGGAGGCAGACAGATGTGAGATCCTTGTCTTGTACTCGCATTTGGCGACTGTGGGCAGTTACTGACCCTCTCTGAGACTTTTCTCATCTGAGAGAGGATGGTAATACCTGCCTGGCAGGATCAACGTGAAGAGTTAAATCACAGCTGAGTGTCCCTCTCCTCCTTCTGGTCAGCACACCACAAATGCCTGATGCTACTTGATTATCCTAAAAACTGCCTCCTATAGACTAGGAGGAGAGGTTGTGGATCTTCCCACATGGAAGTCTGGTGAAGTATCACTGGCAGCTTTTCTCCTGGGTGTTTCTAGGACAGTCTCTCCGCACCCCCAACCCATCTCCTGGACCTTGTGGAAGGTGCTGCCTGCTGGGTCCCATCTCCAACTGCATCTTACAGCAGGTTACTTCTTACCAATATCCTCAGCATGTAAAAATAATCAATTGTCCCTCACCATCTTCCAGTGGCCGCTGGGTAAACAGTTACATTAGCTCATAAAATCCCCAATTTGTCTTCCTGTGGGGAAGGGGAAAAAAATCAGAGAACCACTAAAGGCTTCTTGTTTCAGAGCCACGATGCTGCTGGCTCCATGCTGCCTGGCCAGGGGCATAGAGAGGCGGGAGGCTGCCACTGAGCTCAGCCTGGGCCAGGCAGCTCAGGCTGCCTCCAGCTATGTCCTGGGCCACCAGTTAAGGTTCTAAACTAGTGATCTGCTTCAGGCTCAGAAACCACTAGAAAGCAATGGGTTGGGGTGGGGAGTTACAGGATTGGCAGTCAGCCCTCAACACCTCAAGGGCAGCACAAAGAGTGCAAGATTTGTAATCAGGCTAGAATTCCCTCTTGGACCAGCTACTCAATGTCTGAGTGACCTCAACACATCCTTTAACCTCCTGGCCTCAACTTCCTTAGCAGAAAAATGAGGCTCAGAGAACACACCTCAGACGGTTAAGAGAATAAGATGACATAATGACTGTAAAACTGAAATGGGGCTGCATGGGGCTAGTTACAGTTGCCATTATGTAAGGGAAGGTCACCCACTGACTTCCACCCTCTAGAAAGACAGACAGGAACCTGTGTGTCTGTGGCATTTCACTCTGCCATACTGTCTCATCCAGGACCCATAGGCGCCTTTGTGAGAAGTACAAAAAAGCGCCCCCAACCATCCCCCAAGTCAGAGGCAGCACCATGGGTGCAGGCTTGGCAAGAGGAATGCAGGCTGGATTTCAGCCCCCACTCATTCCCTCCGCCTGGAGCCCCTGTGCAGGGCACAACACACACAAGCCAATGTGGAGACCCCAAGTCACATCTCTGCCAGGAAGCAGGAGGAGGAGGTATTAAACTAAGTAGAACTTTTACAAACAAAACTTAATGTGTTAGGCTTACTACCTCACCACCTTAAAATGTTCCAGAAAGCATCATCTTAACAGAGAGGTCCTTTCCCGAGCATCTTCTAGAAATTAACAACTTCCTTTCTAACAGGTTCAATTTTCTCCCTAGTGCTCATCACCCACGCTCTCATATAATATATATAATATATACATATATGTAATATGTGTAATATGTGTGTGAATATATATAGTTCTTCAGTTCATTGTCTTCCCTCAAGTAGAATAAAAGCTCTAAGAGTATAGGGATTGTCTTCTGTTTTGTCCACTGTTTTATCCCTAGTGCCTAGAACAGTGCTTAGTACATAGTAGGTTCTCAATAAATATTTGTTGAGTAAAATATTATTAAATAGAAAATTAATTTAATGCTATCTTCCTAGGAAATCCTATGTATCAGTTCAAACATCATTTATTTTCAAAGGAATGGTGTGCACAGAGGAAAACAAAGACAGGGAAACCCTGTGTTTTAGCTGGAGATTATTATTCTTACTCTTTTATGCTATGTAATATATCATATAGATTATAGTCAGAAACCCTTCTTAAGTCTGGTTGATTCTTTTAGATAGTCAAAAAAAAAAAGGATGAATTCATTTGGAAAGAGGAGTGCTAATAATGAAAACATCACATTATCTCTAAGCAAAAATAAACACTAGTCCCATTAGGAAATATTTAGAAGACCTCCAATTGATGAGAATTTTCAGTGATGGAATTTTTAGCATGTTCCAATGGAGTGTGGGTGGGCTTTGGAGACCCAGAGTCCCAAGTTCAAATCCCAGTGCTACCTCTGATGAGCCCTACACCCTTGGGCAAATGGCTTAACCTGCCAGCCCTCAATTTCCATTATATTACAATGGATATAATAATGCCTACTCCTTGTATTGATATTATAAGAATTCAAGAACTAAACAAGAAAAAGTATGTGAAAATAGCTAAGAATGATGATATTCCCTTCTCTTTTGGTAGGGTTAATTACTCTTAACTCAAAATTCTATCCAGGTTAGAACAGTCTCCAAATCATTCTAAGTCACCTGACACTTCTTATCTATATATGATTGTATCCTCTCATATGAGCCTGTGTGTATGTGTGTATACATATGTGTGTGTGCACACATGGACACACATACGATGCTTACAATTAGAACTCTGGATGAGTATGTATTTTAACAAGAGAAATGCACAATTAGCATAAAATGGTTCTTCCATTTGTTCATTGACAAAAACCATTCTACTTCCTTTTTTCTTTTCTTTATTTCGTTGTTAATACAGTGAACATGTATTAGTTACATAACCATTTAAAAATTGCTAATTTCATTGTGGTGTGGGGAGAAAGCCATTTCTTAGAATAAAAAGAAAGAAGATTCCTTTCACCCACATATTTTCCATGCTAAGTATGTCATATCTTCAACTTTCAACCACATGAAGCTATAGAAGTAGATTTATGTATAAGGCAAAGAATAGTCTTAAATTGGAGAATTCATATCTTAAGAATATTTTTAAAAAATATTTTCCCCAAAATGCTCCTTTTCCACTTCTTTGATTCACCCGAAAATGTTAATCAGAAGGAAGTGATTTTATAACTATGGGAACCACATTCCTTTGGTTTTCAAATGGTTTGCAAAACCAATACAAACATATCAATTCAAGGCATTTCTTCTCAACCCAAATCAATGAAAATACAATGTACTTAGATCTCTGTTCTGTTTAGAGTCCCTAGAAAAAGGTCTCACTCAGAATCAAACCATGCACAATCGGACAGAGGGGAAATTCCACAGCAGCTGTGCAAACACAGGGACTTACCTGGACCTTGACTGACATCTGTGGCAGCATTTTCAAAGAGAGGGAAAGGCAGAGGAGAGAAAGGGGGAGAAAAAGGAAGAAGAGTGTTAGAAGCACACACAGTGCAACATGTCCTTGCATGACTATCATGTTCATGCAAGATCCCAAAGGTACTCAGCTTCTGAGCAGTTAGTTCTACCTTCACCCAAAAACCATCCATGCAAGCTGAGGGACCAAATTCCCTTTCCACTGTGCATGTAGCAAGAGAGGTGAGCTTCACATCTGTCCGGAAAGACATCATCCTGGAATCAGATAGGGCTCTGAAGCACGAAGCAGACTGGAATCCTGCAAGAATATTGGTTAAAATATTCTGGTTGATTTCTGCATAACACCACCCAAGCAAATCCTCCTCGCCTCCAGATACAGAACACTGGACATATCAAGCAAGTTTCCCCACAGGGAGAAAAAATAATAAACCACTCCCTTGAGGAACAAAGAAAAAGAGCCATGAGAATTAAGAGCAAGTTGCAGCATTAGTCACCATATAGGACTGAAGGACAGAAGATAACAAAACATTTATAATCCCCTCTCTCTCCAGTATTCCCAGTGACCATCCTTCATCACAGACAGCAGTGTGTATGCAGGAGATTGTGTGTGAGTAGATCATTTGCCATACAAATTGAAATTCTGCCTCCCCCTTTAATTTTTCTCCTGGCTTCTCACCCCATCATTAATGACAGCAATTGCCATTTGAAATCACTTTTGACAACTACAAATAAACATCCAGCCCTAGGAAGGTTGACATTTGAATTAAGCCAATGAACTTTCAAAAAATGAAGAATGGTTCACTCCCATCATCTTCCTGAACACAAACTCCTCCTCCTACCCTCAAATATAAGATAAAATCCTGCTGAGAAGCCAATCAAGAGCAAGCTAAACCTTTGTCAAAACCTCTAGACCCGGGATCCCTGGATGGTGCAGCTGTTTGGAGCCTGCCTTTGGCCCAGGGCGCGATCCTGGAGACCCGGGATCGAATCCCACGTCAGGCTCCCGGTGCATGGAGCCTGCTTCTCCCTCTGCCTGTGTCTCTGCGCCTCTCTCTCTCTCTCTGTGACTATCATAAATAAATAAAAATTAAAAAAAAAAAACCTCTAGACCCAAACCAAAAGGATATGCTTCAACTGAGGAGATGGAACAGGGGTTTCCTGCTTCAGGAAACCATTAGCCATTCCAGCAAACCTGGTGACTCACTTAGAATCACCAAGAATGGTAGCCCTGGGATACTCACAGACATCATCTCACCTAATTCATTTTTGGTTAAGATGGGGGATAAAAGAGGTTGAGAAACCTGCCCAAAGTCACACACTTAGTTCAGGTACAGAGACTAGATAAGACTCTAGACCTCTTGAATCCCACTCAGTTCAACATTTATTCAAAGGAAACCCAGGTCCCTCAGAGGCGTATGGGACCTAAATTCAGTTTGCAGCCTAAAGTGGACACCCTGGAGCCATGGAGGAGGTCCTCCTAGCTACCCTATGAGTGAGCCATAGGTTTTATCTACTGTGCTTCTAAGTTGCTGCAATTAGATTTGCAAAGCTTCAGCAGCTCTAGAGGAACTAGAATTCTTGCCCCAGGACAAGCCAGGCACTGACCTAAGAGAGCTGTGGCCTCACATCCATACATCCAGGAGGGGCAAATCCATAGCAACAGCTAAGCATTTCTCCAGCCCACACCATGTATTCCGCAGAAGCTGTATCTGCCCAAAGCAACTTCAAGAGAGCTCTGAATCATTTCTCAGCCACACCCCCTTTCAGATTTTCTGGTGAGTTGTTAGATTCAGGGGTGGAGTGGCAGCAAGAAGAAAAGTAGCAAAATAGAAGAGGTGGGAAGGAAAAACATTCTGTATAAATAACTAAGCAGGGCAATTAACTGTGCCTGATGGATTGCCTAGAATAGTGGTCGTTAAAATACCCTTTCATTAAACTGGATATCAAACTATTTACATGCGGTGGAGTTCAACGGTGGAATTGTCAACACCGTTGTTCATGAAAACATGCTCTTTGGAGGCACAAACACCCAAAGGAGGCAGGATACCTTGGAATCCCAAAATTCTTTCAATACTAAGTTACCCATTTGAACATTGTGTTTAGAATATTAAACTCTGGAGACAGATCTGTCTGTCAAATCTCTGCCTACTGAATGGCTGTGGGTCAATCACTAAACTTTTGAGTTGTTTTCCTCAGCTATATAATGGGGAAAAAATAGAACCTCCCTCATGGCAATGTTACAAGATTAAATACTTGTAAACCACTTAACTCAGTACAAGGCAAACACTGCATAAATGTTAGCTGTGCTGATTGTTACCATTTTGAATTACCACAGACAGAATTACCAAAAAACGTTGACCAGATGGCTCCCTGGAAACACCAAGAGCCCACAGGAATTAAGGGTGTGTGTGTGTGTGTGTGTGTGTGTGTGTGTGTGTGTGTGTGTGATTTCAGTTCAACTCTTCTACTTATGAATGAAGGTGTCTGTTCCAGCCCTCCCCTCCCTTGGGTCTTTTTCCTCCCCTCTCCTCCTCACTGGGAAGCAGGGCAAGGAGGAGTTAAAAGATTGTAGGAGAACAGGAACAGGAGTCCAAAAAATTCCATTCCCTCCTGAAGTCTTAACTGCCCTCAGTTCTAGTCCTGAGCATAAAACAAATAGCATCTCTTCTTGCCAAAGAGGGGCAACAAGAACACTAAGAAAAACCTTCTTCAGTGAGGGGTCAGGGTCCAGGCTCCATCTCTAGCTGTGTCACTGAGCTGAAGGCAGTTCTGCACATTGTGTCCAACTTGAGGAATAGAGACACATGGTGTCACCTGGCCCCCAGCCCAAGAAGCAGAGAGTAATCTGAATCTCCACGTTCAATTCTGACCAACAGAATAAAATGGCAAAGGCTGCTGGGTGTAGGGGGGAATCAGAACTTCAACCATATTCATCTCTTATACTGTCTGCCCATCCTTTACCCCTTCTTTGTGTAACAAGTCCCAGCTGTCTTCTGCAGAATCCATTCCCACCCTTAATCCATGTGGCTTGGTAAAGATGACCCCTACCCCCACCTTAGCTCCAAGTGTAGTCATGTGACTCAGGCCAGGTAATAGGAATTGGCACAAAGAGGGAGATCCACAGCTGGATTGCCAGGATTCAGGCTCTAGGTCTAGAGGCTATGTAGATGTTGGGTTAGTACCGGAAGTTTTCTGTGCTTCAGTTTTGTCATCTGTGAAATGGGCCTGATAGTAGTTCCTACCTCCTAGAGTGGTTGTGAAGAGCTTGGAATAGTAACTACATTTAGAAAGTCCTCAACATTAGCAAGTAATGTTGTCACCTTCATATGTGAGAAGACAAGGGTATTAAAAGTCTTTCCTGCGGTCACACAGTAAGGAAGGCTGACCTAGGATGCAGCTGTAGGTGTTTCTGACTCCTTGCCTTGCTGCAGTCCCACTTCCAAAGTGACCATCCCCAGAGCTCTCTCTGTCTGCACTTACTATTGGTCTGCAGGCTTGAGTCTGTGTCTGGGGGAGCAGCACTGGGCCCCAGGACTATTCAGAGGAAAGATAAATATGTAAATGTGTATACATATATCAATTTTTTAATGGAAAAGAAGGGTGGCAAATTGCAGAAGAAAAGGCAGTTGATAACCAGGTAAGATTGATTCAGGAGAGGTGGCATCCTCACCTGTACCAGCACTTCCTCTGCTCCCCCCTACTGTTTTATTTTCTCACACTGCTGGGCCTGTAGTTTTCCAGAGCACCACTGCATTTAAATCTATATTCTATTTTCTCTCCTAGAAAATAGGTCAGACCCAAGACAGAGTTCACCAGGTGGGGTCCCAAAAGGTTTGGCCGGGCCTCGCCTCCAGGAGGCTGGCTGTGCAGCCTGCCCTACACTCCCCAGAGCTTCTCCAGGGGCGTGGGTATGTGTGCAAGTAGTAAGTGGGGGGATCTCAGACTCCTCCCTTGTGAGATTATGTAGCCCAATGAAGGGGAAGGCAGGAAGGCTCCCTGGTTGAGCTGTTTTATAGACACAACAGCAGCATATGGAGGGGTCCCTCCTTTTTCCCCATGGTTAGAAGACCCAGATCTCTCCAAACTATAGGAAAAATATTTCCTTTTGAACTTTAAAATAAGTGTGCTGATCTTATGCATTCGTGGCTAATGTTATTGTCGAATATGGAATAAGCATCTAAGGGGGACTGAGTGAAGGTAGGAATGCCCTAATTTACTTCTTCCCTGGTTGTGATGCTGAAGATAGTAGGTGATGGGTGACAGCAATGGTCAAATCCTTCCTTTCCTGAGATGCTGCCCCAATCCCTGCTTTGAGCGTGGCATTCCTAATAGAGATAGCCCCAGACTGGGCCAGAATTTGTTTTCATCAGAAATTTTTTTCCCCAAGAGCAGCATGAGTGCCAGAGTTAGGGGGACAGAAGAGGGAAGTACAAGGTCACGAGAGCCAGTCCTCAGTCCCCCCACCCCCTCACCCCATCACAATAGAAGTAATTAACACTACTTGATCAGGTCCTGCCTATAGTCTGGCATATGCTAGCCCCTGGACTGAATGGTCTTTGTCAGGCATATATTAGACAGTTCCCATTTTCTTTAGGTATCAGCTCAAATATTACTTCCTCAAAAAGATCTTCCTTAGGAACCCTTCTCTACCACTTACCCTTTGTTTCCTTCCTCATGGCACTAATCACTATTTGACATCATAGGATGGGTCTTTGCTTTTATTATTTATAACCCCCTTGAAATACAAACTTCATGACAGCAGTCTTGTCTGTTTCATTCACTGCTTATATCCCCAGTGTCTAAGCTGGGTCTGTTATACAGTAAGTACTCAGCAATATGTATTGAATGGTTAATAAATCATCTCGATTGATACTGGTATCTGCATTTACACACAAGAAAAGTGGGGCTCAAAGAAATTAAGGCAAATGCCTATAGACAGAGGATCAGAGCTGGCTTTGGAGCCTGAGTCTGTCTTAATCCTCTCCTAAATTAAAAACAACTGTTTTCTCTTGTGCTGCCCTCACAATCCAGCACAGTTGTCCCCATGTGGTAACAAAGACAAAACATGGCAGCACTAGAGAAAAGAGAGCAGCTGATTTCCTGGTAATTCTGGTAAAATTCCCTGGGAAGGCTCTCACTGGTTTAGCTCAAGCCATGTGTCTGTTCCTGAGCCAATTACTGTGTCCAGCATCACATGTCAAAGGGTAATCGAGGAATAAAATGGGGTCATGTCTATATATCCCTGATACAAAGCACTAACTCATAATAAAGTTCATGTTTATCAAATATTCTCTGGGGGCTGGGCACTGTGCTAGGTGCTTTATATACTTTATCTCATTTAATTCTCACCAAAACCCTACCAGGAAGGAATGTTATTCATCCTGTTATAGAGATAAGGAAACTAAGACCCAGAGAGGAGGCTCTATCTTATTAATATATCTCATACCCAGAGTAGCTTATCCAATAAGGGTAGAGCTATCTTTCTGAATAAAAGAGCAAACCAGGACAGGTACCATCTGACCCATCAAGGTACAAATGAGGGATAGGAATATAGGGCATCTCACAGAAATGACAAAAAGGCAAAGCCCAGGGCAGAGGGAAGGGGCCAAATGCAATATGATCATAGGCGTGGCCAACCGGAGTCCTTGTACTGGGCTCATTGCTGTAAAGGGGCATGCTCTGCTGCTTCTGCAGCTATATCCCACCCCAGGATCTAAGGAGTCCACAAGGCCAACTAGATGTTCCCACCAAGAAGCAGCAACACTGGACACTAACCTCTTTGTACAGTACAATCAGGTACTCAGAATCCCTTTCCCAAATTGCCCCAAATTCACTGGGGTACATTCTCCCAAAAGCTGACCAATCCACTGATGTATATATATATATTAGTGTCAAGAAATTACCAAGGGAAAGCAATATACAGGAGCTGTGGATTTCTACAAGCTGGGGTGTCTTCACAAATGTTCACAAGGATCTTCATGATACTAGAAGTAGAGAGAAGGGAGGCTGCCCATTGGGAGGCAGATGTTCATGTCTGTTCTTGCCCCAGGCCCATAAGCATCAGGTCAGGCCTTCAACTGAGGAGTCCCCCTGACTACAACATTAGGAGAGGAAAAAAAAAAAAAGGCATGGACTGCATCTCTCCAGTGGCCTATCCTTTCTTGTCCCTGAGGAGAGTGAGCACAAAGTTCTTCCCTCTACTTCAGGAACAAATACAGAAATGATCTTGTTAGTTGAGCTAAAGCAAACTTCCAGCAGCGAAGCGGCTGGGTTTCCTGTGTTCTGGGGCGCTTTCCAGCTTTCAGTGTCTGAGCTCTTCAAACACAGGAAGAGATGTCTCTCCACAAAAGGCCAGGTGGTATTAGCTTCAGCCCCAACATAGAGCCATTTATCCGCCTTTGTAGAAGACTGAGCACTGCCCCCATGCACCACCCCCCCCACCCAAGCCCTGGTGCTGTTTGCTTTTGTTCTTTGATGCTAATAACTCCAGCTTGCAAGATGGAGCAGAGAGGTAGCTGCTGTGTCAGGTGCTAGCCAGCCTGGACGGCAGAAGCAGGGAGAGGAGTGGGCTGCAAAGCAGGAAGGAACAAGGATGGCACACCCATGGACTGGGTTATTACTGTGCCCAAATACCTTAGGGCCTCTAATATACTTGTAGTGGCTCTGGCTTGAGAAGCCAGAGCTTAACTGACAGGGGAACAAGGAGTCTAGTTGTTACACATGCAATCAAAGAACAGTTCAGACAACAGGGTTTGGTTTGGTTTAATTAATGCTTTAGGGATTCTGAGCACAGACATGGGAGTAAGGCAATCTGGGGTTTGAATCCTGACTTTACCACTAGTTATTACAAATACTTTCATCTAATTGCTTAGCTTTACCTTCCACTTTGTCCACATGAAAATAATGGCAGTGGAGTCAGTTCTGCTAGAAGCATGTGTACATTCCTACAAGTCACTACATGGTACAAAATCACACAGTAAAAACTACAAAGCTAATAGGGAAAATGAAGTTGGGGCATGACACCCCAAAAATCTCATCTGTGACCCATAACAGAAGATAGGAACCAGTTTTACATGTGATAAATGTTTAAAGGAATATATAAGCACTACAATCAGTAGAGCCCTTGAAAAATACTTGAAGTGTGCTTGTGGAAACAGGAAGCTTGTGAGTAGTTGCCAAGTAATGAGAGAAGGATGCTCTGATGTTGGACAGAGTTATAGCACCAGATGTGCATGGGTGTGGCTCACAGCACACACAACTGAAAAAGCACGCAAGCTTTTGAGGTGCATGCATTTTGTTATTTTCACACAGCCTGTTTGAGCTGGCTACAGTTTCCTGCCTTTATTTCATGTTTCTTGTGGACAAAATCATACATAATCAAAGGCAAAATTATTATGCTCAAATCATCTCCTAATATATCAATCACATTGGAACAAATTTGCATTTTCAAAACAAGCTTTCTAACAGAACTGACTGTACCTAATTTATGTGACTGTTATGAGGGTCAAATGAGATGATCCATATAAAGTGCTTAGCACAACACCAGGCACAGAGTAAATGTTCAATAAACACTGAAATTGTTACTATGAATGTCCCTGGGCTTGTTGATATACTTCTGGTAAACTGAAAGGGCCAAGTTGAACTTCTATCCAGCTGATTAAGCCTTGCAAACAAAAGGCATCTCTAGCTAAATAGGACTTCCCAGTATTTGGCCATGAGGTTGGCACCTGCAATAGGCTCCCACCCCAAAAGGCTTTAGAAAAGTCCTCATAGCAGGTGGGCAGAGCCAGGAGATAGAGCACAAAGGTCAACTTCCTAGGTCAAGAAAATGTATATCATCCTCCCCAGATGAGCATGACCTCAAGGAGAAGAGTACACACCTACATCCCAGAGAACAGCACAAAATCAGGAGACAAACTGACCTAAACGAGAGGATGTCTCTCATCTTGGTAGGTTAGAGAGGAGTGCATCACAGAAGGAAAAAGAAAAGAAATCAGTCAATCCTCATGGAAAAACGGCTGAGATACAGATATCTTCAATTTCCCTGTTTCCTGCAGATAGCACAGGGGTTAAGAGGCAGGATCTGTAGTCAAGAAAACTTGAGTAAAATTCCTGGCTCTTCTACACACTGTATATGAGCTCAGCCCTGCTAACTAACCTCTTTGAGTCTTAACTTCTCCATCTGTAAAATGGGGAAAGTCTACTTATCTTGTAGGACTGATGTAAAGGTTACAGGGAGCTAACTATGTAAAAGCACTAGGAGAGGGATCCCTGGGTGGTGCAGCGGTTTAGCGCCTGCCTTTGGCCCAGGGCGTGATCCTGGAGACCCGGGATCGAATCCCACGTCGGGCTCCCAGTGCATGGAGCCTGCTTCTCCCTCTGCCTGTGTCTCTGCCTCTCTCTCTCTGTGTGACTATCGTAAATAAATAAAAATTTTTTAAAAAGTCTGTTTCTAAAAAAAAAATAAATAAAAATAAAAGCACTAGGAGAGTGTCTGGCACAGAGGAAGTACTAATCAATATTAGCAAATCATCATTATTACTTGATGTGAGTGGTTTCCACATGACCAAGGATCTGCCCTCTTTCCAAGAATTCCTTGCTCTCTGGAAAGACTAACTCTCCTTGGGCTTGTGCCAATTGAAAGAATAATCTAGGAGAAGCAAGTGAGTCTTCTCAGCAGAGATGAGTTCTGCAAATTTTGTAATTCAGTACAAAGGCCGTTGGAAGAAGAGCCCCCCTGCCACCAACTCCTTTCTAGAGGGGGCTGTTATGTGCGGGAAAGAGCCTTGCCTTTGGAATTGGAAGCCCCATTTTTTTTTTGTTTTCCAAAATATTTTGTTTGTGGTTATAACATATACATAACATAAAGTTTACCATCTTAACCATTTTTAAGTGTATAGCTCAGAGGCATAAAGTACATTCACATGGTTGTGCAGCCATCACCACCATTTGTCTCCGGGACTCCTTGCATCACACAAAACTAAAACTCTGTTTCCATTAAACAATAACTGCCCACACTTCCTCCCCCAGCCCCTGGCAACCACCTTTCTACTTTCTGTCTTTATGAATTGATGAGTCCAGGAACCTCATGTGAGTGGAATCATACAGTATTTGTCTCTTTGTGACTGGTCTCTTTCACTAGTATAATGTCCTCAACACTCACCCATGCAGTGTTTTCCCTTCCTTTGCAAGGCTGAATAATATTCCATTGTACGTGTATACCACATTTTGCTTAGAGAAGCCCAAGTTTTGAGCCCTGACTTTCTACCCTAGTACCAACTTGTGACCTTGGGCAACTCACAGCCCTCCCTGAACCTTTTTTCACTATCATAGCTAGTATCAGAAAGATTAAATAAGGTACCTACTCACAATGATATTATAAAAGAAACTTAAAAATATGACCCAGAAGACAAGTGCAGGGATCATTCACTGTCCATTACAATCTCTGCTGTTTAATGAAGTCCTCCTATACATCTGGCACCTATAGCAGCGTTGTATACATATGTGACTTCATTTAATCCTGATATAGATACTGTCATTATCCCCAATTAAACAAACAAGGAAACCAAGGCTCAGGGAATATGCCCAAGTTCACTTAACTAATACATAGTAGCCAAGATTTGAATTCAGATATCTCTGAATTCAACGTCTTTTTCTTTCCCATAGTACCATCTATCCATTCCCAATTGTTTCTTCCCTCACTGGTCAACTGCCCAAATCTAGATCCTGGAGGCATGGGGGCAAATTTCAAGAAACTGGTGTGGCCTTGCCAATTCCAGTGGCAAGAATTAATGGTCATTAGCTAAGGACACCATCAAAAACAAACAAACAAGCAAACAAACAAACAAAAAACCAAAGAGACAACTTATTGAACAGGAAAAGATATTTGCAAATGATGTATCCAAGAATAGGTTAATATAAAAAATATATAAAGAATTTATACAACTCAATACTAAAAAACAAATGATCCAATTAAAAAACAAGCAGAGGATCTGAACAGATGTTTTTCCAAAGAAGACATACAGATAAACGGCCAACTGACACATGAAAAGATGATCAGTATCACTAATCATCAGGGAAATCCAAATCAAAACCATAATGAAATATCACCCTATACCTGCCGGGATGGCTAGAATCAAAAGATAAGAAATAGCAAGTGTGGGCAGCCCAGATGGCTCAGTGGTTTAGTGCTGCCTTCGGTCCAGGGCGTGATCCTGGAGACTTGGGCATGATCCTGGAGACCCGGGATTGGGTCCCACAACTGGCTCTCTGCGTGGAGCCTGCTTCTCCCTCTGCCTGTGTCTCTGCCTGCCTCTCTCTCTCTCTCTCTCTCTCTCTCTATGTCTCTATGTCTCTATGAATAAATAAAGTCTTAAAAAAATAGCAAGTGTTGGCAAGGATGTGGAGAAAAAAAGAACCGTCGTGCACTGTTGGTGGGAATGCAAACTACTGTAGTCACTATGGAAAACAGTATGGAGGTACCTCAAAAAATTAAAAATAAGAATTACCACATGATTCAGTGATTCTACTACTGGGTATATACCCAAAGAAAATGAAAACACCAATTCAAAAAGATACGTGCACTCCTATGTTTACTGCAGCATTAGTTACAATAGCCAAAAGATAGAAGCAATCCCAAGTGTCCACTGATAGAGGAATAAGCAAGATGTGGCATATATACAGAATGGACTATTACTCATTGTAAAAAAGAATGAGATCTTACCATTTGTGATGACATAGATAGACCTAGAGTATAATGCTAAGTGAATAAGTAAGAGAAAGACAAATATCATATGATTTCACTCATTTGAGGAATTTAAAGAACAAAAGCAACCAAAGAGACAAAAAACAGACTTTTAAATACAGAGAACTGGTGGTTGCTGGAGTTATGGGATGGAGTGGATGGGATTAGAGTGAGATACATAAAGGGGATCATGAGTTATGGGATGGAGTGGTTGGGGTTAGAGTAAGATACATAAAGGGGATTATGAGTACACTTATCCTGATAAGCACTGAGAAATGTATAGAATTGTCAGCATATCATATACTTGAAACTAATATACCAGTGTATATTATATTTGAATAATAAAAAAGAATGGTCATTAAATACATTAGAGTATCCATGACATCAGGACCCATATTTCAGAGAAAGGATTATATGTTGAGGCAACATATCCAGAACAGAATTTCGCAAAGCTACAATATCCAGCAAAATGTGAACAGGAGTTCCTTGCCAACAACAACAAATTGTGGTCAAGTAATAAATTTAGAAACAAACGAATTAAACAAAAATAAACAAGTTTCTCTGGCAAGACTTCAGAAAACCTAACCTACACTAAGATACCCTGTGAAGTCCAAGAGAGGATATAGCATGCAATTTTACAAATGGTTTTGAACTCCAGACACTTCTCCCTCTGTAAAATACCTATAGTAACATCTCATGGAATACAGTTTGAAAAAAGGCTGGTTGTAAGATCTCAGAACAGCTGGGAAGGCTTTAATTTGCTATAAGCCTTTATCCTCACCCCTTTTGTTCCCATAGTGAACCTTGTGTCAGGTTCAATTTGAAATCACTAACATTTATTGACCACTTATACAGGCCAGACACCAATTTAGGCACTGGAGACTCAAAAAACTACCACCCTGGATACAGTTAATAGTAAATCTAATAAGCTAAGAGAGTAGATAACATGATAGGGTAGCCCTATATGGCCTACCATTACACTTAGTGCTAATACAGGATTTAGGGTTGACAGAGAATGCTTCAAAGTTTTTTTGCTGGAGAAACCTTGAAGTGGTCCCCAGAGCAACAATTAAGTGGAGAGAATCTTGTGAGAACATTTCATCATAACTGGACAGTGGTCATACTGACAAGGATGATGGTGGGGCTCCCTGGAAGGTGTGGCGGCATGTGAGCTTTGAGCTCAAATACCAACTTTGCTATTATATGACCTTGTATAAATTACTTAAACTTCATCTGTAAAATGGGGATTATTATATCAATTTTGTATTTATCAGGAGGATCAAAACAGGCAAATGCATCTAAAATGCCTAATGCTCAGCACACATTAGTTCCATTTATGTGTGTGTGTGTGTGACATTTATGGAGTAATATGTTTAAAAAGACTCTGAGGACACGTATGGGTTTGGAAAGAAAAGGGGGTCATGATTGATTAGGAGTGTCTGCCACAGGCTTCAAAAGGGGATCATATATTAGCTCCTTAGCTGGGGACTTTCAACTAAATGCTTTCCCAAGGATTCCTGCCCTGAGAAATGGAGTTACTAATGAATTGGGAACCTCAGAAGAAAGTAGTAGCCCTAAGGTTCACTATGAAGTCCCATCAACTCTTCCGCTTTCCCTTAAACAGTCTCCTGTCTTTCATTTTCAGAAAATTAGCAAGGTTGACTTCTTCCCTGGAAAAGCATGGTGTGTTGTGATGTGAAATTAGTACAGTATCTGCTCTGCACCTAAAAGAATCATTTTTGAGTCTGAGAACCATGCATATAGCCTACTAATTAGGACTAGTCCTATTCTGAAGGGTTCAACAAGATCCTATAGGCCCTGACAGAAGGAACTCAAAAGCCCAGGCAGGGGCTTCCACTGTCAGGAACCAGAGAGATGAAGCAAGCAGAGAGGGAGTTCATATTTTATATATCAGTAGGGAGTATTTTATATATCAGAAGGAATTTTGAATCTATATATCAGTAATATGCCTTTTGAGTTAAATTATTATTATTAATTACCATTTTTATCTTATAACTTCTGTGGTGCCACAGCTAAAAAGGTGGTAAGAACACTAAAAAGGGGCTGTTTATGTGATTGCTTCAGAGAAAACAGATTAGGAGAGACACAGAGAATTTCAGAAGTGAAAGAACTCTACAGTGCCAAGCATATCCGTGTCTCTGTTTTACAGGTTCATTCTACTGACACGTATCCAAAGCACGTTCCCATATCTGAGGGACTCTGTTAGGCTCTGGGGGGATGGCAGATGAGCAAGATAGATGTGGGGCTTGCACTCTTGGAGCTTAAGGTCTAGCTGGGGAAATGGGCCACAAGTAACCAGATAATTAGTTTTTTCATTATAATTGTCATCAGTGGGATAAAGTGGTACAGGATCCTTTGAGGCTCAGGTGAGAGACAACGACCCGAGACCAGGTCATTGACACGTCCATCCAGCTGGACGTGTTAACACTAAAACCAGAATTCAGGTCATCCACATTGCAGTTCACTGCTGTTCCCACTGCGCTGCCAGTGCCCTGATAGGAGGGCTAGGAAAAAAATCTAGCACTAAGAAGACAGTGGTGGCAACTGTGAGAGTAAAGCAAGTGCCATATCTCTGCAGCTTTCATAAAGGAACAAGAGTGGGCACCTGGGTGGCTCAGTTGGTTAAGCATCTGCCTTCAGCTCAGGTTATGATCCTGGGGTCCTGGGATGGAGCCTTGCATCTGGCTCCCTGCTCAGTGGGGAGTATGCTTCTCCCTCTCCCTGTGCTGCTCCCCCTGCTAGTGCTCTGTGTCCAATAAATAAATAAAAACTTTAAAAAAGGAACAAGAGCATGAACTTGGAGATTCCATGGTCTTCTCAGACACTCACTCATGCTTTGTTGTGATAGAAAATGGTTTCCGCTACCCTATGGTGGGGGCCTAAATGCTAGAGCCTTCAACTATCAGGGCAAGGAGGAGAGAGGAGAGCCTCCCCCAAAACCAATTAGAAGGGGCAGAGAATGGGGGGGTGTAGACCCACCACACAGGCTGAGCTCTAATCTATCCGCTGTACTTTGCTTGGGAATTAATCACACAAATCCCTAGATAAAGCTGAGGCCGTTATTAGACAACACTAATATCCCCCTTAGAGTAATCCAGACAAATACAGCGCGAGAAAAGGGAGTCCCGAGGGGCTGGAAAAAAGACTGCTTTCATGTTCACACGCATCTGCACAAGAACACATGCATGGGCACTGCCCCCCACTCCTCACCGCCAAGCCCAGATGTCTGCTTCCCAACAGCACTGCAGGTTTCTGCCCTCACTGCTTCAGGCAAGTGGGGTGAACTAAAAGATGGCAGAACGAGGTCTGGATTCCCTCCCCTCCCCAACTCTGCCACTGACCTAATTCTCCACAAGAGAGGATTTTTCCTTTTTGGTCCTGCTTGTTTGTAAATCATGCCACCCCAGTGCACACACAGCTTAAGGCGGACCTAGCTGGGAAGCAGGGAGAAGCCAAGAAGCTTCGAACTGTGGCCCCAGCTGCCATTTCTCAGAGAGGTGGGATGGTGGAAGTTCTGTGAGGCTCAGAAGAGAGCCTGAGAGGGTAGGAGGAGGAAAGTCACCATCAAGATTGTTCCACTCTTACATTCTGACTCTGCCCTTCACTGAACTAGTGGAGTTGTATATGCTAAAATAGCCCACAGTACTCTGCAATGAACTTGATATATGACCTTGGGCAGATTTCTTAATCCTGGATCACTGGACTCTTTAAGGGACACAGGATATGTGGACTCTGAATATTTGACCCCTCAGGTATGTTTTGGACCTGGGTTTTTTTTGTTTTTGTTTTTGTTTTTGTTTTTGTTTTTTGTTTTTTTTTAATCATTAGGAAAGAGGCTGGCTTAAGTTGTAGGAAGATGTGAGTATTCAAACTGCAAAAATTGACCTGGAAAAAAATCAGACCTGTCAGGGAAAAAAATCAACACAAAATTGAACTGACAGCAGCTAAAAATGCACATGGTAAAATTTGTTATTGACTAAAAAAATTGAGGGAAGAATCAAACATTCTTGACAAAATTTAGACTGGCAAATTTGATGTGAGAAAATTAGATGTGGTAGAAATAATGACCACAAAAGAGCATTCACAATGGAAGAAGCTATATAAGCAAAATTTGATAGGCACACAAAAAAATAACTGATCGATGAATCAAATCTTCATTGTAGAAGACACATGGAGCAGAATTGATCTGGTTAAAATTAATTCAGTAAAATAAAAATGAATTGGAAAAATAAGAAATGGTTTAAGTATGCTGAACAAAAAAAAAATGGATTGAGGGATCATATGAGCCCCACATCATCTGCCTCCAAAAAATACTCCTTTGATAAAAATGTTTCAGTGTTTGTATAATCCTGACTACACCAACATAGAGTTAAAATATCTCAAGGTCAAACTGTGCAAACAAAACACCTTGATAAATGCTTAAGAAAAATAAATTATATTATCTCAGAGGTCCTGTCCATTTGTAATTTTTTTTCTGATAAAAGATCAGAATAAAAAGTGAATAAAATTATGCAAATATTTTATTCATAGGAGGAAAGTAGCATTGGAACTACCTATGGCCTGCAATAATAATTGTCACACTAATAGATTTTACTTTCCTAGTATATATTCAAGCAATTTAGTGATTTTGAAAACTAACATAGGATAACCATATTTTTATTTTGCCCAGAAAAAGCAAAAACCCAGACTGATGCTTTGTATTACCACATTTTTTTCTTTCCTTTTTTTTTTTAAGATTTTATTTATTTATTTTGAGTGTGTGTGTGTGTGTGTGTGTGTGTGTGCAAGTGCAGGGAGAAGCAGAGGCGGGGGGGAGAGAATCTCAAGCAGACTCCACGCTGAGCATGAAGCCTGAAACGAGACTCAATCCCATGATCCTGAGTTCATGATCTGAGCTGAAATCAAGAGTTGGAGGCTTAACCCGACTGAACCACCTAAGCACCCCTGTCTTACCACATTTTCTTAAAAAGGCATTTTAATATCAAAAATTAAAAGAGTATAACCTCAAAGTTAAAAAAAAATGTAACTTTATAAGAAACTTCCTACATTATGTTTATTTCTCTTGTTGTCTTAAAGAATGATAAAACTTCATCCTATTCCCTTTGCATGTCTGTCACAGAGGATCCTTGGGGAAAGCCTCTGTGCTCCCATCTCCTTATCAGTAAAACTGGGACAAAAAAAAAAAAATGAAGCTACTCAGACAGTGCCTGAAACATAGCAATTGTTCAATACATGTTAGCCTCAAACCCAGGAAGCATAGGGCACTTAGAATCAAGCGGATTTCCAGCCTCAGATTGTACCCCTACTCCTCCAAATTGAAAGTTGTTTATATGTTCTGGAATATAAATGTCCCTGGTAACAACTGAAGAGTGTGAATTGACCAGGGCAACCCCCTATTCCTTTTCATGTACTAAGAAAACACACATGGCAGGCAGGAGTGCCTGGGAGGGCAGACACAAGAAAGTCAACGCTTTGGGGGAAAAGCAGCTGTTTGGAAATGCTGTGGGTGGCCCTCATGCTGTGTGGCTATTTGGGGAACAAGTGTCTTTGGACTGGCAGCTAACGACACTCCCTGACTTTCTTGTCCTAACAGTCTTTCATCTTCACCTTCTCCACACAGAGCTTCCTTTAGACAGAGATCCTATCCCCAAATCCTTACCTATAGGGTTCTGAACTCTGGATGGAGGTGCCCATGTTTATGCCCATTAACCAGACACAATCAGTGTCTTCATCCCATCACACTGAAGGCTTCTCCCTTTCCCTATCTCCAACTTCTCTCTTTTCCTCCCTCCCTCCCTCCAACTGCATTATGCATCAACCATATTCCAAACAAATAAAAGACATATCCTGCCAGTGATATTAGACTAATCTCACTTGTCCTTAGGCCAAACAAGTGACAATGAAGAGATGCTGCCCACCTCCATTGCTTCTTCCTTGTTCCTTCTCACCTTTACAGTCACCTCCTCAGAGGGGCCTCCCTGTGCACCTTGTACTCATGAGATCTCCCCCTACCCTGATCTTGCCATCTGTAGCACTCATAGCCATTATAATTATGCATATATTGGATTAAGTTTTCCACAGCTATCTTCCTCTAACTAGCAAACTCCACCAAGACAGGCACCACAGCTAATTTGACCATACACTATGCTTGGCATCCCATGTTCTTTGGAATCAGCCAGTTCACTTGGGCCATCTATCCCTTCTCATCATGATGTAGAGGAATGGATGCCAGGCTAGGAGTTAGAATACATGGGCTCCAGTCCCAGGCCCCCAGCCACCTGAAGGCAGAGTGGCCTACTATAAGTATCTTGCACTTATAAAACTAGGGTGGATGCTACAGGAATCCAGGACAGGCTATTTTGTCTAGATGGAGTTGGTTGGGCATGGGGGTCCAGGAAGGCTTTCTAGAGGAGTTGAAATCTAACAGATATCAGAAATAAGTTGGGTAGATAGTTCCTCTAGTTGAGGCCTATAGGAGGTTGATGATTAGAGGTAAGGAACAGAATAGCAGGTCCTCTCACAGGGAGTGGGAGTCTGAGGAATGGGCTGAATTGGAGAAAATCAAGATCTGAGCCACGGTTTGTTGTCTGTTGTGTGTAACACTTTTACTTCCATAGGGCTCTTCTATTATTTTTCCTTGTTGTCATAATAACCATGACATTATTATTTTATTCTAAAAATTGTTGAGAGGCCCCACTTGAGAATGAGTAGAACAAACCGCTCCTCAGTTTTCCTCTTAGCTACGCATTGGCTTAAAAAAAAAAAATGAAACAGTGGTGTAGGAGAAGGGAAGAAGAATGGACGAAGAGACAAGCAGGTCCCTGGAGGCTAAATTAACTGCCTGTTCTGTTTCAGGAATTCGTGTAAGACAGCCATGGATTTGGAGCTGTGCAAACACCTTCCATGTAGCATTATGGCTGAGAGCATGGTGCCCTGGAGTTAAAGTTAAAGTGACTGCTTCCAGTGGAGAATGACTGGCAGTGTGACCTTGGGCAAATAAGTATATGTCTCTGGACCTCAGCATATCCTCTGTAAAATGGGAATACCACAGCATTTCCTCAGAGAACTGTCATGAATACTACATGAGTTCAGGTATGTAAGGTGCTTAGAACAGTGCCCGGTGCATAGATAGTTCTAACTAACTGGCTAGTAGTGACCGTCATGGAGCCTGATGTAGGGATCGATAGCCATAATAGTTCTTGTTGATTGAGCATCTTGTTATTTGACAATCAATCTGCTTCTTGCTTTACCTTCCTTATCTCATTTCACATCTGCAACCACCTTATAGGGTAATCATCCCCCCCCCTTTTGCACTCAGGCTCATTTCTTAGGCAGATAGGTGGCTTTCTCTCTTCAACACTGGTTCCTTCATCTACAGTCAAAAGCAAAAGAACCTCCCTCATAGGGGTAGTTGAGAGAATTAAAGGATGTTCCATTTGAAAGCACTTAACCCAATGCCTGACATGAAGATTAGTTCTTCATCGTCATCATCATCAAATTTAGTCAATCAAAACAAGCAAATGATAAATCATAAGATTTCCATGAAATTAAAATGGCATCATGGAGGTCATACTCGGTAGTGTGATAAGAGCTGAACACTAAGCTAAACTCAGCCCTGAGCCCACCAGCTCCCTTTGTGGTCTGCAACCAGCAGACTCAGGCTAGGAGGCCAGCCTCAGCACAGGGTCCAGAAGAAAAAGCCCGGGGCCTCCTGGGATTCCTTGGAGTATCTTAAGCACACTCATGAACTTCACTGCCTTTGTTCTGCCAGGCATGAAGAGAGACCCCTGAATGCATATAGCAACAGTTACACTATGCTTCCCCTTCCAAAACACCCATCATTTGATAATTGCTCAGCTAATTACCTGTCTCATTCACTGCCCTACCTTCGTGCTTCCCCTGCTACACAGTAGGTCCTCAGGAAGTATTCATTATTGTGGAAGGGTGTGGAAAGGAGTGCCTTTGGAATAAGATCATCAGTAAGAGATTTCATGTGAGCATGCATGCTCACGTAGGTTCCATTTCTTGGTTCCTATCACATGCCAGCTGGGCCCCTAACACCTCAATTTCTTCTGCTTAGAAAAATGTTCGAAGGCGTTCCCCCTCCTCCCTAGGCTCCCCATTCTGACTTACGCTGGATAAGCAACTTCAGATTGCTGAACAGCAACACACAACACAGCTGGGTGAAAATTCCTGTGTCCTGAAATTCCTGGAAAACTGTGATGCACAGCAAGCATTCGGAGAACGGACATAGCACCCACCCCCAGCCCTGGAGAGTCAGAGATAGGAGGAAGGCAGCAAGCAGGCAAGTAGAACTGAGCTTCAATTTCCTTAAGAAATGATTCTGCTTCTTTTCTAAACACCCCACCCTTGGCCGAGGTAGAGAAACCACAAATGAATTAAGTGCCATCATCTACCTCACTGGCTGCCAAGCCAGGGGCTTCTGAAGCCCCTGTTGTGAGGGATCTTGCTCTTTCAGTTTACAGGGACCATAGTGAGAGGATCCCTTCCCCAATCCCAGGAGAAGGTGTGCGACTTTGAAACGAGTGCCAGTGCTGGTGTCTTCTAGAGTTTAATGTCCAACTCCAAAAAAAAATGTAGACAAGGCATTTCATGTTTAACTCACATGATCTCAAGTGCAAAGCACAAATAAGAAAGCCAGCTGGCTGATCTTGGGCAAGTCACTTCTTTTTCTTTGGATTTGTTTCTTTCAGATCTTTGAGTCCTTGATTCCCATGGGATGCTAATGTTCTAGGAGCCAGAAACTCCATCATGAGCAGAACACCCAAAATCCTCAGTTTCATCATCTCTATATGAGACTTCACTTTCTGTTTGCAGAAATTTTCTCAAATGAACAGACCACACTAGACTGAAGGTAGAAGAAAGTCCAATGTAAGTAGCTTTTGAAACTAAACTATGCAATCTTTTGATGCTGTTCTATTGCATTCAAAGTGGTACCCCAACTTCAACCAGATCATTTATTGACCGTAATTTTAAGGTAGTTTCCTATATTCCTAGTTTCCTTCTACCTCTCTGATCATCTGTTTTCTCTTTTTTTAAAGATTTTTATTTATTTATTTATTTATTTATTTGTTTATTTATTTATTTATTTATGAATGAGAGACACAGAGAGAGGCAGAGACATAGGCGGAGGGAGGAGAAGTAGGTTCCACGCAGGAGCCCGATGCGGAGATGCGGAACTCGATTCTGGAACTCCAGGATCACGTCCTGAGCCAAAGACAGACGCTCAAACACTGAGCCACCCAGGCATCCCTAATCATCTATTTTCATCAAGCTCATAGACATTTTTTTCTCTACTTTCTAAATGTTAAGGTTCTCAAAAATGCTACACCTTCTTCAGCTCTCAGTTATACTCTTTGCCTAGACAACCTCATCCATGACCAAGCTTTCTGTCATCCCCTACAACAATCCTATTGTCTATGCCAAACCCCATTCTCCCCCCAGCACTACCATTGCCTCCACATGTCTCTGCACATCTCCTTGCAAGTAGCTTACAGAGTCAAAACAGAAGGTGTGGTGTGGACAAACCAAAATTGATGATTACCCCTCTCTTGCCTTCACTCCAGATCTGTTCCTCCCTGACTTTCCTGGCCTAATTATACTTGCAACTAGAAGAGCAGGTCACTGAAGTTCCTCCTTCCTCTTCTCAAGAATAATTGATACTAATTAGTAATAATGGGTAATATTCACTGAACTCTTACTATGTGCCAAGCATTGTTCTAAGCATTCTATGTGTGTTATCTCATTTAAACCTTATAGCAATCCTAAATGGTGGGCACTATTATTACACCCATTTCATAGATGGTGAAATTAAAACACAGAGAAGTTGTCCTTTTTCCAAGTTTACAAAGCTAGTATGTAGCAGGGCCAGGCAGTCTGAGTCCAACACCATTCAAAGCCACTGTCTTGCAAATTATTAAATTCCTCTTCTTAGCATCTCTGCAGTTGATCCTTCTTCCATCACTACTCCTCCAGTACAGACTCTGTCAAAAAAAACCCCACACAACAGCCTCCACCTGGCCTCTCTGCTTTAAACCTTCCAATCACCAACCAATCCATTATGCAAACTGCCCTTAGAGCCATATTTCTAAAATTCAAATCTATTACTACTTAACTGAAATACTTCCAATAGCCCTCAACTTCAAGAAAAAATAATATCCCACATCCTCACAAAGCACTGAGACCCACTCTGCCTAACTCCTCTTACTATTTTCCCATTGGCCTCAATCCTTCAATCCAGCCACATTAACTACTGCAGACTACTGATTCACAAGGCTGCCCTGAAATGTCCTTTTTCCCCAGTCTACCAAATAAATCTCCTAAGTCCAATTGTGAAACGTCCTCCCACCCTCCAAGCAAGGTAGGACACTCCCTTTTGAGCTACTCTCCTACCATTCTACTTGGTACTTCAGCAACTCTAAGGTATGCTGTACTTGTTGGTTTGACAGGTTTCCCAACTAGACCACAAACTCCACATGGGCAGGGACCTCACCTACCCAGTATGTAACAGATACTCCCTCTGTGGATGTCAGAATATACTTATTGCAGTAAACAGATGATCTAATCCAAGAAATAGATGATGATTATACATCAAGAACTCCTTTGCAAACACTTGAAGATAATCTCAAAGAATTTGTTCTCTTCAATAATCCAAAATTGCCTCAGAAAATGCTGTGATTTTATAGTGAAAGGAGCTCTGAGATACTATTAGTAATTCCAAATAGTGAGGCCTCTGAAGGAGGGAGGTATGACCAGAGTATGTTCAAAATACATGGCCCTGGGATGCCTGGGTGGCTCATTGGTTGAGCATCTACCTTCAGCACAGGTTGTGATCCTGGAGTCCGGGTATCAAGTCCCACATCAGGCTTCCCTCGAGGAGCCTGCTTCTCCCTCTGCTTCCGCCTCTGCCTCTCTCTGTGTCTCTCACGAAAAAATAAATAAAATCTTAAAAAAAAAAAAAAAGGATACATGGCCCTTCAAACCTCCTGGCCAGGTCAACCAAGACCATTACACACAGAGAGAAGAGCCTGATACACATGCCACCAGCACTTGAAAGCTGCAAGCCCCCAGGGTGAGGAATTGTAACAAGAGGCCGAGAGTAACTATAATCAACTAAAGAGAGATCAACATAAACTTGAGTATTGATCAGTGGCCTCCAAATCTTTATGAACAAACTCCCTATTAGGAAAAATAATTTGAGACACCTGGGCGGCTCAGCGGTTGAGCACCTGCCTTCATTCAGCCCAGGGCGTGATCCTGGAGTCCCTGGATCGAGTCCCACATTGGGCTCCCTGCATGGAGCCTGCTTCTCCCTCTGTGTCTCTGCCTCTCTCTGTGTGTCTCTCGTGAATAAATAAAATCTTTTTTAAAAATAGAAAAAATAATTTTAGTATGTTCTTGCAAAAGATGTATTTTTTTTTACAAATAATTTGCATATAAGTTAACTGTACATTTCATTACCTCTTTCCCATATCCCCAAAGAATGGTCTTGCATATGCCCCATTTTAAGGCCAGTGATCTTTAAGGCCAGAGAATAATCTTTCCATCCCCATCCCCTGAAGGGCAGAGGATAAACATGATCAAACATAAGGGTGGTCCTAAATGCTGAGACCCCCCAGAACCATGGCGTCCTTGGCTTGAAAGTGCATATGTACATGCCAGCACACACTGACAGGTATCACTCCAGCACCTACTGCACCCCCTCCAGGGTTGGGGGAAGTATGGTCCAACAGCTCTAAGATATGGATTCTTTCTCTGTAGCTCTCATCTCTCAAACCGCCCACTATCTACCCCCTCCTCTTCATGGCAGCTCTTCTGATATCCGAGGACAATTATCCTGTCCCCAGTGGGCCTCATCTTCTCCAGGGAATCCACACGAGCTAATGGGGCCTCTCCGTCTCCAGTGACAATCACATGTCTGCTTTGAACAGCCACTGCACAAGTATTTACATGGTCCCAGCCTGGCTGCTTCCTGTAATTGTTACTGGAAACCATTGGTTTGTAAACAAACAAAAAAGTCTTTCCAATCTGTCTTCAACTAGATCAAACCAGGTGGAATGAGTATGTGCTTGACATAGATTCAATGAAAACTGCCCCACAGTAGACATGCCACTTTTTCCATTAAAAAAGAGGTGTTTCTGGGCAGCCCGGGTGGCTCTGCGGTTTAGCGCTGCCTTCAGCCCAGGGTGTGGCCCTGGAGACCGGGGATCGAGTCCCATGTCGGGCTCCCTGCATAGAGCCTGCTTCTCCCTTTGCCTGTGTCTCTGTCTCTCATGAGTAAATAAATAAAATCTTTGAAAAAAAAAAAAGAGAGGTGTTTCTAGTAGTGGCCCATGCCACTGAGGTCCAAGTCATATCTGACACACTGGTTAAATTATTAAATAGGTATTACTAAACTCACATTCCTGGGAATCTGCATCCATCCATCATGTGTGTTCATGAGCACATGAACACGGATACATATGTATGTATACAAAACATGAAATCACATGCACACACACATTTATTATTGCAACATTTATTGAGCACCTGTTTGTCACATACCAGAGACCTGCAGTTTAGCACACAAGCTTGTATGTGCAGTAATTAACAAAGGGAAACAGAGCATTCTCTTAGTTTCATGTCTTGGAGTTCTCAAAGAGAGTACCTCCTTACACACACTCCTGCAACAAGAATCAGGAAACTCAGTTGAGTTATTGCAACTTGCATTAAGGATGTGAAAGCCAAAGGGAGCCAAAAGACACATTAAAACATAGCCACTGGTTATATATTCTACATGGAGGAAAAACAGCCCCAATCTGCATTAACACAAGGCTGAACACTCACATTAGGAGGAGCAAACAGCAAAGTTGAGCAAACTAAAACTCAACCATCTGCCCACATGGTAACTCTCAAATGACTATGTGAGATGGTCGTGCCCACTCCCCAGCACATGTGTGTGGTCCATGAAGCCTGGGTAGGCAATAAGACCATGGAGTAGAAGCCTGTGACTCTGGGTACATTTTAAGCTTAGATTCAAAATGATGTCTGTGGGCTTTGCCCTTAAAAGTAAACTATTTTAGGGATGTCTGGGTGGCTCAGCAGTTGAGCATCTACCCTTGGCTCAGGGCGTGATCCCAGGGTACTGAGATCGAGTCCTGCATCGGGCTCTCTGCGAGGAGCCTGCTTCTCCCTCTGCCTGTGTCTCTGCCTCTGTGTGTGTGTGTGTGTGTGTTTGTGTGTGTGTGTGTGTCTCATGAATAAATAAATAAAATCTTTTTAAAAAGTAAGCTATTTTAGGGGTGCCTAGGTGGCTCAGCGTGTTAAGTGTCCAACTCTTGATTTTGTCTCAGGTCATGATCTCAGGGTTATGTGATCAAGCCCCACATCAGGCTCATGCTGGGCATGGAGCCTACTTAGGATTCTCTCTCCCTCTACCCCTCCTGCTCTCTCAAAAAAAAATTTTTTTAAGTAAACTAAAATCACAAAATTATGACATGAGTTCTCCTTTCTTTGCTGCAGCGTCAGTAAAATGACTGTCAATGAGGAGGTGGCTGAGCGCCAAGACTAGCCTCATCCCCTTTAGGGTACAGGAGGGAATTTGTTTGGCAGGCTTCCAGTCTATGCCAATGTAGGAGCAACACCCTCTAGCCCTTCCTAATCCCTCTCCCTAGGAGACTTCTGCCCAACAGGGCCAAAAACATGGGATACCCAGGGCAACCTGGCAGAAGGACAGCATTTTGGGACAGGAGCATTTGCTTCCAAGGCCAGTTTCCAGGAGCAACTACTCAATCCTGCTTCATTGCATGAACTTATCTTTCTTAAAAATCATCCTGTTAGACTTTTTAACAAAACCTTATGTCTGTTGGAGTGTCTGACCCTGGATGCCAGTGTGGGCTTGTCAAGCTAGTCCAATCCAATTCCACTTTACACCACCCCATAGCATTCTAGACTTCCCATCTTATTGTTGAGCTATTAGAGATTCCCAGGGGGTCTGGGGGAGGGAATCCCTGGAAAATCAGAAATGCTGCAAAATCTAACTGGGTATGGAGGAAGATGGGGCATCTTAGGGGGATGAAATGAGGCACAGACAATAAAGCCAGAGATGGAACTAACCTTGAATCTTTCAGAGTGCAAGCCCCCTAGGAACAAAATGACTGAAGTATGAGTCACCTACTTACCTCAGAGTCTCTTCCCACATTAATCCCTCCTACATTGTTTAAGATTAATCACAAGCAGCTAATTCTAAATAACTCAGTGGTGTGCACACCACTAGTGCCATATTAAAGAATCCCTTATGAATTTTTCTTGACACAAGAGTTAATTCTTGCAAAGCCTCATCCAAATATTTTATGACCCATCTATCCCCTTACCCACATGGCCCATTGCTAAAGTCAGACTGCTTTAATTAGAATGGGGACCAGTGAGGAAGTGGCTGGAAGCAGACTACAGCCCCCTGTAGGACGAGCTAGTTCCTTGATCCTCAGCATTGATCAGAGATACATTAGGCTACCCTGAAAAGCACTGAGCCCCCGTCCATCACTGCAATTGACTAGGGTTATTTTAGAGAGGAGGAGGAACGTCTTACACAGTGGGGAAGAGGATGAGAAATGGGTAGTTAGACCCAATGACCCTTAAAATCCCCTCCAAAGTTGTCATCCCATGGTTCTTTACAATGTACCTTGGTTTCCAATGAATTACACAGGCAAAGCCATGACCAAAAGGCAATGTAAATGTCTTAGTGTCCTCCACATGGATCAAGTGATGTGTGCCTCGTCCCTTACAGAATGTTCTTCCCCAGCACCAGAATCCCCCCAAATTTCAGTGTGTCTCCTTAAAGTGAGCAGAGGCTCACAGTACATCACCTCAACCTGAACCCTAGCCTTACCTTTCCTGACCTACATGCAGCAAGTATACTAGGTGATGATTATTCTTTTAGGAATCCCATGGGTGAGAGGCTTAACATCCTTTAAATCCACTCTTCCCATTCCATTAGCTGTCCAAGGCTAACCATACAAGAGACAGGAACCCTTCTGGAAAGGAAAGAAGCCCAAAGGACTGAGGAAGAAGGAAGAAACCACAAAAGCCTGGTGAGCTCCCAACTTTGCCACTCCTGTCTCCACTGTTTGGATGGCAGACACATGATTTCAACCTGGTTGGTCCCTCTTGCAAGAGGGGTATCGTTTTTATTTTATTTTTTTAAGATTTATTTATTTATTTATTTATTTATTTATTTATGAGAGACAGAGACACAGAGAGAGGCAGAGACACAGGCAGAGGGAGAAGCAGGCTCCATGCAGGGAGCCCGACGTGGGACCCGATCCCGGGTCTCCAGGATCAAGCCCTGGGCCAAAGGCAGTGCCAAACCACTGAGCCACCCAGGGATCCCCTCGTTTTTATTTTAAATTAAGCAACTTATGAACCAAGAAGTTTGACACTATCTCACTGCACTTTTTCTATTCTCCAGGGGCTACAGACAACACATTCCCAATATCTAGAGGAGAGGTTATGGAATTGCCTGGAACACACTGTCTGATAGAGCAAAGACACTAGCCCTAGTGTTGCTGACAACCACGAGATTACTAAGGCTTTTGTCTTTCAAGAACTTTGCACCTGTAAACAGAACCACCACAGGAGAACTAAATCAGCAGACAAGAGGCAAAAATGTCAGGAGAAGATCAGATGCATAGAGTCTCATAGAGAAGAAAAAGCTCCTCAGAGTTATATTAGGTACAAAGACACTTAAATAAGAGCCTCAGTAAAACCAAAAGGATCTTAAATGCATTTCATAGCCTACACCAGGAGTTTCACATTGTCTAGAGTTCATGTCCCTGCCTTTCTTTCGTCTCTACCCTCTTTAGGCCCTTCCGTACCCTCACAGAGTATAGCATATTCCCCCCAAAAGAGCTGACACATTCACAGTTTCTAGGACCATGTGCAAAGTAAGTTTTATCATAGAGGAGAGCTCGGCCATTTGGCTGGATAACTGTGAGATCAATTTGTTTTTAAAAGCTTGCTAGTACTGGTTCCTGAGTTAAAAAAATTTTTTTTAATTGGGAAACACATTATTTAGGAACATTATAGACAGTGGTGGAGGTCTGAGAGCAGATATAAATGATGACACATTTAAAGGGGGCCCTGTATTGCTTTTAAATAGGTCACCCAAAGACATCAACTTCTGGAGAACAACAGCAGTAATGACAACCCACTGGCACTGTCAGTTCCCAAATAGATCACGGAGACAGGCCTGCAGAGCCATGCTTTGTCCCTCTCCTCTGTCAGCCACAGCCTGTCACCTGTAACACAGCCCCCCAGTGAGTCACAGCAAACCAAATATCCCAACTTCAGATGGGAAGAGCTCAGGAGGGGGATGGGGGCACCCCCTTTTTACACATCAGCATGTGCCTCTGCATCAACAGCAAACATTTCTAAATGTCCTCTCTCTACCCACTAGACACCCTAGATGCCTCCCCCGCCTTCCCAAATGATATTCCTAGACGCCCTTCATCCTCTACACTCCCTGTCCATGGTTCTTCTTGTCCTGCTGGTTATGAAACGAAGGAAAATGTGTCTGTGATGAAGGGTCATAGGTCACCAGGGACTCACATGTACAGCCAGAGCAACATTGCTGTCAGTGGGCAACAAGTCTTAATGGAGATGGATCCACAGCGATGGGGCTGGAAACTCATAATACTGGAGATTCCTTAAGAAAAAAATCACAAATGCAAAAGTAGGTACGGCACCTTGGAAGGGACCACGTAAGTGAGGATATGTGAAAGGTCTTGTTTTGTGGTGAATCCGTCTCTGTAATAATCTCCCCTCCCCCACACACAAAGGGAAAGAGAAGAATAAACACAGAGAAAGAGAGTTTGGTTTTGTTATCTGTGAAGACACTCAGAAGGCAGCAGCAGAGCAAGAAGGAGTCAGACAGGGTAATCCAGGAACTCCACACCTTTTACCGCCAACCCTGGGTGGGGTGCTGGGCAATTCCTGGTAACTGGGAAACCAAAGGTAAGTCTGAAGAGGTCATGCTGTCCGGCGATGCTCCAGTGCGGTGTAGCTCCGTGCAGTGTGCTCCAAATGCCTCAAGACCCTTGGGTCCAATCCCGTCACTTCACTTCAAACCAGGGTCTTGAGGGTGAGAACTGACCACTCAGATACATTCATTTCATGCTCTCCCATTCTCTCATATTCTCTCTTTCTGTCTGTCTAGCAGGAGCAAGACTCCCGGGACTGGCCAAGCTGATAACCTCCTACACCGGGAGTTTGACATTTTGCTTATCACCAGCATCCAGGGAGGCAACACTCCATTTCACGATGGAGACACAGGCCATTTGTGTTAATGAAGGGACCCTAGGAGCAGAAATAAAATGCCATGTTCAGGATCTGGGTTTTCAGGTCCTAGAGAAACCTGCCAAACAGCACCCAAGCTTGCCCTTATACAAGCTCACTGGCCCCTCACCTCGGGTGTGGGTCTCCTCATCTATTCAGTGGGATGGCAAAGCCTGCCCTACCTGCCTCATTGGATTGCTATGGGGGCCAGAACACCACAAGTTTGCAAAGAGCTCTAAATACAGTCCAAGAGGCACAACCATTATCAGTGACTCAATGCTCTTAGGCAGGGGCAAAATGGCAACAAAACTGGATTCCCCTCCTTTTATCTCTGCTATTTCTTAAATCAGGATGAAAGAAAATGGTGAAGATAGGGGTACTCACAGGAAAGCTTCAAACCTTCTGTGAAAACAAATTCACACACAGTTCATTCTCATAAGCACCAGATAAAGAGCCCAGAGTCAGGACTTGTTCTTTCCCAGAGTCTATGTAGATGACTCTATACACTTCATCTCATGTTGTGTTCTCAACAACTCCATGATGTAGGATTTCTTATCCCTGCTTTGCTGCAAGGCAGGATGGTATAGTGGTTACATGTGGGCTCTGAAGCCAGACTGCCTGGATACAAACCCCAGCTCTGCCTCTTATTAGCCATGTGACCTTGGATGAATTATTTAACTCTTGTCCCTCAGCTTCCTTGTCTACAAAATAAGAATAATAGTGTGTCGAGTGGCTAATTCCTACAAAGCAGTCAATTTAGTGCAGGTATGGAGCAAGTACTCCTTGAATGTCAGCTGATATTATTAATTATTATTATTATTGATGAGACTACTGAAGCTTCCAAAACCTTCTCCAAAGACACACAACTTGTCAATAGACAAGCCCAGATTGATGTCCAATCTTTTTCCCTTCAGAAGCCATGCACTTAACACCTATACTAAACCTTGTTCAAGTTCCAAATTTCTCTGCTCCTCATTTTCCTCATCTGTAAAACGAGGCTGGTGAATGATATCAACCACACAGGAGTGCCGTGAGGGTTAGATGAAACAATGAATATAAAGCACCTAGGTTGTCAGGAACATGGTGGCATTTAATAATAGCAATACTAACATCATTATTATTTTTATCCAAGGAAGGGTACCTGACCCTCACAGCTCTGCCCTAAAGCCTCTTACTCCATTTCCACCTCTGGGCCTTGTCACACTAGACACGCACTGCAGGGCAGTAAGGGAGAGCATGTTAGTCCTATCCTCCAAGCACAGCCCATACCCCATCACTTCTGTCCTGTGAAGGGGGCAGAGGACCCAGCTGATGGGCAGCTGCCTCAGGAACTAGAAAGCATCTTTCCAGGGCAGCCTGCAAAGGGAGATAGGGGCCATGAAGATAATTAGCCCCCAGTGCTGGGCCTGTGGTGTCTCATTACCAAATGCAAATGCAAGCTCACGTGCCACTTGAAGGCTCTTGGCAAAATGCCTATGTGACCCCAACCCTGCTGAATTTGGACGAAGCATTTACCCAGCGTCCATCCCCTTTGCAGCCTGCAGCTGGTGTGCGGACTGCAAAGGGAGAAAGAAGGCTGTTCTCACCCCACTGAAGGGGGAACAAGGAAAAAGGGTCTTATTTCTTTAAAGGAGGCAGAGATGCTACTGGGGAGGGGGGTATAAAAAAATTGCTCTTCCCTCTGCAGTTAAAAGAGGGATAATTGGTGCAAGTGGCGGGCGGCTGCTCTGTCATTTAGCATACAGCATACCCAGGAAATCTCACTTGGTAATCAGGAGAAGAGGAGGAAAAAGGAGCAATCAGACCCCTATTCAGGCTCCGTTTAGCGACAGCCCCTGCTGGCTGGCTGGGCTGGTCCCACCTAACGCCTGAATGCTGGGTGGGAATCAAGTCTCAGAAGCCGCAGTTCTCCTTTGTGCAATGTTGTAAGGACTTGCTTCTGTGCTACCGTCTCCACACCAGGGAGAAGGATTCTGCAAGGAGACAGTCTTGACTCTGATTACTCACTGCTTCCCCTGCAGCCCCCACTCCCATCCCCAGGCCACACAGGGTTGACACAGGTTAGAAGAACAAAGACGTGTTACAATTCAGGCAGGAAGTGCACAGAGGAGGAGGGGAGGGGGGTGTCTGTGTTTTTACACAAATGCCCAGAACAGAAGGATCAGCTGGGCCATGGTGAGTACCTTAACTACAGCATCCTTTGTCTTTGGCCCTTGGTAAATCCTCAGGGGCAAGTAGTCTCTTGGTATATACCATTCCATTCCAGTTCTGGCTTTGATAAATGGGGGAAGAGTCACAAAATTCTCAATAAAAAAGAAAAGTAATTGAAATTCACTTTCAGGAAGGCATACCAAGGCCACACAGTGGTGTTGAGTCATCAATCCAATCAACCTGGGTAGGGTGTCAGCTTCAGACAGCAGGAGGGATGGGAAGGGGAGGCCCTTGGATACCATTCGACAGTATACTTGTAACAAGGCTCTGGCCCCTACCACCAACGCAACGCCCACCACTATATCTCACTGTAGGATCGCAACACTGGAAAACTTGAGCTGAGACTCTAGACAGCAGCTTCTGGTCTGGGCATCTGCCCAAGGCAGCAGGAGGAGATAGCAGACAATGAACTTTGTTTTTTCCCGACTAAATAGGACCTCATGCCTCTTGACCACACAACTGGTATGTGACGTAGGTAGACCCATGTAATGAGACTTGGAAGGAGAAACCAACAGGTGATGCTTTCTCCATATCTTTCCCTGACTGACTCCATACTACATGAGCTCTTCAGTAAGACTGGTACTGAAATGCACACACCTCAGGAGAGAATCATTTCTTCATGACCATAAGATTGTTAAGAAATTCAATACATGCACATTCATAACTAAGAATGGTTTAAAAATAAACAATCAATTTTAAACATATTTCAAGGTAATAGTAAACTCTCAATGACCCATGAGGGGACAGGTCTCTTGGGGGAGCTCAGGAATCCCTCTTCATTGCCCAGTGAGCTTCCAGGCCACCCGTAATGGGACAGACTGGGCTAGACCAAAACCAGTGAATATGCTGTGCCAGAGCTGGACTATAGTCCAAAACAGATATGCATAATTTTAAAGTCATTATGAACTACTTGGCACTTCTTCTGTCCTCCAAGACCCATACTAAGAGGGTAAGATTAAATTTCAACATGAACAAGTCTGAAGTTGAGCACCAAAGCATTTTATTTATAAACATAACACCTAGAAGTAAAATTCTGGGACTTCTTCTCCATCACATGCCAGAATGTTCCATGTGACCATTAATTAGGTTGGAAGCCTTGGAATGAAGTTTTCTCAAGTAGGCTGTGTGGAGTTCAGCCTGCAGCCAGAGTGAGTAACATTTCACCACATGAAAGAAGACACTGAGTCCACAACCTCTGACTTCTTGGCCCAACTTGCTCACACAGCTATCTCTGGTGTCTTCTGGGTCTTTCCTAGAGAAGATACCCAATGGGGATCAAAACAGCCCAAAGCACATAAAGGAGATGGGCCCATCTGTGCATTCTTCCCAGGGTGCAGCATGAAGACATTTTGTAGCCATCATGGCATGGAAAGCCAGACAGGCCAAGCAAACATCAATGCCGCTGGCATGCTAGAAGCTAATGGACCACAGAGAGTGCCTCCAACAGGCCCTGACCATATCCATCTGAAGCTGCAGGAGCCCTCCCAGCTCTTCCTGCTCTTGAACTGCTAAAGCATGAAGTACAAAACGGATCTTCCATACTGGATGCAAGCCCTCATACAATCAAATGTCAAGTCCTAACCTACAAACTGGGATAATCAGATGCCTAGCCCACAGCACTAACTGCTGGGAAGAAGTACCCTGGTTTCAGGTCTATGATATGTTCAATTTAAAGGGGGCAGGGAGGGGAATGGATGCCCCATACTACCCACTTCACCATGTCATCTTCAGGAAAATGGATAAGCATTTGTTTAGGCTATTTTTACTGTTTTGTGCAGATCTACTTGACACTTAGCAGCTACTGTAATTTTTTCCCCGTAATATTTTACAGATGAGTGTCCCTCCCCCAACCCCACACACCCTGCCTACTATCTAAGAGTTAACTATGTGTGGAGAGAACAGATCTTTTCTAAAAGCCTGTGGTGTGTTTTTTTGTGATTGATTAGACACAATGACAAGTACCAGGATCAACAGGCTCCAAGTTATCAACAGTCAGTTCTGATACCTCCCTCAACAACCACCCTGACCTCAACCTTTGCACTGCTCTGTTCCAAGCCAACCAAGTGTTACTGTTACTACAGAGTTCATTTACTCTATTTATGTATCAGGAGAATAAATGAGCTGTGCTGTGTGTTTCCCTTCTTCAGATAGAGGTATCAATCCACAGCAACTAGATGATCTGAACCCTGCAGAAAGAACTATTATTGAAATATCCATGTTGTATTTAGCTATTAAAAGATTGTCTACAATCTGCTCTAAAGAAATACCACTAGAGACCTGAAACACTACACACACACACACACACACATACACACACACACCAAGAGAGAAAAGACAAATTGTACACATACACAGTATAGAGATTCTTCCTTCAGAAAAGTGCTGATCCAGACCTGCCCAGAGGAAATGAGTTCTTTTTAAACACAAAAAATGCAATCAGGGGTAATCAGCAAGTTAACAACACACTTGCAAACACCCTAGTCCGTAGAAAGGAAGAATGTCAGCTTTCAATGCAAGTTCTGAGAACAGAACAGATCCTTTGGACGAATGAGAAAACAAGTGATCATGTCAGCGTCTTCAGGCAGAACTTTCTCCAAAGCCAAGAAGCTTTGGAACAGCAGTCAGCTCCAGAAGGCACCTGCTTATAAGAAGTGCTTCAATAACCACATTCCCAAAGTGGCTTTGTGGGTTGGGGTTGCCTCGGCTCCTCTTCCCCATCCGCTTTTCCAATAGGTTCCATGGGGAAAAAAGAAGCCAAAAAAAGATGGCATGCATGTCTTGAATCTCCTTCTCCTGCAGCCCATCCACAGGAAGGAGATGTATTGCTCAGCGCAGCCCAGCCAAATTAAGTAGCAGCAGAGACTTGGGGAGGGCTCCTGCAGGAGCCCCCATACAACCTATAAAGGGGCCCCCAACAAGACCCCTCAAAGTATCCTCGTTTCCAGCATGTATCACCTGTGAAATAAACTGTTTTGATTTGTAAAAAATTTAATAGTAGTGACTAAAGTTCATATCAATTACAACCCATTTTAGGCTGGGTGGGCTGTTGTGGGACAATTTCAGGAACACCTGCATATACCATATTTAATTACAAACTGCAAGGCAGGGACCTCACCAGAAGGAAGAAATCCTGGGAGTCAGTGCTGAGACACTCCTCTGATCCCACCTCCCTGACCTCCCTTGCCCTATTGGTTCTTAATCTCAGCTGCATAATAGAATCAACTGGGGGAGTTTAAAGATATACAGATGCTTGAATCCCGCTCCCCAGAAAATTCTGATTGAATTGGTCCATAGGGTGGCTCAAGAGTTTTTAAACTTCCCCAAGTGATCCTAATATGTGCAGCCATGGTTGAAAACTACTGTTCTGCCCTATACCATCGCATCACCTCCATGGAGAGAAAATGAGATGGCAACACATTTCCAGAAGAATCCAGAATTTGACTCAAAAAGAATAGGAGAAAATCAAATTTCTTTACCTCTTCCTCATCCTAACCTCCCAGCACACATATTCCTATGGTCAGTTCTCACATTCTTTGTCACTTCAACATTTCCTCCTGCTCAGAGCTAGGCCTTCAATGAGTCCTGGCGTCCAGGAATCGGGATTTTAAGTATTTGTCAAAGTGGGGTCTAGACTACTTCTCTCACATCAATCCCAGTTAGAATTTGGTGAATGAAATGAGGGCAGTCTAAGCCTTTGGGCATGAGTCCCCCCTTCACTCTCCCTAGGAAGTTACAGGTGAACTTGGGAGTCTCTCCAAGGCTATGCTGAGTATTGGCAGCTCCCTCAGGGGCTTAGCTAGACAAGAGTCTCGTCAGTCTCTGTGCCTTCCTGTACCATTCTCAGTACATGGAGAGGTGAAAGGAGGACAGGAAAGAAGAACCTCATATGAAAAATCCTGCTGCTAGAATGAGGTGGTGAGTAGGCCCATCCCCAGATGCCTCATCCACCCTGAAGACACTTCCTCCAAAAACTGTGGGAGGAGGAGCAAATGGAAGGGCTGGGAAGACAGTGGGCCAAGCATGACCAACAATCCACCCACCCTCATTCTCCTTTGCATGGACATTCTTCATCCTGGGGGTTAAGATGGAAGTGATGGGGAGTTTCCTAACCATTCCAAGTGTCCAGCTCTCAAGGGATCAGGAGGTAACCAGCCATTTTGCCCATTTCTGTTGGATTTCTTGCTCTACACTGACCCTACTAAGCTGTGCTGCAGTGGAAGGGGCCAAGTTGGGGCACACATCCAGCAGTCCACTCCATCTAGCCCTTTGAGTACAGCCCAACATTTAAGTAAAGAGCCCATGACTGAGCAGCCAGGATCCTCTTCTTGCTGAGATGTAGAGGGTTTTCCATTGAAGGCAATCAAAGGATTTCTACCACCTCCTCAGGGAAAGGAACCGAATTATCTAATATGTAACTAAAGATGTCCTTCAACAATAGCATTGGTTTCTATCAAGGATCTTGGCCCTCACACAACCCAGTGGGTGGTCTCTAGTAAGAGAGGGCTAGGGAAGAAAGTCTTACCTTCTGAGCAGAGCTTGCCACCATAGCCAGTGGTAGAACAGTCACAGGTAGGGTGGCCATCCAGGAGAAAGCAGATCCCACCATTTTCACAGGGACGCTCGCCACAGGGTTCCTCGGCATCCAACTGGACACCCTGGCTCCCCAGAAGCCGAGGCTCTGAGTTGCCATACTTGAGATCCAGGATTAATCCTCTGAAGCCCGGCATGGCCTGTACTCCATCAAGGGTCAGGGCAGAAGGTCGTATGTCCGAGGGGATTCCTCCAAGGAACAAGTCACTGACCACATCCATGTAGGGCCGCTGGGGCTGTAGCTCGGCCGCCTGGCCCTCGCCATCAAGCACCAGCACCGTGCGCAGGTGGTCGCGGCTCACCATGACAAAGTGCCAGCTGCTGTCATTCACCTGCTTGTTGGACAGCACAGAGGTCTCCGCACAGTCCATGCTGAAGCGGAGCTGCACGCGGCCATCCACCAGGGAAAGGCAGAGGAAGTCACAGACGCCACCATCATCCAGGTAAAGGAGCAGCCCCGTGGAGACGTTGGTCTTGAACTGGAAGCTCAGGTCGCTGCGTGTGCTGGCATCCCAGCGGAGGTAGCGGGCCCACTGGTTGGGGAGGCCCATGAGCTCGAGGCCCAGGCAGAGGCCCAGCAGCGACCCCAGCAGGACGCTCACCTTCAGGGTGAAGAAAACCGATTGCACGGGAAAGCTCATCGTGGCTGCCAGGTCTGAGCCCAGAGGAGCAGACTGGCAGGGAACGGCCCTCAGGGGATGATCCCCCTTGGCAGCGGAAGGGAGAGAAGAGGAGACAGGCCAGGGGACAGAGAGCACAAGAGACGAGATGAAGGAGGCACACACACAAATATCCAGAGGGTGAGGAAGAAGGAAAGTGAACAAGACGGCCCCAGACGGGCGCACAAGCAAGAAATTCAATAAAAAGGCAGAGGGAAAAGGCAAGGCAGCAGAAGGGGAGGGGGGGAGTCAGGTGGGAGAGTGGGGGACTAGTGTCAGGAGCAGTGTCTTTCTCCAAGAAAAGATCTCAGCTATCCATGTGGATCCGGAGGCCTTGATTCGAGGAGGAGGTGAAGGTACACGGCGGGTGGAAGCCTTCAGCAATGTGCTCCTCCCGGTGGACCCCCACACACCCCAGCCAAGGAGGCCGGGGAGAGGGCTGGGGTGGGGGTGCCGTGATGGAGGAGGCGTCAGCAGTGAGGTGAGGCAGGTGAAACGCAGAAACAGGCCAAAGACCAGCCCTGAGGTTTTACCGCCTAGCAGTGGGGGGCTGCAGGGAGCAGGGCAGCCCAAGGCTGAGTGCTCAGGCACAGCAGGGCCCAGGGCAGAGCCGAAGCAGCTTCAGGCTTCATGGTGCGGGCCAGAGGCAGTCCTGCCCATAACCTGCCTCCCAGGACTCCAGAAAAGGACCTGCAGAGAGAAAGGGGGTAGGCAGAAAGAAGAGAAAGATTAGGGCAGGGGCATGAAAATATTGCACCTTATTTCACAAATATTGATAGATTGCTGACTACAAGCCAGGCTATTCGAATGATTCCCACAATGCCTAGTGCAGGAAGAGAGGGAGAAATAGGAGAGGGGGAAAAAGTTAAAAAGGAAAAAAATAAACAGGAGAGAGGGCTCAGGTTCTTCCAGAGCCGTGGCAGGACCCTGAGCTCAGTGCCTAATGACTAATGATGCACAAGGTTTTTCCATATGCAAAAATAGTATAAAACTCCCAAAGCCATATCAGCACATTTTTACAATATCATATCACAGGGTCACATAGCTAAAATTTATTTTTAAGTGCTAATATTTTATACACTCAAATGCACACACATAATTTTAACTATTTAATAAAAGGCATGAAATGACGCAGATTTCTTTTTAGATTTTTTTCTTTTTCAATTTGACAAACCAATGCCTGGGTATAGGCAGCCTAAGACAGATTCCCACCTTTAAGTTTTTGAAAGAAATATTTATAAAAATCAGCAGAAATAAATTAGAAAGTGAGTAATGAAGAAAATAACTGATCTCTTAATACATGTTGGTGAAAAGTTCTCATAGGAAAAAAAATGTGTTTTGAGACTTAAAGAAAAGCTGTGCTTGAATCCTCGTTCTTTTATGTGGAACTTTGAGCCAATTTCTTAAGCTATTTGAACTTTTATTCCTTCCTTGATAAAGCAGAAGAAAATAGTTTCCTTTTAAGATTGGAGAGAGGATACAATGAAGTCATGTATGAAAAGACCCTAGCATGAGGCCACATACATAGTAGGGACCAATAAAGACTACATTCTTTACTTTCTTATTTCTAGATTGAAAGGGATGGGTAAAAGAGTCATTGATGTGTATCTGTATATGTGTGGATGTCTGTGGAGAAGGGATAGGATTATAAAACCATAAGTACTTTTTAAAACCATAAGTACTTTTTAAAAACTACAGAATGAACAAGAAATGAGCACAAACTAGAACATTTTACATATATTTTATACTGGTTGGAAATGCACCAACACCTAGTCGAGTGGGTCATCTAGATGTTGAAGGCAGACTCTGATCCACTGAGCCAAACGGAGACTTCTTGGTTCACGTAAGAGCAATGAGTATGATTTCTGAAAGCTGTGCAATTGCTGCTTATTAATTGACACATTTGATAATTCATCATAGTCTCTATTAGACCATTACTGACCACCATTTTTATGATGACTGCATTAGCTAAGCTAGTTATTACCCCAGCTTTGAAGAAGAAAATGTTCCTTAACCAGGAACAATCATCTATTCCCACTGAACACACAAACCAAATCAACAAGAGGTTGATTAAATCCAGTGCAAGAAAAGCCTTTATTCTATAAAAGGTTTTATCCAAGTAGTGTTTCCCAAGTGTGGCATGGGTACCTCCTGTAGCACAAAAGATGCTTAATTGGAACACAGACACAGCAGTGTGGAAGTGCCAAATCATATGGGCTTTGTCAGAACCAACTCTTAAAACTTCAGACATTTTTGAGCTGGTTAAGGTCACTTTGGTAGCATGAAGTCAACTATGCTAGGAGTATTTACACCATGGAAATAGTCAAATACCACAAATCTGAGTCTTTGAGAAAGTGAGATTTAAGGAAAGCCTTGAAAGAGAGTGAAGGAATTAGCCATGGGAAGAACGTTCCAGAAGTAACAGCACAAAGCTTTAAGAGTGGAGCAGGCTGGTATGTGTGGAGAACAGCAAGTAGGCTGGTGCTGTTAGAGTAAAGAGTGGAAGACATGAAGCCAGAGGTAGATTCTCAGGTCAGGACCCAGTCTCTGTGAATATGACCATTGTATGAGGTGAGGTATGCCAACCAAGGCAAAAGGTAATATCCTAGGGAGAGAGGAAACCCTGGTCTGAAAAGAAGCCTCCTGGTTTCAACAACTGCCACATTGACATATATCCTTTAATCAAATGGTTGAAAAAGGCCACTTTCAGGGAATGTGCTCAAAGGACAGCTGCTCCTCTGTCCCCTCCCCCCCCATCACAGGTTTGATTTAGATAAGTGGGAAGAGGCAAGAAAAGAGGGAACAAGGCAGGTGTGAGCAGAAGAAATAAGCCTCTTCTAGGGAGTACTCTAATTCTGGAGTTATTGATGAGCCAAGAATATAGAAACCACACACCCATAATGGAGTCCAGGATGGATAAGCTCCAGAGGCTTGGGACAACATTCTCAGTAAAGGTACCCTGGCTGCTTCACCTCTTGGGGGAGCATCCCTCTCCACTCCCTGTCCTGCCAGTTTAGACCAAGGAGTCCATTGGCTTATAGGCAAAGCCTCAGATGGCCAAAGCCAGTGAGGCCTTCTGTGAGAAGAAAAGACACAGAGATGGAGGGCCCAATATTATGGATGAGTAGGGACATGAGAAACACTTGAAACATCAAGACTGGTCTATACTATTTATCAATTTACCTCTGAGCCTCTGAAAGTCACTTATTTGTCTGTATAAATTAAATGATTTGCTCAATTCAATCTGTTTATTGAGCTCTGATTCATTCCAGACACTGTTCTATCAAAGCAGAATAAGAAATCATTCCTACCCTCAAGGGCATCAAAAAGTAGTAGGGTCAAGTGTGCTTCAGAGACACAAAGCACAGTGACAAAGAGCCTAGACTCTAGAAGCTTGATAGGAAGCTCCCTATGGGCAGGGTCTGCTTCACCATGGTGCCTGCCACAGGGCCTTGGCAATGGAGTGGGAGCTCAGGAAACATATGTAGAGAATGGAAAGTGAAAACAGAAGCTGATAAACATCCGTGTGGATCATCTGACTTCTGTTCAATGCAGTGGCCACAACACCACCCCACTTTATATGACAACAGCAATCCTGAGTCCCCATACTTCTCTGGATGCCAACCTCTGGATGATCCCAAAAGGCAAAGTAGCACATGTCTAGTGATCTGAAGAAATTCAGGAATTAAGAACTAAGAATCCCAGGAACACTCCCCTATAAGGAGGATCATGGGAACTTTTCTAGCCTGTTCTGGGGTAACGGCTCCACCCTGCCTGCTGAGTCTCTCACATCAGATTCACATTCCTTCCCTCCAGTACAGAGGTATGTCCAACACTCAGACACCAATGTCCTCCTGCCTGCATTGAGGGAGATTCAGAAAGGCTGGCTGTGGGACACCGGAGTGACTCAGCAATTGAGCAGCTATCTTGGGCTCAGGGCGTGATCCCAGAGTCCAGGGATTGAGACCCACATTGGGCTCCCTGCATGGAGCCTCCTTCTCTGCCTATGTCTCTGCTTGCCTCTCTCTCTCTCCCTCTCACTCTCTCTGTCTCTCATGAATAAATAAATAAAATCTTAAAAAAAAAAGAGGGGGGGGAATCCCTGGGTGGCGCAGCAGTTTAGCGCCTGCCTTTGGCCCAGGGCACGATCCTGGAGACCCGGGATCGAATCCCACGTCAGGCTCCCGGTGTATGGAGCCTGCTTCTCCCTCTGCCTATGTCTCTGCCTCTCTCTCTCTTTCTCTCTCTGTGTGACTATCATAAATAAATTTTAAAAAATTAAAAAAAAAAAAAAGGCTGGCTGAGGAAAACCAAGTTTTCTTTGCCACAGGTGCCAGGCAAAATCTGATTTCAGGACTGGTAATATCAGAATTGGGTTTATCTAGACTCGACACCCTATGTCCTGCCCTTCCATTGTGTTCTTTGATTGTGGACATTCTCACAGCCTCTGAGAAACTTCGAATATGGCCAAAAGCTAAAGATGACCTTACATTAAGTAGTACAGGTCTCAAGCCAACCGCCCTGATGTTTATTCTAGCCTTCTCTAGCCTTCTAGCAGAGCTACACAAGGCTCAAGACATGGGAAAATGGGAGCAGGGACCCCTCTCCATCCAGTCAGCCAGCTTCAACCATGTCTTGAGTCTTAGGATGGGCCTGGTAGCTATAGGTACAGGTGGTTTGCCCCAGGACCTGCACGGAGGGCCTGGGCTGGTGTAGAAGGGCAAATGCTCATCCGTTATGTGGGAATCTAGCAGGAAAGTGAGTGACATTATCTAATTGCCAGGTAGTTTATATAATTATCAAATGGCACACTTTTTACATGGGGTCAACATCTTTGCAAATGTCTCACAATCGGCTGCTTGGGAGGCAGGCTGGCCCCTCTCACAACTCTGACACGCCGGCTATTTGCCATTGGCCTCGCTTGGAAGAGCTGGCTGCCATTTTCTCTTCCCACTTGCTCTCTCCAGTTCCTCTATTCTCTTGAGACAGACCCAGGAGAAAGTGGGGCCTGTGTCTAGAACCAGGATGGGTGTGTGAAGACATGATGATGACTTTCCTCATGCCTAGCACTTGGTGGTATGCCACAGTCCCAGATTGGGCTTGGCATTTTTCCCTTGAGAATTCTCATCAGCTTCCTTCTTACTCCCTTCAGGAGAACCATAAAATCCATATAATGGCTTACTATTGGTTTTACTCACCTCCTCTCTTTACCACATCCCTCACTCCACTTTGAAACTAAAATACTTTTCACCATCAATCTCCATCCTGGTCTTTCAGGCAGAGTTTATGCCAATCCCAGATCCTGCAACCCAATTTAGCCAATTAGGACATTGCAATCTCCTGCCATAGTGATTAGTTTAGGGATCAGCCTGCCACCCAAACAGAGTGGAGACTTTTACTGGAATTGAGACTTGAGACTTTTACTGGAATTATTGAGAAAAAGGTCCTCTCTTCTCACCATGCTATCAAACTATTAGAAAGAAGCCCAGAGTTGGTGATAGAAACCAAGATGACCTTATCTAAAAATAAAGACAGCAAAGGAAAAAGCAGAGTCAAGAGAGGAAAAAGACAGATTTCTAGTGATGTTTTAGCACCTAGTTGCAGACAAGCCTAAAGCCCATGTCCAGTCGATCCTGGGATTTCCATTATATGAGCCACTTTTTTTTTCTTTAGCTAGTTTAAATTGGGTTACTGAACCTTCAAAAACACTGTCATTGACATATTGAGAGAAGCTTTCATTTCATATAAATGAAATGAAATATACCTGTCAGGACTCTCTGCAACCTGAGACACATATTGGATGTCTCATCCCAACCACCAATGCTCCACATTCCCATTTGTCCATGTCCTTGGGTGAAGGCATGCCCTAGGATAGGATATGGGCATGCCCTACTCCTAGGTGCTTTGAAGGGGGATACAGGCTTGCTCTTGTACAACAGCCTCAGAGATCCACTAAGTCAACTAAACTGTGCCCCTCCTGACACTACACAATTAGGGCAGCCTCACATGCTTAGGCCTCTCTACCTTAATGCAACAGTACATACTCAAATACTCTACAGCATGCCTGTAGAGGGAGGTGAAGGCATGAATTCTCTCCAAAGCATGAAAGCTGTTCAGGGTAACAATGTACAGCATAGGACTTGACATCAGGCAGAGCTGGACTTAAACCCAGACTCATTATTACAGCTACTTAGCTCAGGGCAACTTTCTGACCCTCTATTTATTCATCAAAAAAAAAGGAATGATAATATCTATCACATTGGGTAGTTTTGAATTATATTAAATTGTAAAAAATATAGAGGTACAACTACTTCTAGGAAATTGTGTGGTAGTAGCTACTAAAGCTGAATATTTCTACCCCTTGACCCCATGACTCCCTTCCTAGGTATACACCAACAAGAGGTGCTTACATATGTCCAACCAAAGATATGCAAGACAATGTTTATAACAATGCTATTCATAATAGCCAAAACATAGAAAATAACCAAATGTCCATCTGCACTAGAATGGATAAATCAATTGCAGTCTATTCATACAAAATGGTGAAGTGCCAAGAGAATGACTCGTCTTCATCTCCAGATAGCAATATGGCTGAATCTCACAGAAGAGCACATATTGAATGTGTTCCATTTATATAAGGTACAAAAAGAGGTAAAATTACTCTCTACTGTTAAGTACCAGAACAGTGGTCACCCTTGGGCCAGTTGCTGACTAAAAGAAGGCAAAGGGGTAAAGGAGTTCCATTTCTGGATCTGGGTGATGTTACATATTGGTCTCAGTTTGTGAAAATGCAGAGGTTGAGCGAGATGTATCTACTTTTCTGTACATATGTTATTCTTAAAGTCAAAGACAATCCCTTTTCTGGAAAATGTAAGCAAACATCCACCAGGTCTTCCAAAGGGAACTTACTGTCCTTCTGTCCTCCCAGTCCATACTGTACCTCAGCTCTCTCTTTCACAATTTATTCATACCCAAGAATACCACCCCTCCTTCTATTTTCTCTTCTTCCCCTGAAATCTACTGAACTGAGTTGAGTCTTAAAGGTACCATGGCCACCAATCTTACCCTACCCTCCGTTTGCTGGCCCTACCCCTCCTCAAAAGGGAAGGGATATAAGGAAGGCCTCCAAAGACCTCAACTCCAGTCTATCAAATGGGCATATAGAGAAGTGTGTTTGAAGCTATTGCTGAAAAAAGAACAGCGATGGGGAGAGAATTATTTTAAAGCCTTAAACTATAATACCTTTTTTTAAAACTCAATTTTCCATAAAAACTAAGAAGTAGTCATGTCAGGCTAACCTAAATTCCTTTTCTGTCAAAAATACTAATCTATTATAGTAGAGACACACAGGAGTTATAATACACATGGACTTCAGCCAATCTTTTTGAAAAGTTTCTCACATGAAGAATATAAGGAGGACAGAACCAACAAGATAAGTCACTGACTATACAACAGCATTCAAACAGGGTGAGCAGCTTCTAGTGTGAGGTCAAGCCTTGCCCCATTCCTCATATTCATTAAGAGCTTGGGTGGAACTGGTCATGTTTGTAGGTGACTTGACACTGATAGTCAGTGAGCATTCCAGATGATGCTGAGGGGTCTCAAGAGATCATGTGGGCTTAACAGCTTGTAAGATCATCATGTAGGCTTAAAGAGTTTATAGGACGAACTTTGATGGAGATAAATGAAGAGCTATACAGCTTGATCCTCCAAAATAAACCATCCATAAGCATGGAAGGTACACTTTGTAACAGTATAATAAACTAGAACTGAAGAATCAAATAGACAAGATGAGGCAAGAAAGAATGCATGTGTTCTCTGATTGCCAGATAATAAATGAAATTTTAGATTACATTAATTAAAAAATAACTTACAGGAAAAGGGAGCTGATCATTTGTGTCAATTCAATCATTAGATTTTTGTTCTGAGTCCCACTCTTTGAGAGAGGTTTAGGTAAGCTAATAGGTAGTAAATTGAAAGGAAATCTTCTTATTAACTTTTTTTAGCCATACAGCACCCACGGTATAGTGAGAGATTTAAAAAAGGAATCTCAAACTCTGAAAGGCACTTATATGCTAGTAGAAAGGAAAGACATGAGCCTAAATAATATAAGAAGGTAGATCAAAGCTGAGGGGTAGGGGATCCCTGGGTGGCTCAGAGGTTAAGCATCTGCCTTCAGCCCAGGGTGTGATCCTTGGAGTCCCAGGATCGAGTCCCGCATCAGGCTCCCTGCATGGAGCCTGCCTGTGTCTCTGTCTCTCATGAATAAATAAATAAAATCTTAAAAAAAAAAAAAAAAGCTGAGGGGCAGACTCTATTGACTGTGGGCTCAAAATGGCCATGGTCCATCTCTAGGGTCCAAATAAATACTGGTGGTAGGGTAAATGCCCCTTTCACAGAAGTAAAAGCATGGGCTCTAGAGCCAGACTTCCTATGCTCAAATCCTAGATTCACTATTTGCTGCCTGTGTGACCCTGAGCAAATCACTTGCACTCTGAGTGCCTCAGTTGCTTCATCTATAAAATGTTGATGATGATAAATTAATAAATGAGTTGCCATAGTAAGGTACCTACTACAAGGTAAAGCCCTTAGAACAGTGCTCAGCATGGATAAGTACCAAGTAAATGTTAGCCACCACCACTGCTGTTGCTGTGGTCCTTGATGTTCATACTTTATCCCAGCAGCATGGCTGATGGTGGTACCTCTCACCTGGTCTGCTCAGAGAGAGTAAGCTAGGTAGATGGACACCTTTTAAAATTCATCTTAACGACAGAGACAATGTTAAGACCCATATCTGACTCTCCCTAAATGAGAAACCTTTGGAGGTAGCAGGGTGTTCGGGCTTTCGGAGGCAATTCAGCTGTAGCATGAGCAGTACTTGCAGGGGTCTGAAACATTCTAACATTCGAAGAGAGATCCCACAGGTTCTCTATGGCCTCAAAGATAAGATTTTGCCTAGTGAATAAAGTTAGGAAGGGTATGTGAATCTTTATCTTACACACAGACCACCTCAAGATGAAGTGGGTTTCCCTGTCGCTAGAGATATTCCAGAAGAGGCAGGTCTTTGGAGTTGTGTGTCCAGTACTAAATAAGTCTATGCCTTATTTAATGCAATAAAGTCCAGCAGAACAGGAAGCAACTGGCCTGGTAAAATCAGTGAAGACTTCTCAGAGAAAGGGAACTTACATGGAAACTTGAAGCGTAAGTAGAGCATAGGCAACTGGGAAGGAGAAGTCTGGTGCAGGGGAGACTACTGGATTGAGGGGGTCAGAACCAGACTCTGTCTTTCCACTATTGGCCAAATGACCTCATGGAAAACTATTACCTATCCGATTTTTAGTTCTTCTCTTGCAAATTAAAGAAAACAATGAATACACCTCCCAGGATGTTGTGAACATCGGAGGAAGTAAAGGATTCTCTAAGGTTCATATCAAAAACAAATCATGGTTTTAGTCTCTCCCCTGTCTACCACCACTACTCCATTCCCAAGGGGGCCCTGAATTGTCTCATGGGCAAAACAGAACAAATTCTTGCTCACAGACCACAGGACTCAGCCTTGTAAGGTGCCAACAGCTTCTGCAGCATCCCAGGTGCAGCCAGGAACCCAAGAAACTATTATCATTCGCAATTCAGACTTCTCCCTTATCCCATCCTGTCCCAGCCCGCAGGCCTCTCCAGCCCAGCATTCTAAGCCATGGGTTGGGAAGCCATCTGGCTGTGGGGAGAGTTAATAATTTATAATGGAGATAATCACCCTTCAAGATCCTTACCTCTTGGGACCATTAAAAAGGATTCAATTGAGAATCAGTGAGTTCTTTACATGAGGGGACAGGGAGGAGGGAGGGGAGGGTTGGAGGTGGGGAGGAATGAAGGAGGAGAAAGGGAGGGGGAAAATCAACTAGATGTTTAGTTGATCTGTCCCCCTAAAGGAGGTGGGGAAGAGGGAAATTATTTAGTCCAAGACAATCTTATCCCGCTTTCGCAGCACCAGCCCAGCAAGGGTGCAATTTACAGGTCTTTTCTCCTAGCCAACTCTCTCTATACAAAGGGGAAAAATCAAACACATGCAAGAGATGGGGAGAGAGATGCAGAAAAGAGAAAATAAGCCTGCCCAGCAATCATGTCTGGAGCTGCTGGGATGGCTCTCTCTGTTCTCTTTCCAGGGCACAGTACAGCCCCCACTGTGCTAATTAGTCCCATTACTTGACAAATTCTCCATTAACAAAGCGAGTAGTGCCAGAGCTGGCAGGGGGATGTGCAGAGGCTCCGGACAGACTAAAGCTGTTCAGACCCAGACCAGACAGCCCCCAGCTTCACCACCGGGCAAGTGTGGGGCACAGTCCCATCTGTAGGGTACACCTCAGAGGTGTGAGGTACAGTGCATGCTTCTTCCAGTGTAGTGTAATGGTTGAGAGTGGGAAATGTGAGTGCAGGGAGCAGGGACAGGGACATACCCAGGAATGCCATCTCTAGTAAGGGTTACAATGTGGGTGAGGGCCAAGCCTGGGAGTCTGCGGCAAGCTAAGGGCAGCCTCTGAGAAAAGGGCCAGAGCTGATTGGTATGTCAGGACCAAGGCCAATGGCCATTTGGTCCTCTCATGATTTTGGAAAGCCACTGGAATGACTATTCCATAGTTGTGGCAGCACATGCATTTTATACCACCAGTACTCATATCACACTTACATTGTGCAAGGCATACTCCAAGTATGTTACACTTAAAATCATTTAATTACTACAGAAACTTAAGAAGTGCACCTATTATCATCCCTGTTCTAGAGATGAGTAAACTAAGATCCCCAACAGATTAAATCATGTTTCCAAAGTTGTGCAGTTCATAAGGGGCAGAACTAGGTCTGCTAACAAGTCCATGCCACAGCCCCACGTAATCTACCATAACCCCTTCTCCACCCTCAGGTTCCCCAGCTGGCTCCCTGGCTCCTTGTCAAAACTCCAGACTTGGCCCAGTGACCCAAGGCCTCATAGGGGAGAGCTTTGGCTACACCGATCCATTCAACCCAACCAGTGTTTGTCTCTCTCCCAGACCCTATAACAGCCTCCTACACAGTGTCCCTGCCTTGTCCTTGTCTCTTACAAGATATCTTCTGCATGGCAGTCAGAGTGGCCTTTTAAAATAGAAGTCATCATTCCCTCATTCAAAACTCTCCAATGATTTCTCTACATACTCAGTGTGAAATCCAAAGTCCTTCCAGTCAACATAGTCAATGATATCGTAATAGTGTTGTATGGTGACAGTTAGTAACTACACTTGTGGTGATCAGGGCATAATGTTTAAACTTGTCTAATCACCATGTTGTACACCTGAAATGTGTACAACATTTGTAACATAATGTAGCATTGTGTGTCAACTACACTCAAATAAAAAAAAATAAAAAAAGATAAGTCCACCCTGTCTTCCATAAGACCCTGCATGGTCTGACCACTATCATCTCTCCAAGCTCACCAGCTACTTCTCACCGGGGCCGAGACATGCCGCCCTGTTGGTGTTTCCAGAAATCAGAAAGTACAATCCAACCTCAGAACCCTTGCTTTTGCTGTTCCCACTGCCCAGAATGCCTTTCCCCAAACCCTCTCATGTTGCATTCCTTCTCCCCACAGCCCTCCACTTCGGTGCCTCCCCCTCCAGAACTCTGAGGGGGAAATAATAAAAAATAATAATAATAAAATAACTTTGGGGTACCAGTCAGTACTCTCCAGTCTTTTCACCTACCATACTTAGTGGGAGAAATGTCCTTCCACATCTTCTCATCCTATCTGACAATAGGATATGCAGGTACTTCCACCAAACAACCAGACCTCAGCTCCTACTTTTACTCAAGGAGTCACCATCTGAGAAAGAGAGGTGGCCAGAGGACAGGGATCTAAACCCTGTTGGTGGCCAGGCAGTATACAATGACTCAATGAGCCCACCTATTGCAACACCCCCTAATTCTCACTGACCACTACCCCCACTTCTAGAGGGTATAAATTGTTTCAACCCTCATACTCTGTTCTGCAGAAAGGCATAAGCCCACGAGGCAGAAAGAGAAGGAAGGCTTGGGGCAGCAGCAGAAGATATAGCACAGGGGTAATCTTGGGACTCTCCCCAATCGGGGCAAGTATTAGCGGCTCGTGAGCTGTGAAGGTGGATATGGTACCTGACACAGAGTAAGCCCTGTATGAATGTTTTTTGACTGGAGTAAGGTGAAGAGGCAGATAGAAGTTAGAGGAGAATTCAAGAGAGAGACTTCTGGGTCACACAATTGGTAGACTGGCTCTAGAACTTTACCGTGACAGTGTAAAAGGTAAACCTGCCCACCCCACCACACCTCTACCCAGAGATAAAGAATATCATTATGTCACACTGATTAGCACTAAGTCACTGTTTCTGGGGATCTTGTATTTTTTTATTTATTTTTACATGCATTTAAAAAATTTTTCATAATTTTTAAATTTTAAATTCCATTATAGTTAACATACAGTGTTATATTAGTTTCAGGTGTATGATATAGTGATTCAACACTTCCATACATCACCCAGTGCTCATCATAACAAGTGCACTCCTTAATCCCATCACCTATTTCACCTAACCCCCTACTGCCCCACCTATGGTAGCCATCAATTTGTTCTCTATACTCAAAAGTCTGTTTCTTGCTTTGTCTCTCCTTTTTTTCCCCCTTCACTCATTTTTTGTTGTTGTTTCTTAAATTCCACATGAGTGAAATCACATGGTATTTGTCTTTCTCTGACTGACTTATTTCGCTTAGCATAATACTCTCTAACTCCATCCGTGTCGTTGTAAATGGCAAGATTTCATTCCTTCTTATGGATGAATAATATTCCATTGTGTATATACACCTCATCTTCTTTATCAATTCATCTATCAGTGAATACTTGTGCTGCTTTCATAATTTGGCTATTGTAACTAATGCTGCTATAAACATAGGGGTGCATATATCCCTTTGAATTAGTGTTTTTGTATTTGCAGCAGCACATCAGTCTCATAATCTGGGCATCTTTTAGATAAGGAAGGTAAATATATGAATCCCTCCTTCACATGTCCATAGTACACTAATCAATCACAGAATCTATTGAGCCAGATGGAACCTCAGATCTTTCTCAACCAAACAGCCTAGGCATGTACTACCACTCACCCATCAATACAATGGGCACATGAAATGAAACCTTTGGGCTCATCTTGCAGTAATTAAACACATGTGGATGGTACACAATGGACCCACCGATGCCAGACGCTGCCCTCTAATAGTGAGTTCTTATAGAATGACAGATTTCTCCATCTAGGGTTGCTAATCCAGAATTTTCAATCATTCAAATGCAGTTCCATTATCCTCAAAAGGTTGAAAGTTCAAATCACATTTTTCTCTACGAAGTTCTAGATTTTACTTAACAGTAAAAAGTATTTTAAAGTTTTTAAAATTTAAAAAAAATCAACAATTCCACCATCATGGCTTCAACTTCAGGGCTCTGTGAATAATTCTGGAATGTTTATGTTCTTTTGTATATGATACATTATTATACAATCAGGACTAATACAACCTGTAATTTTGCATTAATTTTCCCACTTTACTTATTAGTATCTATTTATATCTTAGCTTTTAAAACTGTGCTATGCTTGAAAGGTAACAAAACAGCATCTCTTTTTAAAAATACCCTATAGGGATCCCTGGGCGGCTCAGTGGTTTAGCACCTGTCTTTGGCCCAGGGCATAATCTTGGAGTCCTGGGATCAAGTCCCATATCAGGCTCCCTGCATGGAGCCTGCTTATCCCTCTGCCTGTGTCTCTGCCTCTGTGTGTGTGTGTGTGTGTGTGTGTGTGTGTGTGGTGAATAAATAAATAAAATCTTTAAAAAATAAAATAATACAATAATAAAATAAAAATACCCTATAACTCCATCTCTATGCTAAGCCAGGTTGGGCTTTTGTTACTCCAAACCAGAGAAGTCTTTTTATTTGTTCCAAAAGGTGAGTGGCCTAAAGTAGCCAGAGGATGCTAAGAGGTCACAATATGTATTATAGTCAATACAATTCATACTCATTCATTCATTTATTCACTCAACAAGCCTCCAATAAATACCTGTTACTCATGAACCAACCTGTTGGCTGGGCCTTGAAGCCCCGGAGATCCCAGCCAAAGCTTAGGGAGTGAGGGGAAACATATATGTAAACAACAATCATAAGAAGAGGTGATGAGTACTTTAATAAAGATATGTACAAGCATTATATGAGCACAAGAGATGAGCCAGTGACTGGCCAAGAGATAAAAGAAGGCTTCAAAGACTGAGGGGTTTTGCTAGACCAAGTCACAGGGTAGGTATACGGCAGAGGGAAGGCGTGAACAATGGAAGAGAAATGTAAAAGATCAAGGAGTATATAGGAAGCAATAAGAAGTCCTATCTGGCTGGAATGTAGGGTGGATGGGAGGGAAGAGTGAAGGAAAACATTAAGCTAAAAAGTCATGTTGGGGACAGAGTTGCAAAGGTCCTAGGTACCAAGCTAAGGAGGTCTTGGGGAGCCATTGTGTTTTACGTAGTAGGGGAACTGGTTTTGAAACAGAGAGGCCAATCAGCAGATCATTGCTGTTATCCAGAGGAGATAGGAGAAGGGCCTGAACTCAATCCCTATACCATGTCTTAACCCTACATGACCATTCCCATATACCCAAACAGCCACACTGATCCTATACCTAAGACCACATCCAACCAAGTAGATAATCCAAAAAAGGAGAAAGAAGGTAATAACCCTTCTTCTAGATTCAGTGACTTATCCTGGAACTGACTGATTTGTGAATTCTCTATTCTCTCCTATATTGACATGCCCAGACCTCTTAGCTTCTGGCCACATCCTTACACAGCCCAATCTCTTTGTCTCTAAGCCTCCAGAGAGAAAGTCATCTTGGATGCCTCAAATCCTCCCTGGGGTGCAGGGTGCTTAGCTGCTCTGGGGAGAATGGACCAAAAGAGAAGCTTAGTAAATATAAACCAATCATGAAACCTAACATCTACTTCCAACAACCTCAGGACAAAGAATGAACAGATGTCTGAATACTCTGAGTTCTCTGAAAAGCACTTCCTGAACATGGAGGGGGGGATAAAGTCTTGTGCAAGTATGCTCATGAAGTTGGGATAAGAATTACCTTCAGAAGAAATTCTACAAGGATTAGCCCACCAGCACTAGCCTAAACCCACATTTCCTAAATATGCTCCTCAGAAAACCAGTCCCATAAGATGCTCTAAAAACAAAAACAAAATGAAAGGAAAGAAAAAGTCCTCATGGTAAATATGTTTCAGAAGCATTGCTATTTATACAACATTTGTCAATAGCAGAATTCGTATGTGGAAGCCTAATCCCCATTGTGATGATATTAAGACATGGGGCCTTTGGGAGGTCAATAGAACATGAAGGTGAAGCCCTTGTGAAGAGGAATAGGGCCCTTATAAGGGGAGACATCAAAGATCTTGCTTCCTCCTCTCTCTGCTCTTCACCGTGTTTGGATACAAGAGACAGTCATCAACAAAATAGGAAGTGGGTCCTCACCAGAAACCAGATCTGCCAGCACCCTGATCTTAGACTTTGCGGCCTATAGAACTGTGAAAAATAAGTGTTTGCTGTTTAAGGCACCTACTCTCTGATATATTTGTTATGGAAGCCCAAGCTGACTAGGCATCAAACAGCTTTCCCATTTTAGAGATTCGCAATGAACAACAGAATACTGAGGTTCCAAAAAGCCTTGTAGAAACCCGAATGAATCTGGTCAAACCTCCTCCTTTTGCAGGTGAGGCAAACTGAGTCTTGAGCCATTTCCATATAGCTCTGCATTGTTAGCTACAATTCCCTAGGCTGCAAGCAAAGGCAAGTGACCATCTGGCAAGAACTATGTCTTAATCTCTGTGAATACCCAGAGCCTGGCCACCTGCTTGATAGTCAAGAGATCCCTGAATTGTTGTGGACTATGTGACCAAAAGCAAGTTTGGAATTCTTTTAAATGGAGACAGATACACAAGCTCTTAAGTTTATCACTCATCCATTCATCCAAATAAAAATATTTATTGTGCACCTATTACATCCTGTACACGCTGTCAGGAATGGAGATAGAACTAAGAATAAAACAGGCTCAGCCTTTACCTTCAGAGAGCTTACAGCCTAGTAGGGGAGAGAAGTTCAAGAGCACTCAAAATTATTAACAGGCTCTGCAGAGAGAGAAAGTATAGGTTTGAGGTGCTCCACCCCCATCCATCTTTCTCCTAGAGTCTCTCTTTCCAAGGATGGATGTTATTTCTATTACTGGATCTCCATTAAAATAGTTTCCTTCCCACACCCACCCTCTTGCTTCCTTATTTGTAGTACAAAAAAAAAAGTTCCCAACACCCTGTCAGAGTAAAAGCAATTGTGAAATCCCAAGTATAGTATGGAGCTGTGACCGCCTCTCCCTAGAAACATCTCCTCCCCGGGAAGCATCTGCCCTCCTCAGTTAGTCAGAAAGATCCAGCACGCAGAGTCCCATTCAAGGCAATGTGGGGGCTGGTCTTTACAACACCTTCCCAAAATAATAAGTCTCCTGGAGAGTTTACCTTGGGTCAGCCCAAGCACTTCTAGCAGCTGTATGTGTGTATGTGTGTGTGTGTGTGTGTGTCGGTGTGTGCGTGCATCTGTCTCGGTGTCTGTGTGTCTGTGTTCTGCCACTTTTCTTTCTAAGTCTAGGACTGCTCAGGCAAGTGCTCTCTGACTCCAGGTAGCCAGCTGCCTCCCACTGCCTCTATGGAACCCTTCCCTCTGTGGTCTCTGGAACTCCTGCTGTTCATATTTTACTCCTCACAATACAAAACCTGTATCTTCTTAATCAAATAATTTCTTTGCCAAACATTCTCAGTTGGGGCCACTTGTATCTCAGGATGGGAGCAAAGCAGACAGGATCTTTTCCTCCTACTTTTGCCTTTCAAGGGTCCTATGGCATCTGCAACCCATCCTCTCTGCATACCCACAGCGTTTATCGACCACTTGTGGTCAATCAGGTTATTGTGTGAAAAGACTTACTCATCACCCGGATGATCTCCATAGGTGGACTGTACTTACCCACCCCTTGACTTTGGCCAATGAAATCTAGTAGGCATGACAAGATGAAAGGTTTGAAAAGTACCTTTGTACCTCTGCTATCATGATAAAGACAGCCTGGGCTAGTCTGCCAGTCCCAAGAGGTGAATGACCAGTGCCATTCCAGCCAGTTACCCCAATCATGACCAACCTAGATTCGCCAATTCCATCCAACCTGCAGACTCAAGACCAATGAATTACCCAGATGAGTCTGGCCTAAATCAACCATCTCCCAGTATAAAAACTGAATCCATGCTTACTATTACATGTCACCAAGAATTTTTGTGGTTGTTATGTAGTAATAACTGACCAATATATCACCCCAAGATTACTGTCACATTCACTGATATGTTTAACTCCTAGCTAACAGTCCCCTTCTGCACCTTGATTCCAACCATTATGTACAATGTCCACATGTACAGTGCTCTAGTTTCACAGCCCCAAAGTTTATTCTGCTTTAGTAACCTTCCCATCATCCTCACTCCCTTTATACCCACCTGAACTTTGGCCTCACTCAGAACTGCTTCTCCACCAAGTACTTAACTCAGAAAAACCTTATTTCTATTTTTTTATCTCTTCCTAGTTATCTTTTATTTTATTTAAATTCAATTTCCCAACATGTAGTATAACACCCAGGGCTCATCTCATTGTGTACCCTCCTTAATGCCCGTCAACCAGTTACCCCATCCCCCCATCTACCTCCCCTTCTACAACCCTTTGTTTCCCAGAGTTAGGAGTCTCTCATGGTTTGTCCTCCTCTCTAATTTTTCCCCAGTTTCCCCTCCTTCTCTTATGGTCCCCTTCACTATTTCTTATATTCCACATATGAGTGAAACCATATAATTATCTTTCTCTGACTGACTTATTTCACTCAGCATAATACCTTCCAGTTCCAGCCACATCAATGTAAATGGTAGGTATTCATCCTTTTTGATGGTTGAGTAATATTCCGTGTGTGTGTGTGTGTGTGTGTGTGTGTGTGTCTCACGTCTTTATCTGTTCATCTGTTGAAGGACATCATGGCTCCTTTCACAGTTTGACTATTGTGGACATTGTTGTTATGAACATTGGTGGACAGGTATCCCATCATTTCACTACATCTGTATCTGTATCTTTGGGGTAAGCACCCAATAGTGCAATTGCTGGGTCACAGGGTAGCTCTTTTTTTTTTTTAACTTTTTGAGGAACCTCCACACTATTTTCCAGCGATGCTGCACCAGCTTGCATTCCCACCAATAGTGCAAGAGAACAGCCCTTTCTCCACATCCTTGCCAACATTTGTTGTTCCCTGTCTTATTCATTTTAGCCATTCCCATCAGTGTAAACCTAATTATCTTCCTTAACCTTATAAATCCATGGCACTTCCAACTCTTCACTCTCTATATATATCACCTCTTCCTCATCTCCTTAACTCCTAACCTAAACAGAGGTTCATGGCCAACCACTTCCTCATGCCATGGACTTCCAATACCCCCACCCTGACAGTCCTCCACCATAGAGGAAGACATTTAAGCACCCACTCCCTTGCCCCTGAGTAACTGATAAGTACAAGAAATCAACAGCCCACCATGCCAGTGAGTGCAACTATAATTCTTTCCCTCTCAATCTAAGTGGCTCAATAACTCTTAAACTTTTTCTCAATCTGTTCTCTTCTTCAGTTCTTCCAAATCCTATCCCCCTTCTTCACTCAGCAGATACTACAGGGGCTTCCATCTTACTGGAGAAAATGAGGCTTATGGATGTACAGTCCTGCATGTCTCTCCCCTTCAGCTCCTCACTTTTCTCCCAACTTCTTTCCCTACTCTTCCCTTCTCAATGAAAAATGGTCTCTTCCAGACTGACTCCCCCATTCTTTATCTCCAAGCTCTCATCTCCCAGAACCTTATTCTATCACTACCTTCCCTGAACTTTCCTCCATACCCCCACCACTCACCCCTTTACCACCCAAACTGCTGTGCAGCCACAGGCTTGGAACCTTAAAATGAAACAAAAGCTTCCTTCTTCCTTCACCTCTGGGATATTCTGTAATTTTTTTCTCCATCAAGGCATATAACCCCCACTTCTCCCTATCTTCATCTTCTGTATACTGGCTTCTGTCCCCAGCATATCCTCAACTCACAGAGTTTTTCCCAAGGTTACCAGTGGCTTTGGAAATACCCAAACCAGAGCCTCTTCTCAGGCCCCACCCTCCAAGATATGTCTGGTGCTTTTGGCCCTGTTGACTCCTTTGGTGAATCTCCTGTCTCCTTGAAAATCATTTTGCCCATGAAAGTAACTTTTAGTTGCCCTCTCCTCACCCATCCTTTGGATGTCAGTATCCCCTAGAGCCTTGTCCCTAAATCCCTTCACCACCTACCCTCTCCCAGTCCTTAATGTCCTCTAGGCAACTCAGACATACCTTGGCCAAAATCTATTTATTATTTTCCTCATCTATACCCTCCCTTAACCATTTCTTCTAATTCATTATCTTCCCTAATATCATCATCCATTCAGTAGGCCTAACTAGCAACCTGCACATGATCCATTATCCTCACTTCTCTCTCACTACCGCACTTCTAATCAATCTTCATGTGTCCCAATGTCATCTCAACATCCCCTATTTCCTTCTCTCTCTCCTCTTTCTACATCCTTCTCGCCTCCTTCCTTTCCCACCCCACTCACTCAGTTCAGGCACGTCTCTTTCATTTGGATTATTTCAAATGATCTTTGTACTTGCAACTTCTTCCTACTTCCAACCCTCCTTATACACTGCTTCCAAGACAGAATTAACTTTCTAAAATTCACATTTAAACATATCACTTGCATGCTTCTAAAGAAATTCCAAAGGCTTCCTTGTTGGTTGCCAATAGGAAAGAGTCCAATCTCCTTAGATTCAGACTCCAGGATCAACTAACATTTTTGAAAGCTTACTGGATACTAAGCACTGTTTCATTTTATTCCTGCAGAAATCCAGTGTTGCATTATTACCTGCACTTTAGGGATGGAGTAATTGAGACTTCAAGGCTAAGTAACTTGTCTAAGGTCACATAGCTAGGAAGAAACAGAGATCAAACCCAAGTCTTCCCACTTGGATTGGGGTGCCTCCGTTATGTCCTGTAGTCGTTAGCCTTTGAGATTAATAATTTGGAGTTTGGCTACATGATATTCTATGTTTATCTGATGAAGAGTCTCAAAAGTGGCCTTTTTCTATATTTGTCACCTTATTCAATTTCTGCTAGAAACCAGAATCTGAGTGGACTTCACTTTAATGCTGGGTTTGCTGGTCCTACCAACTTGAAATTATTGTAGACCTAAAAATCCTCAGGCAGAACACCAAAACATTCTTAGCATCAGATATCACACAAAATTTCCAGTGATCCCACCTCTCTCTGGAAATAGTCACCTTTTCAACCTCCTTTACCCCCAGGAAGGTCTTAATTCTCCCACGAACTACTAGAAACGTTGTCCCCAGCAGACTTTCTTTTGCGAGCCACTGTGAAACTCACCAGGTCTGTTCAGCTAAAGTTCAAGGGGCTCTTATGGCTTTACCACCTCTAGTCAGGGTTGTGGGAGGTGATGGAACAAGGTTGGAAAGGGAAGTGATGGCACTACTTTTGTGAGCTTTGCCAAGTTGAGGCCTCAGTTTGCTCATCTGGGAAACAGGAACAAAAACCACCACCAGGCACAAGGACATCTAGAGGGCAAAATGAGCTTCTGTGTGTGAAAAACACTTACAAATGCAAATTATTACTAGCCCCAAGCAGGATGTTCACACCCAGATGAAAAAAAAGACAATTAGCCCCAGAAAAGACAATTAATGTGACACTTTTAGGGGGGAAAAAATCTGTCTTTGAATATAATTACTTTTATACTTGCTTGGGAAATCTCTATCCAGTCTCAAGAGGGTTAAAAATGAGGAAGGGAGACACATTCATGCTGAAAATGGTAGCAAAAATAAAACCAATTAAATTTTTTACATCATGCTCTCTAAAAATTTTTAATCAAACTTGCTCCTCTTTTTTCTCTTTCATTGGTCATCTTGGCAGAAAATTCTCCACATTAGCCTTTTACATGAACAGTTATCAGTAATCATGCTGAGCTTTTATTATCTCGAGTAGCTATTGACAAAAGAACCAGTTTCTTGGAAGGATGTTCTTGAGGAGAAGGAAGTAGTGAACAGAGAAGAAGGGCCCAAAGTCCAGAACACAGAAGGAGATGGGAGGCCCTGAGAGCTCTGACCTAGGTACTCAAGCCTTAGAGTAGCAGCAGGAGCAGTAAACAGGCATGGACAGCAGGTAAGAGTGTGTGGAAAGGGCATGTCAACCCTGTAACCTCGAGGCATTTTAGGCTATGTTCCTGATGTGCCCTGGTAGAAATCACTTCAAATGCTTCCTTGTCTCTTTCCCCAGTCCTAGCAGGGCCACAGTTGGGTATTTCTTCTCTTTGTAAAGATCTCCCAAGAGCTATTTCCATACACACTGCTGCCTTCTCCTTCTTCATCATTTAACTACCCTCAGTGCCTGAAAGTTCTTTCTGGGACCTGAAGAATCTCTCAAGCTAAAGGCCAGTCGTCCCTTGCTCTGCACTTGGGATTCTGTCCTATGATAACCTTCCCATTCATGAAGGTTTACAGGGCTTCCTACGGAAAGGAGCTTTTAGATATCAGTTACTCCTGTCCTTCCTTTCACTGATGAAGGGACACAGGCCCAGGGAGGCTAAGTGATGCCCCAACCATCTGTCACATTTCCTCTTTTCTTTATAGAGCTGATGCCTCAAAAATTTAACTTTTTCAGTTCCCTGAAAGAAATACATAAAAAATATCCTATCCATAGGAGAAGAGGGGGCTGGAATGGAACACAATTAGCAGCAGGGCCTGATGCCATACTCAGCACCCCCTGTCACCAGTGGCTTTGGGCTTCTTTTACTAAACAGTAATGACATATGATATAGGAACAATATTTGTAAAACACTTAAGAGTTTATTAAAAGCACTCTTTCACATATTATCTCATTTAATCTTCAAAGTTTCCATTTAAAATACACCATATTGTCTGCACTTTACAGATGAGGAAATAGCCACACAGGATAATGATATATGTACTAAGATCAACAGTGAGAATAAGGTCCATCCAGAAGCTAGGCACCTATCACTAAGTCACACGCTATGTGACTGCACACAGCCTCCCTCGGCAATGACAGCACTGGACTCAGAGTTGAAACACTAGGTATGAGTCCAGCTCTGGCACACACTAGCTGTGTGAATACAGGAAAGTCATCCTGCCTTTCCAGGATCAGTCTGTTCTAACATGAGACAAGGAGGTTGGGCAAACAAGGACCTCAAAAGTCACTCCCATCTCTGGAGAGCACGTCTCATCCTGCCTTATATTTTGTTTCTATGCATATCTTATTTTTATTTATCAAATATCCAAATATTCTTATCACCTCATCTTCCAAAGATTATTTACTAAAACAAAATATCTGATTGAGCATGTCCAGCATACCAGGCATAATGCTATAAAGAATAGCAAAGGTAGATGTGGTCTTGCCTTTGTGGAGCTTCTAATCTAGTGGGAAAGCCAGGGATCGAATAAACAATCAGCCACAAAAGATGTACAACTGTGCCTATGATAAATGCTACCAAGGGAAAGAACCTGGTACTATGAGAGATGCTATGTGGGCACTTTGGTCCTCCCTGAAGAAGGATCGCTTGGCTGATGTAGGAAGAAGACAGGAGAGGGAGTAAACAGCATCCCAGACAGAGGAAACCTCATAGAAAAAGACTCTGTGATGGAAATAAGCAAGGTAAGGACAAGGAATTGAACAATCAGTGGAGCTGGAACAGGGACAGGGAGGAGGATGTGGTATGCAATAAAGATAGAAGAGTAGGCAGGACCCCTGGACCAGGTGAAGAAGGATAAAAAGTGTGGTCTTTATCCTAAAAGCAGTTCAAAACTATTGGAAGGGGGTTGCCTACATGACTTAGTAGTTGAGCATCTATCTGCCTTTGGCTCAGGACATGATTCCAGGGTCCTGGGATCGAGTCCCTCACTGTGCTCCTGTCAAGGAGTCTGCTTCTCCCTCTACCTATGTCTTTGCCTCTCTTTCAGTGCCTCTTATGAATAAATAAATAAAATCTTTAAAAAAAAAAAAACTATTAGAAGGATTTAGGAAGCTAGGGGCAAGAGGATGACCAGCCACATCAGGGTAACTTCAGTAAGTTGGGAAGAAAGATCTTCATCATTGGCCTGCCCTCATATGACATGCTCAAACAAGCTGAGTGGAATCCTACCACTTGAACACTGAGCTCCTGGGAAATAAGCAGGCAATAGTTCACAATGGCTGTCCCCTTGGTCTGGAAAAAGATGCCTGACTCTCTCTCACACACATACACCTTCTTGTTTCAAAAAGTGCCTCATTGGTATTCTGGCCTGACCCTCCCCTAAAGGAGCATCAGGGAGGTATGCCACTCAGATCTCCTTCAAGAGGACTTGCTACTGGGAACAGAGCAGATAGCTCCAGTTACCACTCCTTTGGATCTATCACTGCATTCCTGCTGAGGCCATACTCCCCATACTCCCCAGGACTGCTCCTTGCTGATGACCAAGGATGTAGGAGCATGGTGAAGTCCATTCCTCTACAATGGAGGATTCCTTTAACAAGCAACTTTTGTTTGGGGGACTTCCCATCAGGATGGCTGAGACTTTCAGAGCTGTGTTGCAGTGAGCTTCTTCATCTCCAGTCCTTCCTGCCTCACTTCCTGCACAGATATTAGATTTGCATCAAGGTCTGAATGCTCTCCATTACTAATTTTGCTCCCTCCCCCGTTATCCTTCATGAGAATTTCTCCCAATAAAATTCCTGCATATCTAATCCTTTCTTGACATCTGCCTTTTGGAACTCCCAAATTAACTACCCACCTTGCTTATCCTGCTTCTGTTCTCTTCCTCCCAACTCAGATTAGTTCTCCTAAGAAGACTGAGAAGATCCCTAATACCTTGGTCTTACTTTCACATGGACTCTCTGGGACTCTGGTAGCACCCTTTGTCATTTCTTATAGCACCTTGCCCAGTATCTATGCTTCCAGCCATCCTAAAATGTCAAGAACCATTTGTTTCCAGGGGATGCAATAGATGAATTTTGCCAAAGCCATGGTTCCTCAAAGTCAGCCAAACTAAGGGGTTCCTTAGAGCAGAGTTTTTTAAACCATACCTATGAAACCCAGACAGATGCTCTATGTGGATAAAAAAAAGGGGAGGCAGGTCCTCAGAGCTTCTAGCTGCACTATAACTAGAACTGCTCCACTTTTATCTTTTTTGTTTTGTTTAGTTCTGCTGCTAAAAGTAAAAATATATGTAATTTAAAAACCACTACCAGGGACAGTCTCTTTCTGGTAATGGCAGGTTATTACCATTGAAAGCAACAAAAAATCTGGGTAAAATATGCAGTGAGTCTTTTTTAAATCATCAAAATGCTGATCAGATAGTAAGGAAATACTAGTTCAACTGAAAGGATCAGGAACCTAGAGAAATACGGACATCACTTTTGCCCTAAAGGCATTTTCTGAATCTGGCAAATCTGAACTTAGTTTTGACAGTCTGCCAGAGTTAGAGATAGAAATCAATGCGCAGAACCTGCATAAGATGGGGAGACCAAAAGAAGTGCCCCAACTTTCACAATGAGCTGGGATTCTCAGGGTTAGAAAGAACCAGAAATTGACTCATCCTAAAGGGACCTGTAGAGTGTGTTTTCACTGCCTATGTTGTTGAGAGAACATCAAGCTTTTAATGGTTAGGGGGGGGGTCCCCTAGATTTTCAGTGCCTTTGAATAAGTGCCAAGAAAAAAATAAAATTTCTCTCTGTAGGAAGGTATCTTCATCATCTCAGCCCTTAAGTTATACTTACAAATAATTTTCATGTATAATGACCAACATACAATCAAAGATAACCAGGCAGACTAGAAAAGCACAGGTGAGAACCTGTGGAACTAATACATATGAGTGAGCTTCTCTTTCCTTCAGTTCTGACTGAGACCCTTTTGTGATTAGAAGTATCTCCCCCTGGTCCCAGTAACTTAGTTCTGCTAGGACCACCATCCTGGAATCTGACCAGCCTTATCTGTGATCTCCCTCCTAACAAAGTGGGAGTCTCTATTCTCTAACCAAGAAGGTCAGCTCTGACACACCCTAAAGGACACCTACAGAATCTGAGTATATGACTCCAAGGTCAGCCATGTGCTTTTACCATATGGAGAAAGACCCACAGGTGCACCCCTGTGGGCAGGTGGAACCATTTATACCATCAAGACAACAGTGCTTCCCCTTTAGGCCACGACCACCACATTACAGCTCTGCTTTTCCACTTTCTTCCTCCTCCTCAATAGTTCTGACCCCGCCTGCCCTCCCTCTTGATCAAGACTGCTCTCCTAATTAAAATAAACAAATGTCAGGAAGCAATTACTGCAGAGAGGGAGGCAGATGGTAGAATAGTGGCACTCCGGTATTACATTAAGCAGTAACTTGCTATCTCTTCAAAGTTTCTGCACTTTAATTAAGCATCGTTATAGACAGGTTCAATGAGCTTTGGAGTGGGGTTTATCAAATTAGCTTCTCACAGGGCTGATACCGTGTGATTGTAAGAGGTGTTCCTGATGCAAAGCTTAGCTGCCTGAGAGGGCCCAGGAGGGGAGCAAAGGGCAAGAAGGCCCAACTCTGCAGGCCAGAAGATGGGCCAAAACTCCACCCACAAGGGGCAGGGATAGTGAAATCCATAGAGATAGCCTAAATCACAACATTGTGGTAGGGAAGCCAAACATGCCCCAAGCGAACCACCAGCTTTCTCCTTGTGAATGTGCCACACACAGGATTCTGGCCCAAAGCAGACAGCCCAGAATGTGGGAGGTAGTAGAACACAGAGGTTAAATCAGACAGACTTGGGTTCCAGTTCTTCCAAATAACACTAGGCAAATCACTTTCTGTGCCTCAAGGTTTTTTCCTTTATTTGCAAAGTGGAAGCAAACATAGCTAACAACTGTTAAATACTCACTGTGTGCCAGGCACTACTCAAAGCCCTCTATGTGTTTGCTTTGCCTCATTTACTCCTGCTCCCAAAAATCCTATGAGATAGGTAAGATTATTACCCCATTTAACAGATGAAAGTCCTGAGGCACAGGGAAGATAAACTTGCCTAAAGCCACGCAGCTGGCAGATGGAAGAGCCAGATTTCCAACCAGGCAGCCTAGATCCAGAGTTCATATTCACTTGTAGTCACAAAAACCATGAAGCAAAATAAGAAACCCTTTTCAACATAAGAAAATTAAACATGCTACTGCCACATGCAACATGAATAAATCTTAAAAACATTACGTTGAGCAAAATAAAACATGAATCTGAGTCCAATTTTATGAAATTCTAGAAAAAACAAAGCCAATAAATAATGACAAAAACAACATGGGCGGTTGCCTGTGGCCATAGGTGTGGATTTGGGACAGGGATTTACTGCAAAGAGGTATAGGAAAACTTTCTGGGATGACAGGAATGTTCTAGATCTTGATTGTGGTGTCCGGTTACAGGTATTTTATCTGCCAACACTCCTTAAACTGTATTTTTAAAATAGATGCCATTTATTGTATGCAACTTATACCTCTAACAAAAAAATTTTAAATCTATGTATTGAATGACTGAATACAAAAATACAAATGGCAGTCATCCTTGTTTGGTGGGATTCATTCATTCAACAAATATTTATTAGGCACTTATTATGTGTCAGGAATGTTCCAGGTCCTGGTAACATATCAGTGTAAACAGATTAAGGAACTTGCCTTTGTGGGTTGTAAATTCTATTGGGGAGAGAGAGATAATAACCAAATACATAACTATAACAAATAGTATACTCAATAGTGGTAAGTGCTCTGGAAGAAAAAAGGCAAGGAAGGAGGAATTGGAACTGGAAGGAGAACTGGAGAAAAGGGTTGCAATTTAGCACAAGGGGCTCAGAGAAGGCACCCTTCTCAGCAAGCATGTGAGTAGAGATAGGAAAGAGGGTAAGGCAATCATGCCCACCATGATAGCAGGCCTGTCCAGCCTCTGTATTTTCCCTCATAATCCCCTATCCTAAAGGTGCCTCCCAAGTACATAGGCATCCTGGTTGCCACCTCATTTACCTCAATCTTCCCAGACTCTCCCTGCCTCTTCCTCCTACAGCTGGCACTGTCCTGCCTACCAAGGTCCCCAGCCCTCTTCTCCCTCCCTCTCCTCATGCCCCCTCTACACATATATATACACCTTCCAAACAAGCCGTCACACTTTGCTTCACACCACCTGCTCAGTTTAGAATATCTTTCCATCTCCCAACTGCAAACTTACCTCCTTCAGACGGATTCTATCAAGAAAACAAAACCAACATCCTAGAGGTAAGATTTGGGAGGCCTGTGTAACCAAGACACCAACTTAACACCAAGTGAGATGGCCAGTGTCCAGGTCCAGGGCTTCAGGTGACCATCAATATTAGTGATCATCTACTAGGGGAGATATTAGAATTATAAACTTAAGTATACAGAGCCCCAACTTTCATGGAGACACATATGTAAACTATAAATAGTATGTGATGCTTGTATTAATGGAAATATATCATTAGCAATAGAGTAATTACTACTGAGGATTAATATATTAAGTACTTATTGTTAATGTATTAACTTAAGTACTCGCTACTGAGATTACTCACCCTTGGTATGCATAGTGCCATATAATCCTCACAATAACCCTAATGAGGTAGGTAACCTATTCCCATTTTATAGATGAGGGTCAGAGAAGTTAAATAGCATGTCCAACATCAGATAGCTTGTAAGTGATTGAATCAGAATTGGAATTATTAATTATGTCTATCCCACCTCGGAGCCTTCAGACTAACCACTCTGATAAAATATGCCCAGGAATGAAAGTAGCTCACAGGAAGAAGTGTTATCTCTGTCTAGTGTTATGGGGACAGCTTCAGATAGGAGGCATTTAAATTCTTCAGATTCTGAAAGATTAATAATTTATCTGAAGGTTCATAAGGAGGAGGAGAGAGTGAAAGGAAAAGAACAGAATCCAAGGATAAAAGGAAACACAAGGAAAACCACAATGGCATGAAAGATGACAAACTGTTTGGTATTGCTGGAGGTACAGTGCAAAGGACAGGAAGATTGAGAATTTGAGCTTGCAGAGGTCAACAGGGGCCCAGTTTTGAAAGACCTCTATGTCAAGCTAAGGACTTATGTATTTATTTTATTTAACAAATAATTTTATGCAGTATTTTTTAAAGATTTATTTATTTATTTGTGATAGACAGAGAGAGAGAGAGAGAGAGAGGCGCAGAAACACAGGAGGAGGGAGAAGCAGGCTCCATGCTGGGAGCCCGACATGGGACTTGATCCCGGGACTCCAGGATCACGCCCTGGGCCAAAGGCAGGCACCAAACTGCTGAGCCACCCAGGGATCCCCTATGCAGTATTTTCTATGTGCTAAGCAGTGTCTTAAGCGTTTCACAAATATTACCTCATTTAATGCTTATAACAACCCTATGAAGTATTATTATTATCTCCCATTTATAGGTAAGGAAATTGAGGAATGGAAAGATTGTATACTTTGCCCAAGATAACTGATAAATGGATTTCAAACTCAGGCAATCCAACTCAAGCCCAGGCTCTTAGCCACTACTTATGGCAGAAGAAATACGAAGAAATTTTACATGTAAGTGAGTATTTTACATGAAGAATAGTGTGATTAGGTTTGTTTCCTTAAGATCTCTCCCACAGTACATGGGAATGGAAGAGACAATAGAGGAAGAAAAGAATTGATGGTAGGAAGACCACCCCAGAAAGTGTCAGAATGTTGTAGTTGAAAGCTAATGAGGGCTCATTGGCAAGAAAAACACAGAAGAGCAAATAGAGACCACAGCTATTTAAAAGGTAGAACCAAATGGGTGTGATGACTCATGTGGTGGGAAGAGAGGGATATTGAAGCTGGCTCCCAGCTTTCCAGCTCAGATTCTTAAGTAGACAGGGATGCTGCCCACTCAGATGTGTAGGAAAAGATGAAAAGCAGAGTCGTGTAGAGTTTGATTCTCAACTTGCTATTGATTCTCAACTGCAAGAACCAGTAGGCAGTTGCATATGTAGGTCTGAAGCCAACACTGCTGGTTTTATAGCTATCGATTTTTATGTGTCTGTGGGAGGAGAGGACCAGGATATGGATGATCTAAGGTGTCTGAGGGAGTTCAAGCCTAAACGTACCAACTGTGGAGTCATCCACCCTTGAATAGCAATGAAAACCATAGGGGTATATAAGATCACACAGAAAGAGGGGGTAGAGTACAAGGGAGGGAGAGGGGAAAGTAGCAGGTCTCTAAAGAATTCAGACATTTAAGGTCACATAGAAGAAATGAATAAAAAAGAAGGGGTGGGTCTTTATACCCTTTAAAAAACAAGCACCCTTGTAGATCCATGGCTGCATAAGATTTTCTAAAATTCCAATATGGTGAAATGGGAAAAGAATCCAGAAGACCAACTCATTACATGACCTTGCACAAGTGGTTTTATATCCCACTGAGCCACAATTTGGATGTATCAATCTTCAATTTTCCTATCAGTTATGAATATGTGAAACAGGTCAATAACAGGAGATAAGGTGACCTCCAAATAAGGTCTATTTAACCAACCTTGGAACATTCGGTAACTGCATGGAAGGAGCGTGGGCCAACCAACTAAAGAGCCCATCATCAGGGAATGGAAGCAATCCCATCTCCGCTGTCCACCCACTGTTGTGCTTGTCTCTTAGACAATCTGGGCCTTTGAGCTTCTCTACTTATAGAAAGAATCATTCTTCACAGAAGACAATATTGAGTTCCATAACCACCCTGGTCATTCTTCCTGGGCATACTAAAGAAGAGGAATGATGGTGTTTTTAGATGTAAGTGATCCAGCCGGAGAGAGTGAAAAACACCTGAATGGTTACATTCTAAGAACATACAAACACCATTTCATAGGATACTAAGTCTGAACGCTGCGCATTAAGAGGAACTACCCTCTCCCACTTCACAGGAATTATGTGAGGATTGGTGAAAAGGAGTCATGAAAGTGCTTTGAAAGAAAAGTCTCACTGTATGTAGAGAAACTCCTCCATGGTATAAGACAAAAATGATTCGCTTTTGGGTAGTTTGCAAAATATAAAGAAAGAGTGTTTCCACTTCTGTGTCCTATGGATACTTCAAATACAACATGTCCCAAGTTGGACCCATCAGCATCCTACCAGGCCCAAAACCTGCTATATGGCCTAGTTTCTCAGTCTCAACAAATGGCACCCCAACCTCCCAGTTACTGAGTATGAACTCTTCCTGCCAACTGCCCACCCCTCTCTATCCTCACTACCCCTGTAGCAGATTAACTCCACCAATATCTCTTACTGAATTACTGAAATAGACTCTAACTGGTCTCTCTGCAGCTAGCCTTGGTTCCCTCTACCCCACTCTCCATGCTGGAACCAAAGTGGTCTTTGAAGCAGGTGACACAATTCTTTCCTTAAAGCTCTTTAATGACTCCCTGTTGTTCTCAACATGAAGTCCAGCCTTTGACCTGGCAGATAAGGCCCTTCATTATTTGCCTCCTACCTGATCAGTTTCAACCTGTGCTTCACCTGCCTGTCTACCAGCAATTGGTGTCTCTAATGCACTGTGCTGTCCCTCCACCTCTGCACAGGCTATTTTCTCTACCTGGAATACTCTCCTTTACCCTCTTGACCTTCCCAAGTCATAGTCATTTTTTTGAGTCTTTCACCTCACATTTTCCAGGAAGATTCCATGGTTCACTCCAAGCTAATCTGGATACCCTTCCTCTGGAGCTCATAGCACTCTATGCTTTACTAGGTTGGATTTAAACCTTGCAAAATCTATTTGCAATTGATTATAAGCTCAAGGATTTTATGTTTTACCATGATATTTCTAACACCTAGCAGAACACATGATAAGCATAATAAAAACTTAACAAATAGGAATGATGAATGCATTATATGCCCAGGAGTTAGACATAGAAACATAGAGCTCTAGAAGCACAGATTTGGAATTGCCTTGGTAGTCACCTGGAACAACCTCCCACCCAGTATAGAACACTCTGACAAACCTCTGGAAGCTCTGCCGGAGCCCTAATCCACTGACCACTGTTGGGTGGCTCTGGCTTATAGAAAGGTCTTCCTTACACTAAGCTGAGATGGGTCTCCCTTTCAGCAGCCACAGCTCTGTTCTCAGGAGTCACACAGAACAAGTTTATTATTTGATCCTTGTGATAGCCCCTTATGTATTTGAAGGCAGCTGTCCTACCCTGCTCGTTCCCTCAATTACCTTCTCTTCTAGTATATACTGCACCTGTTTTAAGAGCTCCTCCCTGGACAGGAATTCCAGGCCTCTCCTACCATAATTACTGCCTCCTCTGCACATATGCTTAGACTAAAGAGTGATGCCCAAAGTGAACTCAGTATCTTCATCCTCAGAGCACTGATATCCAAAGGCAAACAGGGCAACACAGCATGGAGCTGTAAGTCATAAAGGTAAATGAAATTTCCAGTTCTCAGAGTTTTCATTCACCTAGGATGAAACACATAACAGGAGAAAAATCCATGTCATCGAGTACCTACAACTCTGAAAATAAGGGCATCTCCACATGAAAACTTGAGTCTGGGGAAAATAAATCCATTCAGCTGTTGATTCATCTCTCTACCAGCTGTCCTAGTTCACCTTCCTTTATCACAAAGTTTAATATTTCCTTTTCCTCTGAATATCATTTAATAACTATCATATTTGAAAAAATACCAACACTGACCTCTTCCCTCCAATTCTACTACCCAGAATTGAATGACCTTCTTTCATCCAAACACTAACCAAGCAATTTCAAGGACTTCCAAACCATCCGAGTATGCTCTGAGTCATCTCAGCCAGTCAGACATACCCAACACATGATATATTACACCATTCCAGTGGGACACTGTGATGGGGCGGGGGGGCGGGGGAGACACTGGCTTGGACAAGTAACTAAATCCCTCTAGACCTCCATTTCCTCATCAGTAAGTAAGGGGACTGTCATAGGATTCTGTTCCCAGCATACGGGGATATTTGTCATTATCAGAAATACATAAGTAAAACCAAATCAATCCCACCAGATGACATTTAGATAAACATCCTTTGTCTTTCTCTTTCAGTTTCCAAAAACAACTCCAATGGACCTGAGATCCACTGGTGTCATGGTTGGCATGTCCTACATATTCTGTTGTCCAGGGCAGTGAGTACCATAAGTACGTTCCTTCCCTCACCATCTTGTGATCCCCCCAAGTCAACACAAAGGGCAGAAAAGCAGATAGAAGCTATTCCTGATCTCCTTGTTTTGACTCTATTCTCATTAAAGCCCCTGCTATAAAATGGTCCAGCAAACTTCCAAAGAGCTCCACTAACCTCAAAGAATGTAAAGACTCAATAACCTACAAAGTCCTTGAGAGAATCTAAGTGATCCAAAATCCAATTACTCAGAGCTCTTTATTTCCATGTATAATATTTTAGAGTTCACTTGCTAACATCTGCTTTGTGTATGATTACAATACTAATACATGTACTTGTTAAAAATTTTTGAAAACACAAGGGAAAGAATATAATTATACCATTCAGAAATGATTAACATTAACCTTTATAGCCTTTTTTCTATGCACATATTATTTAATTGAGATCATTATGTACATATTATTTTATAGCTTGATTTTTCCCTATGCCATTAAATTATTTTAATGATTGCATAGTATTCCATTATTACCATTAATTTAGCTGATTTCTCATTGTAAGCATTTAGGTTATTTCAACCTTTTTGCTCTTATAAATAAAACTGTGACAATATCCTGTAAAAGATATTTAAATATATCTCATTTGTTGGGGTAGAGATCTAGTGTTTTTGCATTGCCTTGACACAGGAAAAATCAAAAGAGGCCAATAGAGAAAAACAAACTGAGATAGTTGACATCTTGTTTTTTTTTTTTTTTTTTTTTTTTTTCCTTAAGAGTCCCTACAAACCCATCCACACATTCTCACACTCTGTCTTAGCACTGGTTAAGTCTGAAACAATGAATACTATTTTTTGGTCCTATCAAATAGGAAAAGATTAGTAAAAATATGAGGGTATTAGGAAATGTTTATTCTCATACATTACAGGTAGAATGGTAATAGAGTCTAAACTTTAGAGGGAAAAACAGTAATACTTCTAATTATAGAAAATGGAAGTTTGAAATATCTAATAATAAGATATAAAACAAATGTTACATCTATAGAATGGGATATTGTAAACCCTTACAACCTTTTAAATAAAAGATTAAAATAAGGGGTTCCTGGCTGGCTTAGCTGGTAAAACATGCGACTCTTGATTTTGGGATTTAAATTCAAGCCCTATGTTGGGTGTAGACTACACAAAAATCTAAAGAAAAAAAAGAATATTTATTGATATAGTAATATACTCCTAACATTAAAAGAGTATGTATAGTCTGTTCCATTTCTGTAAAAATAAAAAATAAGTGCACATCTCATCTGCACATCTGGGAAAATCTATACCAAAGTGTTAATAATAATGATGGTCCATTGTAGAAAAATAGTGATTTTCTCTTTGACCTCTGTGCTTTTCTAAGTTTTTTAAGTCTTCACTATTGTGTATTGTTAACATAAAATACTATGTGTTAATAGTGGCAATAAAAAATGTATCCAGTTACTGAAGGAAGTAAAATAAAATTAACTTGGATTTCCAAAGCCTGAGGTGGTCAGTCCAACTCATGTGTCTCCTTCTCCAAGCTCTCTGCCTTTGGCCATTCCCCAAAGAGAATTAACAAAAACAAGTAGAAAGTGAGCCTGTAACATTTCCCACCCAGTTTTGAAAATGAGCCAAGTCACTGAGAAAGACTGGGATCAAAGAAGCACATCAGACTTGAGAGCTGGAGCCAAGCACCAGGCTACCAGTCGCTGATGTTTAACCCTAAAACAGGAACACAGGCAAAACACTTTATCCAGATCCAAAATGCCAACCATGAGGAATTAATACTTCCCCAGGCCCCAGGAAGAGGGGAGACTGACGCAGAAAGGAGGTGCCTCCCTCCGCACACCTAACACCTCCTACCTTCCCAGTAATTCACAACCCCAGGCTCCCAGGGACTGCTCCACCCAGGGAAAGCCATTCTGGAGAGTCCACTCTCTGGACACAATATGAAAGCAAACACCTCACATGTAAAGAGAAAGACACAGGGGCCTCAGGTATGAACCTTGGTATGCCCCTGTCTTCTTCATAAATGTCTTCAAAGAAGCCCCCAACCCAGCCTGGGAGGCAGAGTGGGAGGACATGGTCCTGATCACAGCTGTGTACTAGATGTCTCCACTTGTTGAGCACATTCAAGTGTTTAGATATCTATGCATCTCCATGACCTTACCTGGAACGCAGAGAATAGTAATCCTATCTGTCTCATTTGATTATTGGGCTGATTCAACATGGAGAATCTCACCCCATGCCTGGCACATGGTACTTAAAATTGGTTCCATTTCCCTCTCTTGCCTTTGTTCCTAGAAAAGGCCAGGGACTCTTAGGTGACAGGAACATGTCTCCACCCCAGCAACCAAGTCTTCCCTCTCTTGGTGTTAGTAGGGGCTGGACATCATATAAGGAATCTGTTTAGCCCACTTGACCAACATATATAGAACAAGAAGGTCAGTCACTGATATTTGTTTTCCCATCTAACAGATTTTTCCCATTTCACAGATTTTTCAGATTTTTTTGTTTTCTCATCTAACAGATTTTTCACTCTTAATAGAGGTAAGAGTTGAGAGGGACTTTAAGGTTACCTATTTGAACCTCCTCTCCACTGCCCTCATCCCTCTACCTTACAGCCCTGAGAGGTGGCCTTCTAATGAAGCACTCCAGCAGCATGTTCTGGTTACAATAACCAATGCACTTGACACCCCCAGAAATGGAGACAATCCTGCTGCAATGTGTTTAACTGACAGGGAATCCACTAAATCCTTTTACAGAGGCTGATTCAGATTTCCTTCATTGCACATATTTTTATTTTAAAAATTCTGTCAAACCCTGTCCAGCTATAGACAAGAACAGGCTTTCCCTTCATTTTGAGGCAGGGAAATGGAGTCAAGGCACTCAACTTTTTGTTTCTCCTCCTATTTCCCCCAGGACAGAACTCTGCTCTCCAATCCTGGAAGAGGCTCACCAAGGGTAGCATCTCACCTCCTGAGTTAACAGTGGACAAGGAAATCCAGGAAGAATTAAACAGGACAGGTGGGAGTGCACTATGAGAGTTTCTCCTAGCCCTCTGCTTCCATTCAGAGCTTCCATTCTGAAACAGCCACCCATTGTTTCCCCCAGCCGAAGCCCCAGCCTGTAATAATAGGCTTTGGTCTCTGTAACCCACTTCTGCCCTGGTGACCTTGCTCAGAGAGAGGTGTGAGTGGGGCATGTTCAATCTTGCTTTCTACTTGTGGCCCCCGAGCTCACACTTCAGAAGCCTCTCCCTTGGAAGAGCAGCAGGTTGGAGTGTCTGACAATGTTACAGCCACTCTGGCTCTGCCCGCTACTCCATCTCTCTCACCAGCCCATGAGCTCCCTTCCCAAGAGAGTGCTATTTCTCCTTTCTCCTCCATCTTCTGCCTCCAGCCTGAGAATTGTCAGCAGCCCCTTCATGTAGCAAACATACAAGTTGGTTTGCCGTAAAAGGTCAATTGCAGCAGATTTGTACGTGTTCTCTCCCTCTGATGCCAAAGTCCCGTGGAAGCAAAGGGAGTACAAGCAGTCCTCAGTGCAGGCTCCCCCTGCTCCCACTCCCAGCTTCTCACTCCACCACCCCCATGCCTGAACAGTGTCTTCAGCCAAGGAAGGACAGAACACTCACAGGCTGGATGCTTCTCCATCGTCCCTCCTGCCACGGCTCCAAAGCTCAGCACACACATCCACTCAGCACACCCAGTGGAAGCCATCAGATCTGTGAGCCCCAGAGGAGCAGCCGGATGGAGACCTGGGGCTAGGGGAGTCACCCTCTGTGTAGGCTGACCTCTGTGCTCAAAGGCTTGGCAGTGTGGGACAAAGGCAGGCAGCCGATTTGGCTACATTCTCAGGAAGTCATTTCTATTAATGAGGCACCTGTCCTAAACTGCAGCTCTCAAATCAGGGTCCAGGGCCCTCAGTGCCCTAGGAGATTCTTCCAGATGGTCAGCAGGCTGTCGCTTCCAATATTAATGCTTATTATATGACAGCATCAACACTTCTGTCTCCAGCATGATGTAACCATGGCCTCTCCTTGGCATATCTCTGAGAATTGTGGGGTGTCACCATAAATAGGGGACTCAAAGAGCTCCAAATCTACACTATGTCTCAGATGAAAAACCTAGGCCAGGAGCCAGGAAAAGGGATGCCACCATTGATGAGACTAGTACATGGTAGGACCAGAATTCCCACACAGGTTCTCATTCAACTACACCATACCATTTCAAGGGAACATCAGCCAAAACCATTAGCAAACCACTGATATCTTCCCAATCAAGTCAGGGAAGGTTTCTTGTGTGGATGGAGTAGCTAGACCATGGGACACTTGGCCTGAATCTCTGGAGAACCACTGTTGTTAACTGGATGAAATCAAGGAAAATTAAGTATATTTTTCATTACATAATTGGATGCCAGCAAGTGCAAGGTTCTCTTTTCCCTCCCTGAGAGCTGTAGGCTCTGTCCTACCACATTGCCACTTACCCTAGTTTACTCTATAGCTGTGGTTCTCAACGATTAGCATGCATTGGAATCACCTAGAAGGCATTTTAAAATGAAGCCTCACTGGGCCCCATCCCCAGAGTTTCAGATTCAGGAAGTCTGAGGTGAGACCCAAAAAATGTGCATTTCACATAAATTCCCCAATGACTACTTTGAGAACCATGCCTTTGAGCTTCACCAAGACTGACACTTCCATTTCCCCAAGTCCCTTTCCATCCCCCAAGCTGCATATCCACAACCGACACACCCTTGTTCATTCTCCTCCCACAGGTGCAACCTTATCTGATGGTTCTGCCCAATTAAGGCAACTCACTCACACTACATCATAATCCATTGCCCCATTAACAGATGGCTGAAGATTCAGGCTGGCCCCCTTACCCACATTGCCTGCTATTGTGCTATACCAAGTTTCCCCAATCCAGACAGAGCAGATGAACCAGAGAGGAGTTCCGAACCACCATCCTGACAGAAAACCATTCATGAAATGCTTCCTATTACACCAGCCTTGTCAGAAATTGTTGACCCCAGGAGCTATCACAATCCAGAAGGGAGACTCCCAAGGCAGCATACACCCTTGGCCTCCTCCATCTATCCCCAATCTGCAGGGTTTTGCTTCATTTCCAGAAGCAGCTGGCACTCTCCTGCTGCAGGTACAAAAGTCGATGACATCCATTCCAGGGGGACAGCCACTCCTACATAATGTATTGAGTCCCTCCCTGGCTCTAAGCAGATTGGGTTGCCTCCAGCTCAGAAAGGGCAAGGCAGCTGCTCACATCAACAGGTGTCTTCCAGCGGGAGTAGCCTCCAGGGCTCCGCAAGCCTCCTGGGACACCTGTTCATTTGCTGGGACGTGGCCAAAGCAAGAAAACAGGACCCCATGGAGTTTCCAGGTCCATATTAACCAATAAAGTACCAGAGTGCACTTGAGAAAACAGCTGTGTGGTCAGAGAGACCAAGACCCATGGCCCACCCACCTCAGAATATTTGTGCAGTCTTGGGAAAGTTGGTGATATTTTCTACACTCCAGTTTCCTCAACTATAATGTGAGGAAATAAAGATACCTGCCTTAAAGCTCTGTTCACAGGAATTTTTTTAAAATGCCTTTGAAATGCTTAGCAGAGTACTTGGCAAAATAAATGTTAGCCGCTCCTACTATCCTTACAATCCAGGAAAATGAGAAGGCCCTACAGCGGGCTCAAATTGCTACACTTCAAAGGCCTCAGGGAAAGGGGCCTCAGATTCAACAAAGGACCCTGCACACAAACTGGCTGGATACCTGTGAGCATCCCCAACCCTGCCCTGCCGTGCTCCTCATCCAACCTCCAGTAGCTCCAGCCTAGATCTTCCCCTGGCCTCTGGTTGCTGCTCTTGCTCCTCACACGAGGCCTGTCTTGCTGTTTCCTGCATAGTTCATCTTGGCTCTCATCAACGTCCATTTTAAGCCACAGCACAGGCTCTGACAAGATGCTTCTGCTGACCTCGACACTTCTTCCATTTCTGGCATCACCAGAACTCTCCTTGGAGCCAGGAGCCCCACTTGCAGCCAATGATCAGCCAGAGGTTTTTCACTCTATCGCCATAGAATAGAGACATCCCTGTCACATGGCTCTGACAGGAACCTGCCAGCTGGACACCAAGTGAAGGAATCTTCCCGAAACTTTCCCCAAACTGTAGGAAATGAGTTGAAATTGATGTCTGACTCTAGGCTACCTGAAATGAAACATAGCTTTAAAACCTATTCCCAGCCCTTCCATTTGAGAAAATTCTCTTCTGCTGCCCCCACCTGAGTGCTGGACAACTCAGAGAGAGGACTTGGGCTGTTTAATAAACTTCTGATTTGCAAGACACAGAGGCCCTCCATGGTTTGGTTAAGGGCTTGCTGGGAGGATATGAGGGGCAGGACAGGCAGGACTACAAACCCATCAGCAAAGGAAGTAGCTACACCTTTTCTCTTTTCCTTCCCTTCATGGCATCATTACTTTGCTTTCTGTGTCGTGTTCCATTCTCCCATCTCTGCTGATCACCATCTCCTACCCTCAAGGCTAAATCATAGTTTTTGAGCTCAGGAACTGCCACCACCAGCTCGCCCAATTCCAAACCCCTAAGATAGTAGAACCATCAGCCCAACTCATCTTTTTTATTCTCTAGATTGTAGACCAGGACATGGCTGGTCAGTCATGGGTCCTGACCACTGGCATAATAAGCCATGGCTACGGGATGGGGGTGGGTGGGGTCACAAGATACAAAGCAGGGGTATCTTTAGGAGAGGTGATGGGATGGGCAGCTTCTCTTAGAAGAGGATATGGCTAAACAGTGGGGAACAAAAGAAGAAAACCACACTCATGTGCCAGGCAGAAGCCAGCCTAGCAGAGCACCTCCCTATCCAGAGCTATGCCAAGACCTTAGATTGGGACCAGAAAACTGTTGCCAAAGGACAAGTATGAAGAGTAGAGACTGGTCCTAGGGCTTTCCCAAAGTAGCATAGGTCCATCTGAGTCATATTCATCATCAACTGAAAATACTTTCAAATGTCCCTTGCTCTGGGTTGGAGGAGCTATATAAGGACTCAAGCTTTCTTCATATATATATAAGCAGCAATCAATATTCTGGACATTAGGAAGGTATCGGACAAGATCAACACATCTCCCACAGACTGGAGGTATTTAGAAGCCATCTTTTGTCTTCCCTGATCTAGCCATGAGAGAAGGGGGGATTAAAAAGAAAATGACCCCAATAGTGTTTCTGAGGGATAATGCTTGGTCATAGACACCCCAAGAAGGGGCGTGTCAGGGCCAACACAGCTCCTTTCACCAAGAGGGTCTTTCTTGCCAGTAAATATCCAACCAGGAAGTAAATAAGGGAACCCAACCCTCTCTTGCCAGCCTGTCCAGCAAGTCTTAGATAATTTGGAAAGGGTCAGTAGTCCCAGCAGTGCCATGAAAAGCAGAGTGAAAGGCTCAGCATGTGGTAGGTAGCCTAGGGTGTTCTTGAGGTTGAGTTAAATAGCCAAGCACCTCTCCAGCTTCTGGACATGATGGTTTGGGGCAGTCAGAGGAACTGTGGCTCACCTGCAAATTCCTGCCACAGAGCCTCAGAGGTAGGTGGAAGCCAGAAGAAGTGAGCAAGAGGGGGAAGGGGAGAATAAATGCCCAGCATGCAGTTGAACACTATGAATGCAGAAGGTCTTCTCCAGCACCCCAGCTAAAAGCAGTGGCAGCCTCCTATATTGATTATGCATGCATGCCACTGAGCGAACAGGCCAGCTGGGCAGAGCCAAGGCCCACTGGATAATTTATATGCTTAAGTTGGCACTCTCAGACCCATAGGCAGAGTTCAGAGGAAAGAGCTGAAGAACAGATATTCAAGACATAAGTAAACCACCACCTTGCAGCTTCCGGTGGGTAGGCAGAAAGGTCTCCTAAGTAGATAGATCATGCAGAGTGGTGCCAAAATGTGTGTGTGCGTGACACACTGCTCCCACTGCACATGACACATCCTCCAGCCCTGAATCCCAGCTACTCCTTCCCTTGGCAGATTCTGTCAAGACCAGGAGAGTGTCACTACCTGGAGAAAGCCTGCTCTACACTCCCAAGTTGAGCTAAGTGACCTCCTTAGTGTTCCTCTGATGACCTAAGGCTGCCTCCACTGAAGCCTCCCAACCCATCCATCAGTTCAAAGCATTTCTGCCATAAGGAAGCCTTCTCCAACATGCTCAATCAACAAAGAGGAGCCTCCTGTTACTTTTGGACAGCTTCCTACACCTCTCCTTCATATCTCCTTTCTTCAGATTTCTCAGTACTTCCATGCTCGCTTTCCTTCTCCCACCCCCCTCAAATGTAAGCTTCATTCAAGAAGGGACTTCACTGGCCCTCTTCACCACTGCACCCCCTACCCCTACTATAGTACCTGGCCTGCATAGAAACACAATGGATAATAACTTAATAAGGAAGTCCTTCTACAACACATTATGGTCATATTTATTGCTCTTTCTTCCCAACTAGACTATGAGCTCCTTTAGGGCAAGACTGGGTCTTTTCTCCCCAGCAAAACAGGAAAGGGGTGGGGTCAAGCATTTCTGGCACCTTTGAGTGATTAGTTCCCATTACCAAATGGCTCCCTTCATTTTGTTCTTTCATGGTGCTTAGCAAAATTCCTAACCCCTAACAGGAGTTCAGTGTCTATTTCAGATGATTCACCTTTTAAGGAGCCCATACCTAAGACTGGTAATGCGAACTCTGTGTCAACCAGTGGCAATCAGCCCCTCATGGCCATCTGACACTGATAAAAGTAGGATTTAGAGGAGGATCCCACCAGGAAGTGGGAGGCCCAAGTGTGGGTCCCCACCCTATACTTCCTGTCTTGGTGACATACAGAAGGCACCAAACTTTCTAGTGTGTTGTTTCATCTCTTAAGATGGAGACATTGCCACTGGCCCACAGGCATCGACTCTACCGCCCCATGTTGTGGTGACAAAATACAGCAGTCAGTCCTTTGGCCCCAGGTTTGAATCCTACCTCCAATTTTTCACTGTGTGACCCTGTATGAGATACAGGACTGACCTGAGTCTCAGTTGCCCCATCTGTCAAACAGGACTAACAGTAGTTTACAAGGACAGAATGAGCTGATGCATGAAAAGGACTTCTCACAAATAAGCACAGTAGCAGTTTATTGATGGCAGCAGGTTATAGCGGAAAGATCTTGGATTTGGACTGAGAAGATCTACTCCAGCAAGCTAGGTGATAATGGACAAGTCAGAATCTGAGGTTCAGTTTCCTCATCTGGAAATAGAGGTAATAAAACCATCTCTCTTCATTCTGGCCCAGTTCATTCCCATCCAGGATGCCTGCACTTGCTCTTTACTGCAGGCCATCACCTCCCCAGCTCTGTCATGGTTCTGTCATCACTCAGGTATTAAGTCAGATGTTGTTTCCCCAGATGGTTTTCCCTCCACTTCTCTGAAGTCAGTCACCTACTCTTTGCTTTATTTTATTTCCTACCTGGAAGTCACTTCTGTCAAAAATTGTCTAATTTTTATGTTTATTGTCTACTACACTTCTCACTAAACTCTCAGCTCTATGAGAGCAGAAACCTGGTCTGCCCTGGACTCCAATGTACCACCAGAGGTTAGTATGCTACCCTGCACATACTAGCTGCTCAACAAACACCAAATAAATGAATGAACACCCTCTACAATCACTGTGAAGAAAAAAATGAATAATGCAATGAAAATGCCTAGCACAGGGATGCCTGGGTAGCTCAGCAGTTGAGCATCTGCCTTTGGCTCAAGGCGTGATCCTAGAGACCTGGGATCAAGTCCCACATCAGGGTCTCTGCATGGAGCCTGTTTCTCCCCCTGTGTCTCTGCCTCTCTCTCTCTGTCTTATGAGACAGACACTGCCTCTGGGTGTCTCTCATGAATAAATAAATAAAATCTTTAAAAAAAAGAAAAAGAAAATGGCTAGCAGTCTTGTTTCACAGTAGTCTCTTTGTGTTGATTCTCCTTGCGTTCCCTAAGTACTACAGTCCTTAAATATTATCTCAGCTTGAGATTTAAAACTTACTTAAATTGAGCTAAGGTTACCAGACAGGGGAAAAGGGGGGGGGGGGACAGTCATAATTAACCTCCCTATGCAGATCTCCACCAAGAGCTTCTTAACACCTCTGTAATGTGGTCTGAGCAACCAAGCCTCCCAGGATCCCCTGAGTGCTCCAGAAGACAGGTCATCAATTGAGCCACTTCTGCATCTGCACACATTGCAGATCAGACACAAAGACAAATGACACTCAAATCAGTGCCAAGGGGTGAGCGCCAGCCAGTGCATACATTAAGATTGGGCCCCCGAAAAGACTCAAAACTCAGATGCAGGCCCAGTCAGGCACTGACCAGGATGGGGACTGAGATATCCACCTCAGGATACTGGATCACTCTACCCTCTCTATGACTGTTGTCCCCTATACTTGGTCATCCATCTCTAGAGTTCCTCTGCTCACTCTGGCACATATCACACTATCCTCTTTTTAACCCATCCACCTTGGGTGGCTCTCCTACTCTGCCAGAAGTTCCAGGTCAACATGGTAGATGAGTCTATCCTCCCTTCCACAGCACTGATCTCACCTAGTCCACACATTCTAAGCCACTGAGTCACAGTGGCCTTAGAGTTCAGAGAAATAGCACAACAGAGGTCAAGAACCTCACCCAGGTGGCTGTCAAGGTTCTATCTCCCCAGTGGGCTCTTGTCCAATGGGTTGAGTCTAAATTCTAGACAACAGTCAGAACTCACTGCCCTGATATGAACCTCCATTTTAAACATCAAAGAAAAGCTCTGAAGTTGTCTACACTCAAACACCACACTTCCTATCAAAATGCCAAAATAAGGCCACAATGAGATTATTATGACTATTATTATGAGATTATTATGATTATTATTATTATTATTTAATCATTGCCTCAGCCATTGCATCCAGAAAACTCTTGCCATGTGGAGGGAATAGACTGATGTGGATCTCACATCATGCTCCTGCCCTAAACCCAGCAGGCATCATCTCCACTGGACAAGAGCATGCATAGTGCTCTTGTCCCTGAGGGCCAAAGTCCAGAGGCAGAGGGGGAGAATTAGCACAACAGCCAGATGCAGAAAATTGGCACTATGATACCAATTCTAGCAAAATAGATTGGGCGAGGCAGGAAAAGACATAAAGAAGGTGGCCCTCAAGCAATGACAGAACAGAAGCTCCAGTGCCTGGGGACAGGATTTTCCAAAGAAGGCAGACAGACCTGCCTTCTAACCTGTCTTCTATCCAGTTCAGCTATAATCTTGACCCTTGCCATCCCACTTTCTCTTGATACCCAAGCTTCTTACTGAGAGAGCCAGTTTTGCTTACAGGACAAGGGCTTTACCCTCCACTCCATCAGACTCCTACCTTTCCTAAATAGCACTGCCTTGACTCTCTGGCATCTCCTTCTCTGGTGCTTTTCCAGCCTCCTCTCCCAAATTTTATAGTTACTTAAGCTATACTACTTCCCCATGTCCAGCCATATGAACCTGTTTTGTGAATTTATGTAATCCTTAACCTCTTTGAGCCTCAGTTTATGTACCTCTAGAATAGGGGGTGAGGATTAAATTAGACAAGCTCCAAAGTTTCATTTTAACACTAATATTTCATAATTCCATCATTGTTTTTTTTTGTTTTTTTTTTTGTTTTTTTTATTTATGATAGTCACAGAGAGAGAGAGAGAGGCAGAGACATAGGCAGAGGGAGAAGCAGGCTCCATGCACCGGGAGCCTGATGTGGGATTCGATCTTGGGTCTCCAGGATCACGCCCTGAGCCAAAGGCAGGCGCCAAACCGCTGCGCCACCCAGGGATCCCTCCATCATTGTTTAAAAGAAGTTTATCAGCTAGAGTCATCTGTGACAATGTTATCTACTTTATCAGAACTGGACCTGGACTGGTCTTCCTGGGTGCCAAGCTGAACAGGCTTTCTGAAGTTTCTCTTAGCTTGGTAAAAATGTTCTGTAAGTCAATTTCTCCTCCCCATATTTTTATTCCATATAGAGGTAGGGGATCAGGAAGGTAGGAGGCACTGGGCAGATGGAGAAGAAATCGGGAAATACTAGTAAGTAGCACTTTCTTGTAAGGAAGAAGAAAAAAAGCACATGATCAGACTCACTGGCTGACACCTCTCAGGGCTCACTGGCTGGCCCTCGTACCCCTCCCTTTTTTGAAATATATGAAATCTGCCCCAGCTATCTGGAACCATGCCACCCTCCCTGGGAGAGAAGTTCTTATGCCAAGCTTCTGATGGCTACTCACATCAACACCTGGGAGTTGTTCTTCACACTGACCTCTCCCTTATCCCCATATCCAATTCATCATCAACTCCAGTCAAGGGGACCACCAGAATATGCCTCAACTCTGCCAGCTGTCACCACACTGCTGCCCCTACTCCATCTCTGGCACCTCATAGTGTCTGGACTCAGCAGGTGTTCAATAAAGATTTGTTCAATGAATGGAATCCAAAAGGACTTCTCTCTCCCTGAGAAACAAAACTAAGAGATAAGCTATTTTTGCAGGGCAATGGTGAGTTCAATACTCCCACCCTGCTAAAGCACAAATAAGCACCTCACCTGAAACCCCATACCACCATATGAGTTCAGAATCCTTCTTGTCCTCCTTCCCACTCAGGTCTCAAGAATCAGGAGTGACAATGAAACCACAGGCATCACCTCACTCTGTGGATAAGACATTAAGTAAGATATCACTTTAACATCTGAGCAACATTAATTCCCAGGAGCCGTCTTCTACCCTCAGACAGGATAGCAATATCCAAACAACACATACCCTGCACTCCCACATATGCACACCCATACATACCCCTTGCTTAGGCCGCAGAAGGGAGCAGGACTAGAACTCAGACCATTCTGCTGGTGGCCACATGGGATCACCTCCATAAGAACATAGGAATATAAGTCTGCTCCTCAGTCCACTGGCCCAGCTGGCATGATTTTCATGAATGCAAAAGACAACCCTCTCTCTCATCCTACTCCCCAGTTCTTGTCACTAGTCAGATACTCAGAGTTTGCCCACAGCTCAAAGAGGAGAAGGAATGGTTTAATACTCTTGCTCATCCCCAATTTCTGAAACTCCACATCCATCTGCAGGGAGTCACTTATCACAAAAGTCTGAAATTGGAGAGTGATGTGAGTAGGTGGCTGTCTGGTTTCCCAACCTTGCCTATCTCCAGATTTTCCTCATTTCACACTGGTGGCATCACTTCCAAACTTCCAACAGCATCACATCTCTCTGGACATGTCTGTAAGTCAACCTCCCAGCCAAAGACAGAACTAGGCTCTCACAGCCCATCTGGCCATGTAGTAGACCAACTCTAGGGCCTGGGGAGTCCCCATAAGGGGTCCTCCCATGGAAAGCCCCAGCCTCTCCCTTGGCTTCACTGAATATACTTCCACATTGGTCTACCTACTCCTCCAGTCTAACTGCTCTGAAACTATGTCTCATGGTAGCTATGAACATAGCCTCTGAAGTCAGGCATCATGGATTCAAATCATATAGCACTCCCAAGAGGGGACACCTGGGGAAGTCATTTGACCTCTCTACCCTCTGTGCTCTTTAAAATGCAACTCACAATGCTTACCACACAAGATTGCCATGAGAATTAAATGTATTAACTACTGTATGTTAAACTACAGGCACTGGATAAGTGATCTTTCCACTGTTATCAGCTCCCAGCCTCCCAACCCAGCCCCACATACTACACTGGCTACGGATATGCTTGCACTGAAACTACAGTTTCCATGGCCTTCAAAAATGTTCTATCCAAGTAGAAGCTTTGAAAAATAAGCAAAACAAAGGGAACATGAATTTCCCTTGTACGTTTCTTGGTACAAGGTGGTGGAAGGTGGACGGAGGTGTCTCCATCTTCCCTGTATGTGCCCCTTATCTGTTAGAAATAAACCAACTTGTTAATATAAGAAAAAGAATCACTGATGGAGGCCAAATTTCTTCCAATTCTTAGTCGCACCTTTTCTATGGCTGTCACCACCATTTTGTCACCAGTTCCCTTAATCATACTCTTCATTTGTAGCATGCCCCTCCCAATTCATCCCTGTCCTCAAGAAAGAAAATCTGTGACTTAAGGGAATGCCTGAGGGATGGGTATCACGATACTAACAGTAATTCCTTCAGGGAGGTAGGACTATAGGTGCTTTCCATGATCTTCTTTATGCATCTCTTATTTTACTGAATTGTGGGTTTCTCTTTTTTTTTTCTTTTTGTCCCCATGTACATGGCACATCATTCATCCATTCTATTCCTTTTTTAAAATGAGAAAAAATGTAAATCCCTTTCAAAACGTCCCAGGCCTTGTCTCTAGAAGGTGGTTCATAAAGGAGAATGAAGCAGGATGATACATCCTCATTCCATCCTCAAGGACTAGGCAAGAAGCTTGAATTTTGGAAGCAGGGACAGGGACATTCATTCATCCAGCAGGCGTTCACTGAGTGTTCACCCCATGTGAGGCATCACGTGTGAACAAAACAAAGTCCCATTTAGACCTCGGGGTGATGAGGTCCTATTCAGACAAACAGATAATCTGCAAAATGAATGTATATGTAATATGTCAGACAGTGTAAGGGGCTATGAAAATTAAGTAAGGGGATTGAGGGCTGAGAAGGGATGTGCTATTCTGGAAGGGTAGTTGGGAGGGCTTGCCCAAAGAGGGTCATTTGTGCAGAGACCTGCACAAATGGAATGGAAACGGCCAAGGAAGCAGCCAGGACAAAGGCATGGATGTTGGACTGGGTTTAGCAAGTTCAATAGGCAGTATGAGCAAGGAGAATGAAAGGAGAAAAGGTTGGACAGGTGCTGGGGCCAGATCTGGTGTGGCTTTGCAGTCATATTTAGGACTATTCACTACGGTACACTGTGACTGGCATGGGAAACCAATGAAGAGTTTTGAGCGGAGTAACATAATTTGACTTTCATTTTAAAGGATCATTCCCAACTGCTGTGTGGAGAAAAAAAAAAAACTGCAAGGAGTCAAGAGTGGAAGCAGGAGTGCAATAAGGAAGACACTGTAATAATCCAGGAAAGAGGTAGTGGCAGCAGTTTAGACTTTACATAGATAAGAAATATGGTCCTATTCTGGGTCCATTTTTAAGGAAGACCTACAGGCTTTACCGATAGCTTGAACTTGGGACATGAGAGCAAGAGTCAACAACAATCCTAAGTGTGTTAGGTGTGAGCACCTAGGAGATGGTGTTGCTTACTTCTAAAATGGGAAAACTTACCAGGGTTGGAGAAACAATTAAAGGATGTTAAAACACAGAAAGTTTGAGTTGAATTAATACTTGACAGCAGGTAGAGATGATGGCCAAGCAAGTGGATATTCAAATTTGAGTTGAAGGGAGAGGTCCAGGCCAGACCTATAATTCCTAGAGCACTCAACTAGGTACTGTACCTATAATTCCTCATTTAATATTCCAAACACATCTTTGGGGTATGACTTTATTCCTTTTGTAAAGGGCAAATCTGAGACTCTGAGAGGGGGAGTCACTTGCCCAAAGCTTATACACACAGAACAGATTCACCTGCATTCACACCTGGGTCAGTCTGATGCCAGAGTCCAGGACTCAGATTGTAAGAAATCCAGATTATAACAGGAGGCCAATTCAATAAACATGGCAACCTGTATCTGTCCCATTCAGGAAGCTGAGCCCCACCTCCTTACAAGATCTGTGATTGTTCTCATTGCCCAAGCGTCCATGGTATCCAGGACCCAGTGTGATGTCTAGCTCTTATGCATGGGTTTCTGCCTTTGCCTCTTGATTTGCTCCCAAGTCTCCAAGGAACCTGAAATCAGGCTCTAAACACCAGCCCAGCACTATAGCCTTACTGACCCGTCAGTTCTTGCCAGACCTCTCCCTGGGCAGGCACTGCAGCTGTCTGCTTCACATCTGGGAGGTAACCATGAGCTTGGAAATCTCATAACTTTAACTGCAGGTTCCCTCTGGGGGAACCTGATCAAATCATTTGACTGCGGAAGCCTCAGTTTCCTCAACTACCAGAAGGTGGGAGTTAGATAAGTTATGAGTTAAGAGTCTGTGAAATATGCAGAAAGGCAAGTTTTTCTAACACCGATTTCCTGCAGTAGAAAAGCCTTGGATCCAGCAGTCCCTTTTTGAATCTTGTTCTGATACTTACTGTCTTGCAGAGCCATCAGCAATTTTGTCCCTCTAATCTGTCCCTCCAATACAAGGGTGACAATATTAACCTTCCAGGGGTGTGGGCAGGACAGTCACATGGCTCATGGGTATTACCAATGTGTTCATTTACAAAAGTCCCAAGAACACACAGTGAGCTCAAGGTCCCTACTCCACTTAGGGACTCCCCTTCCTCCACATAAAGGACTCTGTCATGTTCCACTAAGTCATCTGATGATTTCTCTCACCTCAGGCTTTGACCTACCCCATCCCCAAAACCCTGAGATCCTAACAGCTCACCTTTACACTTAGCCCTGATCTCATTTCTTCAATTCTTGGTCCTAAGAAAATCCAGGTCAAGGTATTAGGAGGGAGAAAAACGAAAAGAAAGTCTCCTTGCCCGTTCCATTTGTCACCTGATGCAGAAATTGCTATTAGAACACTCCAACTAACACAAAATAAAAATTACCACCATCACTACTATCATGGCTATGGCTGTTGGAAGCCAGGCAGAACCAAAGTGGTATAGAATGGAGAGAAGAGTGACATCAGACCACTTGGGTTCTAACCCTTGATACCAACTGCAAGATGACCTTGGACAAGTCACTTGATTCTGAGCTATCCCCCAACAACAAAGATTATGTCATTACCTCTGATTTACAGATAAGGACACTTGAGCTCAGCTTTACCACTTGACTAGTAAATAAGCAACAGGGAGTTACCCAAAATCTGCATGTGTGATCCCAAAACTCATGCTTTTCCTACCACATCTTGATAACCAGAGCACTGCAGGCCTTTAAGTCAGAAACTACTGGATTTACATCTCACTTACTTTCTGAGAGGCTTTGGGAAAATTACTTAACCTCTCTGAGCTTTTATTTTTCTGATCTATAAAGTGAAGATACTGCTACCTGCCTCATGGGCCATATCGTGAGGATCTAGATAGCACGGGAAAAGCTCAGGCACAGTGCGTGCATGAAGCAGCCCCTCAATGACTTAGAGGTCCATTCTCACTGTTACCTCAGGAGTCCTGCAGAACAAAAAACATTCACACGACCCAGAGAGTCATCAGTTCCTCCATAGCTGTCCTCTGAAATTTAAAAGCCAAATGTCCAGTGCCACATGGCTATGAACACCAGCTAAATTCAAATATGGTTCTTTTTGCCCAAGTCTATAGCTCACCCAAAAGTCAGCTCAGAGCAGTAGGACAATCTGAAACTTGAAATCACCATGTCCCAGGCCCCTCTATCCACACCTTACCACCCTCGTTCAATGTCCAGCTACCCCAAACAGATTCACACACAGGAGTAAAAATCACCAAGACAGAAGAGGCCCCTTTTTGCCAGCTCAGGGTGGGATCCTCTAGTAAAATTTCTGCCTTCATTTCAGGAAACAAAAACAAAAAGCGTCCTATTGACTTTGAGGCATAAAGCAAATTAATTCTCCAAACACAGTCCGGAGCATAGAACGGCCCAGTGAGGGCCAGCTAAATATGACCAGAAACCAGCAAAGCAATTCTGAAGTTATCATATCCTTGAGGAAATAGTGATGTTGCCAAGGCACCTATCAATCAAAGCTGATCCTGGAGGAGCTGTGCATGTACACACTGCAAAAGGAATAAAAAACTCAAATACCTAAAGCATGAACTCGGGTTCCTGTACCTCAGGCTTTGCCTCGGAAACCATAAGACCCTTCAGAAGTATTTTGCAAGAAGCACCAATCCTCAGGCTTCCCTAAAAGACTCTTAGCCTCTTTTCTCTGAAGAATGACAAAAACCACAGGAAAACAATGTTGAAAGATGAAGACTGGCTTAGCCCTTGTAGTTACCCCCTTACTCCCTTTCCTCCTCCCTGCCTGTGTGCCAAGATGAGTCACAAGCACCCACATGGACCATATTCTGGACTGAGCTCAATGATCCAGCTTGGTGGCTTCTGCTGAGAGAGTAGAGCCATGTCAGGCAGGCAGTGTCTTCTGAATTGAATTTGTAGAAGCCCACACCACACCAGCTTGGTCTGTGAGTAGTGTTGGCCTTCCAGAGGGCATTCTTCTCTCACTCCCCACCTCCTAAGCTTTCATAGAACCGCAAATGGGCATATGAGAGATGATAGCACGGGGTACACTGTGGACAGGGAATGGGGTAAGAGATCAGTAATGGATCAGCAAATCAGACTCGTACTGCAAACTGCCTCTATACACAGTATTCAAACTCAGGCAGGGTCACTGGAATCCCTCCATCCAGCCCACATGGGCTCCCTCTATAGCAGTCCTATCAAATCCACCCACAACTATTCTCATGCAACTCTCCTTAGCTCAGTTCCCCAAGGTCCAGCCTCAGCTCTGTCATCAATCACCTGTGTGTCTTGGCCAAGTCACTTACCTGCTCTTGGCCCCCATCTCTACATTGAAGAAGCTAGTCGTGTACCATTTCCACCCACTCTGTAGGCTGCTAGGGTTCTTCTTAGGAGAATGGAACCTCTCCTTTCCAAACCCACCACTGGGAGAAATTCCAGACTCTAACACTAAATAAGGACTAGGGTTTTTCCCACCCTTCAAACTTTCTTCTGTCCTTTCCTTATCTCCTGAGTAATGGGACACATTTTCTCCCAAGGGGTCTAATATGGTGCCTGCCTTAGGTGCCAAGAAGAGAGAGGCTCAACAATTCTTCCTTAAGACATAAGATCTAAGATGCCAAAATTTGCCAACTGCCTCATTACACCCAAAATCTAAATCTGGAAGCTCAAAGGCATGAGAGGCTGCTGTGAAAAGTGCTCATGCTACATCTTTAAGTGAAAAATCAAGCTAGTATGAGAGCTTCCAAAATGTGATTGCTGGTGCCTGGCACAGAGTGGGTGCTCAATTAGTGCTTGTTAAATGAGCGAATGAATTTCTTCAAAAACAAAATAGCATACCCTGGATTGTAGATGCTTAGAAATTAAGCTGGAAAGACAGATATCAAAAATTTTCCCACTAGTTAATTTTGTAGGGGTGACTTACAGGTGATTTTTTATTTTTGTTTTTGGTATTTTCTAAATGTTCTATAACAAACATATGTTATTCTGTAATAAGAAAATAATTAAGTCACTTTTATAAGAAGTTGACTGTAAAAAAAAAAAAAAATAACCACACATATATGAAAAAAGAAAGTGCGACTGTCATCCAAACTCCACAACCCACACACTGGCCAACCTCCTTACCTCCCACACATCCCGCCCCTTCTCAGAGAAAGCTTCCCTGCTTTCTCTTTTCTGTCTTGATTCCAGGAATCTGGGGAGTGGCCTTCAAGTGTTAGCCTCATCAGAGTTAGAGCCCAGTACTGAGGCAGCCCCCACCACTCTAAGACCTGGAGAAAAGCAGACGAGAAGCTAGACTGCCCACTTCTGATGTCCCCCTTGCCAGAACCACCTTGTCAACCCTGGAAGAGGCACAGAGCAGAGTGCAAAATGGCCTCCATCTCATGGGGTGCTCATCTACATGCACAGCTTTTTTTTTAAGATATTTTTTTAATTTTTATTTATTTATGATAGTCACAGAGAGAGAGAGAGAGAGGCAGAGAGAGAAGCAGGCTCCATGCACCGGGAGCCTGACGTGGGATTCGATCCCGGGTCTCCAGGATCGCGCCCTGGGGCAAAGGCAGGCGCCAAACCGCTGCACCACCCAGGGATCCCTACATGCACAGCTTTACTCACCTGTAGGTCAGGTCAGAAAGGAGGTCAAAGAAATGAACTCCCATGTCCTGGTAAACTTTTCAGGAATTTAATATTTTACCAGCGCCTTATGAACACATCTCCTTTCTCTGTGCACATCTTCTGGCCTCTCCCTTCTGACACCAGACCAAGTCCATGACCTGAGTCCCTATACCTCTTCCTACCTCCACTCATATCTTCTCAGGGTGGCCAGAGGACCCCACAACTTAAGGGCGGAGGAGATAGCAGGTGAGCACAGGGAAGGAGACAGCAATTGTTTAGGGAGGCACCAGGAGGAGGTGGGAGGGAATATCAGGTGACCAGCATCTCACTAATTAGTAACAGGTGGGGCTGGAAGGTGGGGAGACAGGGTCAGAGGGTAAATGTTCCCTATGGACTTATGGGCCAACAGACCTAGAAGGCTGGCCTGGTGGCTCTTGCCAAAGGGAAGAAAAGCAGAGACTACTCATGAGACAGAGGGGCAACTATGCCCCCAGAGATATCCTGTGCTCACCCTTCCCCCGGGTTTTCCCTGACCCAGAATAAACAGGCCTGTGGACCCTGGTGGAATCATCTCTATCACCCACTCAATCAACATTTCCTCTATGCCCTCATTCTACATTAGGGCTCCATAATTCTCAGAGCCCTCCTGTATGTTTCCTTCAGAGCATTCATCATAATTAATAATTATATATTTCTTGGTGGTGTTTGATATTTACCTCTCCACCCAAGTGTAAGCTCCATCAGGGAACAACCAAGTAATCTCTCTTGACTGTGGCTGTATTCCCAGCACCTGGTACAGTGCCTGGATACAGTAGGTGTTTAATAAATATCTCTTGGATGAATAAATGCATGAATAGATGAACAGAATATTAGCGCTGGCATAGATGATCACCAAGGTCCCTTCCAGCTCTGAGAGTCTCTGACTATTCTCTATTTTTTGACAGCTTTGGAAGAAAAGTTTAAAATGAGCCCCAGAGAAGCTGTTTCACTGATCCCTGGGGAAGGCTCAGGATGGTTGCTGCTGACAGACTTCCAAACACTCAAGTTGTGCAGAGATTTACTCTGATTTTTTTAAACCTGAGAAGGGAGCCTGCCGAATTTCCAGGTTGGGATCATCCTCTCCTCCCTCAGGGCTCCTGCACACAGGGCACTAAACACAGCTCTGCATAGGCCTTCCCATGTCAGTAGTGGACACCTGGTCCTAGGCAAAAAAGGCCAAATCTCACAGAGCAATAGGTAACCACAGCAGACCCTGTCCTTACCTTTTTGCCCTCCAAATAAAGAGGGTCTCACAAAGTTCTGGAATGGAATAAAAGGAGTTCTGAGGCTGGCCCTGTATGTCACAACTTCACCCGGCCACAGAAAGTACTTGCTTTCAATATAGATTCCTGGGCCCCACCCCAGACCTAACTCAGATGTGCAGTGGGCCTGAGAATACGCATTTTGTAAGAGCTCCCAAGACATTTTGATGCATACCAAAGTCTGAAAGATGCTACTCTAAAGAGAAGCAAACTGATCACAATAAGCACTGCCCCCACTGGGTCCTGGGTAGGTACAACCAATTACTTTCTCAATTGCAACATAACTCTGGAAACAGATGCTGGCCTAGCCTGCCAACACCTGCTTTGCAGCAGAGACATTCTGAACCACTGTTTTGCAAGCCTGATGGAATCACCCAGGCATCTTTAAAATATACTGATGCCAGGGTCTTACCCCTAAATATTCTAATTTAATCCATATGAGGTGCAACATAGGTTTGGGATTTAATATTGTGAATCCAATATGCAGCAAAGTTTGAGAACTGCTGCTCTAACTTAACCCCCCACCTCCCAGCTCACCACCATGCAGGCTTCAAGCACCACAAACACCCCAGACCAGCCTCCACCCAACCAGACACTCGGCCTAAGCTGCTACAGCCAAGAAAGGAAGGGACAGTGGGGGTCACCTGGCAAGACCTCGGATATTTCTGAGGCACATGGTCTGGTCAGAGCATCCATCCTAAAAGCCCCATGTGTTTACCTCCTAGAACTTATAGGTGATTTGCTGAGTGTATCAGTATATACAAGACAATGGAGCACAACTATAAAGGTTCCCAGAGTCTTCTTTACTAAAGTAACTTCAACTTTTATCTCAGCACCATTCACCAACTCTGCAACCTCAGGCAAGTTCATCTCTCCAAGCCCCACTTTCCCTGTCTGTAAAATGGGAATAATATTCCCTGACACTTGGTCACTGTAGCCTCACAACCTATGGGCAAGGCACTTAATGTGGCTGCAGGCACATAGTTAGTTCAATACGTCTGAATCAACGATAAGGTATCAAAGGGTCCTGCTTGTTGCCTATCAGATGCTTCACTATTTTTTTTTTTTTTTTTTTTTTTTTTTTTTTTACTTTACAGGAGCTTGGACCCTTGGCAACTGTTCTGTCAACCTCAGGTACTTCCTACTCCTCCAGGGCCCCCTTCCTTGCCGTACTTTGCCAGTTCTTTGCTCTTGAATTCGCCATTTAACTTGTCTGAGACTCAGTTTCCAAAGTGGTGGTATAAAAGCACTAACCCCACATTTATCAAAAGAATGCTAACATGAGGCTGGGCACAAGGGAGTTCAACAAAGCAGAGAGGCCGGTGAAGATGGGGAATAGTCATTTCTCTTCCTTGAATTGAGGTTCAGCAAAGAGCACTCTCCATCTGCTCTGGCAGCCAGTGGGTAGAAAAGATGCCTCCTGAAGGCTCATGGGGAGATGGCAATTCCAAATCTGGAACCAGAACAAGAGGCAGCCCCAGCTCCCCTCTACCCCCACCCCCTGGGGCAATGCTGCAAGAATGCTGACTCCAGCTTGGGGCCCCTCTTACCAGCTCCCCATCCTCCTCACTCCATTTAGCTCTAGCAATCCAATTCCCTTTCCTCCATCCGGAAATCGATGTTTAATTAACACATTATTGGAAAAATAAACACAGTCTTCAATGGGACTGCAATGAAGCTAATGCAGCTCAGCTTGGGGGCTTCAGACCATCCCCTCAGTCAGAAAAATGCTCTTCTCTTCCCTCCCACTCAACCAAGAAAAAGCTCTTCCTTTGGCTGTGGAGTCCTCCAGTCTAGGGAATCCATACTCTTCCCTCTGTGTATTTCCCTCCCTGGATCTAGGCGTAAACCCACCCATCCCTTCTTACCCTTAACCTGATGACATTGATGCAGGAGGGAAAGGTAGGATTTGGTGTCAGTACACATATCACTATTCCATGTGGGAAAGATGTCCCCAGCCTCCACCTAAGAAGCTGTGGATGAGCCCATCTCCCCGCCTGCTCTCCAGACCAGAACCACACTCATCTAGCTTAGGGGTCAGCAGCTATCTTGCCCTGGCTGACTAAGATGATGAGCCCCAGATGCTCCAACCAGCCCTCAGCCTCAAGAGCTGATTTGAAGACCTCCCCTCCTCTAGTCCCCATTTTAGATCTTCTATAACTCCTGCCCCCTCTCCTCCAGTACAAGTTCTCAGAAACAGCATGAATCCTAGAGTCAGATGCAAGGTCTGTTACTTCTTCACTGTCTGATCTTAGACAAGCTATTTAACCCCATTTCCTTGTCAGGCAAATGAGAACACTACCTGTCTAAAGGAAATACCAAGCAGACACCATGCTTTGTGAATAGCAGGTGCTAGAGGACAGTCCATTCACCAGATTCTCCCACTGAGGTCCAGGCCCTACTGCAGGAGCCATGAGAGTGCAGGCTCATCAAGGATCAGAGCCACAGAATAAAGCAGAGGTAAACACATTGCAAGTTCTCTGCCTTCTGCCAACCCACCACCATCCCAAACAACCTAAACTCTTTTTTCTGACAAGATGCTTGAAGCAAGGAAGAAGGTAACAGACACCACGAGGAACAGAGTTTCCAAGCACCATCATAAAGACAACCAGCAGTGCCATTGCATGGCCAGCAGTGTCCCTGCCCTAACCCTAAAGTGCCTCTGACTGGCAGCAACATCTTCAGCATGTCCCAGAGTTGAGTCAGAATGCCTGGCAAGTGGGTCAGCTCTCAGAATCAGGTTCCCAGACTTTGGGATCTGGAGTACAGGCCCACAGAGGGGGTATGACACAGGATTTAAGAACCAGAGGCTTCAGAGCCAGGCTCACTGAGTTTAAATCATGACCTCGCCATTCCTACCTGCATGACCTTAGACATATTACTTAACCTTTTTAGGCCTTGGGCGGGAGGTTGTAATACAGAAATGACAATAGCACCTATCTCATAGGGTTGTGGGAAGACTAAGGGAGATAATGCATGTCAGGGGCTTAGCATAATATCTGGTACACAGTAAGACTCAAATGTTGGCTAGTGGTAGTGTTGCAAGACTAATAAGGTTAGTAGTAGTGGTGAGGTTGATCGTAAAACTAGTCAAAAGATTCAGGTCTTCAACCTTTAAAAATGGGGACAGTGGAAGTATCTCTAGCAAAAGGCTCTACTTTCAGTCACCTTCCTCCTAAAACTGGATTTCCCCCGCTGCATTCCCCTTTCCTCTCTCTACCCATTAACAGAAAGTGGGTGGTGCCATCTCAAAGAAAGATGATTATATATTTTATCATCCAAACCAGGACACTTTTGAAAGTTAATAATTACACTAGGACAAAGGCCTAGATGGGAACTGTCTCTGCAAACCAGGGCATTTGGTCACCCCATCTCAAGGTCACACAGAAACAGCTTCATGCCCTGTCTCAAGGTCCAGGCACAGGGTAAGTCTTTCCTGGTTCTCAGAATCCACTGCACTCTGGCCTCCGTTATCCCACTGCCCTCACCCCAACAACACACACACATACACACATATACACACACACCTGGCTAGGATGTCTAACCCCTCTCTAATTCAAGGTTAAGGCCAACCCTAGGGGTGGAGCAGCAGAACTTGACAGGGGCCCTTCACCCACATTTCATGACATCATGCTCCCTAGCCAGCCTCTGGACACAGAAATGAAACACATTGAGGCTAATATCTGAGCCCATGCCTCCTTTTCTTGAGAAACCAGGGCCAAGCCAGTCTAGGAGAAACACACAAGTTTCGTAGGTTGTCAGGATCCAGAGACCAGCTGCTTGGAATTCTGAATGGAGCCGCTACTACATCCTGAGAGCAACCTTAAGGGGCATGGGATTGAAAACCTGGAGCATGCCACTGTGGTCTCTTCCTCCAGCACATTCAGAGGATAACTTTGACCAGCGCTCAAGGACTCCAGTGACCTGGTAGTGTAGGCCACCAGTCGTCCTCCAGTCTCCCTCTACTCTGCAAGAGTCAAGTCAGCCCTCTTTAAAGGCACAGCTCCCCCCAACCCCCTCACCAAGACCTGCCCCTCTGATAGAGGAAGGAAAAGAACTAAGAGGGCCCCTCAGGTAGCCAGTAGCACGATACCCTTTGAAAAAGTATGTATGATGGTGTGGAAGGAGCACTATCTGGGCACCAAGAAACCTGGATTCCAGCTTTGTCTCTGGATCAGATTTGGCATATGAATTTGGAAAAGCCACTTAATCTCTCTACACCTCAGTTTTCTCATCTGTATTTGAGGGCACTGAAAGAGATGATGGCTCATCTCCCATTTACCTCTAACAGGTAACACATAAGGGTCATGAACTTGGACTCTGGAATAAGACAGACCTAAGTTCAAACTTTGATCTGCCAGTTTACTAGTTTACTTTGTGTAAGTCTAAGCCTCAATCTCCTCTGTTCAAGGCAAATAATAAGAATATACTGCATCCTGCTGTTTGGAGAATTAAATGAGATAATGAATGTTTACCAAAAAAAAAAAAAAAAAAAGACACCAAAAAAATACAAATCAAAAAAAATCTTGGTGCAGAACTTGGTATATATATTAAGATCCTCAAAAATGGCAGCTATACCACCATTTTGATGATGATGACTATGATGACTAATATTACAGGGATCATGAAGGAGGAAGAGTCCCTCTGAGTCAGGCATGGAGACCTTTCTCAATCAGAAAGTTTCACATTTTCCAATCCCTCCAGCAGATCTGGGACTTGCATGGAGGGATAAGACAGCCAGAGGCAAAGTTCAACTTTCCCAGAAGAAAGATCCAAGGTGCTAGAGAAGAAAAGAGAACGCCAATACCAAACCCATAAGATTCTTTCCTCCAATCGACAAATATTTGTTGAGTACCTACTATGCGGCTGGAAGTGTCCTAGGCACCAAGAAGAAGGCAATGAACAAAAACAAAGTCCCCGAGCACCCGGAGTTTGCATTCTAGAGGAGACAAGATCACCTTAACACTTCAATATATAATACAGTATTAGGTAGCGATTAGCTGATTAGAATTAAAGGCAAGCTAATGGGCTGGAAAGTGGCCAGTGGTGGGGTCAAGGGGCTATTTCAGAAAGCTGGTCAAGATAGTCCTCTCTGAGTAGGTATCATTTGCACAGGGACCTGGAAAAAGAGGCTGGGAGCTGGTCCCATGCAGAGCCCCCACTGGAGCCCAGTACTGCCACCTGTGACTGGCCCAGCCACAGGGCCTCACTTAGTCAACTGCAGAGCAGCCAGGGCTGGACCTCAAGGGTCAGAACTGTGGCTCAGCCATTTCTGCCTGCAGGTGTGTGCTTGGGGGAGACCAGGCCTGACCATCACAGGCAGACTAACTAACCTACCAGGCAGGTGCATTTCTAGGAGGCAAGCTTTGGAAGGGACACTTGTACTTTTACACGTCTCCCATCCACACATAAGGGTCATGTAAGGAGAAGGGAGTGGGGATCCCAAGAATACTCCCTTCTCAGTGTTTGGCACAAAAATTTGCCCCTGAGGCATCCTGCTCCCTATTTCTCCCCTTTCTCTAGCAATGACGTAACCCTTTCTCCCTAACTCCTCAAGGTCAGCCCCGGGAAGGGGGAGGGACATCAGAAACGGAGGACAATCAGCATTTTGCTCTGGGGATTTTTTTTTTCTTTCAGGCAAAATGTTTGCCAGTTTCATTTATAATTACATAAAGAGGGACACACCTTTAGCCAAAGGAGACGGAAAATGGCGTCTGGTAGTTAGGGCAGCCCAGCCTGGAGCCCGGGAGCCCTGGGGCCGGCTGCTTTCCCAGGGCCATCTCGGATCCTGGGGGCTGTGGCCTCCACCAGGGCCCAGCTGCCCAAGGCGGGCAGGCGCCGGGAGGACGGCTCCGGAGGTGGCAGGGAAACCCTCAATTTCGCCCACCTCTCCCCCTTCAGTCTGTACCGCCCACCAGTCAGCCACCAGCACCCCCGCCCACAGGCTAGCTTGGGGACACGGGGACCTCGCGCCAGCTTTCCCTGGAGACCCGAGCAGTTTCTCCCCCCCACCCCCACCACCACCCTCTTCTCAGCTACCCTGAACACTCCACACCCCTGCTTTTTTGCCCTCCCATCCCCAAGGGAAGTCAGCTCCCCCTCCCTGGCACCCCCGCACCTCTCCAGAGCCCCGCGCACGGCCACAGCCAACAATCACACTCCGGCGACACAGACAGACAGGCAGCCTCCTGCGTGACCCGCACACATGGTGTTGACGCTCCCATGTGGTCCAACAGGAGGCATACCGGGGCTTGGCAAAACACAAACACCCCGCCAGCCCCCTCCCAAAAGGCAACACAAAGGCCACCAAGAATTTCAAGACCAGACACCATCGGACATCAGAGCGAGAGCTGGGTAGGACAAAGACATCATTCCGTCCTCGCAAGGAACGACGACAACTCTGGGACATTCTGCAGTGCCCTCTGGCTTGACACAGCCCACTGAGCAGAGCTGTGTGTGTTGGCGTGAGAGAGCATACGTATGGGTGGGTGTGGGGGGTGCTGTCTGTCTCTACCGTCCAGGCAGCAAATCTCCCCAGAGGTAACCCAGTCCAGACTCTGCTTTCCCCATAACCTTCCTCCAACGTGCCGCAAACATATTACACGGATGGTTAAATTGGATCATTATCACTGGATGCTTATTTGGCAAAAAAAAAAAAAGGGGGGAAAGAAATCATTAATGTCATCTACCCCCACTCCAATCCCTTCTCAAGAAGTCCCCTCCCCCAAAGACTCTCCAACATGCTAATCCCATGAACTGCGACACACCACAGCTTTCGGGAAAGAATAATGGCGAGGAGAAAGAAGAGAGCGGTGTGGGGAGAAGACGTGGATAGCGTTACTGCATTGCCCGTATGAAGATGGGTGGAAAGGAGCCATGGTGGAGGTAGGGGCGGGGAGAGTGACAGAGGGGAATGAAACCAAACGAAATCAAGTCCTTGGTCGCCTGTGTCCGTCTGAGTGTGTGTGTGTGCAAGAGCGTGTGCAAGTGCGTGTGTAGATGTGCCGACTTAGCCCTCCTATCAGAAGGCTGCATCCGTGTGGCATGTAGGAAAGGCCATCGCACCACTGTTGTGTTGCAAAAAAAAAAAAAAAAAAAAAAAAAAAGGAAAGGAAAGGAAAGGAAAGAAAAAAGAGCCGCAGAGCCATCAGAATCTGAATTTTCTCATGGAGATGGAAAGGGCTAGAGGAAAGGGGGGAGGGGGGCATATGGGGTAGGGGAGAGCCATGCATGGCAATAGAAGGCAAGAGCATGGCCGAATTGGGGGAGGATAAAGGGGGGAATTGGTGGTGGGGTGGAAAACACTGCACGAGCACTTGAGACACGAACGCACACAATACCCAAACGCCAAGCCCACTGCTCCACTGTTCATCTAAGACTGACAACCTGTCCCCCATCTCCCGCTGCCTCTCTGTGCCCCCAAAGCTGGTGCGGGTGGATTTCTCTATCTCAGTTTTGCAGCAGTGGGCTAATTACAACCAGGCCCCCTTACCAAATTAACCCCTCCCCTCCCTCTCTTTTTCTCTCTAAAAGGCCAATTGAAGAATAATGTGTTTTTAGAGATAATGGATTTTTTTTTCCCAAGGAGCGAGAGAAAGGGGGATGCAAGACAGAAATTCTGCAAACCGGTGACTTCCGACCTCACCTCCGTCTCCCCTCATATCCCCATTCGCTGTAGCATCTCATCTACCATTTCCCAACCGTCCCCTTGTCCCCCACCACCCAAAAGAAAAGACCTTCCTACCATGCACATCGACAAATACACCAATCGCCACCCAATCTCAGTAGCCGATCTCAAAACCCCAAGCATCAATCCACCTCAATACATTCTTTCCCTTATATAAGCAGCAAATCATCAACATATTCAGTAGAAACGCAGCATTAAAAAGAAATTAACCAAAACGGAGGCCAGACCCCCGTACAACCCCCAATAATTAATAACAGGGAGCTACCAGAGAAGCAAAGAGGTAGTTGTCTCTAAAAAATCTAGAATCCCTTTGATTTCTGGCCCCTTCATCTTAAGAAGCAATTTTTTAAAAATCATTATTTCACTAGAAAGGGCCGGAAAGCTCCAGAAAAGGGTATTCGCACAGTCCGGTTGTTTAAAAAGAAAAAAATTAACCCAGCCCTGTTGCTCACTTTAATAGCGAACTTCCAGCGTCCAGCCTTTTCCCCCTCTTCCAGAAGGAAGACTGGCTCTCAGGATGAACCCCAGGCTGCAGAAAATGGGCCAAGAGCCCTTGCTCTCCACTCCCCAACAAAAAAAAAAAAATCAAACAATAGAAATATCTCTGCACAACCAGCACCCGTCTGAAATATCGTTTGCCCCAATATCACATAGGCAGATTAAGCTAGATGATTAAAAAAAAAAATTCCAGCCTTGCTATGTCTCTCTCCCCTCCATCCCTCCGCCACGTACCCAGTAGCCCTTAGGTAAACTTGCCCATCATAACCAGCGGGACCATTTTAACTCGAAAGGCGATGCAGAAGCCCTTGAACGATGAAGGAGGCTCTACCCCAGAACAGCAAAGTCATAAAGGGCTAGTTCTTCGGGTTCGCCAGACCTAACCTCCAGGTGCCCCCAGATAGACTATCCCGGGCACAGAGTCACCCAGTGCGCTGGGAGTTCAAATTTCCATTGGAACCTTCATCACAAAGGCAAACGGTCATCTGACCCCTGAAACTACACTGTCCTCCAGGTGTGACAAGAAGTGCCCCTCTTGCTCCCAGAGCCATCCACAGGACCCCGGGCAGAGAAAGAATTAAGAATATTGAGGTGGATTGGTCTGGTAAAAGGAAACTATCTCCCCAAGCGGGAATGACCGGAGGAAGCGGGGAGAGGACAGCTCCTGCTCTCCCACTTCTCCTAGGTGGTCTGTGTCTTGCTCCATCCTAGCCTAGCTCTCAATGATCTCTGACCTTTGCATTTAAAAAAAAATTTTTTTAAATAATGATCAGGGGAAAAGAATCCTACCTTAACTAAACCCAGTAAGAGTTAGCAAAAATATAATTTTCTCACTGCATGATGGTATTTCTACATCCAAATCAAAAGAGAAGGCATTTAATGGAGGGTGGAAGAAATTTATTTTTTTAACAAGTAATCACAGGATAAGTCACCTGCAAAGCAGCCGAGCCCATAGGTTGGTATTACATCACTGGCCTAGGAAGGGATGGGGGGTGAGGGGAGGACAGATTATTTTTCCCTTGTCATCAGGATGATGTTTCTAAAGCAGTTAAGTTTCATGGTTAAAAAAGAGAGAGGGAAAGAGCCAAAACTCTGGGTACAACACAATGCCTTGAAAAAAAAAATACATCGAATCAGCCTTTAAGGTCACTGAGAGCTTGCAAAACCCACAGTGCTTACACAGAGTGGAAGTTTTCAGGCAAGCCTGCTACTAAATCATTAATATAAACAAATGGAAGGCAGAAGAAGAAGATTTCCTTGTAACAGATCCAAACAGGAGCGCACACGCGCGCGCAGACACACACACATACACACACTCTCCCTTTTCACCTTCTGATTATGCCCACCTTCACAAGATAACAGGAGTCCAACCTGAATCTTCAGACTCAAGAAACATCTCCTCACACCCTTTCTAAAAAAAAAAAAAAAAAAAAAAAAAAATCTTACACACACACACATAACACACATACACACACACCCCTTAATTCCTCAACAGCTAGGGAAATCCCGTCTCAATTCAATTTTGTCTTATGATCCTCAGAGTGTCCCTTCTCTTTCGCTTTTGAGCCAGCCTTCTCCCAAGAAAAAAATAATAATAATTAGAGGGAAAGTAGCTACAAAATGCCAAAAAAACTACCTGCCCAAAATGAAGTGTTGGGGATACATCATTTCAGACTAACAATCTAAGCAAATAGGAGAAAGACTCCAAAAAATTTAAAAATCTAAAACATTCTCTGACTTTTTCCAACATCTGGAGCAAAAGGACTCAACTTCCAGGAGAAACTGAAAGAGGAGAAAGCCAGTTGAAAAGCCATTCCCATGGTCAGCCGAGGCTCTCGGATCCAGCATCCAAAAAAAAAAAAAAATCTAGGTTGGTCGCTCCCAACTGAAAACTTCTACCCTCTCAGGAGCAACCTCTTCCCAGAACGAACAAGAACCTTGAGTTGTTTCAAAACCCTGCCTGCCTTCCTTTTCCCCCCAAACCTTACCTTTCCAGTTGAACAGAAGATTTGGGATCTGTTTGTTTGATGTTTAGTCAACTGACTTTGCTGGGTATGTTTCCTCTTTGGGAAGGTTCAAATTCCAGAATCTTTCTGTCTCCTTTTTCTTTTCTCTCTCTCTCTGGGAGGGAGTGGCGGGGAAGAAGGGAGGGGGGTGTCAGAGGTGTGAAAAGCAGGTCCGCGGTGGCTTGAGATGCTGGCGGCTGCCAGAGAGGGGAGGACACGCTCGCCTCTCCCTCTCGGGGAGTTGCATGCAAGAGGAGATGTGTAGGGCTGAGCTCGGAGCCTGAGACTGCCGGGGAGCCCAGGAATTTCACGCACTCCAGAGCCGGCCCCTCCCTCTCTCACACAGACCCCGGCATTTAAAGAGACAGCCAGGCTGCCTGGCTTAGGGCTTCACCTCCTCTCTGGCTGTTTTGCAAACAGCTGAGAAGATATCATCAGGGAGAGGCACTGTGCAGCCCCCCTGTGACAAAGAGGCAGTGTCAGGAGCTCAGTCCTCCCCCCACCCCAGCCCGAGGAAGGTTCTTTGCCAGAACCGGAGCAGGCGTTAAAAATAAAGACAAAATCCTCATTTACAGCTTCAGTAGACTAAGCCACTTCCCCACTGCTGAAGGTACATGTGTCTTATTGCAGAGACAGGGAATGGAGAGGAGCCTCACCTAGAAGCATGCCTCAATTTCCCCAAGTAGGCACTCCTTGCGAAATCAGGGCAATCCTTGAGCATCTGGTGGAGGCTAGGGCTGTAACTAGGACACAAAGTGGTTCCTTCAACAAGCACTTTGAATGCCTGCTTAGGATGAGGCACAGTGCATAGGACGACTGGGGACATAGAAATGAAAGTGACAAATTGGGCTTCCCATCCAAGGGCGGATGGAGGCACAGCCAACTCTATCCACAGGGGCTTCAAGTTAAGAAAGACAGACGCAGGGGTCTAGTGCTGTGGTGGGTCAGGGGGATGGCTCCCTTCTGTGGCTCGCACCCTGAGCTCAAGGCCTAGGTATTTCCACTGCACCCCCAAACCCTTTGAAATTCGTTGCCAGTTTTGCGGAACTAGTCTATGTCTGTGGAAACATTTCCGCATTCGAGCCTAAACAAGAGATGACAGTCGGTGGCACCAAACACAAGGTTTTGTTCAGCATCAGGCCCTGATGCCTCACCAGGGAAAACAGCCCCACCCCTCTGTCTTCTCGAACTTCCCCTTTCTAATGGCACATCCTTCACCTGGCCAGGGCCAACAGCGGGAATAGCCACTAACAACTGTTGAGCACCTACCACATGCAATCACATCGGTCAGCTCGTCCAGTCCATTGACACTGGTGCTATTTGACAGTTGTCCATCTTACAGTTGAGGAAGTCAAAGCTTTAGGGAGGCTCTCCAAGGTCACACAGCCAGAAATAACCAGAATGAATTTGAACTTGGGTCTGACTCCAGAGCCTGCCTACTCAGCCACGCTGCTATATTGCCTCCCTTCTATGGAGGCCAGTTCTTAAATTTCTGCTCTTTACAGGACATTCTTTCAGCCATCCTAGCATTTACCCAACCCAGCAAACTTTGTTAGCACGTGTACCAGACATTGTGCTAACCGGAAACGAAATGAGGAAGATAAGTTCTCTGCCCCCAAGGAGTCCACTCTGCATTGGCGGAAGACAAACGTGTTTCTATAAAGCAAGGGAAAAACAACAGTCATGGAAACAATGTAAAGGAAGCTGTATGGGATTGTCAAGAACCAAGTGATAAATTCAAGTTTGGTGGGCTAAAGTGGCATTTTTGGGCTAGGCTTGGATGGTCACATGTAATACCAGCATTCCTAGTTGATTTTTCAGTCTGTTTTGCCTTTTAGATCATAGTCTTTTTTTTTTTTTTTTATGTTTCTTTGGGTCCCCAATCTTCAATACCACTATGGTATTTGGCACCTAACAGGAATACAAACAAATATGCCTTAATGGATCAATTTCATGCATGACACATCACCTTCTGCCAATTTATGTGAGACCTGAACTGCCCTAGCCAGCTGATCTATATCTTCCTTACCTGGCCTTTCTTGAAGCCCATGTACCTTATTTGTTCTCGGAACGCAGAAGGGAAATTCAAAGAACCTAGTGCATGAGTTTGGGCAAGTTGTCTGGAGCTCCAGAGAGAAGAACCATATAAAGAAACGATCATGATCCAGCAGGATCTTGGGAACAATGGTACACTCACTTTTGGGAGCAACAGGAAGAGACTTAAGGGACTCCACGGGGACCTGAGAGCATAAGCCCAAAGGGAAAGCCTGAGGACTCACTGTCCTGAGATGTCAGCTCCCATCAGACTCCTTCCACAAACACCAACCTTAGAAGGACATCCTCTAGAGAAGTCCACTGTTCATCTACAGTAACCTTGAGGCTAGGACATGTACCTGGATTCCAATCCCATCTTAGCCACCTATGTTCCCTGAGACTTGAATGGTTTTCTTTGCCCTTTCCATGTCTTAGCATCTTCACCTACAAAATGGAGAGAACACCTGTACTTCATAGAATTGCTGTGAGAACTAGTGATAAAATAATACAGAGAACACCTGCCCCACAGAAGGGCTAAACAAGTATCTGCTACTTTGACCCAAAGGTCTGCCTTTGCCCCTGCATGGGATTATTAACTTTGGACTGCCCCCTATAGTTAGCATTCTCTTATTTCATCATTTCACTTTTAATATTTTAACTTACTGAGGATCACTACAGTTACTCTCATTTACTTGTTTTTAGCCCTTTGCTTTCTAACCTTGTGTACTTTGAGTATATTTGTTATTATCATTTCATCCCATTTAGTAGTTTCTTGGGCTTAAGTGTTATTTACCTTTCAATTACTCTGGTGTGTTCTTTTAGCCTGCCTTTTATCATGAAATCTCTAGGGTCATTTTGTTCTTTCCTCCATAGCATTTTAGCTAACTACACTCTGCTCATTCTCAGTGATCCAGCATTCCCCCCGGTTAGCTCCAGATTTACAAGGATGGATATGTTCAAAGAGCAGAGAAAGACAGCATCAAAGACAACATGCTAGACACGTAATACAACCATAAGCATAAAACAATATCAGGTGTTCGCCTAAATGAAGGTGCCATGTCAGCAATGGTACTGATTATTTTTAAAAGGACTCAGTAGGGGCAACTGAAGCCCTCAGAGATTCTGGTCTTTCACTGCTCACAGTTCTGACAGTCATAAGGCCACAATCAGAGGCCATTAGGTTAGAAGGTTCCCTTGCGGAAAGGAAGCCTATATCCCTTTCCCTCGGCTGTGTGGCTGCTGCCTTTACTTAGTTCAGAGGGAGAACAAAATGGGACAGGGACGGTTTCAGCTTTTCTCAAATGTGCCAGACTGGCATTTTCAGGATGGAGTGAAGAACAATTTCATTGCCAATCAAAAGAACAAGTTGTCCATGGCATCCTGGAAAAAAAATCAGGTTAATGTAATGACAGTGACAGTAATAAACACCACCACCACCACCACAGGTCACCCTGCTGGCCCTCTACTTGGTAGCATCATGGTTAAGATCCCAAGGCTCTGCTAAGAGGACATTTGAATTCAAATCCCAGCTCTGCCATTTGCTGGCTATGAGACCTTGGCCAAGTTACTAACATTTCAAGCCTCAGTTTTCTCATCTGTAAAATGGGAACAATACCATTCTCAACCATTTCCTGTGGTGATTATATCAAAAGCCCATTTATAATAGCAAATGGCACATGGAAAGTCCACCACAAAGAGTATCAGTTATCATTCTCAGAATGAGATTTTAAATATTTAACATCTGAGATAGTACAGGCAGCAGCATCCAATCAGCCTGAAAGCTGGCCATAAGCAACTGATTTGACTCTATCAGGGCATACCAACAACTATCAGTTCTGATCAATAGTATTACTACTACCTGCCGGTACCACTTGGCATGTGCTAATGTGTTATCTCATTTAATTTTCACACAGTAAGTCAGCTTTATGTTATTTATTGAAATATATGCAATTGCATATGGGTGGGGGGAGAGCAGAGGGAGAAAGAATCCTAAGCAGACTCTACATTCAGCATGGAGCCCAACATGGGGCTCGATCTCACAACCCTGAAATGATGACCTGAGTTGAAATCAAGAGTCAGATGCTTAATGGATTGAGCCACCCAGGCGCCCCTATGCAACAGCATATTTATTTGCACGTGTGTGTGTGTCTTACTCATATGGGTAAGACTGTACCCATAAAATCAGGGTTACAGATAAATATACTTAACATATACATTCCTGTTGCCCTAATGATTCTTGTATATGAATTTCAAGGATTTGCTTTGGCTGGGAGTTTTAAAACTTCATTATATAGCTTCCTTTTTTTACTTATTCTTTCAATAATCTTTGGAATATAATGATAATGGTCAATGGCCTCAATTTCTTCATCCATTAAATGGTTCCTTTCTGTCCTGAGTTCCTACTGCACTACCCCAACCATCCTGGAAATATCAAAGGTTTCTCCAGCCAAGACTAAATCATTAAAAACTGGATGCTAAACACTTCTGCCAATCCCTGGGCCAGCACTTTAGTCAAGATAAGTTCTTGGGTCCTCACATGCCTTGCTCCTGAGCAGATTTCAGATTCACGTTTAAATGTTATTGGCTCAAAGCAGTCTGCCCAACACCCTCTGCAAGTATCCCTTGTGTTCTTTCTTCTCCCTACCTCCCCCCAACACCCAAAAGCTGTGCTGCACTGCTGGCCTTCTGGAATTTATTTGACTTTCTGTCACCTACGTGATGATGTTTCTAGTGTTCTTAATAAGTGACTGCTTATTAATTAGTATTATTAGACATGCACCATGCAGTGCAGACAGTACCACAGAGGGGCCTGGCATCTTCAAGAAGAGGATTTGTACAGAAAGATTTGTCCCTGCAGCCCAGTTAGAGGACACAGGGCTGGCAGTGAGTCCTGGGGAGCCAACAGCAGAACTTCCCAAATTCTGAAAGCTGTACACCTAATCAGGCCACTTGTGTTCTGGCATAGGATGGAAGAAGAGCAAGTGAATGTGAGATTTGCAGGCAGGTGATGGCATAAGCCCAAAGGGGAGCCTGAGGAGGTTAGGGCCCATGAAGCAGTTCTAACTCCAGGCATCCCTTCCACTAGGGTATCAGCCACCCCCAAGAGGCTGAAGGAAAGGCCAGCTCCTGGGAAGGCCAAAGGTCTCCAACTTTCAGATTCAATAGGGAGATCTGTACCCTTATTTTTCTCTCCTGCTTATTCTATGGAAATAAAATATTCTCTGGGGCTTGCAGCCAGTAGAAGCCTCTCAGCCATCTCCATGAATTCAGGTAGGCTTTTGCCAGCTGAAAAGAACCAGCCCTCAGGATAGGACTCCTGACTCCAGCCTCAGGGAGACCCAGGCTAGGGTGTGGAATGGCATCCCCGTGGCTATATCTTTCTCCCTAAGCACCCAGGCACAGGCAACTCAGCTAGACTGATGATGACAGAGTATCTCACCAAAAGCTGTAGAAGAAAAAGACTGAGAATGAAATTATTTCCTCCCACTCTGATCATTTTCAGAGCAATTCTAGAATTTCCTGCTTGAGGATCAAATTTTAACATGGTCCAGGTATATTTGGAGTGTTTAATAGGTTTGAATGTTTAAGTGACAGGGAGTTACCTATTAATACGTGATGATTGCTTTCAAAAAAGAATCACCCTTTTCTCCATTTATGATGGAAGTTCTTGTCTGTTTTATACCTCATTCCTCCCACCAGAGAAGTAAGAGCAGACAGGGTTGGCACAGTCACTTTTAGTTTGAGCACTGATTGGACAGGACTTTCACCTCAGGAAGCAGCAGCATAATGTGGTGGCAAAGGGCATGAACCCCGGCTTCAGGCTGCACAGGCTGGCAATCCAGCTCTACCCCATACAAGCCTTGGGACCTTGGGCAAGTTGCTTGACCATTACTGTATCTCTTTCTCCTTCCATACAAGGGAGATCATGATAGGACCTATCTACCCCATAGGGTTGTTATAAAGATCAAATGAGGTAATATTTTTAAAGTACTCCAACAGTGGCTGTCACAGTATAAAAGCTATTTAAGTGTTTGTTAAATAAAAAAATAAAACTTCCCATCAGCACTACTCCCAGGAGATCCTTAATAATAATAATAGCAGTGGTAATGTGCTGGTTCTAGAATATCTCAGGATCATGCGCAGGAAAGATGTCAACTCTGCTATCATTCCTGGCAACCTTGCTTGTGGAGGTACAACGGGGCCCAGATCCCAGTGCTTCCCCACTGCCCCATTGACCCTCTCTCTCCCTCTACTGGACAGGCCTCATACCATCCCTACCCCCTTACGCTGTAAAGCCAGCTCAGCTGCAGGTGCAGGCAGGAAAGGCAGCATCAGCAGCGATGATTTTGTGGAGTCCAAAGCACGCCTCATCTCCATCCCCATCCCCAGCAACCATTCTCTCTGACCCACGCACTAGGACTATTTTTAAATGATATACTTTTGCCTGGTTGTTGGGGTGGGGGAGAGGAGAGAAGAAAGAAACACCCTCCCCAGGATTCAAGCTGAAGATGGAATGATTGCCAAATGCTAACAGCTTTTCGAACAGGACGCAGTTAAAAATATGTCTGAAATGGTTTTAACTCAAACTCAAAAAATAGCTTAACTGACTGGAGAGCCATAGGCAGTGGGGGTGGGGAAGCAGAAGAGGAAGAGGGATTCCCTTGGGAGGGGCCATAGCAAACCTCATCACAGGGACACAGGAGAGATGCCTGATTTATTTTCCCTCATGAATAATACCTTTTGAAAACACAGACCAGATCTCCAGGGAAAGTAGTGACACCACAAAGCTTATTGCTGCTTTTACACAGAGAGATGCTCCTGATAAAGGCCCCACAGTGAGGCTTTTTGGATCCTCACTACTCTAAGTGTGGCCACCACAGCACCAGCATTACCTCTGAGCAGTTTGCAATGCAGATTTTTGGCCTCTCCCTCTATCCCCAGTAGACCTGCTGAATCAGAAGCTACACCTTAACACGATGCCCAGATGATTCAAAATCTAAATTTTGTAAGTACTATTCTAGACTCTTTCATGACACTTCAACCCTAAAAGGATTGGATGCAACATATTTCTCCCCATTTGACATATGAGGAAACAGACACGAGGAGGGACTCATCTAAGTTTACCAGCCGAATCAGGCCTAACAGTACCATCCAGAGTCTCATGCCCACCCCCCTAAGGCTTTAAACCCCAAATTAGGTTTCATCATCAAACCTAGTTAAGGACTACAGAGAACTTATGATACCTTCTTTCTAGGAGCAAAGGACTTGGAACATAGAACAATCACTTAAAGCAATGTTTCTCCAAATATGCTCAATTGGTCACTATTCCTACCAAATATTCTGTGAAAAAGAGTTCTATTGTTAAACATATTTAGAAAATTCATAATCCACATTAATATATTTAAGTCTCTGAGAAGTCCTATAGAAAACAAACTTGCTTAGCATTTTTTAATCTGGTGTTTTCCAAAGTTATTTTATCACAAAACCCTTTGGGCCCCACAGAAGACCTAGTAACATGAAAAAGATCATGTTCTGAGAAATACATGTTGGGATTCACCACCAATTACCACTTAATAACATGCTCAACCAGTCTGCAGGAAAGGTCAAAAATGTCATTATTCAATCTGTGATTGATTACTTCCTGCAACAGGGAGGTCACTACTTTACAGAGCAGCCCAACTCATCATTGGAAGACTCCATTATTCAGAAACATATTACACTAAGGCAAAATCCTCCTTCCTGCAACATCTTAAGCTACAATTGCTTAAACTCTATTTTCACCACTAGTGTGCGCAGGGAATTAATCACTGTTTCTCACAGTTGTCCTTCACACACAGCTCTAGTAATAGTAGACTAATAAGTGTACTCTGTCCTTTACAGTCCAGACCTTCAAATATTCCCCAGAATCATGGAATTTCAGAGCTTAACAGCATTTTAAGTATCACTTAACCCAATCCTTTTATTTTACAGATGAGCAAACCATGTCTCAGACCAAATTATTTGCCCAAGGTCAAGCAGGCAGTAGAAATTTAACTTGATATTTTTGAGTTGATTATAGCAGGGTTCTCATGTTCTTTTCTTGGTAGGAGAGCTTTCTTTCCTCACCAGGATTTCCTAGATGCTTGAAGTTCACGTCTAACATCCAAGGCCCAACATGAAGAACCTCACAGTCTCCAACATCCTTCTTCCTGGTCCCCCTGTCAGATGCTACATTGGGGGCCAGATGAGTCACAGAGCTTACCCAGCGTGGGGAATTGTGTTCCAGTCTCTCCCCCATCCTGGAGTGGCCGAGCTGAGACTGTTCTTCACCCCACGCTGCCTCCTCACCACCACTGCCATCTGCACCCTCCTTCTCAAGGATCACCATCTGCTTTCCTGATACCACTCAGCCGCCCCCAGCACTTTGCTCAGTTTCCTAACCCACTGCTTGAGCCACTCTCCCTGCAACTTGTGATTTCCCTTTCCATGGTCCATCCACTCCATCTTCCCCTCCCCAGCTCACAATATCAAGAGTTTTCATGTTTGTAATCTCCTGCTTTCTTGTTCACTCCCATGCCAAGCCCCTGCTAACCTAGAAATTCCACTGGAGCCCACTGCTGGGGCTAAGACTTTGCTGTTTACTATGCATGTCTGCTGAATAAACAAATGAGGCTCATTCTTTCTGTCCCTTCTCTATCCCAGGCTGGCCTCTCATTTCCTGAAAGATTACTTAAGCCCACTTGCTCCTCTTCCTACAAGTATACTCCCTTCCTACAAAGCAAACAAGGGCTGGATACACAGTAGTTGTTAGATAAATGCAGAGTGATAGTACTAGATCACAACAAAATATTCCTAAAGATGACTGTTGCTCCTTCTTTCACTAGAAAGTTCTGTGCTATAGGAGGGCAGTGATCACATTCATATAATCATACTTAACACTTGAAAGGTCTTAATAAATATGTGATAAATGACTAAAAGAAAGTTTGGACACTTAGGCAGCCCACAATGATTTCCACTTGTCTGTCATCTATCCTGTGCCAGAATTTCATATAATTATTTCACTTAATACTTGAAAGAATTTTGTAAGGTCAGGAAAGGAAGTTCAGGGAAAGAATTCAGATCTAGGGCTTTCTGGTTTCCACGCCTGTGCACATCCATTTTCCTCTCTGTACCCTCAAAAGTATCCATCAACAGAGTCTAACCCCAGGTCCTGCATCCTCTAATTTCTTTCAATAGAGATTAATTTCAGTTCTTTACTTCCCTCCTGTCCTTTCTAATCAGTGGTTATCCTCTCTGACACGCCCCCCCCCCTCATGTTCTACATCTCCAGCCCCTTGAGAAGCCCTTCCCATTCTTTACTCCCCATTGGATGTATGCAAAGGCAGACAAGAGCAAATAGAAGTTTTGCACGAAAGGCTCTTCTGGAAGTAAATCAGAATCCTCTGTGAGGGTAACTGTGAGAAACAGATTTCAGTAATTAATGCCCTATGCACACTGGTGGTGAAAATAGACTTTAGGCAATTGTTGACTAAGAAAATCGCAAAATATGAAAATCTGGCATGTAACTACGGGGACCAGGAAATCAACCTCTTCCCCCACCAAATGCTCTAATGCATCTGCTTCCAAACTCCAAATTAACTGGTTCAAGTCTTCTCTCCACAGCCTCTGGTAAATGAATAAGTGTGTACTATCAATGCCAAAATCTGGAAAGAAAATTATCTCAAAGTTTAGAAAATCAACTAATCATGTCTAAACCACCTTTGAAGAACTCAAACATTCTAAGAGCTTCACATTCTTGGTTTTTAAATGTTAACTGTCTTAATTTGCCCTTCCATGCCCCATCACCTTTTCTCCAATTTATCTTCTAATTTATGTAACAAGTGTGTATCACATTAAAAACTGATGATCCCACCCCTTTTCTGTGTTGCTGATCAGACTCTGAGGACCACATTCTGAGGATAGGCAAGATCTCTACAGTAGGCATCTGGGGGGAAAGAAACAACCCAAGATGCCTCTTTTACTTCAAGGAAAAGAGATGACAAACTCATGAGTCACTCACTCTCCTAAACCATACCTCACTCTCCTAACCTCCCATCTTCCTTTTTGTCAATCTTCAATGTGAGCAAACATGCAGAACAACTCTGGTGAAAGGGTGAGACATACTAGTCTCACAAATACAGCTACCAAGACACCTGTTTACTCTGGTTCCCAAGAACCGGTTGCCCTTGCTGATTGGAAGTGGTCCCTCTTCCAGCTCTTTTTATAAGGTATATGCTGACTTCTCCATTTCATACTTGCTCTTACAAATCTCTCTGGATTCAGAGGACTTTATTAGGTCTCTTCCTCTTTCTCTGGATTTTCCTACAAAAGTCTACCAAACTATTCTTGGGCATGGATTCATTACTGATCATATCACATTCCAAGTAGAGGGAATGCAGCATAAACAAGACAAACAAATCTTCTGTTCTCACATACCTTTTATATTAAGAGGAATGATGAATAGAAAACCATAGAACACATAAATAAGGAGATATTTTCAAAATAGTGATGCATACAATGAACAAAACAAAGCCATAGGATGTGATAAAAAGTGGTTAGAGGAGGAAGTGCCATTTTAGACTGGATAGGCAGGGAATGTTTCTCTGAATTTAGACTGATAAGGAGCCCATCACGAATGAATTTTTTATAGGATAGGACAAATGTTACTTGGTAAAATTTCAGCTAAAAGATAAATAAAATTTCAGAAATGCCATTAAGGTGTGTCGTTCTTAGAAGTCAATCCATAAAATGATGAGGGAGGCATTTGTTATATGTATGAAGGACATGAGAAGAGAAGAGAATCAAGCCATCAAAATACTTCACTTTACCTCAAGGAACATGTAACCACTTCCCAGGAAGTTGTAATCTTCATCTTTTTATAGGATAGTGATTAAAAGAATTGACTCTGGCAGCAGACTACCTGGTATCAAATCCCAGCTCTACTATTTACTAGCTGCATAACCTTTTGTGAGTTGTATGAGGCAACCTTTTTGTGCCTCGTTTTTCTGACCTGTAAAATAGCTATAATACTACCTACCTCAAAAGCTTGTCATGAGAATTAAACAATTTAATATATGTAAATTGCTCATAGCAAATCACAAAATATAATATGTGCTGTATAAGTATTCCCATCATATTGTCAAGTGCATACCTTTATGAACACACACACACACACACATATCAGCATTAGGCATTCTCCCAGCCCACTCCTCAGGACAAACAGTGTAGAGACCCTTATGCAAATTGAGGCATCTAAATCCCAGCAGCCAGCAGATTCAACCCTAAGCTTGAAGAGACTTTTTTTTAAAGTCAGGGATGGAGACTCAGTCCATGTAAAAATATAGACTTCTTCTTCCTTTAGAACCCTCTCAAGCCACATAATGTTCCTCTACTGTAACACTTACATTCAGCTTATAGAAGTCACAAAAGATACCCCAACATTCTCAGGACTTTTTCCGAATCTCTTGGCTACAACCACTACCTGAAGTTCTGAGTTGTTATACACCAGATATTTAGTATTTGTCAAGGCAAAAAAGCAGCTTTCCTGAAGTCACAGTTTATCTGACTCCTGTGTGTGCTGTAAGTACACCCAAGATTCAGCACTTACCACACTGCCTAGCATATTAAAGGTGCTCAACAAATGTTTGTAGAATATATGAATTACAGCTCTTTTATTATGCTTGTATTTCAGGTGGACAACAATACACTCCTTGTAATTAGCATAAGCTTATATTTTCCCCTCTCACCACCAGGTAGGAAACGAAACAAATTAAGCATTTTATAAAACAATCAGTTGGCATCAAAGAATAGAAGCAAATGTGAAAGCAGTCATTATCTTTTAGGGTGGAGGGGACAGCCATCCAGCAAGCCCTCAACAGCTTGCTACTCTGGTTTCATCTCAACCCTCCTATGGGGCAATGATGATCTTTAGAGCTGTTTGCAGACAATTTCCACTCAAATTCCCTATAGAAGTATATTGCTTCCAGCACCACAGAGAGCTCCCAACAACAGCCGTCTTCTAGGAGCACTCGGCTTTCTCAGCACCACGGAGAGCTCCCTCGCGGCGTAGCAGGTGCGCAGGACCTTTCATGATCTGTGAAAAGTCCACTAGGAATTGCGGACCAATGATCCCCAGTGAAACCACCTCCACTGCAGTTCAAATATCAGAACAAGGCAAAAGGTGATCCTGGTAAAAAGCTCCCCAGAGTCCAAGGAATATCCAAAGAATCTGCTATCCTGTAGTAGGGACACAGAGAGTAGGTCTGAAGCCAGCTGACTGATTGCAGCTACTTCTGTGCCAGATCGGCATTTTTATTTCCTTTTCTTTCCCCCCCTAAAAGTTAAATACCCAAGGTGAATTCAAAAACCGCAGTCCAAACTGTGATCAGATCAACGTGGCTGCACCAGACAAAACTGATCTTATCTGAATGGTGACTTTATCCACTTTGGAGAGCAGAACTCATTACAATAATAAGGAGCGACAGAAATGGGAGGAAGAGCAATCACAGCAGAGCCAGGAAAGAATTCACTTTACTATCATTTTGGAGGATTAATTCTAAGCTTCCCTCCTATAAATGTCATTTTTCACTTCAGCAGGAGGTCCGGGGTCTGAAATTATTCTAGCCGACTTGCAGAACGCATCACTTTGCACCTGATTTGCAATCCATTTCTGCTTCCTCCTACCAAGCTCAATGATATTTGTTTAATGGTCACCTGGCCCTCTGCATGCTCCACTGTGCTGGTGCAGAAAGGTGTACACACACTGGAGGTCAGGGGGTAGGATATATGTGTTCGAAGGTCTGAGCATATGTAGGTGAGGAAAATAATGTGTGAGCTTACAAGCACAAAAGAAGTGTCCACACTCACAAACAGGGTTGTATGGTTGCAAGGGGAAGTGAAGAGGGAAGAAAAAATGTGTTGAAGCAGCTGTGTGTGTTTTGAAATGTATTATTTCTAGATCTGGTCCCCTTTCTAGGTCCCTCATCTACTAGCCAATTTAAATGGGACGATTATATAATTACCTGGATCCTCCTCATTGGAGATACTAAGTGTTTTCAGCCTCATCTCAGCAGCCCCCTAAATGCCAGCCACACTGGATTAATTGCCTTTCCTCAGACTTGCTACACACTTTTTTACACCTCTAAGCTTTTACTCATGCTGTTCCCTTATCCCAAAATTCCCTCCTGACTCTTTCTTCCTCTCCATCTCCCCACCCAATTAAAATTGTATTCACGCTTTAAGGCTTAGGCTAAAGGCCAGCTCCTCCATGACACTGTCCTTAAATATCCTCCATAGTAATTCACTTCTCTTTGTTCCACAACAGGCTATTTTTAATTCACATGAGTTACTTGTTTGCATGTTTCTCTCTCCCTCTAGATTATAAACTCCTTGAAAGTAACAGTCTTTTTAATCTTTGTATTCTTAGCAACACACTGCATCATTCCTTAGTCATCATAGATACATTTTAAAATACATTTTTGAGTAAATGAATAAAATTTAATAATACAAAGCACAAAGCCAGAATATTTTCTTCTATTACATTTTGCCTAAAATCTTGTGCTATCAATAACTTGGAAATGGCCAAGTCGTTCCAGGTGCTGATTTTCTTCCACCAGTTTAACAACTGGGAGGGAAAAAGTCGTCTCTGGAGTCCCTGGCTAGGGCTAGATCCACCATCCCCAGAAATAAATAGAACAGAGCCTTTGACTTAAGATCAGAGCACATCTCACTGACTCTTATGTGTGCCACTAGTGACATTTCTTCAACTGGTGGTCGGATTCTAGACACTACCTATGGCCTCACGGTGCTTAAAATTCCCATTATCTGAACTTGACTTATAGCCTTTCGAGATTTATGGTATCTCTGATTCCTAGCTTTCCCTCCAAAACTCATGTTCTTGCCTAACAGCTCTTTACTATCTCACTGAACATCAGATTCTGCATCTTTCAAAGCACTTTTTGTAGCTGGTACCAGTGCAGCATCCCAGAATATGAGTGTGGATGAGAACATGACCAGACCCTACAGCATGTGTGTATAAAGTCATTTGCACTCAGTATCACCCTATGTTCCATTATACAAATATCAGTGCACATTTCCATTAGGAACAAAGCACTCTTCACAGGAACAATGATAAACTCAATGCCAGAAAAATGCCTCCATTGTCTTCTTCATAACTTTTCCATCTAAGAGCAATTGTCAGTCCCCAGTAACATCTATATCCTCAACATCCACCACTCTTAGGAAAAGAGAGTGAAGGCTGCTGAATCTCAGTTGGAGCCTACCTCTTCACCTAACATCCTCTGGAAAAGACTGGGGCTAGGATCGATTCTCCAGTTTCCCAGCTGTCCCATTCCATGCATCTTCCATAACTGGCTTCTTTGTATCCCACCCCACTTCTTGCTCAGTTCCTTTCAAGAAATCTGAACCTTCATGGATGGGTTATGACATTCCCAGCTTGCACGGCCCACTAGAGTCTGTGTCCTTTGATTTTCATGTATTTGCTTCCTGAGTCTTGAGCTGTAAGTGGCCTTTTCTTCTGAGATAGTCCAAGAATTTTACTTTTCCTGCCACCCACATTCCCTGATAAGAAGAGGGGTAATGCAGGACACTTAAGAAGAAAGAGATGAGAAAAGCAGCACCATGCTGTAGTGGAGGTGACAGTCTCACATCTGAATGATCACTGAGTTTCATCATAATCACTTTGAGAACCTGGTGGCTAACTTTCACTGCTCTGGAATCACTTCTCATTTTTTGGCTATTTCTTTTTTTTTTAAGATTGATTGATTGATTGATTGATTGATTTATGACAGACATAGAGAGTGAGAGAGAGGCAGAGACACAGGAGGAGGGAGAAGCAGGCTCCATGCCGGGAGCCCAACGCGGGACTGATCCCGGGACTCCAGGACCGCGCCCTGGGCCAAAGGCAGGCACTAAACCACTGAGCCACCCAGGGATCCCCGATTTTTTGGCTATTTCTTCCAGAATCAAAGGAGTTAGAGAAAAAGCCAACATGTAAAAGAAGCAGCATTATATTGAATTTGAACTTATTTCTATCTCTTCAAGCTCTGGGACTTACAGATCCTGAACCTGTTTCCCCATCTGTAAAATGGAGATCATACTTAACCCAGGACTACAATGACTAAATCAAATGGCCTAAGTGATAGTGCCTAGGACAATGCCAGGCACATAAAAAAACCAGTTTGTTCCTATGCCCTGTGGGGCAAGCCTCTAGGACTTCCATGGTTAGTGTGGACTTGTGGCAGGTGGGGGCAGCAGAGGGCCACTGGGGCAGAGAAAAAGAAGAGTAGAAAGCCCTGAATCCTTGGTTTCAGGACAAAGGTTCCAAGAGTAAGCATCTCCAGGCAGGCCATGTCCTCCAAAAGGAAATACAGAAGTTGGAGCAAGCAGGCACACAGAGGTAAGTGGGTTGTGAGAGTCATGAGGTCAAGATGTCAGGAATTCATGAGAGAACTGGCACCGTAGAGCCAGCCATGCCAGCTGGGGAGCCTGGGGGTGCCACATAGAGAGGCCCACAACCAGCCATTACAGAGACTTCTTCCTTCAGTGGCTTTAAGCCACTACACCGTGAGAAAGAAGTTTTCCTCAGCCTCAACACAGGCAGCCCACATCAGCAAAACTATTTTGTTGGGCAAAGGTTTTTTGTTTGTTTGTTTGTTTAATATATAACTCACATCCTTAGCCCAAGTAAAAGATTTAAGAGTTTCTCCTAGCCAGATAATGTCCCCGCCTTGAGGCACTTACTAAAAAGTCCATCCTTGCAGCTTCCATGTCTCATTCTCCAGCTACAAAAATAACTCTCAAATGGGCTGCCTAAGGGCCTCGGGGTAGGTGTCAAACACCTCGGAAATCACGGAGGCACCTGAATCTGAGTTTTGTCATATGTACAAAGAGGGGACTGTATTGGGCCTTTGATTATTTTGAAAACTGCCAAGGGTCAAAAGCTGGAAGCCTCAGCTTTCCTTCATTCTCCTTATGCTAAGTGGCAGCTCCACAATGAGTGACCTTTTTTAGTGATGATGTCACTTTACTGCTGGGGACCCCAAGTGGGGTATCAGAGTAGTTCAACTGTCCCTAACAATGGCTCCTGGGGCTTGGCAGCATTCAGACCTTGAAGATGTGTATACCACACGTGGGTCTTGCCCCCCTAAGGCCACTCCTGGCTGCATATTAGAATCACTTGGGAAGATTTTAGGCCTCCATCACCAGGAAATTTTATTTTATTAGTCTGGATTAGGGTGAATAAAAATAATAATTAAAATACATACTTACTAGTAAGGAAAGAGCGCAATCAGACAGATGCTGGCAGTACACCCTCTCTGTATCTATACCATGAGTATCAGCCTCAGCCATGGGGCCTAGTCATCAGTGTGTTTTAAAAAACAGCCCCCATGATTCTAATGTACAGCCAGAATAGAGAACCATTGAGGCTAAGGTTAATTCTGCCTCTAGTAAATGTCCAGTAACTGAAGACCCTTCTGTGAATGACAGCAACTCATGAATGAACAGACCTAAGGCATTCTCTGCTCTTAGAAAGCAAGATGAGGTTGTGATCACATGGTTTTGAGGGCAGGACAATGTCACCTTCCCGTTCTCACAGTGCCTGGCACATAGTAGAGCATCAACAACATCTGATGCATGAATGAAGATCACTAGCCCTTCATGGGCTTCTGTCAGGATGCAAAATGGCATTCATAACTCCATGAAGAACGGATATAAACAGTGTGCACATGCTTCTAACCCATTTATAAAGCTGGCTTTATTTTTATTGAATGAAGTGAAGTGGGTTTTGTTCATTTTCCACATCTAGTATTTTCAGGGCAATCACTAAGTAGTTTGGGAGAAAGTGGGGATTTCTCATCTTTGTGTAACTACTCCACCCAGATTCCTCTCCTGGATCCAGGAAAGCCTTCTTTGTGGGTGAATTTCTAGCAGCACCAGCCAAAATCTATGGTCTTGTCTCCAGAAATTCTGGTGGACGATTCAGCTCTTTCTCAGTCCCCTGATATGTTCCTGGGCTTGCTGTCCCAGCCTGAACCATGTTGGCACCTTGTCCTCACTTCTCTTGCCACACTCCCTGAGCCCCCTGCAGCACTGACCCACTTCTGCTGTCTGCACCATGGTGTAGGTCTCTGGCTGAATTAGGGAAAAAAAGAAAAAAAAATACAGCTATTTGGAATCTTAATGAGACCAAGCTCATTTCATTATGTTGTCATTTCATATTTCACCGCCTTGACAGGGAAGGCACAGGAGACCCCAGAGGGCCTTTCTGCTTTGCACACAGGGTGGAGAGGCAGGAGGGAGGAGGGAAGTGGCTAACAGGAGACATGCCCTCTCCGTCAGCCTCCCTGCTCACACTAAAACCAAAGTAGAAGAGGACAAGTCCTTTCCTTTGAGATCAACCATGACAGTCAGATTCAGGAGGCTGATGAAGGGCCTTTCTCCAAGTTAAAGACAGGCTCAGATCAAAACAGGACAGGAAGGGAGGATCCCCCTTCCCCTAGTGCCAAGCTCTCACGTGTTCTCAAATACAAACAGAGCTGGCCTCGGGGCATTGTAGAAATTGCTATTATAAATTCAGATGGTACACCAGGGGGTGCCTCATTTTCTATTATTGTGGTTGGTCTCGTGAGCCACTCCAGCAATAGGATCTCAAAAGTGCAAGTGCTACCCCCAGGGGCACCGTTGGAAACACATTATTTTAAAGCACCGCAATAAAGCATGAACTCAAACAACTTCATTGAAATAAAGACTAATATGGAACATGTGTTTTTCAGCCTCCTCCCACCCACACACCCCACAACCCATACCTTTTTCCCCCACAGAAATACCTAGTAGTTTACTGCCCTGCCTACAGTTCAGTGTTTGATAAGGTAGGTATAGCACATGAACTCAGGTGACTCTCAGGAGAAGAGAACATAGAAAGGCCAGGCAGTGTTAGATATAATTTGAAGAAGCAGAGAGGCCACTTCCTTGAGATTCCGTACCTGTTAGCAGTGATAGGAGGCCTGGAAAGGAATCCAGGTTCAGCCACTAACTAGAGGAATCAACCTGAGCACATCATTTAACCTCTCAGAATCTCAATTATGTTTTTTATAAAAGAAAGCTAAATGTACTTTCTATTATTCCTGCTTCCCAGGGTTACAGTGGGGATGGAACCAGGTAAGGTAGATTGAATGAAACATCATGAAAACTAAAACTTCCCATCCCAACCTAAGGTACATCTGCCCTTCTGCAGGGTGTGGTCCAGTGGAAAGGGCCTCAGGTTTCTCTCTCTGGCCACTGAGCCATAGGAAAGCAAGTGAGGCCCACCCCAACCAAGGCAACCACTTCATCTCAGCTCAGCAGAGCTGGGACCTTGTGGAAAAAAAGGAGGGGCCGATACTATGCAGGGCAGCCAGGGCTTAGAGAGGAGCTTACCAACTAGGACACTCTAGGCTTTTTCTATATAAGCCCAGGAGACGGAGGCATTACAAAAGTGGACCAGTGAAAAAGAAAACCATTGACTTTCTACCGACAAGGGTTTCGAAGAAGAGATATGTTCCAAGAAGAGAGAAATAAGTAATGAAAACAATCTTGCTGAAATTCATAAACTTCCCCTCCATCAGAGAGCACTGAGCTCTTATAGTCTCTCATCTCCATGGAGGGTGAGGGTAAGAGACCATCGTCCCTCTGTAAACAGATGGGGCACAGAAAGTTTATTCAAGTCAGGAGGTAAAACAACGGCTAGAATTCACAGATCCTGACCTCAGAGCCTGAAACCAGGGAAGGGCTGAAATCCAGACAGATTGGGCCAACTTAAGATAAAATAAGCAGATTATAGGCTGTAGCATGGCTTCCACAGTAGATTCAGTAGGTATCTGTGACTGATTAGAGCAAACCAGTGCTTCCAGGTTTCGGCAGCAGATCTGGTGATGTGAGGAACCAGTGGTTCCATCTGAGGTACAGATGGGACTGCAGGTATCCAGAGAAAGAATAAGGGTCAGGGAGCATCAAGAAGTTTTGGGGACAAAGCTCAAAGGGGACAAAGGAACCACTAATAAAAAGCCTGTTCTGGGGGATCCCTGGGTGGCTCAGTGGTTTCGCGCCTGCCTTTGGCCCAGGGTGCGATCCTGGGATCGAGTCCCACGTCGGGCTCCGGCATGGAGCCTGCTTCTCCCTCTGCCTGTGTCTCTGCCTCTGTGTGTGTGTGTGTGTGTGTGTGTGTGTGTGTGTGTGTGTCTATCATAAACAAATAAAAGTAAATCTTAAAAAAAAAAGTCTGTTCTGTGAGATGCTGAATTCCCCATCATGGCAGTGTTCAAGCAGCATCTGAGTAAAGAAGAGTTCTACATCAAGGGAGTAAATATTCCATATGAAAACTTAAGATCCCATGATTTCATTGGCTTTCTCCTCCTTCTACCCAAACTACCTTCACACATACACTATTAACTCCAACTAACCATGTCACCAAGTTAGTAAGAGAAACTGGTTGGGTAACAAAGGCAAAGTATACAAGTCCACTAAAATGTAAGGTCATATTCTCTCAAAAAAAAGCTCTGTAATCTGCCATGGTTCAAAAGGAGAAGTGAAGACTGTTTTGTTTCTCTCAGTTATAACCAGCGGAGTGTTACTGCAGTGTTCTTATGCCCTCACACGGGAACAAGATATACTCCCAGGTCAGCATCTCAAACAGAGAATGAATACTGGTCAGTTCAAGCTCACATGGTAATTCTACCCCCCTTTGCTAATAACTGGTTTTTAAAAGGGCATTGATGCCATTCTGACCAATGAGACCTGATTGGAAAGTCTTGGCTTCTGTGAAATTTTTCTCTCTCCAGAATAAGCAGGGGGCTGTTTGCCTGTGACATCATCTTGAGACCGTAAGGGCGACTTAACTTAACAGGATCAGCCAAGACACAAAGGATGGCAGAATGGAAAGAGAGAAAGAATTTGGAGACACATTTGAGCCACAGAATTAACTAACCCTGGAACACCTGAATTCCTTGTTCTTGGAAATCACATATTTTCCTTATTATTAAAATCACTTTTGAGTCTTCCATTACTTGCAATTATAAAAGCATTCCAATTGATAGACACACCATATTGCTTTCACCTCTAGGGCCTTCACATATGCTTTCTTCCTGCCATCTGGGCCCTTTTTCTTCTCTAGCCTTCCTCCACCTGGAACCTTACTCATCATTCAAGTTTTACATAGGTATCACTTGCTCTAGGAAGCCATCCCTGACCCTCACCCATCATCAGCTCCCCCTGCATTCTAAACTTCCCTCCTCACAGCACTTACCTTGCTGTTCCGCCCTGTCATTCACCAGGTTGTAAGTTCAACGAAAATCAAGACAGTGGACATATCTATTTACTGCTCTATCTCAAGTCTAACACCTAATAGGCACTCAAACTTGTTATTCATTCCACAGATAACAGGAATAGTTAACACTTATTAAGCACTTTACATGAACCAAGTTCTATTCTAAGCACTTTAACACTCACATGAACAAATGAAGTGAATGAAGCTCATCATTCTTCAAGTGAGAAAGCAATCACAGGTTCAATCATTTACCCAGGGTCACATCGCTGGAGACTGGCTAACCCAGGATGTTAGCCTAGGTGGTCTCTCTCCTCTACACAATACAAAATCATTGCTGGGCACCTACTATATGTAAAGCATGGTTCTAGATGCTAGAGATATAATAAGACAAAGTTCTTGCCTTTGCAGAGCTTATGTTTTAATGGGAAGAAACAAATAATAAGTAACAAATACATAAATGTATTAGTTGAATGAATGAGAGGAGACATATATGATGTAAAGCAAAGCAATGTGAAATACACACTGGTGTTGAAATCCCAATACCTAGTTTTAAACCCACCTCCTCATTTATCAATGGCATAGCCTTGTCACTTACTAACTCCCTCTGAACCTCAATTCCATTGTCATGCAAAAATGGATTAATGTGGGAATAAAATGTGAATGTAAAATGGCCTTTCACCCTATCTGCCATATAACAGGAGTTTAATAACTGTTAGTCAAATCTAGATTCCCATGAGATATGGATCCTATGAAACCAAAGGAGTCCTAGAACTGAAGAACTGGTTAAAAGAGCATCAAAAATCTGATAAATTACCCTTTCTTAAATTAGCTATCTTCTGGGCCTAGAAGGATTCCAGAGCCAAGTCAGGTCCTGACACCCATTTTCTCTAAGTTATCATCTGCATCTTCTAGAGACAAAATAGGGATTAGCAAGGTTGGGGACCAAGATATTAATTTCTGCTACTATTTCACCAGTCAGAATTTTTGAGAAGCTGCCAATGTGTTTGCATAATAAAGCCTTATCTGGCCTGCTAAGGTCTCGATAATTATCCAGGAGACCAGGAGGAGATCATCTTCAGTAGAACAGACCGTGGTACTGGATGGTGACAGAAAAATGAACTCCAAGGTCCTAATTATTGATGGATTCTGTTTTTTTTTTATAATTGCATTGAATTAATTAATGCATATTAATTAATACATTAGAAACCATTCATTATTTCAGAATGGATAAATGGTAATATACTTAACTAGTACTATCTTGAAAGCTAATTGCCCTCAGCCTATCTTTCTGACTGCTCCAAGGCAAGAAAAAGCAAACATTACATAAAGTAGGGGAGAACTAACCCCAGCAAACATCCATGAAGTAAGAAGCAGCCTTAATTATCAGACTAACAGGGCAGCCCCAGTGGCTCAGCAGTTTAGCGCCGCCGTCAGCCCTGGGTGGGATCCTGGAGACTTGGGATCGAGTCCCACATCAGGCTCCCTGCATGAAGCCTGCTTCTCCCTCTGCCTGTCTCTCTCTCTCTCTCTCATTATATATATATATATATATATATATATATATATATATATATATATCATAAATAAATAAAAATCTTTAAAAAAATTATCAGACTAACATCCTGGCTAGGATAAGAGAGATTCAGGATCCTGCAAAAGTTGGCTTTTAAACAAGTGATGTTGCTATCTGACCACCACGTCACTTAAAATACAGAAGCTCCAAGATTATGGGAGAAAATCCTCTGCTTGGTTTTGTAGCAAGTGCCACATGTTCCCTAAGTATAGAACCAGAAGTTTTATAACTAAAAGAGCATGCTCTCCTTCAAATTACTCACCTTTGAAATCCATACACTTAAGCCAATGATTTGCCATGGCTTAAAACATTCATGGAACTCTGCTTTTGGATATAACATTAAGTCAGATTGATCCTTCCAAGAAAACCAAATTTATTACTCTATAGTCACATGGGTTGTTTTGGTTTTCCCAAAATATATTAGCCAGTTTAATAATGGAGATGCCAAGGCTTGGCTCTAAATGACTTCTGGCTGTTTCCAAAAATAAAAATCTATCCTCTTCGAGAAAAATATTTGGACCATGGAAGATATTCAAAGCAATGTGCAGTAACATATTTTTAAGCAGCCTAAATGACAGTGTAAAGATTACTGCATCAGTTCAGTGAATAAACATGCATATGTCGCTGCGTATGTTTACATCCATGTTTGCAGATGCATAAAAAATTACCAGAAAAATACACATTAGTTTTGACAAGGGTCTTCTCTGGATGCTAAGATTATGGATAATTTATTTTTATGTGTTTTATGTGTTGTACTTTCCAAACTTGCTGCAGCAAACCTATATAACTTTTTCATTCAGGGGGAAAAAAAAGCACAATAAATATTTTATATTTTTAATGTGCCATAGACCCTAAAGGCAACTTCAAATCAGAAGCTACAACAATGCTTGGCTCAGGAAAGCATCAATGGATTAAATGCACTGCCTTCCATGCTACAACTTTTGAAGGGCACAACCCTCATTTAGATGTACAACTTCTATTATGTTTGTTTTTCCAAAAAAATATCACTCTCCATTAACTTGGGGCCACACTGTATAATGTCATTCCATCTGTGCCAGTGGCAACTAAGCATTGTAATGAAGACCTTCCAGTACGTGCAGTCACTAACCCCCATGGACAGAGCCCAAGACAGGCCTGCATTGTGCCAAACGCCATTTTGCTACATAGGGTCATGGTCCAGAGCAAGGCCCCAGTGAATTTCCTTTGAAAACTCCCGCACCAACTCAAGAAACCTTTCTAAAGGAGAAGAAAAGGCATGACCCCATCTGAAATGTAATTTTTTATGTTCTCTATCACAAGATATCCAAGAATATTGGCAAGAAGCAACAATAGCAGTGGCTGTAATGGCAGGGTAATTCCAGGTGTTTCAGGTACTGTAAGCAAATAGGAACTTCTGCCCCCTTTTCAGAGACCAATTGGCCCCAGGCCCAAATTGCTTTATGATGTCATAGTTGATACTTAATAGTAAATGGAATGACAGAAGAGGTGTAGCGAGGTGGGGCTTGATTTCACCACACCGGCAAGAAATTGCTAAGGTTCCGTAATAAAGAAAACACACCACTTAGACTCCTGGGATGAATTCTTCAAATTTCCAGCAAATCACTTTTTCTTACATGAAACAAATTGTCATTCTCTTGATGCCTCACATTTGCCCATTTCATGACATCATCTCCTCTCTTCTTCCTGATGGTATTTTGTCTTCGTTCTTGGAGAGGAATCACCAAGAATACTCAACAACATCAACAACATTGTGCATACTGCTGAAAAAAAAAATAAAAAGGAATAGAGGAAAGAAAAGGATCATGAGTCGCTGAATGACCCACATGCTTTCAGCAAAGTGAAACTTTAAGATGCCTTTCTCGTGTCTGATATGGCTAACAGCAGCTCAGACTGGCTGCCACATGTCTGAGTTAGGTAGGCCTATATGAGGCAGAACAAGAATGATTGCCATATCTGTTGACTTCATTATTTTTCATCTTTAAAATTTTAACAAAAGCCTGAGATTGCACAGAAAAATAGATGGGCAGGGAGAATTGGTCAGGAAGAAGGGATAGAAGAACCACTAGCCTCACTGTCTCTCTTACACTTTAGATGATAAAATAAGCCCCAAATGGTGCTGTGCAGTTTTGCTGAATATAAGCTGCACCATAACCTTTAAAAAAGAGGAGACACAGGGACACCTGGGTGGCTCAGCGGTTGAGTGTCTGCCTTTGGTTCAGGGCGTGATCCCGGGATCCTGGGATCACGTCCCACATCAGGCTCCTCATGAGAAGCCTGCTTCTCTCTCTGCCTATGTCTCCACCTCTCTTTCTCTCTTTTCTCAAGAATAAATAAATAAAATCTTTTTTAAAAAGAGAGAGAGGAGAGAAGACACAAATGCTGAGTGTGGAAATTCTCCTATAGAATATGCCCCTCACCCTAGTAACTAACTCTTGGTAATAAAGAGGAAGGTACATGAGATCTCCCACTCTAGGCTGAGTGTCAGAGAATAATCTAGGAGTGCTCCTTTCCTAGCTGGCCAAGATATCATGATACTTCAATGGAGCCTTGAAACCACTAAATGTCTTCCATAGTGATAAAAGCCTATGAAACTGTGAAACATCTTTAAACTGCTCTGTACCTCTCAAAAACAGACTCCTGAAAGGTAAAACTGTGCATCTGTAATGATGTAAGAGAGAAATACTTTCCTTGCCAAAAAGCTAATCAGTCAATCAACACCTAACCTTTTAGAAAGAATTCATCCACACTTCAGTGGGCTCCCTGTCTATCTAAAAAGAAGGAAAGCTTCATGGGATATGCCTGGCAATAGTTCAGCAGATGGTAGAACTTTAAATATGGAAAACAATCAACTAACCAACCATTTTTTTAGCATGTGTGCTTTCAAGTCACAGGACTGGACTCTTGGAGGAGATCAAGTATAAAAGAGCTTTGATAATTTCTGATCATCACTGAGGAGATCACTTGTTAAAAATAGAGTATTTCAAAAAATGTTAAACTATTAAAACATATACAAAGTGAAGTAAAACAATTCATAACCATCACTTTCACTAAATTAGTTCAACCCTTCCTCTATAGCTATGAAGTTTGTGTTAATCATCCTGTATTATAATTAGGTAATATAAAACAACAATATAAGTGTCTTTACACAGCATCTGAATATTAACAAATGTATATGTGATGGGTCTGATTTCACAAAGGAAGGAAAACATGAGACTAAAGCTTTATGAATGTAAAGTATTTGAATAAAAGAAGAGAGAAATAAGGACATTTAAGGTAGAAAGAGTGGTATGAACCTAGGCATGGCTGCATAATGCATGCCAGGAATCAATGACTGAGAGTACCTTGACCCTGGCCGTAATGCAAGGTTTATGGCCATTTAAGTCCCATACAATGACCCAGAATAAATGCCTATCCAGTATGGTCAGGAGAAGGGCCCTAGGTAGGAGTTCCTTGGCAAAACAATTCTCTAATCTTATCTAGGAATATGACAAGCCCATAACAGCATAGAAAATTTATTAAAAAGAGAGGGGAGTCCATTCAAGCTGCTATAATAGACTACCATAGCCTAGATGGCTTACGTGATAATATTTATTTCTTATATTTATTTTTCAAAGGTTTACTTCTTAGTTCTGGAGACTAGAAAATCCAAGATCAAGGTTCCAGCAGATCTGGTGTCTGATGAGGCCCTACTTGCTGATTTTACATAGTTATCTTTTCTTTGTATTTAATATAATATAAATTACGTGGCCTAAAGAGATGGAAAGACAGAGACAGCTCTCCTCTCTTTTTTGTACGGGTCCTACTTCCATTCATGTCGGCTCTACCCTTATGAACTAATCACTTCCCAAAGGTTCTACATCCAAATATTATCACACTGAGAGTTAGGATTTCAACATATGAATTTGGATGGGGAGGACACACAATCAGCCTGAGGTAAGTAGATATCAAAAGAGGTTGCACTGATATTTGGAGCAAGACTTCTAGGTGTCAGGGTCCTGCGTCATCTCTACACATCCAGCATCATTGGCTAGCCTAATCACTCTTAACTATCCCTTTCTCATTCCACCTGCTGAAGAAAAGAAAAAGAAAGAAAATTCTAAAGTTATATGGATATTGCATGGTTTAATTATCATTTAGACAATCCTCCAAAAATCTCTCATGAAAAACACCACTAAGGGTGCCTGGCGGCCCAGTCAGTTAAGCATTTGACTCTTGGTGTCATCTCAGGTCATGGTTTCAGGATCCGGAGATCAAGCCCCATGTCAGGCTCCACACTCAGTGCAAAGTCTGCTTGTCCCTATCTTTCTGTTCCTCCCCTCCCTCTCTCTCTCTCTCTCTCTCTCTCTCTCTCTCTCTCTCACTTTCTCTCAGAATAAAATCTTTTTTTAAAAAAGAAAACACTACTATAGTGTAAAATGCTGTCATTACCAAAATCTAGAATATTCTTGGGTTCCTATGGTAAAGAATTTATAGCCTCTTCTGACTCTTTTCAAACAGGTGGGTAGACCCAGTTGTCAAGCAAAGAAAAAAATGGCTTAAAATAAATTGTAATATTTTACTGTAATATATCAGTCACTGAATTCAAGCTTTTTCTAAACTGCATTAAACACAACGTGAGACAGTGTCCCCGTCTGACGCCAAATTCTAAGCCAGTTGCTTCAGAGCTATGTGTTGTTCCCTTCTCCATGGTCCGACCTAATGTCCAGGCATTTATAAGTGTTCTTTCTGTAACCAAACAGCACTTATTCTGTATTATATGCTGTTTGGGCAGCCTGAAAATACCTCAGCAGCATGGATTTTTTGGCTTTTCCCTGGAGAAGTTAAGCCTTAAGCAAGTGTCTTATCCAGATGCATCATTCCCCTCTAGATTGGGTTTTATCACCAGCTCAGTCACCCTCTTAACTCACTTCTGAGAAATGAAGATTGGGGGCCAAAAGGTATGATTGAGTTGCATCCTCTCAGGCTCCTGCACAAGCACACTTTATTCTGCGGTCACATTTTCTAAGTGGTTGAACAGGTAGATGTTCCAAACTGAGTGATCCCATCATGGAAACTTCACAGGAATAAAATGAACATCATGGCTCCTTATGTGGGACAATATTCCAAAGTTCAAACTATTATTCCATCTGCAAGACTTGATAGAACTTGTCAGTACCATCTGAGTGTCTGTGAATAGTCTTAAAAGAATGGCAGCAGTATGACTAATGTCCTCTGTTTATGATCCTGTCAACTACAATATAACCTTCTTCCCTCCAGGAGAGATACTATTCCACTACAGGTAATATATACCATGTAATTCCAAGTAACTCAATTGCCCAGCCTCCTCCCCTTCAGAGATCATTACAAGACACCTCAAAGCAAAGTGGATCCCACCATCTTCTGAACCAAAGGACCACTAGGTTGCTTTTACATCACCTAAATGAGAGTCCTCATATTTTGGAAAGTTTGAGATTTACAGAAAGCAACATTTTCTACAAATGAAGATCCTCTCCCTAAGAAAATGAGTTCTAGTGACCTATTTCAGTGGGGGGAATGGTGAGGATTAAATGCTTAATATTTATTGAGCACCTGCAGTGATCTATGTCCTGCTCAGAACATAGCAGAGGAAGCATAACTTCTTTTTCAATCAGGTTAATGAGGAATTGATTTTTGAAGCTTTTTAAAAACACAAAGTACGATAGCAATGTTAAACACCAATAATATTGGGAGTGGTGCTCACCTAGCTAACTGCCTGATATGTAAGGGAAAATGTGGGCAATCAATAGCAGATCTTTAACTCTTTCTCAGGGTGGTCCTAGAATGCATTCACCTTCAGCAGCAAGTACGAAAATGCAGCCTCTCCGCTCTAAATTGTTCTGGGAATCAGAAGGGAAGTCAACTTCTCCTGATAAGTAAATGAGTGCCATTTGTGGTCAGAAGATGGGTCACAAACAAAATCTAGAAGGGAGACATAGGCCAGGAACAAGCAAAAGGCTATTACAGCCTTTTGCAAAATGTATGTCATGGTTTCTCAAGACAACTGAGCCACCTGGTGTTAGAAAGTTAACAGCTAAATCTCCTTTCTTGCTGCCTTCCTTGGAGGGCATATAAAGCTTTTCCCAAATGGCCTTAGACAGTGTTAGCCAATGTCATCTACAGAGAAGGTAGACTCAGCATAAAGCTTCTTGACTGTGAACATTCCCAACACTGATCTGGGAACACTCAGAAACATATCCTGCATTGGTCAGATTCGAATTATGCAGATAAATTTAAACCAGTTGAAGTCTGGTGAAATATCCACACTGGGAACAGAAAGAAAAATAATGGTAGCTTCTATTTATTGAGTATTTAGCATGTGCCAGGCCCTGTGTCCAAAAGATATTTTCATCTCATTTAATCCTCACATCAACCCCATGGACTAGGTATTATGATCACCATTATAATAGAGAGATGAGAAACCAAAGGTCAGGGAGGAGTTATCCAGCTGGTACATGGTAGCACTGGAATTCTATTCCAGAGTGTCAGATTGTAGGTCCTGTCCCCTTAATCACCCTACTATCTGCCTTTTAACAATTATAGCTAACATCTACCTTGCTCCATGCCATCCTAAACAATGAACGGATTATGTAGTCAACTCATAACACAGATAGTTAAGGTGAGTAATTTAGCAATTCTTTAATCTGCTGAGGATTGACCTCATATACTATGCCAAGATGTATCCTAAGTGGGAAGGAAACAAAAGTCACTGCCCTCAAGAAGGTTTTCAATCTTCCAGGTGACCTAGAAGCAAATCCTGAGATGGCATCAGGATGGGTTTCCCTACTGGGATAGCAATTCAGTCAGAACACATGGAAATATATAAATAAAGAGGTATGTCTGCACTTATTAAAAAGTCTGAATTATAAAACATTTTTTAAGAAATTCAATCTTTTCTATTAGAAAAAATATATAAGTAGACCTAAGGTAACAACATACTGCAAAGCAAAAATCCTGAATAGCTAAGAAAAATTCATTTATCATTCCTTTCACTTTTCACAAATTAGAAGTGCTTCTACAGTGTCTGTAAATAGTTTATTCTCTTAAGAAGATGAAAGAGTCCCTCTGAAATCCAACTTCTGACTTATGACAAATTCCAAATTAATGGTCCCAGTAGGATTTATATTAATGAACATATATTTTTCTCCTATTGACTTTTTAAAAACAGCTCTTTCCCAAAGAATGCAAATGGTTTTAGTCCATCATCTAATTTACTTTTATATAATAAAGTAGGATAAACTGTGATCCACAGATGAAGTTACATCTCCCAAGTCACACATGGAAATGGAAATAGAATCCAGACCCTGCTCTGCCAAAACTTCTGGTCCAACCCATGTTTGCATTTCACGTTCCTCCCACCCACTGTGGTGAATCATGCCTCCCCCTCATTCTTCATGAGTGAAGTCTAGAACTCCTTAGGCTAACTGTTCATGTCTTTGTGTACAAATTAATGGTTAATGTTATTAACAATTGTATTTTAGTGATGATGTCACATTTTACGATAATAGAAGTTAAAGGAAGAACTCTAGTATCCAGCAAGAAAGGAAGAAAACAAGGAATGAAAGGAAGATTTGTTTATTCATCTGTTTTTAAGTTTAGAAGAAACAAAGAAGTAGACCATGACATGTGCCAGAACTGTTAGTTATTCCTCTATTCTATTCTCTGCTGTCTCCTCACCACAAAAATCCCAATTTTGTTCAAGGCTACAGTACATTCATTCAGCTAAAAACATTAACCTTCCCAGACTTCTTCAAAACCAGTAGTCATATGACCCAGTTCTGGCCAACAAAACATAAGCAGAAGTCCATGGGAGATTTCTGAGAAAAGTTTCTATTTTCCTGACACTTTCTCTTTCCTCCTCCCACCTCTTTCTGCCAAGGGTATGAGCAACCATCTCGCAATCATCGTGAGGATGAAAGTCACATGCTATGAATGACAAAACAAGGGAACAGAAGAAGCCACGTGCTCAGTGACATCCATGAGTATCTTCACTAATTGCGAACACCCTTCCACCCCTGCCACCTGTGGGCTTCTCTGGTGTGATAAATTTCTTATTTAATCCACTATAATCAGGATTTCTATTATCCTCCACCAAAGAGACTCCTTTAAAGATTCTGTGTGTTTGGGAGGCATCCTACAAAAAGATAACCAAGACTTAAGGTACACAATTGAATGGGTCTATAGAGGTCATCTAATGAAATATCTTTAATCAAATGAGGAAACCAAAGAGCAAATTAGAGAAGATGTGTTCAGGTTGCAGAGCTAGTATTTCAGTCCCCTCTGCTTAATGTTGCCTCTATGATTCCATGTTGCCTGCCCTCAAGAATTAAGCACTGGAACGAACTAGAAAGAGAAATATTTCTTAGCCAGATAACAGTAACACTGCAAGAGAATAAGCAGCTGGACTCAGTATCTGGACAGAGATGTACTCCAAAACTGTATTAAAGTAGTCTTTGTAAAAGGAACAAGTACAAGAAGGAAGAGGAGAAGGGGAAGAGGGAAGAAGGCATAGGAGAAGTGGAAGGGGAGGAGAATGAAAAGGAAGAGAAGGAAAGGAAGGAGAAGAGAAAAAAGAACAAAAGAAAAGCTCATGGACCTCTATAACCAGAAGTTGGAAACTATTAAATTTTTTTTTTAGCAATCTCCCCAGAGTAAGTTTGAAATAGAAACGTTGGTTTTATTCTTCTCTAAAAGAAAGTGGAAAATTGCTCTTTTCTTACTTGAGAAAAAATATTCAGAAGACAGTTCATTGTCTATGCAGTCTACACAGTCTTTGTACAGAGCCTTCTCTATCTCTAGAGGTTTAGAGCAGGGACTCTGGAGCCAGACTGCCTGGGTTCAAATCCCAGCTCCACCATTTACCAGCTGCATGGCCTTAGATAAGTGATATAACCTCCCTAGATTTGTTTCCACCTGCAAAATGAACTACTTACTAGTAAGGTTGTTGTGGACATTAATTGAGCTAATAATATGTAAAGTCCTTAGAAGTATGTGTGTGCACATACACATACATACATCTACACACCCGCATGCACACGTAAGTTATCATTACTGTGATAGCTATGGTCACATGAATTAGAAGACGAAGGCATTCAAAGAAAGGAAACCCAAGTTCCCAGGGATTTTTTTTTAGAAAACTGAGAAGAAAAGCACCCATATAAGTGACTTCCTAATTTGAAGGACCCAACCAAATATTTGTTGAACAAATGAATGAATGAACGAATGTCATCAGCCTAAGGCAGCTGCAAGCATTTTTGATGCCTAATGGGCCTGGGGTCACAAAGAATCTTATAAATCTCAGGAAGGATATCTAAGGGAAATGCAGAAAACACAAACTTTAGTCAAATGTGGAAATATGGCTAGGATTAGTTAAGCCATAAATTATAATTAATAAACTGCAAGGAAATATACAATTATACTGCCAGTGTGTATGTCTGCTAGAAAAATAGGGTGTTTAACTTCATCAGTTTTAACAATAAAATTATATTTTTTTTCTTTTAAAAGATAGAATGGCCACAAATCTGAAATGGAAGCCTTAGCAACCCCAGTTAAATGCCAGGGCATATGCAGCCCTGGGGCTCAGAACATAGTCCTGGCATCTACTGCCACTTGGTGGACACTCCCCACCAGCTCTATGTTCACAAAGACAATAGCAGCAGTAGACTAAGAACCAGAACCCCAAGCTCTGAGTACTGCGGTGTGATGTTGGGCAGGTCACATAACCTGTTTGGGCCTGTTTTCTAACAAGAAAAATCAGAGTCTTAGATTAGGTCACTACCAAAGTTCTTTGGTAAGTCCAGTCATTCTAAGAAATCTCCTACAGGAATACAATCAAAGGCTAAAGGATATAAATGGTGATAAATGCCACCAATACCAGGCCAAGAAAGATCAATAAGAATTCTTTCAAGGTTTGACAAACTTGGACTGTTTTACTTACTTTCAATATACCTATCCCTACTCACCTGTACAGTTTCCACAGTGATTATCACATTACTGTTGTAGAAGGAATATCTTTTGCACTTCAAATACTTAAGTTATTGCAACAACCAGGTATGGGTCAGATAGCACAACATCTCTGAGGCTATACTTCCAAGAAGGAAAAATAGGGGTGGAGGGGGGTTATTAGAAGAACTTACAAGATGGAAACTAAAGCATTATATAAAACTTCTATCAGAAAAAAATCATATTGAATGCCATATCAATTCTGAAGGCAAGAGCAGAATTTTGAGGCAAAGGTTGAGTTGCAGTAGGGGACATCTGTTGTCCCAGGGTCTGTTCCCACTTTACCTTTCCTAACATCATCCTAAATTTTCCAAGCAAGCAGTTAATTTTTTTTAAGATTTTATTTATTTGAGAGACAGCAAGCAAGAAAGTAAGCACAAGCAAAGGGAAGGGGCAGAGGGGGAAATAGATTGCCTCACTGATGTTGGGCTCAATCCTAGGACCCTGGGATCATGACCCAAGCCAAAGGCAGACACTTAACTTATGAAGCCATGCAGGTGCCCCTCCAGGCAAGCCATTTAGCTGAGACTGACTCTATCCCCAGAAAGAGGAACTGAGTCCTGACTGGCCTAAACCATCCTATGTATCTCCTCTGTCCTGGTCATAGCATTGAAGCAAGACACATTTATTGACTGAATGTCTGTATCCCTCCAAAATTCACATGTTGAAATCTAATCCCCATATGATGGTATTAGGAAGTGAGCCCTTTGGTAATTACTTCATGAAGGTAGAACCCTCATGAATGGGATTGATGCCTCATAACTTACTCTCTTTCCACCATTTGAGGATACTACCTGGAAGAAGACCATAACCTTCACCAAAACCCAACAAAGCTGGCACGCTGATATCACATACCCAGGCTCCAGAATTGTGAGAGATTCCTGTTGCTTATAAGTCATTTAGTCTACAGTACTTTGTTATAACAGCCTCAACTGACCAAGACAGCACATGATCAAAATCAGGCCAATCAGCACTAGTAAGATTCAATTTTTGGTTGAGCCCTCAGGGAAAAGCTTCTTTTTCTCATGGATTTGAATAAGGAAACTGCCATGGTAGATGTTCATAATCATCTTTAGACATATGAGGAGAGCCTGCTTGACAACAGAGCCAATGTCAAGGAATGGGGAGAGAAGCCAGGTTCTGGTTACTTCATCTGAATTCTAATTCAAACTTTGCCCAAACCATTTAGTTATAAAGCAATAGATTCCCCCCTTTCAGCTTTAGCCAACTTGAATTGAATTTTCCATCATTTGCAAGAAAACACTTCTTAACTGAAACATTTTACTGACTATTTAGATGGGGGTATTAAGAGCCAAATGAGGGTGCATGCTAGAACCAGGCATGATATAAGAGAAAATAATTACCAAACTCAAATAAGTTAGCAGAAAAGAACTAGCATAGCAGGTTGGTAGGGAAAGGTTGGAGAGAATTCCATTGGTTCATGTCTACATTTAAAAGATAAGGTACACACCTTCCTACTGGTGTCATAGGATGGGAGAAGTTAAGGCAAGAGGCTTCTAGGACTCTATCTGTCAAAACATGGAGGAACTCCACTAATTCACGTTGAGACCATTCTGCTAAAAGAGAATAAAAAGGCAGGCAGGGTTTGGGAAGTGAAAATCATAAAACATTGTCCAAAAGGCTTGGAAAAACCTAATAGGACTTAAAGCAGCATCAGTAACTACAGTGTCCAGCAAGATGGAGTTAGTGTCTCTAGGCAGCAGCAAAGCATGCAGTCAGACAGATGGTTTGGTATGATCCCAAAGGAAATAATCCATCTGGGGGCAAAACCCAGGCACGGTGACAAGCACAAAGAAAAACGTCCCACTTCTTGGGGCAGAAGTTGAGATGAGCAAGAACTTAGCAGAAGAACCCTCTCTTTTCATCTCAAGTATCATTTCTTCTTCGGTACTCCCATCCCCAGTACTTCAATAACTTTGTGATTCAATATTGTAGTTTATAAAGAACTAGGCAGAAACACTGGAATACTCATGAATACAAGTTCCATCAGGGAGATGACTCACATCTGTTTGTTCACTGTTCTATCCTTAGTATCCAAAACAGTGCCTGACACATAAAAGGTGTTCAATAAATACTTGTTGAAGGAATAAGTGTACTTGGTAGGCTATTCATTTGCAAGGTACTAAAAGAAGCTTCTGCTGCAATGGGGCAAGTAAAGCATTCCACAGGAAAATACTGGGTTACTACATGTGAGGAGGGACGGCTGATGGGCATATAGGTATAGCCACTTCACTGTTGACATTAGGGAAAGCACTATACCTCATTTTCTGGAGAGGGCATTGATAGAAAAGTCAGAGCTGACATTTGGCAAATACACATCAGTTCAGCTGTAATGGTTGTTTACAACTAAGTGGTCAGTGACATTGCAATACTGGTTTGAAATATTTAGAATTATCACCCTAGGGAGAGCACGTAAGGTACTTTGGAAAGTACTCTGTCGTCTGGACAGTGTGGTCCCTGGGCCTAGGTAGGACTAAACATGCAGGTGAAATCCATAAAGGCCAAGAGATGAATTAAAATGGCCAAAGCTGAGATGCCTGGCTGGCTCAGTTAAGCATCTGCCTTCAGCTCGGGTCATGATCCAAGGGTCCTGGATTAAGCCCTGCATCACATGGGGTTCCCTGCTCAGTGGGGAATCTGCTTCTCCCTCTGCCCCTGTCCTGAGTGCAAGTGCATGTGCAAGCTCACTTGTGCACTTGCTCTCTCACTCGCTCTCTCTCTCTCTCCCCACCTCTGTCTCAGAAAAAGATGACCAAAGCATGGGGTGCCTGGGGGCTCAGCTGGTTGAGCATCCAACTTTTGGTTTTGGCTCAGGTTGTGATCTCATGGATCGTGGGATCAAGCCCGGTGTCAGGCTCCCCAATCAGTAAGGAGTCTACTTGAAGATTCTCTCCCTCTACCCCTCCCCCCACTCACGCTCATGTGCTCTTTCTAAAATAAATAAATCTTGGGCAGCCCCAGTGGCGCAGCGGTTTATCGCCGCCTGCAACCCAGGACGTGATCCTGGAGACCCTGGATCGAGTCCCACATCAGGCTCCCTGCATGGAGCCTGCTTCTCCCTCTGCCTGTGTCTCTGCCTCTCTCTCTCAATCTCTCTGTGTCTCTATGAATAAATAAATTTTAAAAAATAAAATAAATAAATCTTTAAAAAAAAAAGATGGCCATAGCAAAGGCTGATAAAGAAAGATCTTAGGTTCTATGGCTGATGTCTATCCTGGACAGTACCCTTCCACCCAAATCTCCAAATTTAAGGTCTTTCATTTATTCATTTACTCATTCATTCATTCAAATAATGTGTTTTGAGTTTATACTGTGTGCCAGTATGGAGTTACAATGGTGAACCAAAGATAAAAGTTCCCTTCATCCATTTAGTGTATAGTCTAGTGAGAAAGCTATAAAGTAAATAAACATGATGAGGTCATTTAGAAAGTGAAAAGTGCTATAAGGAAAAGAAAATAGGGCACTAGGGTAGATAGTAACCACAGGAACAGGAGATGCTTTAGGTAAACTGGCACGGGTGTGCCTTTTGAGCTTCAACCTGGACAAGAAAAGGTACCAAGTTCAGTAGATATTTGGGTTGGTTTGGGAATTAAGGACAAGCAAGTACAAGGACCTTAGGGAATTTTCCCAATGTTTTCAAGATACTGAAAGGAAGCCAGTGTGGATGTGGTTTAGCAAGCAAGGGGGACTGACAGGAGATGAGGTAGGAAAGAACAGAGGCTAGATCTGTAGGGACTAGAATTAGGACATTAATGAAGTTTAATGGAGAGCCAGAAGATTTTAAGTAAATGAGTGGCATTATCTAAGCTTGAAAAGATCATGCCTGTGTGGCTTAATGGACTAGGAGACGAGTATGGAACCTGAGAGAACCCATCAGGAGGAGGGTGTGTGGACTCTGGGCAAGAGACACTGGTGGTTTAGCTGGTGAAGATGGTAGCAGTGGACATGGAGAGAAGAGGAAAGTTCTTCTTGGGAGCTCTTAACATCTTGTAACATTTTTAGTCCCTTTCTTACAGCCACATCAAAACATAACAATAGCAGCTATGGGGATCCCTGGGTGGCGCAGCGGTTTGGCGCCTGCCTTTGGCCCAGGGCGCGATCCTGGAGACCCTGGATCGAATCCCACGTCAGGCTTCCGGTGCATGGAGCCTGCTTCTCCCTCTGCCTGTGTCTCTGCCTCTCTCTCTCTCTGTGACTATCATAAATAAATAAAAATTAAAAAAATAAGATCTTTAAAAAAAAAATAGCAGCTATGAGCAGTAACTGTATGCCAAGTACTATTGTCCTAAGGATGTACCTATCACTGAAATCTCCTTTCATCTTCTTAACAAATCCACAAGGAAGTTTATTATGAGCTAAATTGTATTCTTCCAAAAATCCACATGCTGAAGCCCTAACCCCCGATGCCACTCTATTTGGAGACAGGGCCTTTAAGGAGATAAATAAGGTTAAATGAGGTCATAAAGGTAGGACCCTGATCCCATAGGACTAGGGTACTTATAAGAAGAGAGAGAGAGACACCAGGGATGATCACACACAAAGGAAAGACCATGTGAAGACAGGGAGAAGGTGGCTATGTACAAGCCAAGGAAAGAGGCCTCAGGAGAAACCAAACCTACACATACTTCAATCTTGGACTTCCAGCCACCAGAACTGTGAGAGAGAAATTTCCATTTTTACAGGCACTTGAGTAGCTCAGTCAGTGAAGCATCTGACTCTTGATTTCAGCTCAAATCATGATCTCAGAGTTGTGAGACTGAGCTCTACACTCAATGTGAATGCTGCTTGGGATTCTCTCTCTCCCTCTCCCCCTGCTCATGCACATTCTCTCATAAATAAATAAACAAACAAACAAACTTTTTAAAGCTACCCCATCTGTGGTATTAAGTTACGGTAGCTGGAGCTGACTAATACAAAGACACTGGCATTGAGTAGTGTGTAGATCTGAGCCTCAGAGCTAGATGTCCCCACTTGGAATCCTGACTTAATACTGTTAATTCACTTGCTTCCTTGTCTCCTTCACCATGATACTTTGCTGCCCACCAGAGAAGTAGCAGTGACTCTAATGAATATAAATTTACATTAAAATTATATTTACCCTACATATCATCCAGTGGGAAATGAAGGCAAAATATCCTCTGCCTAAAAAGGAGGCAATCTGTCAGTAAGTAGCTCTATTTGATAGTAATTGGGGGAGAAGGAAACGTGGTTTAGCGCTAGGGTTCAATGGGAAAACAGATGAACCCCTAAAGCTTTGACTTTGAACACTCGGCACCTAACTAAAATATGTTAGAGCCTCTCCTACTGATTGAAGCCATCCTCAATGGGTTCCACTGGGCTATAGAATCACAGAAACAATGGGGTTTCTATCTCATCCAAATCCTCAGGTTCAGAAGTGAGGAGACAGAGGCCCAAAACGGCCAAGCGACTTGTAGAAGTTCACACAGTTGGCTGGTACCCTGCTGTGGAATTGGCCAACTATAGCTTTAATGGATCAATTTTTTTTTAATCTCCCAGAAAGTCTATATATTTTAGCAGGACAGCATCAGAAAACTCTTCAGCCTCAGACAAGGCTGGAGTTCAGGCTGATCTAATGACCAAAAAAGCTCAAAGGAAATCTCCTGGGGCTGCTTCTTGCCATTATTTTAATCCTTTTTTCAAGGACACACAGCCCACAAAACAGTCAGGCAGGTGGGAGCAAATTCCTCCAGAGTAATTCAGCCACTGGTAGCGATGGGGCACCGCGTTCCCCAGTAGATTTTTTTTTTAAGAATCGTTCATCTCCTTCCATATTTTGCAATAAGACCACTTTGTGACACACATTTTTTTCCCATTCACATTCAGCTTCCTATACTTCATTACTTTCTACAGATGCTTCCAGACTTCAGATCATGCCAGCTCTTTGTCACTGATAGGCTCCCGCCATTGAGCTGAAGTTTGCAGGAGGAGGGAGGTGGCACTTTTCCCTTGAATGGCTGAGAAACTCCCTCGCCCCCACATCCAATCAGCCACCAAAGTCTGTCATTTATTCCTTCCCAATGTCTCTCGCATCTGTTCCTCCCTCACCACTCCCACTGTGGAGAGTCCTGGTTCAGGACTCGATTGCCTCCTACCTGGGCTGCTGGTATAAAAGCCTCCTGCTTTTCCTATCTCTGGCTTCTCCCCCTCTACCAACTGAGGATACCAACATTCAAGCAGACTTCCTGCTACTTTATTCACTCCCCTGCACAAAAATCTCTCAGGGCTCCCTATTGCCCATGGAATGCAATCCAGCTGAAGCTAAGTATTTAAACCCTGTGTGCTGGTCCAGTCTACCCTCCTAACTAGATCTGTCATTCCAGCCCTGTGCTCTAACCAACAAATTTACCCAAGGCATCACAAAGATGTTATGCGTCATTTCCTTTCCATTATTTTTCTGGTCTTTTAGAACTTCCTGACTGTCTTCCACCAAAGCTCTATTGATTCCCTGAGATTCAGCTCTTCATTTGTTCAACCTTCCGTTATTCAACAAGGCATTACTGAGCAGCACAGTGGCTCTCCCAAGGCATTGGGAAGGCAATGGGTGAACAAGGCAGATGTGATAATCCCTTAAGGAATTCACAGGCTAGTGGGAGAGATAAAGAACTAAGTAATATTCACAAATGTGATAAGGGCTAAGGGAGTTCTTCAAGAATTAGGGGAGAATTATTAGGGTACCTCTTTTAAACTTGGAGATCGGGGAAGCAATCTTTGAAGCAGTGAAATCTGAGCTGAGAGCTAAAGAATGAATTAGCCTGTACCAGTTAAGATGGGGTGGCAGGAAGATTCCAGATAAGTAAGAATGGTATCAAGGAAAACAAAAGTAGGTCTTTTCTCCTAAGAAATTAGAGTACAGAAGCCACCCCCCAAATGAAAGTGACGCACACTCAAAGTACTCATTTACCTGTCCCTTCTGCAAGGATAAGAAAACTTGTAATATGAAAATGGGCTGCCTGCCCATCACAGATCTGGCTAAGCCAATGGATGGTGTAGTCATTGGATAAATATCTAGAGCCAACCAGTTAGTAGTGACCATAAGGACACACCCACTTGGCAGCCCCACCTGCTGATTCTCCCAGACCAGCTGGGAATCCTGAGAGATTCCCAAAGCTCCTGAACATGTTTCCTAGGCTGTCCCAGACCTTTGCATGCCTCTGTATGTTACAAATGCGCTCTCACTAACTCTCTTGCTGTGCTTTTTCCCTCTCTCTCTCTCTCTCTCTCTCTCTCTCTCACACACACACACACACACACACACACCAAGAGACATCTGTATGAGTGTAGATGTAAGGGGCTAAGGGTATGTATGCTAGTGGGTACTAGAGGATACAAATATGCTTAAGTTAGCCTCTGTTAACCTCCAACCCCTCCCTCATTTCCTGCCCCTATCTCCTAACCACAGACCTTTCTAGACTTACAGCTATCATGCAAGTAAAGCCAAATGTCACCTGAATTTGATCAATTATTGAAACATCCGATTCTTTAGGGAGAACCCAGTTAGCCTCTGTTTCCCCACCCTTCCCAAGACTGTGCCAGTTTTAACTGGACTCCAAATCCTCTTCTCCACTGCCACACCAAATTGTATGCCTAGAAACAGAAGTGAAAGCCACAGGAGTTCCCTGGGACAAGTCTTGGCAAGGGCCAGAAGGCCCAGGTCACTGTGCTTTTGAAAGGGTTGGCAATGAGAAAGCACAGAGGGCACACAGGGTCATCAGCCCTTTCTTAAAACATATATGATGAGGAGTAGGAAGAGATCTCCAGGCAAAGGAGACTTTAGGGAGGCCCTTAGGGAAATACCTTAGCATCTTTAAAGAACCATGTTCTTCAAAGTTTGGCTGGAACTTAACTACTGAGGGGGACAGAGAATTAAGGGGAATAGGGAAGTCTGTCAGGGGCCAAGTAACCAAGGCCAACATGCCAAGTGTGAAGGAAAGCCACAAAATGTGATGGGTTTTAAGTCCAACATAGTACCCTCTTCCAATTGGGATCTTCCATGCCACTTATCCCAAACCCTATTCATTTGGCCTCTTGCCATGAGCAGCATGATGATGGCTTCTCTATTGATGTTTACTGATTCCACACTCCATGTTCTAGATACCAGAGTTTTACTTTGCCACCTGCGGGCCCCTATGTGCTGTAGGCAGAAACCACCTAATCTAACACCATCATGTGATCTTACCTGGCCTTCTGCTCTGGCTCTTCCTTTCCACTCTAGTTCACCCACTGGGACTGAAGCCCAATCCTAAAGTCCAGCAATACCTGATCACCCTGTTGCCCTATGACTATTAGTACTAGCTGTTCTCAACACTAAGAACTATCCCTGCCAAGATCTACCCTACCTCAGTTCAGCCTCCTATATTCTGACATTGGCCATGACCAGACCTTGAACCACATGTTCTTAAACTCGTTCATGAACCATCCATAACAGAATCACCAGAGATGCTTGTTATATGCAGACTCCCAAGCTGGTCCTACCCTAGACCCTCTCAAGATAGAATCTAGTCATCTGTGTGTGTGCTTTTTAACAAATTTCCCAGATAATGTTTTTGTACATCATAGTTTGAGAGAGAAATGTCTAAACCCCGGAAGTTTCACAGTTTAAGTAATGGTTGCACTTCTCCTCCCAAGCCAACCTTGGATTCCTTTCTTCTCTCTGCCAAAAACTCCCAGGATACTAAAGAATCCAGACCATGGAACCCACAACAGTCCCAAACACTATAGCTTGAACACAGTTGACACTTCACAAATATGTTCAAAATCATTGTAACTGGCCTTAATCTAGGCTGTTGGGGGACACTCTAAGCATGCTTGCTTCTGTGTGCCATTCTATGTGAGTGAGGGCCAACATTTCAGCAGAAGTAGTACATAAAATCAGGTGGCTACCTGGAAAAGCCACACATCTTTTCCACCAGTGCAAGCAGCACCCTGAAACTCAATTGATCAGTTCGTCATTGGTTCCTACTAACCACCTCTGGTATGACCAGCCATGGAATACCTGTACATCCAATGGAGAGTGGGACAATGATATCCTCTTCATATAAATCACAGTATATTTTAGAGTTGTTATTATTACTTTTCTTGGGATAAAATTAGCTTGATTTTGTCCAAATATGTTTGTATCCAGGCTAGTAAGAACAACAAAATTGGCTGCTTAATTGAGTACTCTGATTAACACTGTTACCTGTAACAACTCTCATTACTGCCTACAGCACAGGGGTACTGAAGAGCATCTCAGTACAGGCATACTTTATTTGATTGCACTTTGCAGACAGAGCAGGCTTTGTTTTGTTACAAATTGAAGGTTTGTGGCAACCCTGCATCAAACATGTCTATTAGTGCCATTTTTCCAATAGCACTGGCTCACTTTGTGTCTCCAGGTTACAATTTGGTAATTCTCATATTTCAAAATTTTTCATTATTATTATATTTTATAGTGATCTTTTTCTTAAATATTTATTTATTTTAGAGAGAGACTGTGTGTGGAGGAGGAGAGGAGCAAGAGAGGGAGAGAAAGAGAATCCTCAAGCAGACTCTCCTGCTGGGTGCAGAGTCCAATGTGGGGCACAATCCCACGACCCTAAGATCATGATGTGAGCTGAAACCAAGAGTTGGCCAGCTAACTGACTAAGCCACCCAGGTACCCCTGTGATCATTGATCTTTGATGTGACTATTGGAATTGTTTTGAAGGGTCATGAACCATGCCCATATAAGGTGGCCAACCAAATGTTTTTTGTCTCCTGACTGCTGTACCAACCAGTCATTCTCCTGTCTTTCTCTCTCCCTCTCCTTGGGCTTCCCTGTTCCCTGAGACAAAACAATATTGAAGTTAGGCCAATTAGTAGCCCTACACTGGCCTCTAAGTGTTCAAAGGAAAGGAAGAGTCACGTGTCTTCCACTAAATCAAAAGTTAGAAGTGATTAAGCTTAGTGAGGAAGGCATGTTGAAAGACAACATGGGCCAAAAGGTAGACCTCTTGCTCCCAACAATGAAACAAGCTGTGAATGCAAGGAAAAGTTCCTGAAGGAAATGAAAAGTGCTACTCCAGTGAATGATAAGAAAGCAAACATCCTTACTGCTTATGGAGAAACTTCTAGTGGTCTGGATAGAAGATCACCATAGCCACAACATTTCCTTAAGCCAAAGCCTAGTCCAGAGCAAGGCCCTAATTATCCTAGATTTTGTGAAGGCTAAGAGGTGAGGAACATGCAGAAGAAAAGTCTGAAGCTAACAGGAGTTGGTTCCTATGGTTTGAGGAAAGAAGCTGTCTCTGTAACATAGAAGTACAAGGTGAAGCAGCAAGTTATCCAGAAGATCCAGCTATGATAATTCATGAGGGCGGCTACACTTAACAACAGATTTTCAAATGTAGATGACACGGCCTTCTATTGGGAAAAGATACCATCTGGGACTTTCATAGCTAGAGAGAAGTCAATGCCTGGCTTCAAAGCTTCAAAGGACAGCTGACCTCATGTTAAGGGCTAATGTGGCCAGTGAGCATAAGTGGAAGCCAGTGCTCGTTTACTATTCCAAACATCCTAGGACCCTTATGAATGATGCTTAATCTATTCTACCTGTACTCTGTAAATGGAACAACAAAGCCTGGATGATAGTACATCTGTTTACAACATGATTTACTGAATATTTTAAGCCCACTGTTGCGAGCTAAAAAGATTCAAAATATTATTGCTCATCGACAATACGCCCAGTCACCCAAGACTCTGATGGAGATGTACAATGAGATTAATGCTGTTTTCATGCCTGCCAACACAGCATTCATTGTGAAGCCCATAGATCAAGGAGTAATTTCAACTTTCAAGTCTTATTATTGAAGAAATACATTTTGTAAGGCTATAGGTGCCACGGATAGTGATTCTTCTGATGGATCTGGGCAAAGTAAATTGAAAACCTTCTGGAAAGAATTCCTCATTCTATAGGATATTAAAAACATTTGTGATTCATTGGAAAAGACCAAAATATCAGCATTAACAGGAGTTTGGAAGAAGTTGATTCCAGCCCTCGTGGACGACTTTGAGGGGTTGAAGACTTCAGTGGAGGAAGTAACTGCAGATGTGGTGGAAACAGCAAAAGAGCTAGAATTAGAAGTCAAGCCTGGGAATAGGACTGAATTGCTACAATCTCATGATAAAACTTTAATGGATGGAGTTGCTTCTTATGTGCAAGTAAAGAAAGTGGTTTCTTGAGATGGCATCTACTCCTGGTGAAGATGTAGTAACAACAAAGCATTTAGAATATTACATAAACTTAGTTGATAAGGCAGCATCAGGGTGTGACAGGATTGACTCCCATGTTGAAAGAAGTTCTGTGGGTAAAAGGATATCAAACAGCATCACATACTACAGAGAAATTGTCCGTGAAAGAAGAGTCTGTTGATGATGTGACAAATTTCATTGTTGCCTTAAGAAACTACCACAGGCACCCAACCAAGCAGCCACCACTCTGATCAGTCAGCAGCCATCATCATCAAGGCAAGACCCTCCATCTCTACAACTCACTGAGAACTCTGGTGATGGTTAACATTTTTAGCAAAGTATAAATAGAGGTATATGCGTTGTTTTCTTAGACATAATGCTATTTCACCCTTAACAGACCACAATACAGTGTCAACATAACTATTATATGCACTGGGCAATCAAAAAGTTCATTTGAGTTGCTTTATTGCAGTGGTCTGGAGCCAAACCCACAATACTTCCAAGGTATGCCTGAATGGAAGAGCTGAAGGGGACACAGTAAAGGCATGTTTTTAGAGAAGCACATTGAGATATATGTTAAGCCACATTCTCATACTCAGCCATGACCTCTTGGAAGGGAGGTAATGAATCTCAACAGCTCCCCAAAGCCAGGAGAGACAAAAGGCTTCAGGTAAAATAGCACTTAAGTGTGCACCCAAAGCCACCTGGGAGATCCACCTGGGAGAAGAGCCCAGGTACCTGCCAGACACACTCAACCATCAGCCTAATTCATTCATTCCAAACCAGAGGCAGCATCCTATGGAAAAAATAGCAGCTGTGAAAAACACATGTGTATGACTTGGGAAGAAAGAAAAATTATCATAGTAATAGCTAACATTTACATATTACCAGAAACTGTTCTACAGTCTTTATTCATATTAACTCACTTACTCCATACCACAGTCCTATGGGGAAATACTACTGCTATTCAAGTTTATAAGAAACTTAGAGAAGCTAAGCAACATGTCCAAAGTCATGCAGAGATTTGAAGCCCAGCAGTATGGCTCCAGAGTCCAAGTGACAGAGCTGGGATTCAAACCCAGGCAGTCTGGTTCCCATGTCCTTTCTTGGGACCTCTATGATCTGCTGCCTCTTGTTAGACTGCAAAGGGTGAGGTGTCCGTTGGAGGGTAACTCCAAAGTTAGTTAGACCTCATCCCTGTCCTCAAGGATCTCCCTACCTTGCAGAGGGACACTGGGTGGAGACATGAAAACAAAATTATAACATAAGGTGAGACCTTAGGGAGAGAGGTGTGAGCCTAGGGCTATGGAGGACAGAAGAGAAAGTGATTTCTTCTGCCTGAGAGGGTCACCCATTGGACCTTGATCTTGCTAGTTAAATGGAAGTTTGCCTGGTGAGAGAAAGGAGTGAATATTTGCCATCTAACTTAAAAAACAGTTTACTGCCACCACAGTCAAGGTCGGCCCCAGAATTTAGATTCTGTGTTCTCTTCCTGTGACATTATGCAGAGATTAAGAATATCTGTTTCACTAACTTCTTTGAAGGACATCACAGGCCACAAGCAAGAGAGCTGACCCCATCCAGAGGACTGTCTGTGGGTTGCATTTTAAACTGCTATTGTTTTTCTCATAACACAACAAGGAACCCATGGGGCTGTTTTATATTCCAAATACCTAAAGATTACAATCCATTATAGGGCTGTATTTGTTCTTGGAATTGAGATAATACTGGGCAAAGCTGCAGAATTAATTGCCCTGAAGGTATAAATCTCCTATTTATTTCTTGATGAGTTTACAATAATGACTTGTAAATTCCTTCGCACCTATCACCTATCTACCTACACATACACATACACACACAGACACTTGGGGGATGCTTAGTTGGAAAGGTAAGCCAGGGAGTTGATTGTATCAGTGACAAGAACATAATAATGGCAATTACAGAAGTTACAATTCAGTGAGTGCTTTCTGCATGCCAGGCTCTATATTAAGTGCTAAACCTACATGATCTCCTCCAGTCCTCCTAGTAACCCCATGAGGTAGGTTATATTGCCCTCATTTTAGATAAGGTGACAGACTAAGGCTCAGAACAGCTCAAAGAGAAAAGGTAACTTGCTCAAGACACAGAGCTAGTAAGCAAAGTCAGGACTCAAACCCAAAGCCACGGATGGCAGGTCCACATCTGTAACTACAAGCCATGTAAGAGAGCCCAGGGACAAGAGACGAGGTTCCTGCTGAGTGATGACACCAGCTAGAGTGCTTCTTTGCTTAGAATGCAAGGACTAAAGCATTCTCAAGCAAAGACTTCTGGGAAATCCATACGTGGATCCCCAGAGCTGTGGGTGGAGCTCAGTGCCTCTGGGGCTGGGAAGATCAGAAACCAGGAGCCTGCAGTGTCAGTGCTTTGAAAACCAAAGAAGTAGGCACCTGTTTCAGTTCCCAGTCCAAGAGGCTGGGTATTGAGTGAGAGGACCAGCATAGAGAGTGCTTAGTAAATGAGGAACAAAGAGGTACAGGATGGAAGGTATAGAGAGGAGACTGTCATAATGGAGAGTAAGAGGAAAATAAGGCAAATTAACAAATTTTCAGAAAATAGAAACTCAGGAAGCAGTTGTTAGGGCATTGTAATAAACTCCACCCAATGGTATATTCCTCATCCCAGGAGCCCTTGAGACAAACACAAACCAATACCTACTTTATAACATCTTAAAGGAGCTGCCTGATTCAGGATAAGATCTGCAATGTCCCGCAAATAAGCCTGAGCCCTTTGTGCTCCATACTGCTGACCCCAGCCTCATAACAAGATTATACAAGGGCAAAGCCTGAAGAATTCATTCATCCAACAAATATTTATACTGTAGTGCAGGCAGTACACTGGGAGCTGCCGATATAGTGATGAATAAAACACTCATAGGGCTTAATCCCCTAGTGGAGAAGACAAATAGGTAAAATACAAAATATACTATATGGCCATAAGTGGAGAGAAATAAAGTATGAAAGGGTGCCAGGGAGTGCAAGGTAGGAGATGGGAACAGTGTTTGACTTTCATTAGGAAATAAGAGAAGGCCTCACTTGACGATGAGCAAAGACAAGGAGAATGTTGAGGAACAATGGCAGAAGTGGTGGTGGCTGGGGGCGGGGGGCGGTGGGAAGTACAGGATTCAAGCAGATAAACTAGCAAGTGCAAAGGCCCTGAGATACAAACATTCCTGGAACCATTGAAAACCATCAAGGCTGGGGTTGGGGATCCCTGGGTGGCACAGCGGTTTAACGCCTGCCTTTGGCCCAGGGCGCGATCCTGGAGACCTGGAGACCCGGGATCGAATCCCACGTCGGGCTCCCGGTGCATGGAGCCTGCTTCTCCCTCTGCCTATGTCTCTGCCCCTCTCTCTCTCTCTCTCTCTCTCTCTCTCCCTCTGTGACTATCATAAAAAAAAAAAAAAAAAAAAACAGGCTGGGGCTGAGTGAGCAGAAAGAAGTAGATTAGGCCAGAGAGATCAAGGGTTGGGGAGACTTGAGGCCACTGTTGGAACTTTGGCTTTTTTTTTTTTAATTTATTTTTTATTGGTGTTCAATTGGAACTTTGGCTTTTATTTCAAATGAGAAGGGGAGTCACTGAAGGTTTCTGAGCAGAGGAATGACATAAAGAGATTTATATTTGACCAGCATCATTCTGGCTAAGTTGAGAACAGATTTGATGGTCTAAGGGATGGTCTAAGGGAGGCCACTCAGGAGGTTCTTGCAGAAACCCAGGTGAAACAACAAGGGCTGGGATCAGAGTGATGGCAGCAGAGGTGAAGAGGTAGCTGGATCAGGATTGGCCAGAGGACTGGACGTGGGTGTGAGGAGAAGAGTGGTCAAAGTTAACTGCAAGGTCACTCACACCCAACTCTGAGCTCTCAGCTCAGTTCCCACAGAGCACACAATCTAAGCCCCCTTGAATAAAATGTGAAGGCACTCATTCTTCACTTTTGTTTGATCTACTTACACTATGCCTGAAACGGAGGAGCTTACAACATATAGGGGATGAGGAACCACCTTCACATTTAAATACTTCACATTATGCACTATTCCCATGGGATCTTGTATAATCCTCCCCACACCTCAAGGAGGTAAACACCACAATTACCACTTCATAAACTAAGATTCATAGAAATGAAGGAAGAGCTTGTGCAAGGCCACACAGCTAGAATGAGGTGACCTTTAGTCCTAGAGCTCAGACCTCCTAAATGCGGATCTCGTGAGCTTTCTGTTACCTCAATGGTTTCGATTTTGTCAGTTCATTCAACAAATATTTATTGAACATCTCTAGGGTAAATACCAGGCAGTGTGCTTATATCTGGAGCATAGCAGAAGTCCTGATCCTGGCACTGAAAAGAACTCTTAGTCCTGGTTTTAAAGGGAGACAGACCCAGCACCCCTCCACTGTCCACAATGGGAGGTACACTCTCCTGTGGAGGGGGCACGGGGTGGGGAGGGTGGGGAGAGGACCATTTGTCCTGTTCTCCCTTCTCCCTTTCCCCTCCTCTCATTCACAGGCAGGCATGACCCTTTCCCTGAAAAACTGCTAGAATTCAGCTCTAGGACCACTGGCTTGGAACTGGCATGCTGACCCAGTGCAGATGAAGTCACTGTAACCCAGGCCCCCAGCTGGGTGTGGTAAAATTGGCCGCAAGCAAAGAAATGATAAAGAAGTCTCTAACATGTGCCAAGGGAGGGATTATCATATGGGCTCTTGCTTTTTATGAAATAGGAAAAGTGGATTTTTCTAGTTGACTGCATTTGATCGTTTTTCCTCCATTTGTTTTAAAGTTGAACATCTGATCTGGCAGGGACTCCTCATATTCAGCTGAAAAAAAAGAGATCTTTGAGCTCCTCTCTCAGACTCCCATCATAGGGGATGGGGGTGGCAGGGCTTGGAGCATCATTCCACCGCCACCCCCTAACACAGCACAGCCCTCGGCATAAATTTGCCTAAAATTCCTTCTAATTTTGTTCATGCTTCCCCCCCCCAGGGACCTTTTCCTTCTGGGTTTATCAAAATCTCTTTATGCTTTCTCCATGGTCTATTTTTTCTGTTACCTCTGAAAGATCTTATACAGCTGACCCCTGTCCCTGCTATAAGCCACTTGGAGGCCAAGAGGAAGACATCCCAATAGGACAAGGAGGCCCAGAAATCTTACCTATTCAAATCCTACTAAGACAATTCTTGTCACTGACCTGAGGCTCTCACATCTGAGTCAGGGTCATGGAACACTTTGAAGCAGAGATGCAGCAGCACGGAGCAGGGCAGGGCATCTCACTCTTTAATATGCACACCAATCACCTGGGATCTTGTTAACATGCAAATTCTGATTTGGTAGGTCTAGAGATTCTATATCTCTAACAAGCTCCCAAGTGGTGCCCATGTTGCTGGTCCACAGACCAGCACACTTTGACACAGACCTTGCTACACTTTGAGTAGCAAGGATGAAGTAGAAAGCCCACGGGTTAGGAAACTGTGACTCTACCATTAATTCGTAAATATTGCAAGTGGGCAAGATTAATGTTTCCAGAATGTGGCTTGCAGAATACAAACCCCTTGTGATAATCCTTTTTTAAAAAATGATTTTATGGTCAAGGTCACATAAGTTTGAGAAATACTGCATGGTTTACATGAACACCACATTTGCTAGCAAAGGCTCTGTAAAACTGTTTCAATATTGTTCAATATTGCTTAACTCTGCTTATCCCAGCGGGATATACTTGCAAGGTCCCATTCCCAGCATGATTTGTAAGTTTTCAGCCACAGAAACGACAGCCATATGCTATTCTTGTGGCAATAATTCTGTTTTTGTCCAGAAAGGGACCTATTTTGGGGGACCTATTATCACTTAAGCATATGTCTGCCTTTTTAAGTTCTTCTCCTCCTGTCTCCTTTCGAAGTCAGAAAGAGAAGGGCCACCAGGATGTTCTCCCCTCAGATCCAAGATCTGGACACAGATCTAAGAGCAGAGTCTCAGTCATAGGGCTTAGGGTCTCAGACAAGGGGCCAGGGTGGGAGGTGGGTGGATATTCCAGGAAAAGAACCCTGGTACCACAGAAACTTGAAGAGGGTCCCACAGGACCAAATCCCACCTATGTACATATGATAAGTTCAACAAATGCTGGCTGTAAGTCCATGGATTCCAACAGCAAAACTAGGAATTATGACTGGCCCAGTGAAATTGGGAAACTAACTCCTTTCTCTTTCAGAATCTCTTGCTAATCCTAACTTTGCAAGCTTTCCACACAAACAAGGCTAGAGAGAGCAAGCAAAACCCAATTTCAGTTCCCCACTTCTACACAAGTCATTTTGTCAAAGTTCTTACAGCCAGTGCTGAGAGGTGGTCCTCATAGTCACAGAGAACCACAGAAACTCTTTGTCCTTTTGCATTCTCAGGAACTCAAGGGCAAACATACCAATAAAATAGATGTATAATATGCTTTATTTATATAGCCCACCATTCTGAAAAACACCTTGTAGCTTCAAGCTATAGCATCAGCAGTACTTAATCTCTGGGGCACAACATGAGGATACAGAAAGGACAGAGACCAGTAGCCAACACCCAACAAAATCATTTTGCTTGGTTCTTTAAATGAAATTTTTTTAATGTTCAAGTACAAAATACACTAATGGAATTGATTGTCCCTTAAACTTTCAGTCACCACTTGTAGCCGAGTGAAATTACAAATTAATAAATGCAATGAACTGCATAAACTATTCATTTAGTAAGTGACTGTCTGGCTCCACTGGGGCTGAGCAGAGCTGGGGCAGCAGAGGGGACAGGGAGTGAGGGCAGATGCAGAGACTGATCAAGCTCTCTGCAAGTCACTGGTCATTGAGATGAAGGTTTGAGGACAAAAGCATCAAGCATCTGAGAGGGGTTCCAACTTCCTTCCTACCCACCCTCAACCAAGAAATCCCAACTGCCTAAATCACCTGATTTGCAAACTTAAAACTTACAGGGCCTTTAACAATAAGTTCCCTCTTGTTCATTTTTTTTTTTTTATTTATGACAGTCACACACACAGAGAGAGAGAGAGAGAGAGGCAGAGACACAGGCAGAGGGAGAAGCAGGCTCCATGCACCGGGAGCCCGACATGGGATTCGATCCCGGGTCTCCAGGATCGCGCCCTGAGCCAAAGGCAGGCGCCAAACCGCTGCGCCACCCAGGGATCCCTCCCTCTTGTTCAATAACTGACAAAACTGAGGGCAGGGAGATTAAGGAACTTATATACAATTATACAGCCAATTAGTGATAGACTTTGAGCCCAGAAGAATATAGAACTCCCTTCTTGAGTAGAATTCTACAAAACTCTCTTACTGTCCATCCCTCTCTTATGCAGTAACTTCCCTTGGTCTAGGGAACAGGATTGGGGGCAGGGGAAGCCAAGCAAGTAGCAGTAGATACAAAAGGTAAATTCAGTTTAATCAACATTTGTCCAATGCTGCTCAGTCCTTCTGACTTCCAACCAGATACCAGCCCACATAAATATCACAGTGACCATTGATAGAAATGGAGATCAAGATGGAAGAGTCATTTCCCCTTCAAAGTTAGTCTTTCTTGGGATTATAGACTGGTAGAATGAGAGAATAGAAGCCTGAACTACAGAATAGCCATCATTCCAACTCACTACAGCATCCTTGACCATTTTCCCATGTTTCCCAACTCTCTAACAATTTAATTGTCACTACGGATGACTCAGCTCCTTATTTAAACAGAATTAACTTCAGGGAAAGTTAAGTCTACCAGTTAGTATGAATTACTGTTACTCACCTGATCAAACTGGCTAAATTAGGGGGATGGGGGTTTGGGCAGAGACTTTAGAAAAAAGGCACTTGCAGAAGGGCCTTGGTGACCTATTAATTATAACATTCTCTAGATAGCTAAACTGCTCCTAGCATTAAGCTAAGGATACCAAGTAGAGTAGAAGATGGCTTTTCTAACTATGCTTGAAAATCCACAAGTCATGTTTTAAGTTGATAGATATGATTACATTAAAATTTTTTAAATAAAAATATCATGGCAAAAAAACAAACCACTATAAAGTGAGTCAAAGACAATAAACAGCAAAAACATAATAACATTTTCCACTCATGTCACTGATAAAGAGCTTATCTTTCTAATATATAAGGAACTATCAGAATCTGTAGGAAAAAGAACTACCAGAATGGATAACAATAAAGTGCACTGAAAAATGGAAAAATATTAGAGAGTTCACAGAAAATACAATGACTCCTGAAACATATAAAGAAATGTTCAATCTCCATTATAATAAAAGAAATACAAATTAAAACACGCAACAATGCCATTCTTCACCCATCAGATTGGCAAAACTCCCAACAGTTTGATTACATACTTTGTTGATGAAGCCATAGAGAAACTCTCTTACTTTCTCGTGGTAATATAAACTCCTACCACCCCAGTGGAGGACAAGTGAATAAACTCGATCAAAATTACAAATGAATGAAGCCTATGGTTCTGCAATTCCATTTCTGGGAATTCATTCTATAAATATGCTTACATATGTGCAAAATTACATATGCACAAGGTTATTCACTGAGACAATATTGAAGCAATAGCAAAGATCAGAAGCAACCCAAATCACCACTGATAAGGACTGGTTAAATAAATTATGGTACACCCAAACCATGGACTTCTATGAAGCTATTAAAGAATGATGATGCAGATCTATTCACAGATATCAGAGTATCTCTAAGCTATATCACAAGAAGAGATAAGCATAAAACTAGATGCTATATAATAAACTTGATTATGAAGCAGGGCATAAGAATCTTTATTCACATTTGTTTGCATAAGCATAAAGAAACTCCGGAGGCTTCTCTAGGAAACTAATGACAGTATTGCCTGCAGTGGGGCTGGAGTTGAAACTCCAGTGGATACCCAGGATGAAGGCAGGAGCTCAAACATTTTGAATCACATGAGTCTATTCCCTATTAAAGAAATTAACTTTCAAAAGGTAGTAAGAAAATAAGACACAGATCCTACCATAAAGAGCTCATGAAGTACTATCGATATTTATATAGATGCACACACAAAAGGACCTACTATAGGTCTACTTAGTGAAGCCCCAGAAATAAGAACTTGTTTTAGGCAGGAAATGAAATCATCAGACCCCATGGCAATACTGGGGCTTACCTACATCTTTCCTTGTCTGCAGCCTCCTGTGTCAGCACCTATGTATCTGAACATAGAAAAGCTTCCTCCCAGCTGCGCCTCCTACAAGCTACCCATCTTTAGAAACACAGAAAGAATGTCAACATGGCCACCATTGATATGGGCCCACTGGCACTCAAGACTTCCTGCCAGGCAAGCACCTTCTCCTGCCACCTCCCCTGTCATACATGAGCATTTATATTGGGGCCAGGGGTAGGGACAGAGGATGCACTGAGTTCCAGGACAGCTCCTTACTAAAACTACCTGCCTTAGTTTAGATTCCCTACCAAAGTAGACCTGGAGACAGGAATTTAGATACAGGTAATTTTGGAGACAATCCCAGGAAACACGGCAAAGGCATGAAGAAGTAAAACAGGAAAGGGAGGAATCAATTAAAGTTGTGTCAATAAACAGATCACCACTGTGGAAAAAACTGGAGTTCAAATCCCACCTGGGTACCCACTGAGAGACTGTATAGAACATGCAACAGGAACTGATCTCCCAATGGGGAAGGAAGCTGGGATATTGATCCACCAAATGCCATCCCTCATTGGTTAAAGGGCACTCTAGTGTGTTATTTTGCTGGCATTTCCATCTTATACAAGTGGGCAGTGTGCTTCTGAGGCTTGAAAATGTCTGCAGATAGAGGCATAGTAAGGCACCATGTCCAAGAACTACATTAAACTGAACTCAGGTGGGCCTCAGGGATTTGGCAGTAAGTTTACCTTTAGCATCTGTGACACTATCCTGTGCAGAGCTCAAAAGGTTGAATTTGAAGTAAAATAGTCAGGAAGACACCCAACAATATGTTCAAATGTGTGATGGTCTCATACAGAGTTGATAGAAGTAGAAATTACTATAAATATTTTGGAGGACATTTAGAAATATCTACTTAAAAAGTCCATAAATCACCCAGCCAGGCAATAATTCAGTCTTTCCTGATGTTTCCTTTCTTCCTTCAATAAAAATGTTTGTGTATCAGACACTAGGAATACAAAGATTAAAATGTCATGTTGCTATTCCCACTCAAGGAACCTACTGGCCACCTCCTACCACATCCACCATCACCAAAGTCATATATTCCATGTCCCGTATCTTTCAGGTGCTGCAATTTAAAACAGCTAAGAAACCAGCAAGTAACACAGATGAAAGAAGTGAGTCAAAGTAATGAAATAGGAAATGGTAGGGACCATGGCAAATTGAGAACACAAGTCCTCTCCAAAGATCTTCAAATGTAGCTTAAAAACAGAAGGAGAAAGGAGGGAGGGAAGGAAGGAACTGAGGGAGGGAGGGAAGGAGGGAGGAAGGAAAGAACGAACGAACGAACGAACCACTATTCAATACTTCTATTCCAAAATGGAATAACAAGGAGATTTACCCTCCTGCCTGAACAACCAAGAAATTATAATGTGTATATTTTTAAAATGGTTTTCAAGACCCTAGACATGTTGCTGGACCATGAAAGCCAGCAACATCTCAGAGCCAGGAAACAAATGAGGTGAGCCCTAAGACTAACTCAGATTCCTACCTTGAAAGAGTTTACAGGCCATGATGGAAACCAATAGACTCCCTGAGCTGAGGAGACAGCTACCACTTGAAAGTCAGATTACCATGAAGGAGAAAGCCTCAGAGAGAGAACTCCAAAGATCTGAAAAGCATCCTCCTCAAGTTTTCATGCAAGCCAGGAAAATAACAGAGGCTAGGGAAAGAAATACCCAAAACAATTAGAGGAAGCACACCCAACACCCACTTGGGGCTGGGAATCGTGACTGTTCCCACCAGCCAGACTGGAAAAGAACAAAATTCATTAGGCACTGAACAGAATACTCAGAAGAGTCTTGCCTCAGCAGTGGAAAATAATTTGCCCTAGATTAATCACTTCTCAGGTCCTGTGTAATAAATCTTAAAATCAAGACTTGAAAGGATGACACTATTTTCAAAAAACCTAGACACATCCCAGAACAATGATCACATTAAATATAATTGGTCTAAACACCACTTATAAAAAATTCAGAGATCGTCAGATTGGATAAAAAAAAAATCAAGAACCAATACACTATCCATAAGAAATTCACTTTAAATATAAAGACAGGTTAAATATAAAAGGATGGTAAAATGGTATACCATGTTAACACAAAGAAAATAATAGTATGAATGGTTATATCAATATGAGATAAGGTAGATTTCCAAGTAAACAATATTACTAGGAATAAAAAAGATCAGGAATCAATTTGTCAAGAAGATCTAATCCTAAACACTTATACACCTAATTACAGAGCTTCAAAATACACTAAGAACTTATAGAACTGCAAAGATAATAGACAAAGATGATGCATTTATGGTCAGATTTCAATACCTCCCTCTCTCAATAATTGACAAATAGAAAAATCAGTAAAAATACAAAATATTTGAACATTATCAACCAACTTGACCTGACATTTAAAGAAAACTCTACTCAACAGATTATACATTCTTTTCAAGAATACACAGAACATTTACCAAAATAAACTATATCCTATGTTATAAAAGAAGTCCCTCAAGGGCAGCCCGGGTGGCTCAGCAATTTAGTGCCACCTTCAGCCCAGGGCGTGATCCTGGAGACCCGGGATTGAGTCCCATGTCAGGCTCCCTGCATGGAGCCTGCTTCTCCCTCTATGTCTCTCTCTCTTTCTCTGTGTGTGTGTGTGTGTGTGTGTGTGTGTATGTGTGTGTGTGTGTGTCTCATGAATAAATAAATAAAATCTTAAAAATCTTAAAAAAAAAAAAAAGTCCCTCGATAACTGAAAGGATTCAAGCATACAAAGCATGTTCGGGGTCCATATGGAATTAAGTTAGAAATCAGTAAAGATCTTTATATAATATAAAATACTCATATTTTCCAAAGATCAGGTCCAAATACTCATATTTTCCAAATATTTAGAAACTAAATAACACACTTATAGGTAATATACTTGTCAACAAAAAAAAAATCAAAAGGAAAATTAGTATTTGGAACTGAATTAAAATGAGAACACAACGTATCAAAATTTGTGGGATGGCACTAAGGCAATACTCAGAGGAAAATGTATAGCACTAACTGCCTATACTAGAAAAGGAAAAAAAGATTCTAGAAAATGATCTCAGCCTAAGAAACTAGAAAAACTAGAGCAAATTAAACCTAAAGTATGTATAGAAAATAAGTAATAAAGATTAGAAAGATTAAATATTAGACTAGATTAAAGATTAGACTAGAAATCAATGATGTAGAAAAAAGGGGATAAGTATAGCTGGTTCTTATAAAGATTTACAAAATTTATAAACCTCTAGGTAGAGTACTCAGAAAAAAAGAGAGAAGTTACAAATTACCAATATCAGGGATGAGAGATACAGATGATATCACTACAGATTCTATATATATTAAATATAAAGATATATTAAAATAATAAGGGGATTTTATGAACAACTTTATGCTAGTAAATTCAACAACTTAGAACGGACTTTTTCTAATACACAAATGGCTAAACCTTGCTCAAGAAGAAATAGCTAATGAATAGCCCTATATATACTTAAGAAATTGAATTTGTAGTTTAAAATCTTCCCAGAAAGAGAAATTTGGGTCCAGATGGCTTCAATGGTGAACTGTACCAAATATTTAAGAAGAAATACTCTTCATTATATATAAACTCTTCCAGAGGAGGGAAAATTTCCCATCTCATTCTAATAGGCCAACATTATCCAGACACCAAACCAGACAAATACATTATTTTAAAACTACAAATACTCCCCCATGAATGTAAGTGGAAAAATACTAAACAGTATTTTAGTAAATTGAATCCAACAATATGGTAAAAGATAATACATCCTAACCAAGTGGGATTTACCTTAGGAATGCAGGGCTGCTTTAATATTTTTTTAAATAATCAAGAAAATTCATTATGTTTAACAAACTAAAGAGAAAACTACATGATTTCAATACACACAGAAGCACATGTTAATATCCAAAACCTATTCTGATTTTTTAAAAAACACGAAATTCTCAGCAAATTAGGAATAAAGGGGAATCTCTTCAATCTGACAAAGGATATCTATAAAATAGCCACATGCTAACATCATACTTAGTGGTAAAAGACAGAAAGCTTTCCTACAAAGCTCAAGAATAAGATGTCCACTCTCAGCACTGTTTTCAACATTTTACTAGAGGTCCTAGCCAGTTCAATCAGAAAAGAAAAAGAAACAACAGGCCTCTCTAAATTAAAAAGGAAGAAGCAAAACTGTCTTTATGCAACATAGTTGTTAGTGCAAAAAAATTCAATGAAATCTGCAAGAATAACCAAGGTTGCATAATATAAAAAGAATACATGATAAATATACAAAACTCAATTGTATTTCTATATTCCAGTGATGAACAATCAGATATTGACTTTTTTTTTTTAAAGAAAACTATTGAGGAAAAGAAAAAAAAACAACACTTTGTGGCCCTCCCAGATAGTTTCACAAGGCTCTCAAGAGCCCTTAACCAGAAGAACTAAATAAACATGGAATTTCAGACAGGATTCACAAAGGAAATGCAGCTGCACAGTGACTGCAATGCAAATTCTGATCTCAAAGTAATCTTCAAAGGTCACCAGGCTGAGCTAAGCTTCACTTCGAGTCTCAGTGAAGTCTCCAGCTCACTAACAAGGGAGATTCCTCTATGATTCTAGTTTATCTACAAAAATGATGTGACGTCGCCCATTCCTCTTGCAGTTGCCCTGAAATGGTCATTCAGTATGAAAGTATGGTAGGAATGCAGGGAGGGGGGAAAATGATGAGTCCCGTGGTCAGGCCCAAGGTTAGTGCCATGCAGTCTCTCAGCTGCAGAATTGTCAACTAAGAACATTCCTTAAGCCGTGGAAAAAGGAACGCATGGATAAAAGCAGAATTGGTCCCCAGAAATTCTGGGCCAATAAGTTTTAAGAGCAGAGCCAATCACCCAAAAACTTAGAGAATCCAAAAAGCCAAGTCTGTCTGTGGGAGAGGAAGCAGAGTAATATAACCTATCACCTCACAAAAGACCCTTGTATTAGTCTGCTAGTGGGTGCCTTAACAAAGTACCACAGAATCTTCCAACAATTCTGGAGGTTAGAAATCCAAGACTTTCAAGGTGTCAACAGGTTTGACACCTGCCTTAGCTTGTAGATGGCCATCTTCGCCTTGTGTCTTCATATGGTCTTCCCTCAGCATATGTTTGTATCCTATCTCCTCTTATAAGGACACCAGTCATACTGGATTTGGGCTCACCCTAATGACCTCATTTTGATCAAATTATCTTGTAAAGATTCTGTCTCCAAATACACCCATATTCTGAGGTATTGAGGGTTAGGACTTCAACATATAAATTTAGTCCATAGCAACTCCCCCTGCTTCTACCCTCTCATATATTTTCCAGCTTCCGAAAGATCCAAATCCTTGCCAGTTCTTATCAGCCTCACAGATCAGGTCAGAGGGAAGCAGAGCTGCTCTCACACGTGACATCTTCCACTATCCAAAGCCCATAGCCATTTCTCCCTCAATTCAATTAGGGATTCCTAACCACCAAAACACCAGTAGAACCTTGAACACCAAGCTCACCCTCCTTCTCCCTTTGGATATCAGTTAAGCACTTCTCCTTCTCCTGCCCTGTTCATTTCAGGATTACATTTAGAGAGCCAACATGACCTATTTAGGCTCTGACCCACTTACAACAGAAATACCAATCACAAACACTGTTTGGGGAGGGGGAGGATGACCACAAATTTAACTGATTGTAAATAAAAGAATGATGGAAAAGTCTTCACTAGTGTACCTACTGCTGATGCTACTGCAAAATGCCCTGAGGGGAGCAGTTATGGAAATGTGCAATACCCAAGTAGCCCCTTTTGGCATCAAGGCACTGTATAGGGTTTCCAGCCTTGCAAGTGACCTAGAAATCAATGAAGTAGGTCCGTTTATCTTGTTTTGCTCAAAGATGAGCTAAGCATTTCCAAATGTCTGAAGGAAGTTATTTCCTGCCTAAGAGTTGGGACAACTCATTACACGAGTGTGAAAATTAAGGAATCAAGGAGGATACCGGATTAGCCTTCCTCATCCATTCTAGACCAAGAATAAGTGGAATGAGTCTAGAGGCCTCTTGGACAGAGGCTTTTGCTGTAAATACGTTTGAGTAGCTGCCTGACTCAAACAGCAGTTTATTTTCTTTTCTCTGGGAATGCTCTATTTCCCAAGGATAGCTGTGTCTTTGCTATGTGACAAATCATCTTAATCTCCTGTCACAGTTTATCAGTCCCAGGAAAGAGACTTGGTTCAAGCCCAAGCCAATCAGATTCCCTCAGAAGCCTGCAACTTAAGGAGACAGGAGGCTGGGGATCTTTGGGATCCCTCCAAGACCCCTGATAAGAGGGCAACTGGGGACCCTAGACAGGCCTGCTTTTTGCTCTTCCAGAGGCTTGGCTAGTCTCTTCTGCAGATTTTGGCAACCATCCCAATATCCTTCCTATTAATTGCTCATTTGGCTTACATTTGGTCTTCTGTTATGATTAAAAGAATCACAATAATAACAATAAAATAATTCGGTTTTATTTTATTTTTGGTCTCAGTACCTACCACAAGATTTAACTAATGTGGCAATACCTTCACTCTAAATTTATGAAAGGCCAATTTATCCCTGCCAATCTACATGAGATAAGATCAAGAACAATAACAGAGTATCCTGTGGTAGAAAGGAAAAGATTCTTTGATGCCAATCTTTCCTGACAGAACAAATTATATAAAGATTCTTTCTTTGGTCTTCCTTGAAAGGGGAAAAGGTGCTAAGATTTTCTAGCAAAAAGAATGACCTGGTGCCAGATACCCAGCAAGTCAGAAGGGGGGAATATTGGGTCCTAATCTCTGTTGATGTGTGAGCAGCATCCTCAAGTCTGCCAAGAGGTGGCTGGAGGCAATAGGCACTTGTTTTGTTGGGATCTACTTATCCCAAATGTAATTTCACACATTTATATCCTCGCTGTGGTTCTTCACATTTACACATCCTCTCTATGCAACCTCCATCCATTTGCATGGCCTGGTCTAAGACTTGGGATCTCTACCCAGCCATCCTTCCACCATGTCCCATCATCCACCCACCCACCCACTCACTCAAGCATGGGAATTTACTGAGCCCCTGGTTGTGCCTCTAGACTGTACATCTAGGTGACTGTGCCAGTCCCAATAGCACACGGGGTAGGACAAACCTCGAAGGTTACTCCAGAGCCCCCACTCACCCTTAGACATCTACAGAACTCTTCTAAATGATTACTCAGTCCCCAGCCTCTTGCTTCCTCATCCAAACTTCACTACACCATTCCTAGCTTCCCAAGATGCCAATTTAACGAGGGTACATTCCTATTCCTACACCAAACCCTGGGCTTGGCATTCAAGAGTAACTACAACCTGAACTAAATCTTTTTTTTTTTAACTTCTATTTATTCTTCCAAATTTACCTCCTGCATGAAACCTCTACCCTCACAGAAGCAGCCTGTTCACCTGCCTCACTGCTGAGCAGATGGGCGCAAGCCTGGAGTTTCCAGAAGCCATGCTGCCAACATGTGAGGAAAAAGAAGCCAACACAGAGAAAGCAAAACTGAGTGGTGGAGAAAAAGAGGTTCCTGATGACATCACTTGGGGACCAAGATAGGGCCTCAAGTTAAATCTAAATCTGGACCTTTTGGCTATATGATTATTTTTCTTTGCTTAATCCTTTTTTTTCACTCCTGTAGAACTGCAAAATTACTAATACATCCTCCTATATTTCATGTCCCATTTTTAGGCCCTAACTCCTTCTCAAGGCCCTCCAGGGCATGGTGGACAGCTCTCATCTCTAATTTCTTATAATATTGTGGGCTCTTTCGCTCATGGGAGCCTTTCCATACACAGTCTACTGACGAGTATTTCTTAACCCCTCTATATAGATGAGAAGCTCCCAATCCCTTCCCACCCATCCCTTCCATCCCAATTTCCTAAAACCAACACCTGGTTCAAAGGTCAGAGGTCTAGGCTAAGGCAGCCACAAGAACCCAGGAGGAGCAGAGCCTGTGTGGTCATCCTTAGCTAATGATCTAGACTCCTCCTTTCAGAACCCACTCCAGCTTGAGCCTTCGACAGCTTCCAGCAGTCAGTATGGTCAAGCTATCTGCCTACAGGGACCAGCTGGGGGTAGGAGGCAAAAATACAAGGTTTCAGAGTAGGTGGAAGAAGAAAGAAAGGAAAGGCAGAAGCTGGGGGAAGAGAAAGCACCAGTGTCACACATGCTGAGACTATCTGTCATGGGCAGAGCCCAGGGGATGAGACCAAGCCATAGACCAGCAGCATGAACAGCAAGCCACCTGGGAGCCAGGTCACCAGAGCACACCCTGGGTCTCCTGCTGTGCCCCTCCCTCCACTTAACCCTGAGATGCTTCTCAGACAAACCTACAAAGGAGCTCTCAGCACACCTTGTGGGGCAGAAGGGGACAGGCCCAACTGAGGAAGCCAATAGCCCTGAAGTCTACTCCACATGCCATTAGCAGGGCTCCTCAGGCAAAGGCCCAGTCTTACTACCACTAGAGTCTAAGGTGATGTGATACAACCACCACAGGTACTTTAGGAGCCCAGAGATAAACTCCTAGGAGGCACAGCATTGCCCCAGTTTTCTCCCTAGCCAGTGTTTCTCTACCACCATTAACCATCCAAGGACAGAAATTATGTCCTACAGTACCAGAGAATTTGTAGTGTAAATAAGGTGCCATGGATGGGAACTATAGGATCCTAGGCTCCATGACTCAATTAGCATGGCAAGGATTTCAATGCTATTTCCTGGCAACTCAAAGGGCTCCAGGGTTGCGGGAAATTATCTCTGGGCTTTCCTTCTACAAAGGAGATAGCAAATCTCCTTTGTAGGTACCTCATCCTACTTCAACCTAGGCACCTCCCTGCTGTCTATCTTTGTCTCTAGTTTTTTGGTTTGTATTTCACAGTATGTTTTATTTATACCATTTAAACCATTTTTAAGTACATAGTTCTGTAGCTTTAAGAACATAGTTCAGTGGCATGAAATATATTGACATTGTTATGCAGCCATTACTGTCATCTATATCCAGAACTTTTCCATCTTACCAAACTAAAGCTCTGCCCCATTAAACAGTAACTCTCCACTCCAAACTCCCCCAGACCCTGGCACTCACCATTCTGTCTCTATAAATTTGACCACTCTAGGTATCTCATGAAATTGGAATAATCCTGTATTTGTCATTTTGTGATTAGATCATTTCACTTAGCAATAATGTCCTCAAGGTTCATCTGTGCTGTAGCATATATCAGAATTTCCTTCCTTTTTAAGGCTGAAAAATATTCCATTATATGTATATATCACATTTGGTTTATCCAATCACCCATCAATGAGTTGCTTATACCCTTTTAGCCATTGTGGAAAATGCTACTATGAACATGAGTATACAAATATCTGCTTGTGTCCTTGCTTTCAACACTTTTAGGCATACACCCAGAAGTAGAATTGTTGGATCATATTGTAATTCTATTTTTAATATTTTGAGAAATTTCCTTACTGTTTTCCACAGTGTCTGTACCATTTTATTTTTCCACCAACAATGTGCAAGGCTCCAATTTTCTCCACAGCCTCAGCAATACTTGATATTTCTTTTTGTCTTAGATAATAGCCATCTTAATGAGTATATTTTTTAAAACAGTTGCAACTGGCAAAATTTGGAAACCACTGCTCTAAAGCACTCAGAGATCTCTGTTACCTTGTCAAGCCTCCTTGTCATCCTGTTCACCTGCATCCACTCTGTGATCCAGCATATTCAATCTGAATACGCTCTTTTTTCCCATTCCCCATCCACCAACCTCCACCCTCCACCCCCTGGGTATATCCCCGCAAGGCCACAGATCCACACCAGCCAACCTTTGGATCCAGCCTGCCTACCTCATACCCTGACTCCAGGCTGCTAGGCTGCTTATGGAACATGCCCTCAGGAAGCTCCAGATGGCTTCAGACATTCAAGGACATGTCCTCTCTCTGGCCGTGTACCTTCAGGCCAGTCACCTTGTCATCCCAAGAGCAAAGGCAGCCAAAAGCATGTTTGTTAGGACATGAAAAGAACATGAGTCCAGAAATCTCTTATTCAGAATCACTCCATGCAACTAACCAGTTATGTGACCCCAAGACTTATGGAAGTCTAACTATTGTCCCCTGCAAAGAAGTCTACACTCTAATCCCTGGGGCCTGCAAATGTGTTACCTTCCATGGAAGAAAGGACTCTGTAGATAAGTTAAAGATCCTGATGGGAGATTTTCCTGGTGGGTCTGATATCACCACAAGGAAGAGTGCTTTCAAGAGGGAGGCAAGAGCCCAGAGAGAGAAGGCAGCAATGTGACCAGGGGAGCAGAGCCTGCAGTGGTGCAAGGCTCCCCCAAGGAATGTGGACAGCCTCTAGAAGCTGCAGGAGGCAAGAAACACATTCTCCCCTGGAGCCCCAAGAAGCAGTCAGCCCTGCAGACAATTTGACTTTAACTCTGTAAGATTCACTGGACTTCTGACATGCAGACCTGCAAGAGGATACACTTGATCTTAGCCAAAAGGCCGAGAAGGGATACCTGCAAGAGGATAAATGTGTGTGGTATTAAGTCATATGGGTTGTGGGTTGTTACAGCAGCACTATGAAACTAATACAGCACCTCTCTAGGGCTGTTTCCTCATCTACAAAATGAAAGACTCTAAACTAAATACTCTGTAACTTCCCTAACAGTCTTGATAAAAGAACTAATCGGGTGTTTGTTGTGTGCCAGACTCCATTCTAAGTCCTTTATGTGCATATTACTTTTTAAACCTCAAAACATAGGGTGCGCCTGGGTGGCTCAGTTGGTTAAGTATTGCCTTCAGCTCAGGTCATGATCCCAGGGTCCTGGGATAGAGCCCTATATTGGGCTCCTTGCTCAGCGGGAAGCCTGCTTCTTCCTTTCTCTCTGCCTGTCTTTCCCCCTGCTTGTGCTCTGTCAAATAAATAAAATCTAAATAAACAAACTGGGACGGGAGGCCTTCCGGTCGGCCTCGCGGCTGCGTCCCAGCCTCCCTCCTGCCGTCCCTCTCCCTGCTCCCTCACCCTTCCACGGCCACCGGCCCAGCTCGAGGGTCCGGGTGAGATTCAACAGCAGAGAAGCAGCCCACAAACCAACTTTCCATGTCCTCTGCTGCCGCTTGGCACTCGGCACAGCGGGCCCGCCCTTCGCCGTGGCCCCTCACAAAGCCGGCCTCCCCTCTCAGGCGGTGCTCCTCCTCGCTCCTGCCCGGGCCGCAGCCTCCACCAACGCTGGGGATGCCTCGCTGACCCCCGCTCACCCGCGCCTCAGGCTTCCCCGAGCGTGAGCGCGGTGGTTCCAGAAGTTTCCGCGGAGGCTGAGGAAACATCTGTATGGATTGTTTCATTACAACCACACAATGCTTGGACTTGAATCACTTCCAGATCCTACTGATACCTGGGAAATTATAGAGACCATAGGTAAAGGCACCTATGGCAAGGTCTATAAAGTAACTAACAAGAAAGATGGGAGCCTGGCTGCAGTAAAAATTTTGGATCCAGTCAGTGATATGGATGAAGAAATTGAAGCAGAATACAACATTTTGCAGTTTCTTCCTAATCATCCCAACGTTGTAAAGTTTTATGGGATGTTTTACAAAGCGGATCACTGTGTGGGAGGACAGCTGTGGCTGGTCCTGGAGTTGTGTAATGGGGGCTCAGTCACGGAGCTTGTCAAAGGTCTACTCAGGTGTGGCCAGCGATTGGATGAAGCAATGATCTCCTACATCTTATATGGGGCCCTCTTGGGTCTTCAGCATTTGCACAATAACCGAATCATCCACCGTGATGTCAAGGGGAATAACATTCTTCTGACAACAGAAGGAGGAGTTAAGCTCGTTGACTTTGGTGTCTCAGCTCAACTCACCAGTACACGTCTACGGAGAAACACATCTGTTGGTACCCCGTTCTGGATGGCTCCTGAGGTCATTGCTTGTGAGCAGCAGTATGACTCTTCCTATGACGCTCGCTGTGACGTCTGGTCCTTGGGGATCACAGCTATTGAACTGGGGGACGGAGACCCTCCCCTCTTTGACATGCATCCTGTGAAAACGCTTTTTAAGATTCCAAGAAATCCTCCACCTACTTTACTCCATCCAGAAGAATGGTGTGAGGAATTCAACCACTTTATTTCACGGTGTCTTATTAAGGATTTTGAAAAGCGGCCTTCTGTCACACATCTCCTTGACCACCCATTTATTAAAGGAGCCCACGGGAAGGTTTTATTTCTGCAAAAACAGCTGGCCAAGGTCCTCCAAGACCAGAAGCATCAAAACACTGTTGTTAAAACAAGGCATGAAAGAATGCATACCAGAAGACCCTATCACGTGGAAAATGCTGAAAAATACTGCCTTGAGGATGATTTGGTGAATTTAGAGGTTCTGGATGAGGATACAATTATTCGTCAGTTGCAAAAGCGTTATGTGGACTTGCTCATTTACACCTATGTTGGAGACATCTTAATTGCCTTAAACCCCTTCCAGAATCTAAGCATATATTCTCCACAGTTTTCCAGACTTTATCATGGGGTGAGACGTGCCTCCAATCCCCCCCACATATTTGCATCAGCAGATGCTGCTTACCAATGTATGGTTACTTTCAGCAAAGACCAGTGCATTGTCATCAGTGGAGAAAGTGGCTCTGGGAAGACAGAGAGTGCCCACCTGATTGTTCAGCATTTGACTTTCTTGGGAAAGGCCAATAATCAGACCTTGAGAGAGAAAATTCTGCAAGTCAACTCTCTGGTGGAAGCCTTTGGAAATGCATGCACTGCCATCAATGACAATTCGAGCCGTTTTGGAAAATATCTGGAAATGATGTTTACACCAACCGGAGCTGTGATGGGGGCAAGAATATCTGAATATCTCCTTGAAAAATCCAGAGTTATAAAACAGGCAGTGTAGGTGCATTATTTTATGACTCTGTTTTTGCTTTGCAAGGTAGACCAAGAGGCTTTGGTAATCTTTTTCTTTTTCTTTTTCTTTTTTTTTTTGGAGGCTTTGGTAATCTTAATGGCTCCATTTCACCCTTGTTCTTAGCATCCCTGGCCCCATCCCCACCCCCAAGCTGCCCAAGAAAAAGAAATTATTTAATTGAAGGATAAGTGGTAATTTTTTACCTAAAAGATGTTTGCAGGCCACATACAAAGGGTTGGGGTGGGAGTACTCTGGGATTAGCACACTCATTTCTTTTGAGTTGGCTGTACTAGGTAGAATTTAACAACATTGTGAATACTTTTAAAAATCATTAGGTACTGGGGCACCTGGATGATGCAGTTGGTTGAGCGTCCAGCTCAGGTCATGATCTCAGGGTTTTGAAATGGAGATCCGAGTCCAGCTCTGTGCTTGGTGTAGAGTCTGCTTGGGACTCCCTCTATCTCTCTTTCCTCTCCCTCTCCCCCGCCCATAAGTAAATAAGTCTTTTAAAAAATTCATTAGATACCTTAAAATTGAATTTGTTTATTAAAAAAAACACTGATAATATTCCACATACTTATTTTTCCCCCTAGATTGAAAAAAGAAAAAAATGATTTTAAGTAGAGCAGTCTAGCATAGTAATCAATAGTATGGAGACCTCTGGATTCAAATGCTGGTTCTCACATTTGCTCTCCTTTGTTATGTCACTTAACCTCTCTGTGCCTTATCTGTGAAATGGAGATGCTAGTAGTGCCTACCTCATGGGTTTGCTGTGAAGATTAATGAGTTCATTTATATAAAATTACTTTAAGGGGATCCCTGGGTGGCTCAGTGGTTTAGCCCCTGCCTTTGGCCCAGGGCGTGATCCTGGAGACCTGGGATCAAGTCCCACATCGGGCTCCTGCATGGAGCCTGCTTCTCCCTCTGCCTATGTCTCTGCCTCTCTCTCTCTCTCTCTCTCTGTGTGTGTGTGTATGTGTCTATCATGAATAAATAAATAAAATCTTAAAAAAATAAAATTACTTTAAAAAGTGAAAAAAAAATAAATAAATAAACAAACTGCAAAACAAGGGTGTAAGGCATGTAGCATTATCATCCCCTCACGGTTTAAAGGAGAAGTCAGAGCCCAGGGAAATAAAATAACTTGCCCTAGGTCACACAGTCATAAAGGACAAAGCCAGGATTTGAATCCCAACAGTCTGGCCCTACGGAATCTGTGCCCTTTACCACCAAGTAAAGCCAATACTGATGTCCTGCTTATAGATGAGGAAGCCCAAGATGGTTGTCAAAATGACATAACTAGATAACAGCAAATCTAGACCTTCTGAAGCCAGGGCTAGTCGCACCATTCCATCTGATTCCCAGATTCTCAAGGCATATTTGGACAAAACAGGACATTGAGGTTCTAACTTATTCCTAGAATCCAATTCTCACGCAGATACCCGACCTCTGCCCTCCACTCTCATCTTAAATCCTCTGCTCTTTAAATGGAGAAAAATAAATTAACTACATCGATGGGTTTTCTCTCGCTCCTTCTTCCAACCTCACCAACTCCGTCTTCAGTCTGCCACCATAAATCACTGGCAATTCAAAAAATGGTTTCTGAGAAAATGGGCTTTCCTGGCTTGATGGATGTATAAATTTCCATCTCCTCCATACATGTCTTACTTTTCAGAGGAGAAAAAAATCTTTATTGGCGTTAGCACATTTATGAGTTTAAATAAAAACAAATACATCTCTATTGACTGTAGTTATTATGCTCAGTTTCATGCAACGTAAGTGCTTCAAATAAAAATAGATTGGTTGAAGTGAGCGTGTATCAGTCCCAATAATGATGCAGCCGGGTTCCGTAGCGTATGTGCTTCCGTTAATGTCCCTCAGGCTTGCAGGGGGAAGCATATTGCTGCATGAAGCTTTTAGGGTCTATTTTCTAAGTGTCTAAATGCTCTGGGTAGGTGTGAAGGTTTATTAGCGTCATGAAATGCATCCAGCAGGCCAAGTCTGGCCTTTGCAGAAGAGACCAGCATACAATGGCTGAGAATGGGCCTGACGGAGTGAAAAATGTAAATCCTGTGCCCTGTAAGTCCAGCACCAACTGGTCAAATGCGCACGTGGCACCTACTGCACACCTGCCACCTGAGCGAGGGTCAATCTAGGACAAAAAACTTAGAATTACTTACTTAGACCTGTCTCTGAATGGGGTTGTAGCTCATGAAAGGGGTGCTCTGCTTATCACAGATTCTTTGTTATATTAAACACATGGACCTGGGCATCAGACTACCAGATTCAAACCCAAACTCTATCATTTTGACAGTAAGTAAACATTTATGGAACACAACTGTATACCAGAACCCGTGCTAGGTACTGAGACTAAAAAACTGAGCAAAGTCTCTGCTCCTATGAAGCTTACATCTATAGCAGGTGAGTAAGCCATGCCTCTGGAACCTTAAATTCTTCATCAGTAAGCTGAAGATAATAGCACCTGTTGTGTGGGAATGTTGTGAAACTTAAATAAAATACCTCTAATGTATTTAGCACAGGGTCTGGCACATGAGTGCTGAAAATCCATTACCAGCATTACCTTTGAGGTCCAGACTTCCTCACATGCACCACTTTATATGCTTCTGGCCTCATCTTTTATGCCAGCCCCTGCTGCAGCCACAGCTCACTGTGGCTGCTAACAGGTTCACACAGGCGCAGCCTGATAATCTAGTCACCTTAGGCCAGTGTCTAGAACTCCTCACCTCCCACCCTAAGGCTCCTCTGTTCATGCCAAGTAAGTAGCCTTGGCACCCATGTATGTGCAACCTGGAATATAGTAGAGTTAGCATCATGGGGAGAACCTTTAACCACAATGTTCTGGATTGAGATGCATCCCTCAAAAAAATAGTTGAAGTCCTAAATCCCCTGTGACAGAAGAAATACATATGTTCCCTCCAGGGCCACAGCTCCTAAAATTGCTGGAATCTCCAGAAGTCATAGATGTCCTTTGCATGCTAATGAGATGACTGGTGGCTGGATGCTCCTGGATAGCCTGGGGATGGAGCTTGTTGTCAGGGGAACCCAATGTGATTACAGGGTTGGAAATTTCAGCCCCACCCATTGCCCTACCCCCAGACCTCCAGAAAGGGGAGAGTGGTTGGAGGTTGAGTTAATCACTAATGGACAATGATTTAATCAATGGCGCCTACATGATGAAGCCTTTATAAAAATCTCTAAAGCATTTGGCTCCTGAGTTGATGAATACGTTGAAGTGCTGGGAGGGTGGCACACCTGGAAAGAACTTGGAAGCTTGACACTCCCCCCCACACCTTGCCCTCTGCATCTCTTCCATCTGGCTGTTCCTAAGTTGTGTTCTCTTATTATGAACCAGTAATCCAGTAAGTAAATAGTGCTTCTGAGTTCTGTGAGCCACTCTAACAAATGGTCAAACCCAGGGAGGTGGTCACGGAACCTCCCAGTTATAGCTAGTACATATAGCTAGTACATGATCTCAGAGTCCTGGGATCCTGTCTGCAATGGGCTCCTCGCTCAGTGGGGAGTCTGCTACTAGAGATTGTCTCTCTCCCTCTGCCTCTTCCCACCCATGCACTCTTGCTCTAAAATAAATAAGTAAATCTTTAAAAAAATAAAAAATAAAAAATTTTTAATGAAATAAATAGTGCATCCTTCTTTGGGCTCCCCCTCTGTCTCTGCTTTGTTCTTCTTGTCCCTAACTACTGCCCCTCCCACCAATCATCCCCAGATAAAGGACACCCACATAAGCCATCTGTCTCAGGTTCTGCTTTCTGGAAAACCCAGGTTAAGGCGGCTGGTACCTGGCACATAAATGACATTCCACAAATACTGAGTGGCTGACTGAATCAATGAAAATGTGAAGGAAGACCCAGTCCTACTCTTCAAACAAATTATCAAGAGAAAAACACATACAGTATAAGAAAATAAGTTATAGGGGAATTTGGAGGACAAAGAACTTGAAACTACCAGCTGCCTGACCCAACACAGATGGTTAGATAAAGCAGCCACTTCTAACATTTTTTTTAAGATTTTATTTATTTATTCATGAGAGACACAGAGAGAGAGAGAGAGAGGCAGAGACACAGGCAGAGGGAGAAGCAGGCTCCATGCAGGAGCCTGACGTGGGACCTGATCCCGGGTCTCCAGGATCACACCCTGGGCTGAAGGCAGCGCTAAACTGCTGAGCCAACAGGCATGCCCACTTCTAACATTTTCTATGGCTTTCATCTCTGGACCCTCCATGCAATTATCAATCAGGGTTCTTAGAATGCACTCTACTTTAAGAAAAGGAATGTATTAAAGGACACTAGGTAGTTCACAGAATTTCCAAGCAGGCCTATCTCTGAAGATAGGGTACTACAAAGCCAGGAGAAGCAGGGCTTGGCAAACTGGTGCCTGCTGTAACCTGAGCAATCCACAGAGTGACCCTGACCCTGGGGAGATCACTCTAATCCACAGGTGAGCCAAGAAGAGGGAACCGAACCAATCAAACCTCACCCACCCATGGACCCTATACTAAAACTCCAGGCCCAAGGAAAGCTGAACATAATCTCTTTTCTAGGGCTTTCTGAAATTACTAAAAGGTACCATGCTTTCTATCTGGTCAGTAGATAAACCAAGATTCTAGCCCAGGGTCCAGGCCCTTGATGTTCAAAGTATGGTTTGTGGACAAGCAAGGGAAGCATAGCCAGAGCTGGCTAGAAACCCAGAATCGGGGCTCCAACCAAGAGTGGCAGAAACAAAACCCAAGGTTTACCAGCAGCCCCAAGGATCACTGTGCACATCAAAGTTTGAGAAGCCCTGGTCTGCTATCTTTCTCAATTCCATGGTTCCCAGATCCAGCTGATAATTAGAATCCCCTAAATAAATAAAAAATCTTTTTAAAAAAAAGTTATTTGAGGATATGAGAGAGCACAGGAGGGGAAGGGGTGGGGAAGGGGGAGTGGAGGAGGTTACTGAGCCGGGAGCCTGATGCAGGACTTAATTCTAGGACCCTGGGATCATGACCTGAGCCAAAGGCAGATAGTTAACCAACTGAGCCACCCAGACACCCCCTAGATAACTTTTTTAAAATGAAGATTCCTGGCCCCACTCCAGGTGAACTTATTGAAAAGGCCTGGGATGGGACCCAGGCGGCTGTGTTTTTAAGTTCCTTGGTGGTTCTTGTGATCAGTGGATTTGGGAACTGCCACCCTACAACATACAGCCTTTGTTCCTCAATAACCTTCCCATCAGTCAGCACTACGACAATTTCAGAAAGGCCATAAGGCTAGCATTGCTGGGAATCATCTGGCAAACCAAATAGGCAGATTTCTGATCCCACCCCCAGAAGACTCAGATTTCATCAGGTCTGGACAGAGCCCTCTGAAGACTGCAGGAGGCCCCTGTACTCCTACTTTGGGGGCATCACCCCACTTCATAATGAACAGATTAAAAGCCATTAAATATTTATTAATTTTGATTTTATAATTTTCTTCTTATATATTGTGGCCAATGTTTTTCTTCCTCAGGGCTCAAATATTTCCGCAGACCCCTGAATTGCTTATAAGGTTTTCCAGACTGAAGCACTGAATGGATACAATGGCAGTGAGTCCAGGAAAAGCTCAGGACTCTGCATTTCTCTAAGACCTGAGGGTAACCCTGATGGGGTGGTCCACAGACTAGACCTTGACCACAGTCAGATCACTAGCCTTCAGAGAAGTGAGGGTAGGTCTCAGAGCAAGACTACATTAGGACTGGCTGGCTGGAAGAGAGAAGGCAAGAGTTCTGCTGACCACCTGGAACTCCCCATGGTTCCAGAGAAGCCCCCAACCATGGCACATCCCCAATGAGGATCATCTAATACAAAGAACATGGCATGCAGGAAACGCTGCAACTGCTCATCCTATTCAGCACTGCTCAGACCATCCCTAGGACCACAGCTGCTGGCCTTATACCAAGGAAAATCAGCTGAACTAGAAAGGATCAGAAGAGTATAACACAGTGCATGTGCAGGTTAGGAAGTGGATGGTTATAAGAAACATGATTTATTAGTTTGAAGAAAAGAAGGCTAGATAACCCCTGGCAGCTTGCAAGCAAATGATGAACAATTATGTGGGTAGGGGGCCTGAGCCTGGGCATCTGGCTTGGTGGGGAATCCAATGGAGCAGGCCAGCCAGTGCTTCTTTGTGTGGGGTGGGTCTCAGGATCTTTCTGGAGGAACTCACAATCGATGGAAGCCCAGGGTTGGGAAGGAAAGATGAATCTAGGTGGGCTTTCAGATCTATTCCCTACCAGTCTTCATGAGAACCAAATCTAAAATCTGGAGGGCTAGGGGGATGCTGGAAATATACCTGAAGAGGGACATCTCAAGAGAAAATCTATGAGATCAAGACAGATGCAGAAGTGCTTTAGGATGCTATGTCCAGTAAGAGCATGACTCCAAAAGTACACTCAAAGGAATTCTCAGTCTTCACCCTACTCTCACCAATCCATGCTTCATATAGATGCAGGGACAGCTTCAGTGGCTCACTGGCTTCAAAGCATGGAGAGACACCATGGGAAGGGTGAGAGCATTCACTGGCAAATAGTGGGGGAGACTGGCAAGGGGAAGAGCCCAGTAGGCTCAGGCAAACCCTGGGGCTACAAATCATTTCTGATGCCATCACTCAAGATCCCTGCTCCTGAAAACTCTCAGATGTATCAGGGATAGAGGGCTGAGGTCCCAGGTAACGAGGTAAAGTGAGGAGCCAGGGAACCAGTCACACCATCTATACAACCCACTAGTACTCTCATATTAGGCCTGGGAAATAGGTTGGTGGGGTGAACAGTGAGTTGTAGTGACCAGATGGCCATCACAGGATCAAACAGGGAGCTTAAAGGCACTGACCTTGATCCTTCCCTGAAAGGCAGATGCCCTGGGTCTATCAAAGAGAACAGTTAGAGTCTACGGATGTGAATCAAACTGAGAGAGAGAAAGCAATCAACATTTACCCCACTGGCAGCTACAGATCAGCTGGGTGATTAATGTACATTAACAAAATTAATCCTTCCCACACCTCCAAAGATAGACATGGTTATCCTCATTTCCAGGGCAGGAAACAGGCACAGAGAGGTCTCATCTCTTGCTCAAGGTCACCCAGCCAATACACAAAGGAGTCTGTATTCGCTCTAACTCCAAAGCACAGATCCTCAACCCCTGTACTGTCTGTAAGGTTCTGGTGACAGAATAAAAAAATGGAAGCAGGTCCTGCTGGGAACACCTGGGCTCTGAAGTATAAGGATCAGTGTCCATGAAGCCTTCTTAATATGGTAGCAGGTAACACTCATCCTCTATAACACTGCTGATGCTGAGTGGCAGGGGGATCAGGAGACAAGCACATTCTATGCTTCACTCTCTACCCACAGCCTGCTGAGTTCCCAAAGAGTCACTGCCTATCTCCCCATGTCAGACCTGCTCCCAGGGATCCAGAGTCCATGTCCAATGGGTTGACTGTGTCAGCTTCCCAAAGAATAACAGGCAGGCCCCCAGTGACACCAGACCCCTGCCTCTGCACCATTCTCCTCTCCTTTCCTGTCCCCCCAACACACACACACTACTAGTGACCCCAAGTTTGGCTTCTGTAGTCACTCTGGACCCAGGACTGCAAGGCCCTGAAGCTGTAGGAACAGATGTTCCCCCGCACATAGCTGGACTTGGATCTCAGCAGTGATGGATAAGCATCATTGACCAGGGTGGATGGGCAGCTGTAGATAATAAGGAGAAGGCACCAGGGGATCCCTGGGTGGCGCAGCGGTTTGGCGCCTGCCTTTGGCCCAGGGCGCGATCCTGGAGACCCGGGATCGAGTCCCACGTCGGGCTCCCGGTGCATGGAGCCTGCTTCTCCCTCTGCCTGTGTCTCTGCCTCTCTCTCTCTCTCTCTCTCTCTCTATGTGACTATCATAAAAAAAAAAAAAAAAAAATTTAAAAAAAAAAAAAAAAAAAAGAGAAGGCACCAGCTCCCACCCCTCTCCCATTTCATTTGCTGAACAGTTGCCACTCTCTTCCAAGGCAAGGGAGGGCAAGGACAACTCAGACAGCTGTGCACACTCACCCCACACCCTCCACAACACTGCTTCCAAGCTGAGCACCCCTGGCCAGGACACCCAGAAAGCAACAGTCACACCACCCACCCAGTACTATGCAGGCCTCTGTAGTCTTTCTCCTCTCCCCGCCCCCTCATCAAACGTCACTCAGTGCTTATTCTGCTGTGATGGAATGACCCTTCTGTTAGGGCACCGTCATTACTGTTGCATGGGTGTGTAATTATGGACCAAGACAGACCTCAAGCATGTTACAGAAAAGGAGAACATGCAGCGGTCATCCCTGGCTGGAAGGACTACACCTGATTTTTATTTTCTTTCCTTCTAAATGTACCTTAATTGATTTAAAACTAATTGGCATGCCATGGGCCCTCTTTGCTGAGAATGAGGTCCTCCTTGTAGGTCATTCATAATGACAAACCCCATGTGGCACATATTACCTAGGGACAGGAGTTATCCAGGGCCTGAAGCAATTAGAAAGTACCAAGAGAGTATATAGAACAAGAGAATCTCTGAGACCCACAGAGACAAGCTGGCTGGGGCCGGGTCAGAATTCTGTATGCAAACTGGATGTGTTTGTGTGTCTTATATTGCTATGTTTTTGTCCCTTTTGTTTCCTCTGAATCTCTAATCCTTTTTGGCTGTGCTAAAAAGGATTAAGAAAGGGGCACCTGAGTGGCTCAGTTGGGTAAGCATCTGCCTTCAGCTCAGGTCATGACCCCCAAGATCCTGGGATCGAGCCCCACATCTGGCTCCCTGCTCAGCCAGGAGCCTGCTTCTCCCTCTTCCTCTGCCCTCTCCTTTGTTTGTGTTCTTGCTCACTTGCTCTCTCTCAAATAAATCTTTAAAAAAAAAAAAAAAGGACTAAGAAAAAAGTTGTGACTGAAGTGGGCCCCAACCTTTAAAGGGAGGAGGAGCATATCCCTGGAATGACTGTTTCAGTGATCAAGGGAAACCTCTCCCCACAAATGCAACAGAAACTCAGGGAGCCCTTGAATTATAGGATCCTTCCCTTACCTGTAAGGCTTTCCTGACAATGCTGAAATTTTTATTTTTGTAATAAGGATCATTAAACTGGGATGGTTTTAATAAAGAACAGGATTCATTTGCGTATACCCATACAGCCCTCCAACACACGCACACACATACATGCACAAGCTCTGTCCAACTCAGCTGACCATTCTTGCTCTCAGAAATACTCCTTAGTCACCAAAAAGCAGGGCTCCCTCCAGGAAGTACTCCCCCACATAGTTATCTCAGTGAAGGTCATGCCTTTGCCACAGACCTGAAAGGTCAATAGTCTATATTGCCTGCTACCAGGCTTTGTAAATACAGCGTTACTAGAACACAGCCACATCCATGCACTTATGAACTCTCCATGCTGCTCTAGTGCTCCAACAGCAGAGTTGAGTACTTGCAATAGAGACTGTATGGCCCACAAAGCCAAAACTCTCGCCTGGCCCATTGTAAGTTTGCTGACCTCTGCAGTAGACCAAGACATGAATGAAGCTTCCTGGTGTTGTGCTATGAGCAGTCCAAAGACAGATCACAGGGGCCACCCAGGACAGGAGGGCTCAGATGGGGGACACACTGCTCAGGACCCCAAATACCCCTCCCAGCATGCTTACTCTCATGCACAGCACACATCTCCAGGGCTGCTAAAAAAAACAGTCATTGTGGCAGAGAACTCAGGACTCAGTGGTGTGGAGTCAGGCTGACCTGGGAATCACAAAGCAAATCTTCTGGGATTGTATTTTCTCATCTGCAAAATGGTATTGATAATAGAATCTCTCTAATAGGAATGTTGTAGGAATCAAAGTAGGTATTCCGAGTCACATGGTTAGCATAGTTCCTGCCAGATAGTAGGCATTTAACAAGCGTCAGCTCCCAGCAAGTGGCGGTGCTGGAATCAGTAACAGTACTGCCATTAACCCACACTGGGAAAGCAGCCATCCCTTTTCCCCAACAGGAACATCGCGATGAAAGACAAGACCAAAGAAGGACTCTGTTCACAGCCCAGCACCTGGAAACCAAGGTGGGCATAAAAGCTTCTTTTTGTTGCTGGGTGCCTATAACAAGGTGTTAATTCTCTGGAATTATTTCAGTAAGAAATATTCTCAGGGATATCAGGTCCCCTAATTGCACAGCATAATGCATGCACACACACACATTGAAACTAGAGAGATTGAGGACATCTTCAAATTCCTTACGCGGTAGTTATGAATGGAGGGGCCAGAATGATACTACACTTTGCTATTTCCTCATGTTTCAGGAATTAGTTTTCTAAATTGTTTTGTTTTTGTTGAGTGCATTTTGTAGACTGATCTGTGGGCAGGGCACACAGACATCCTGTCACAAATGGACAAACACCCTCAACCATACAGAATCTACTAGGGCCCCTAAGGCAGACAACCCCATAGGAGGAGATGGACTATTCATAAACAGAGGTGGGCACACAAGCAGAATGGGACAAGGGACCTGAGTTCTAGAGATTCCCAGATCAGAGACATTCCTAGATATTTTTCCCATCCATGTGAAGCCTTACACAGCTACCTACTTTTCTGCAAACCTCCCCCTTTCTTCAATGCTGTCTTAATTTTCTCAATTAGCCACTAATACACTTTTAACACTTGGCTAATCTCCCTTTTTAAAAAGAGGTTATTGGCCAAACAAATCTGTGAACCACTGCAGTCCCAGCTGAGGGAAAGGAAGCAGAACTCTTCCACATTTTCTCAGGTCTAAGAAACTCTAGTTATAAAGTCATCCTTATTTTAGTAACAGTTCTTAGAGGAGAACAAAACACTATACCTAAAATATACACATTGACTGTAAGACAGGATAGGACTACAGATACATTAAAATGGGGGAATGGTCTTAGGCTAGAGGAGAAAATAAGAAAAATTATAACAGCAACAACAGCTACCATGTTCCAAGGACAGTGCTAGATGCCTTTCCTGGCTTTTCTCACTGAATCCCTTCCCCCTTGTAAAGTAGGTATTGTTAACCCATTTTACAGATAAAGTAACTGAGACTCTGGGAGTCTTCATTCCTAGAGCAGTTGCGCCCAAAGTAACCAAATCCAGAGCAGCAAAGATCTACACTTTTTTCCATCTCATACTCTAAGAACTGACCCCAGGGATCCACCAGAGACTTCATCCAGAAGTCAAGACCCTGGTGAGACAATCCCAATTCCTTCTTCTGAAAGAGGCCACAGAGCAAAGATGCTTGCAGAGGCCTGAGCCCTCCCCCCACCTGAGCACTCCAGTCTCCCAGTTCAATAAAATATTTAAGAAGATGCACTCACATAATTATTAAAACTAGGATGGAAAAGGATTGGAAGGAGCAGGTGTCAGCAAGACACAGTGAGACTGTGGGGAAGACAGTGAAATCTCCCTCCCCTGGACAGGAAGCCAGCAGGCCAGGTTCCTCCACAATCCTACTCCCAAGGCTGCCATCCCAAGCCCAGGCCCTCTGCCTTCCCTGCAATCTCTCTACCGCCACCTCCCCACCATGCTCAGGAGCTGGGGCAGGTCGAGTTGAAAATTACCTTTAGTTGGTCTCTTAATTGCAGATATCAAGCAAGAATCCAATCAATCCAGCCACAGGCAAGCAGAGAAGGATCGATTCCAGCACTGCCAATGTCTCCGACTTTTCATGTTCACGGCCCAAAGGCATTGTCGTAAGACCTGTGGCAGGCAGGGTAAGGCTAGTGCTTGAGGGCACTTACAGTCGCCCCCAGCATAATTGATAGAGAACCCCCTGGAACTTATCTAGCCTTTCCAATTGACTACCTCCGTTCCCCTGACAGTCCCAGGAAGGGGAGGCCTGGCATGGGATGGGATGACCCCACGGGCCCTGAACCCTATAATTGTGCACATTACCTTCCCAAAGTAGTCACCTGCCCAAGGCATACAGGAAGTAACAGAGCTAGACTCAAATCCAGGTCTCCCTAACTCCTAGCCTCTTTCAGTTTAAATATTACTTATTAAGTACCTACTGTGTGCCTGCTATGCACCAAGCCTGGGAAAGGAGCTGGGAATACAGAAATGAATCAAATATGGTACCTGTCACTGAGAAACAGTGCACCAATCCAATAGTCCCACACCTGTGGGATGATCATTTACAATCATCAGGAGAAGATATTTTTTAATAAGGATTCCTGACCTCCATTCCAGAAAATTCTACTTCTGAACATTTAGGGAAGGACCTAAGAAGGCTATATTTTGTAAAGACTTCCCAGGATGGATAAGTTGAAGGGAATTTTTTTTGTTTCTTATTAATATATATAAACATATATTTAAATAATGAGATTATATAAATGACATTTACTTTAAATGAGGGAAGGGTCAGTAGTTATCAAATTAAATTTTTTCTTATTAAGTGAAAGCCTCCCCTGGTGATTCTGAAAGTGCAGCAAGGTTTGGGAACTCAACACACAGTGCTGCCTCCAGTATTTCTTGAAAATTAATGCCCATTTTGATAAGAACAGTGGAACAAGGAGCAATGTATAGTTGATGTACAAGTTCATTCACACTAAGATTTTAGAGGTTTAGTAATATGGCACTCTCCCAAGGTACCACCATTTTAAAAGAGAGCTTAATGGAGAAAGCACTGTTTATCCCGAAAGAATAAATCCCTTATGGTAAAATATAGGCACCAGTAGAGCTATTTGGAGGCAGGAGAGTCTCCTGGCTTCTTCAAATAGCACAGCAGCTGTCCACAAGAAAGAATCAGGGCCTAAGGAAGTTCCAAGAGGCCTTGTCTGGAGCTGGGGGAGGAGCCAGATGCTTCATCACTGAAGCAAGATGCTGTTTCTGCTTCAGCCTGTAGGCCAACCACCTGGTGGCAGCTGGGCCAGTCTGTAATGGCTAGCCAGCTCAGAGCTGCCTCCTCAACCAAAATCCTTTCTCATCCTCAAATCAACCAGCCAAGCCCTGGAGCCTTCCACTGGGAGGACACTACACTGGGAACAAAGGTCCCTGGGGAATTCTGAGGGTTTTCACTGGTCAATGAGACTAAGCGTCCATCCTAGAGATCCCAAAGAAAAAGCCAACCACTCCCAATCAGGGACCATATGATCTAGCTAGGAAAAGGTGACAAATCCATGTTAAATATGAAGGCAAGATAAAGGAGAATGACCAATCTGAGTGACTCCTGGAAACCATTATCCACCAGAGAGGATGGAATAACCTAGCAACAGTAAGCCTAGATGACAGCTAACACCTACAAAGGTGTCATGTACCAGGTACTGTTCTAACACTTCACGTGCATTAACTCATTTAATACTCAAAGCAACCTTCTGTGTGCATTGTACAAATAAACTGAGGCACAGATGTTAAATAATTTGCCTGTCACATACAGGTAGCAAGTGCAGGAGCTAAGATTAAACCCAAGTACTAAGACCCCAGTGCAATGGTGTGCAGGTACATTCTTAACAACTGGCTTTCCAGGAATGGGGAAATCTGATTTCCATGATGTACATAGCTCTGCCATGGCCAAGATCAAGCCATCCATGTGGCATGACTGAACTCAGAGCTGAAGAGATGGGCAACAGCACACCTTCATATAATATCTCCACCATACAGATATAATAGATATAACTACAAGAGCATAGGTAATAGTCAAAGTGGTAAAACAAGAAGTGATGAGTTCTGAGTACTTATTACCTTTGTTTTTAATATATTTGTAAATCACAGAATTTAATTTTTAATAGTGACTTTAATAATCAGCTCCCAAAATTCCCAAAAATTTGGAAATTGGTTCTTAAATCCATCCATTCAAGTTTCAACAAAACACTTGAGACTCACCTATGTCTCAGTTGCTTTTCCAGGTGGCCAATAATATTAGCCAAGTCAAAGTCTTGGTGGGATGGCCATGGGCTTCTAGATTCACAAACCTGAATCTATCAGGCCAGTCTGCCTAAATACAAAGAATACTTTAAGAACTTGTTATAGAATGCAGAGGCAAGTGGGAGGGTGTATTTCACATTTCCTATCCCCAGCTTTCCCACCTGTACTGAGGAAAGTGCTGAATAAAGCAGAAAACTCTGGCTATTAGAACTAAAGTTTGAGTTCAGGACACTTTGCAAAATGGTGACACAGCAGACCTGGGAGTGCACATGCATGTACATGCACACGTACCCTGCCCTAAGAGAGAAGTTTCAGGGGAGGCATGTGAGGCACCTCTTGCAGGAAGAAGAGCTGAACAGGCCCAGCAGAACTTGCCTCTCCAAACCACGGCTCAGGAAGCCATGCAGCACAGCAGGAAGAAGGCAGACTTGGAAATCAAATAAGCCAACTCTCAGCTTTTGACTTGGTCCTTCACTAACAGAAAATTCTTGAACTTGTAAAGTTCCCTTGCCTGTAAAGGAGGTACCATGATCTATGTTGCAGTCATTCTTAAGGAGTCATGAAATGTGCCAGACACATAGCAGACATGCAATAGTCTTTGACATAGATATTGAGAACTGGGTGGCAATCATTCTTCGCTCCCAGCCACATCACCACCAGAGTCCTTCCTGGACAGTTGTTGACACCCTCTACCCTGAGCAGGCAAGCAAGCTCAGTGACAGAGAGACTTATGAGCCTTTTTCTAAACCCAACCCTCACTTCACCACCTCTCACTCTTCTTTAACCAACTTGGGCTTTGGTTGCTTCCCTATGCTCCCTCAGGGAACTTGCTTCATAGTGCTGGGTAATTCTGCTTTCTCACTCCTTCTCCTCTACTCCTTTTTCTGCTCAAATCTTTTCTAATTCCCTCAGTAAATGGATCTCCTTTTCCTTCTTCCCCAGACACCTAAAATGATTCCCCATCTCACTCTAGGTGTCAGGCTGAAAGCAAAAGTGAAACCAACAAGAATGGAGGAATGTCTACTTTCATCATGTTCATTTGCTTTTTAAATGCTTTACTTACTATATCAAAAACTGACAGGGAACCCTGGGTGGCTCATTGGTTGGTGCCTGCCTTCAGCCCAGGGCGTAATCCTGGAGTCCTGGGATCCAGTTCCGCGTCGGGCTCCCTGCGTGGAGCCTGCTTCTCCCTCTGCCTGTGTCTCTGCCTCTCTCTCTGTCTCTCATGAATAAATAAATAAAATCTTTTTTAAAAAATGGACAGAAAACAATCCCACTTATGGAGCCAAAGTTGGCCCAGAAGGCTTGGAATCCAGAAATAAGTAGAATTAAGGAGAAAAATACTTATCCCATTAAGAATTACTCAGAAGAAATGAGTTCAGCAAGATTGCAGGATACACAATCAACACACAAAAATCAATTGTATTTCAATACACTTGCAATGAATGTACAATATAAAGATGAAATTAAGAAAGCAATTCCATTACAATAGCATCAAAATGAATAAAATATTTAGGAATAAGTGTAACAAAAGAAATATAAAATTTATACTCTGAAAACTACAAAACATTGTTGCTATTAATGAAGACCAAAAAGAAAAAAGAAAAGAAAGAAAGCCATCCCATGGCCATGGATCATTAGACTTAATATTGTTAAGATGGCAATATATGCCAAATGGATCCACAGAATCAATGTAGTTCCTATCAAAATCCCAGTAACCTTTTTTAGCAGATATTGACAGGCTGATCCTAAAGTTTCTATGGAAATTCCAAAGATCCAGAATAGCCAAAATAATTTTGAAAAAAAAGTTGCAGGACTTATATTTCCCCACTTCGAAGCTACAGTAATCCAGACAGTATGGCACTGGCAAAAGGACTAAATACATAGATTGGTGGAATAAAATTGAGAATCCAGAAAAACTTGTTTATGCCTGGCATATATAGGTTCATAATTAATGTTAGCTATTTAGAGGTCCTCTTCCCCTTTCCCTTGCCATCATAGACTATGGGGATTCACCTCCATAACTGTGGCTCTTCCAATGCACTTGGCCAGGATATTTCTTGATTGAATTAACACAGGGAGTTTCATTTTCAAGGCAATTTTTTGTCTTATATAAAGGGAAAAGTATCAAGAAAATCAAATAAAGCAATACAAACCAAGGAATAGACATCCAGAGCCAAGACTATGAGGCCTCCACACTAGCTCCCCTCACACAAAACTAGTAAGATACAAGTCAAGCCATGGATCTGAATCACCCAACACTGGTTCTGGGAGTTAGTTCAAGGAGCCTGGACCTCCTAAAACCCAGGCATATAGCCTCCAGGTTTATGCTTCAATTAGAGCTACTTTTGCTGCAAAGAGTAGAAATATGACAAACAGGGGCTTAAACTACAGAGACAATTATTACTTACTGGACAAGAAGTAGAAATAGATAATAGATAGTCCCAAAATAAGTACCCCAACTCAGCCATGTCTTTGGGACCTAGTTCCATAAATTCTCTGCCATCCTCACATTATACTACATTTCACTCATAGTCATAACATGGCTTTGATGTGGGGCCCTCACCACACCCAGCAGCAGCTCTGGCTCCCAGGCCTGGTGGGATCATGGAGGCTATGGCTACTACCACCATTTTGTATTTGTATACTGGAAGATGATGCCAAAGGTTTTTACTATGGAAATGGGAGAAAGAAATAAAAGAAAAAAAAAAGATTAAAAGTGTGTGATCTTCCTCACCCTCTTTACTTTACTTAAAACTATGAGCTGTGGACACATTTACTGAAATTTTCCAGACCACCCAAGGGTAATAAGTGGTAAGAGAGAGAAACAGGTACAGGTCTCTCCCCACATACGTTCATATAATTACACATTTCCTTCACAGAGTATTAAGTTCACTGAGAAAAATTGATCCATTCTCTTGTTTCTTGCCTGTTTTTAAACCCTTTTGACCTGTCTCAGCAAGGGGCCCTGGTCCTGCCAGCCTCCACGGAGAAGCGCGGAGGGTACAGGGCCTGGCTGGCAGCCGAGGTCAAGCCCTGCTTACAAATCATGCTCTGGCCATGCTTCAGGCAAATTTCCACCTGGTACTCAGAGAGCTGCAACCTTTAGATTAATCCTGAATCTGTCAGCTTCCATCATGTTCATTCACATGGGAAACATGGGGACTGGGGGTGGGGGGCAGCTCGATGTGTGCTCCAACTCCTCACTCACACTGCCCTTTGCTGCCTGAGGCCCCCATTTGCTGCCCTTTCTCAGCCTGGTTCCCACATGAACACTTCCTTTCCTGACTCTTGGATGTTCTTCCTCACTTCTATTGTCTCTCTAGCAATCTCCCTCCTCTGCTGTTCTCTAGCAGGTCAGACCACCAGCCCAGTCAGAATTAAAGTGCATTACAAAGCTGTATCATTACAGCAGGACAGTATTTGGATAACTGCATTTCTCAACAAGAGCCAGCTGAGGTCACTCTATAGGGAGCTGGTAATTAATCCTTTGAGGGGGCCCCCAAACCTCTGGGTGGCCCAGCACGGGTTGTCTACATCCCCATCCATCCCATAGCCTTTCTTCTCTCCTCTACTGAGATGGAGAAATAAAACACACGGACAGAGGTGGCCCCAGGCAGGGCAGACAACACTGAGCTAGAAGGCAAAGAGCCCAGAGTGAGAGCTCACTGCCACTGCTCTGTGGCTGCACAGAAATCCCTCCACGTTTGTTTGCTAATCTGTAAAATGGGTGCAGCAGTCTCCCCTACCCCCCTGCTGGAACATCAGGACTACTAAGAGAAGTAATAGGTAAGGAAGGTCTTTAATGTGCCCTGAGTGCAGTGTCCTTGATATCAATGTTGCTTCTCAACACAGGGCAGGTGATGGCGGGCAGAGGTTGCAGACTGCAGGCCCCTTCCAGCCCACAGCTGTGTTGTGCTTGGCCCATGCTGTGTGGTGTGTTTTTAACGTAGATTTGTTGTCAGCGTTTAAAAACCAGGAAATTTCACATAAAAACCCAGATTTCTGGCTTGTCCTGAAAAAAATCCAAAGACCCAGTAACAATTAGCCACAGCTGAACAGCACTTGCCCCTTCAGCCAGGACATTGAGGGAGTTGTGTACACACGTACACACACACACACCACTCCCCACCCTCCCCTGGCAGCCTGGCCCCTCCGTGTTGCAACTGCTGGTCCCTCTGGTAAGGCATTAAACTCTGAAGACCATCAGACCCGCCATTCATTTCAGCCCTGCCATTTGCTCACACTGTGACCCCAAGAATTTCTCCATGGCTCTGAGCCTCAGTTTCCTCTTCTGTTAAATAAGCAGTCATTTATTTAACAAATAGTTACTGAATGCCTATTCTGGGCCAGGAACTTAGCAAACAAGGTAGACAAAGAAGACAGTAAACGAGTAAAAAATAAACAACATAATCTTCGTGCTATGAAAAAAGTAAAATACGGGGAGGTTCTAGAGAGTTCCTTTGTAGGGCTCCCCTTAGCTGAGGTGGTCAGGAAAGGCCTGACCCAAGAGCAGGGACAAGTGAATGCCCCACTGCCTGGGGCTGTTTGGGGGACTACAAGTGAGGCCCTTCCTACCTGGTGAGAGCACTGCTAGTCGGGCCCCATCCCCAGCGGAGTCTGGTTAGGAGCCTAAGGAGGAGGTGGGGAGAGTGGGGGAGGGGCAGCTCCCTGGAGCAGGTGGACCCAGGCCTCCCCACCCCCACGCACCAGCGCCTTGCTTCCAGCACGCTGCTTTCAAAGCCTCGGCAATTATCCCATCTATAAATACAGGCTGCAGCCGAGAGGGGCAGAGACACAGGCAAGAGGAATTAACCCTTGAGTGGGCCTCCCCCAACTCTGCTCCCCACCGATGGTTCCCCCCCTCCCTTCCTGCCATCCGCCCCAGCCTCTCCGCCCTGAACCCCTTCCCACCAGCAGCTGAATCAATGTTTGACTTGCACAAACAGCTGCCCCACTGCAAGCTGGAAGGGATTCAGAGGAGGCAGTCTATATTTCGGTGGTATTTATTCTAGAAGCGGGGAGCAGCTCGGTGTCAGCTCTGCACCAACCCTCAGCTCCTGGCGGACACCCAGCAGGACCAGGCTGCAGGTCGCCCTCAAAGGGCAGTTCTGTCTCCAGTCTCACTCACTCTGGGATGGGGAACCATTTGCTGCAAGCCTAGGATTGAGTTATGCTGGAAAAAAAAGTCTTTGTTCTGTTTGACCGGTGTTAAACCAGCCCGTGCTAATGTCCCCTCTCCTGAGCTCCTGGGTTCTCAGAGCCAGGCTTCCTCCCACCTCAGGGCACTTCTGTTCCCACTGTTGGGAGAAGCAGTCCCCGGGTATTCATTGAACACCTCCTCATCTTTCCCCAGTCTATAACCCCTTCCTACAGCTTCATAGGATTTATGATTTCTGATCACCTCTCCCCTCCCCCATACACTGTCCTGTGAGTTATGTGCCTATTGATACTCACTGTTGTATCCATACACCAAGCACCAGTTAATTGGTACTCACATATTGGTGAATGAGTGAACAGGTAAATGAATGTCCAGTCACGTGTTAACACCATAAATGTGCAGAGGACTGTAAAACTCCTCAACAAGGCAAGCACAGGGCATCCAGAGGGGTGCCTGTCTTGTTCAACACTGTTCCCAGGCCTTTGACCAGGCTTGCCACATGCTTCATACTCTGTGAACGTCTGGTGATGCAGTTGAGTGAAAGCTCCTGCCACCAAAAAGCTCACATTTAGATATTACCAGTCCGGTGAGAGGCTTTCCAGCAACACTGCAGCACAGTTCAGAAAGGGTTTTTTTCCCCTCAGCAAAGCTACCAAATAAACATTACAAACCAAGCTGTAAAATTGGTATCAAAAAAATCAACCATTAGTAAGAAGGAAATCAATGAGTTATGATCTGTACATGCATGGGGAATCCTAAGCAATAAGTGGTGTCATGGACAGGGACAAAGGGCTAGTGCTGGCCAGAAGACTTTCCTAGTCAAGGTAGGACTAGATATAGGTTAGATTTGTAAGGGCAGGGGAAGGGAGAACTCATTAATTGACTCAACAAATCTTGAAAACAAGGTAACACAGGGAAAGCTCCAAGAGCAGTGCCTGTCCCACAGGAACACTCAATCAGACTTGATGGCTATTAACTGTTATTATGTATGAAGCACCCAATGCAGGTCTAGACTGTGGGCATGCCATGGTAGAGAAGATAGATCCCAACTCTGATGGAAATTTCTTTCTCTCAAAGGACAAGGAAATAAATTGAGATAATTTTAGAAGAGAAGCACTACGAAGGAAATAAACTCACTGGCAGAGGCCAACGTTAGCCTGGGTGGTCAGGGGAGCCTCTGTGAGCAGGTGAGGTGACAGTAGAGTCAAGAATGAGCCAGTCACTGAAGAGGAAGCGGGGGAGGGGGAGATTGGACGGAGTGTTCTAGCACAAAGGACAAGCTAAGCTGCTCCTGCAAAGAAACTATCTAGCTAGAACAGCTGGACGGAGTCCAGAAACACAAGAATCAGCATTGCTGGACTTGTAGTGAGTATGACAGAAAGACTGATCCACATTCTCTTACAATTCTTGTTATGGACTGTTTGTACCCTCCCACCCGCAAGCCTGTTACCAAAGAGGGGCTTCCTGTTGCCCATGGCAGGGCAAAGGGAGAAACAGCTAGGTAAAATTAAATAGCTTTCTTCCTTGCAGGATATATATATTTTTTAATTTATTTATTTATCTATTCATGAGAGACACAGAGACACAGGGAGAGGGAGGAGAAGCAGGCTCCATGCAAGGAGCCCCATGTGGGACTCAATCCCAGAACTCCAGGATCACACCCTGAACTGAAGGCAGAGGTTCAACCACTGAGGTGTCCCCAACCCTTGCAGGGTTTCTGAGAACATTTAACTTGCTAGTGACTCTTCAAGATGAGGATGTAGAATGCATTGTTTGCCAAGCCTCTGTGACAAGGGAGGTAAAGTGCCCCCACAGGACTGTGCTCTAAGGAAGTCACTTATGGGAAAGTAGCACCAGACACTAAAATTACACCTGTATCAGCCCTCGTGGGAAAGGCTAGCCTGCTTCATAGGTTTCTAAACCAGAATCTGATGCTCTCTGGGACAGGTCAGACCTGGAACGCAATGAAGAAAGTCCTCAAAGTAGAAGAATCAGACCCAGCCCCGCAGGCTGTCCTTCCAGCATCCCCCTGACTCTGCATCTTTAACTGGACCCATCTTTAACTCTCCCATAAAGAAAATGCCTCTGGTGCTTCAGATCTGGAAAAGGCAACAGCCACAGGGCCTGGGTTCCTGCTTCCCACCTCTGCTCTGGCTTTCTCCTTCCTTCTTGTGTCTACCTGCCTCCTGGCTGGCCATTGAATTTTGTTTTCTTTCATACACTCCACACTCACCTCTGTGGCTTTTCTAGTCTTACGTGCTTTCTTGCTCCTGTGCCACTGAACATCCTTGGTAGCCACTACCCAGACCAAACAGCCCTGATCCTTGAAACAAAATTCTGATGTCAGCCCATATAGCTGCCCCCTGTTGGAGGTGGGTGGAGAGTACTCACACCTACCAATGGGACACTCACATCAATTACTGGGACATCAACTAGTCTCCATCAAGTTTCATTACGGAAAGAGACCTACTTCCACAGGGCAGAAAAATCATCAGTTTTGGCTGAAAAATCCTAGCAAGCCTTGGTCAAGTTAATGGCTAAGTTGTAGAACTCTGACCACCGAGCACGCTACTTTTTTCACTTACAATCCTTTGTGTTGATAAAATGGTAAGTTAAAAAAATAAAAATAAAGGACTTGCACTCTTGGACAAAACAGAATAACAGGACCCAGATTTACCCTCCTATCTTAAACTTGGAAAATCAGACAAAACATAGGAACACAAGTTTTCAGAGATTAGGTAACAGCCAGCACAGGGCTATGGTGACCAAGGAAAGAGCCAGATGAGCCCTTCTAGGGACCAGCTTACTACATAGAGGCAATTTCTGACCACAACAAAAGGAGAGGGTGCCTAGTAGTCTTTCTGGGTGGAGGGGTCACAAATCAACCCTTAGCAACAGCTACCCAATGCCACTGCCTTTGTGGCTACTGTTTACCCCATATTTCTCCAATGTTGATACACTGCACCAACTAATCCATCCTTGTCCACTGGTGTATATCCCAAGACCCCACAGATTAAAAGTGGCACCATTCCACTTACCTTCATTAACATAGTCTTCACTGATCTCCAAGCAATAGAGATCCAGCTCCCAAACGCTATCCTACCATCTGCTCTCCCAGACTCAAAGGTTAGATTTGTTAGTGGGCTCTAGGAATCAACAACACCCATGGAGTGGGAGGGAGGGAGGACAGAAGCAGCAGGTGAGCTTCCACTGACCCTTGGAAGAGCGTTGAAGCTGAGATGACACTTGTCGGTTATTCTGTGTTGGGATGAAGGGGCTAGAGTATTGCATCCTGGCTCCCATCAATTATTGGATGTAATCCACTCCAGAAGTGGCTGTGGCCTTGAACTGGTGCCTCTTTGCAACGGAGGCCATCCCGAAAGGGCTGACAGCTGAGGGCTCTCAGACATGACACTCCCAGCAGATAGGGAATCAGCCCTGCATTTCTGAAGGAAGTTCCAACTGGCACACCCAGCATCCACTATTCCCTCCCAAATAAGCTATGGGCACATAAGCCCTTGCTTCAAACTTTATTCTCAGGGAAAACTAAAAACAACTGGGACCAATTGAGATACTTAGTTCACTCAAAAGGCAGGAGAGATCCATATAGCCCACTAAATTGTTACTTAGGAATAGAAGAAAAGGAGAGCTTCTCTAGGAGAAATGGGAGTCTTTGTAATCTCTGGAAATATCTGACTGAAGCCTTAGGAATTTTCTTCCCCATCTCTTTTCCAGAACGTCCTTTATTTCACCCAGCTTGAACCTACTATTGAAGGAGAACTTTCTGGACCTCCAACACTGAACATCATTAGTCTCTGTGAACGAAGCTCTGGGCGTTCAGCAGCTGAATTGCAAAGTTTTCGTGGGAAGCTTTGTACTAGGTATGAGAACACAGCAAGGCTGGGCTGGGTGCTCAAGCCTAGTCAAGGTCTAGGTTTGAAGCAGAGCCACATCTAGGAGAGCAAGTTCAACCTGGCTGGGCCTAGTATTGGCCTCCTTCCTCTTCTTCCCTAAATACATCTTTCCAGGGCTCTACATCTCAAGACAGCACAAGAGCAGAGGGAGAAATCCCATAGCTTTTAAGCAGCTTAAAAACTGGGAGAGGATTGGCTACACCGAAAGTGCGAGGTATGCCCAGGCAGAAATCAGGCTGATGTGCTGTGATAAATGATCCAGGGGGTAGGAGGAGGCATATTCTCAGGGCTGGCCTAATTTATAGCATTGTTCTAGCCAGAGCCCTGTGCCATTGGGCTAACTGGCAGCATCAGCCCCACACAGCAGCCTCAGCCAGAGCTTCCAGCAGCACCTAAATGCATCTAGCCTTTACTTTCTCTCTTGCATGAATTTTAATCCCTCCTTCCTCACTGAAGACAACCTCTTTTTTTTTCTTTTTTTTAATTTATTTTTTATTGGTGTTCAATTTACTAACATACAGAATAACCCCCAGTGCCCGTCACCCATTCACTCCCACCCCCCGCCCTCCTCCCCTTCTACCACCCCTAGTTCATTTCCCAGAGTTAGCAGTCTTTACGTTCTGTCTCCCTTTCTGATATTTCCCACACATTTCTTCTCCCTTCCCTTATATTCCCTTTCACTATTATTTATATTCCCCAAATGAATGAGAACATATAATGTTTGTCCTTCTCCGACTGACTTACTTCACTCAGCATAATACCCTCCAGTTCCATCCACGTTGAAGCAAATGGTGGGTATTTGTCATTTCTAATAGCTGAGTAATATTCCATTGTATACATAAACCACATCTTCTTTATCCATTCATCTTTCGTTGGACACCGAGGCTCCTTCCACAGTTTGGCTATCGTGGCCATTGCTGCTATAAACATCGGGGTGCAGGTGTGAAGACAACCTCTTAATTGAAGAACAGAAAGGTAAAGTACCGTGAGTAAGGCACGGTATAAAAACCATTGCCATTGGCATCACACTGACCAAAGATCCAATCTCTGCTTTACTACTTACTGCTTTAGGCCCTTGGGCAACTTCTACCACCTGACTTAAAGGATGGTCATGAGGATTAAGTGAGAAAATCTATTTAAAACTTGCCCAAAGTGCTTAATAAAATTTATTTCCTACCCCTCCCACCGTCAGATTATTTTGACCTCCCTAAACTGTGCAAAGAGCTACAGGGATACAACATGTGACTTTTATCAACGGACTTACCATTTATAAACTCCACAAAGACAGGGAGCACATCTCTTTTATCCACCATGTATAGTCTAGCACAGTGCCTGGCATGCACACATACGCAGAAATATTTGTTGATTGAATAATGGATGGATTGTGCAAATCCAAATCTTAAAATCTTCAGGACCCAAAAGAGCATCTACTCCAGGGATAGCAAATCACTGACTTGCATCCCCACCCCAACTGATTTATAGTTAATACATAGAACACTGTGTTGAGAAGGATTCTGAGGCCACACTTCTCCTCAGCAGGAAAGAGTGGTGAGATCGATTAGCAAATCTCTGCCAAAAGTATGAAGAGGAATAAAGCATCACGGGTGCCTATACTTACACTTTTTGATTCAAACTAACATATCACTTTACCGATGAGGAAGTGGGGGATCCAAGATCACGCAGCCAGTTAATGGCAGTTTTGAGCACAATCTTCAATGCTGGATATGAGCAGAAGAGAAAACAAGGCTGGCAAAAGCCTGATCTGGAGGATAATGGTAGGCAGTTGAGAACAGAGGCTGAGAGACCTCATCCAAGTGGCCTTTCCACTTCCCAGCCACTGCCCCAAGATAAACGGTTCTCTTCAATCCCCATTAGCAGAGGTACAAGCAGTAATCCAGAAGAAATGCTGATGGATCGCACAGACTGAGCAATTTCAATTAGGCCCAGAGACCAAATTCCCCATTAATTCCCTCTTCACCACATCGTTTCCCTCAGGCCACTTCAGTTCTGCGGGTGCTCCACCCTCCTTCATTTTTGGTAAATGGCTGCCCTCCCTCTTCCTCAGCCTCCCAGATTCCTCAGTTGCAGCCCTCACTGAAGATAGATTTGTCTCATCTCTCAAGATCACTGCTTGGGAAAAGCGGAGAGAAGAGTAATTAGCAAATTCAGCATTCTGGTAACCCTTCTACAGGGAAAGATAATCATTTGTTAGCTTAAGTAAATCCCCGCACCTTGATTAGCTGTCTCACTTTGACAAAGAAATGAGAACAGGCTCACTCATTGCTCCTGGGGCTCTGCATGAAACCTGGGAGGTGAGCAAAAGTCAAAATAATTTTTATTTTTTCATTGAAAACTGAGGACTCTCCTGAAGGAGGTGGAGCATAACTTCTCATTCCATCAATGTGGGCTGTACCTAATGACTTCCCTCCAAAGAGTATAGTATAAAAGGATCAAAAATAATAACTTTAGTTTGGAGAAACCTGACAAACACTCTCATGGGGGGGAGGGAGTGGGGATGCGGGGTGGGGTGTCAAGGTCAGTATCGTTAGTGATAAGTCATGTTGTTAGTGATAAGTCATCTTGTTAGGATGTGACGAGGAGGAGGGCCCTTCACCTCTCTGGTCTTACTCCCAAAATCCGCAACCCCAACTGAGGGACAGTCCACAAAATGCCTGACCAGTACTCCTCAAAACTGTTTAAGTCATCAAAAACAAGCAAGAAGTCTGAGAAATTGTCACAACCAAGAGGAGCATAAATGTCATGGGATAACCTAGATGGGATCCTGGAACAGAAAAAGATATCAGGTAAAAAAATATGGAAATCAGAATAAAGTGTGAACTCTATCTAGTTCATAATAGAGGATCCTTGTCAGTTCATTGATTATAATAAATGAACCATACTAATGTAAAAGGTTAATATTAGGGGAAACTGGATATAAGGTATATGGGAAGTCTCTGTATTATCTTCACAAATTTTCTCTAAATCTAAAACTATTCTAAAATAAAATGTTTATTTAAAACAATTGAAGGCTAAAGGTCTTAAAGATCATCCCTAGAACAACTGAGGCAAGTAGCTCTAGAGGCACTTCTGGTGACAAGATTTGTCCACATTCTCCCTACCTCTGAAATGACTCTTTTTTAAAAAAGATTTTATTTATTCATGAGAGACAGGCAGAGACATAGGCAGAGGGAGAAGCAGGCTCCCCACGGGGAACCTGATGCTGGACTCAATCCCAGGACCCCGGAATCACGACCTGAGCCAAAGGCAGAGGCTCAACCACTGAGCCACCCAGGTGACCCCTGAAATGACTATCATTGTGCAGGAAAATGGCCTTTTCTCTTCACACCTAGTGTCAACTGGTCTCAGTTCTACCCACGGAAAAAATATGGAGCCTAGACTCTCTTTTCTAACACACCTTCAACTGTTTCAGAGTCGTGCTTTATCAAATCCAAAGAGACCTACAAACATCTTCTGGTCCCAAACCTTCATTTGAGAGACAAGAAAACTCAGACCCAGAAGTCAGGAAACTCACAGACACTGACACCCAGGTTTGGTCACACTAGTCCAAAGTATTTTTCTTTATGACACACACTGCTCTTCAGAAGAAGGTTAAAATGTGTTTTCTGTACACAACAGTATTTCCTTCAACTGTTATCATAATTTGGAACATCTGAGTACTTCAGTACCCTTCCAAGAAGACCCTCATCAGCTGTGAATGTCTCTTTTATCCTCCCCCATAGTCTTTTCAAGAAGCAGTCAGGATTAGGGGTATTAAAAAAAAAACCAATATCCCCTCCTTCCTAACAGTTGATGTCCCAAATTGAATAGAATGCTCCAGATCATATAACTCTGTGGTATAAAGTTACAAATAAATAAGCATCCCTTCCTTAAGCAAGCTTCAGATGCACATTAGCTAACTGTCATATGCATGAAGCATGGATCCTCATGCAGCCTTTATAATAAATCCAAATGTCAAGGTCAAAGGCACCATCATTTCACAGCCCCATTCCACCTCCTTCCTATCTCTTCCAAAAAGTTTTTATCCACTGAGAAAGAATAAAGGAAGGATCTAGGCAAGAACTAACATTCATTGAGACTACACGAGGTATATTATATATGTATTACCCATTGATTCATTCAATTAGCATTTCTTGAGCACCATGACGTGCCAGGAATTGGGGGGAGAACTGAGAATACAAACATCACAAAACACTATCCAGGGCTTCAATTATTTTAGTCCAGTAGGAAAGACATTCATATCTACAACAAATTGCAGAACCATGTGATAAATAATGGAAGCATGAGATTGAGAGGTAACACCCAATACTTTGTGAGGGGAGTATTATTTGCCTGTGACTGTTTTCCAGATGAGGAAGCTGAGGCTTCAAACAGTTAAGTACCTTATCCAAAGAAATGAGTTTCTCAGTGATTGGGGCAGAGATTTGAATTCAGGAGCTGTACCTCTGAAGTCCATACTTTTCCATTATAATAATGCTTCCCAAACTAAATTGTTGATTTGTAGTATACAAAATGTGTCCCAGGGTCAGTTACATCTGAGAATATAAAATACTATATCTTCCTCTTAGAAATTCAAAATGTCCATATGCATAACAAAGGCTCAAAGAAATCTTACAATAAAATTTCTGTTTAACCTAGCAGCGTCCTGGACATAAGTGGCACTGAAATATTTTTTTCTGAACTTTATATTTAGTATATATATATATAATTGACATATAACATTATATTAGTTTCAGGTGTACAACACAATCATTTGATATTTGTATATATTGTGAAATGATCACCACAATAAGTCTAGTTGCCATCTATCCCATCCATAATTACAATTTTTTTCTTGTGATGAAAAATTTTAAGATCTACTCTTGTAGCAGCTTTCAAATATACAATATTGTTAACTATAGTCCCCATGCTATATATTACATTCCCTTGACTTATTTTAGAGCTGAGAGTTTGTATTTTTTAAACCCCTTCCCCCATCTCACCCACTCCCATCCCCTCCCTACCCCACCTCTGGCAACCACGTATCTTTCTCTGTATCCATGTGCTTGGTTTTTGTTTGTTTAGGTTGATTTTGGGTTTTTGTTTATCGATTCCACGGGGAGTTTTTTTTTTTTTCAAAGAGTACTTACTAACATATAGAGAATTAACACTACAGGAATACATACCTCTCTATTCCCTGCTGTTATCCCTAAGGTAAACAAATGTCACTATGGCACCTCTGGGAGAAAAAGAAAGCCTAACTTGGACTCAGCAGGTTAGAAATATGAGAAAGCCAAAATGTTTTCTGAACAAATACATAACCATGGAGGCTTAACAGAAGGTTTTGCCTAGATGACATGCGGGTAAAGACATATCTTGGGTCAAGACCATTTGGGTTCAGCTCCAAACTCTATTCTTGAGCTAACAACCTTCCAGAGTTTCCTGGAGTTCGCTCTGAGGTCTTGACTTGCAGGAGGCCAATAGAAGTTCTGGAGGCATTAAGCCAAAGAGGGGGAGGGCACAATAAGAGAGAAGAAAGACATCTGGCAACACAAGTCAGGAAGAGGAATATGATAGGAAATGGCCAGGAAAGGGAAGTTCCTTGGAGACACAAGAGGTAAGTGTTACCCTGTTGTAGAAGCATGGCTTCCAATCACTGCTTGTGATCACAAATACCTACTGACAGCACCATATTTATTTCCTTTTCCTTATCAATCCCCCTACATTGGGGTTTCTGAACTATAGAACTTTTGACATTTTGGGCCAGCCAATTGTTTGGTGTGGGAAGAGGACTGCCTTGTACATTGTAAGGTATTGAACAACATCCCTAGCCTCTACCAAAGGCCAGAAATACATCCCAGTGGCACCAAAAATGTCTCCAAATATTGCCAAACATCCCATGGGGTGGAGGTTGTGGGATGGGGAGCATCCAGTTTTCAATCAATGGCCTCAATGGCTCTTTGGCGTCTATCACCACCCAAATAAACTGCTACCAAATAAACTCCAAATAAGCAATTAGCCTGCAAAACAAAGATAGAAGCTCTCCTGAGTATTATCACCTGGGCCTCAAGCTGCTTTCCAACAGCTTTCTGCTTTCCCACTGCTTACTGCCAGGTCATATGGCTTCTGCTCATTCCTGAAGGCCCATTTCAAATATCACTATCTCCTTCTGTAAAGTGTTCCTATCAGCTTGCGTCACCTGTGAACCTTTGCCTTCCTGCCTTATCCTCCAATTCATGGAACAGCACTATTCGTAGTGGCACATGACTGACTACCATTGAACATGTATGTATGTTTGATCCTGCACATGCTGTAATTCATTTTGAGTGAGTGAACATTGATAGAGCATGTATGATGTGTCAGACACCGTGCTGGTGCCATGGGACACAGAGAGACAGGATACGATCTTTATCTTTAAGAAGTTCACAGTCTCATGGGGAAGATGGGCCCAAAAGCTGCAGTCCTCCACAGCTGCTTTTCTTGTCTCCTCTGGGGGAATCCCTAAGGATAAAGGCAAAAATCTAATCTTTCTTTTGTGTCCACCACAGTGCTAAGCACACAGTAGGTGCCCAAAATATTGCAGTGAACTAGAATCAGTGAGGAAATAGAGCTTCTATGAAACCATATCTCCATAAAGGCAATTGATATCTACTGCATTTCCACTGGGCAACTTCTTTTATAAAGTGATGGTAAACAATGACTGTCTTTATTTGGAAAAATAAAAAGATAGCAACCCTATGTAAGTTACCCTTTCTTTTTTTTTTTCCCCCACTTCTACTCCATGAAATCCAAAAATCTAAGACCTACTGCTTAAATAGAGAAAGTACATAAAGGGAAGGGAGAAGGGGCAAGAAACACATTTAAACAATTTGGAAGTAATGAAGACTTTGCAAAAATAACTATCAACAACAAATAGGCTAGGGAATATGTGGGAAATGTGAACATATACAAAATCAGCAAATTGAAAGAGCCTACATTACCAAGTCTTCGGGGGGAACAGACTAACACTAACATTTTTGAAGTGTTGGAGAACAGAAGGACAAAAAGAATGTGAGAAGACAGATGGAGGTGTTTACCTTCTAAAGCCAGAAATAATAGGAGCCCTAAATGGCCATGGTTTAGGAAGGCTAGCTGTAGCATTTCCAAGAAACAATGGAAAAGAGCTTAAAATGCTTGAACAACAAAGATGAATAGTGGACACAAGCTATAGAGCAGAGACACAGTTTCCAGTTTGAGTCAGGAGACAGAATCCACAAATGTCAAAGCTCAGAGACCCTCAATAAATAGTAGCAGGAGTTATTAGTATTATCATTGACATGTTAAGTTTCCCTGGCCCTGTAACCCTGTCCCTTCTTCTCCTTGGATTTGAACTAGTATCACATGAGGCATTTATACACAGCCTTGAAAAGAACCAAGATGATGACTACAAAAGTTTCCCAAGGACTCTGTCCTTATCATTCACTTGACAAAACTAAGAGTGACCCCAGAAAGAGAAGCACAATCCAAAGCAGCAAATGGAGATCAGGCCAGTCTGTTTCAAAGAGCACCTCTGTCTAGAGTCTCTACAGTTCTAAACCCACTTCAGGACATGCTCCACCTACACTCTCCTTCAACCACACCACAGCCTGGCCCACCCCATGACAGTTCTCCAACAGCAAAATGCATTTTCCTGCTCACCCCGTGCAGCCACCAAAAACTTACAATATGGCGTAAAAGCCAACAAAAGAGCTTCTCCAATGTAGAATTGGTGCCAAAGAGCCAATAGCGCATGTCAGGAAGAGGAGTGGTGACGACTTACATCTGATGGGCTAAGGAGCAGGGTAAGATCATGACCCTCCCCACAGTAGGCACTGGTCAATCTTAGGTGAAAGGGTTCAAAACAAGACCAAGAGACCTTAAGGAAAGACAGCATTTCCTTAGCCAAGTCCAAACTTTGCCCAAATGGTACAAGGCCTTTGACACAGTTACTTCTGGGCCATGGCTTCAGCCTATCCAGCCCTGAGAAAGTTGGAGCATCATGGAAGAGCTACATCCACTGGCCTGAAAAGAAACACAAATCTCAAGGCCAGCCCCAACCAAGAGATGAGAGATGTATCCAGCCACAAGAGAAACTGTCTCTATTGACCAAAATATAGCCAGCCACCAAACAACTTGAAAATGAGAAAATAAGTCGGTCTTTTATAGTCAGGGCAAAGATATGCAAAACCTGCCTAGGGATATTAACATATCTATAGATGGAATATGTCCATTAAAGAAGAAAATCTGGTAAGGCAGTTGTTTTATCAAATTAACAGAGCTTTTTCCTTAGTAGGTGGTAAAATGTACCAGGGGACACTAGTATTTTTTTAAGTGAAATAGAATAGAAAATATAAGAATGCATGACATGTAATAATAATGATAAGCATTATTTCCAAGTGTGTGTGTATGCGTATATACATATGTAGTAGTTTCAGTTTACAATGTATATCTTTACTGTAGGTCACTATCAAATTTTTTTGAAAGTCACTGCTCTCAAGCAAACATCAGTAGAGTCTAGCAAAGTTCTACTCAAATGAATCATTCATATAATTATTATTAATTCAAAATATGCATTGAGCACCTACTATAAGCCAGGTTTACACTGGGCACTGAGACTAAAATGCTAATGGCTACAATTCCACAGTTCTTGCTATATACTTGGCACACTTCTAAGTTCCTTATATCTCCTAATGCATTCATCTCTGTTGCTGCAATGGATTATCTCTACCCAAGGTCACTATAGATTGGGCCCACGTTACTAACTCCCCTGGTCTGAGCTTGTGCTGGCTAGTCCAGTGCAGGCTTATATATCTTGGCTCCTTGAGAAACCTGCCATAAGAGAAAGAATGCACTGCATGGAGTATCCATTCCACTTGGCGTTTGTCACCACACAAATTGAAGGCCTGGCATTCTTTAGATGTCAGTGAGCTCACGGGCTGATAGATCAATATTTGGGGCTGCAAGCCTACAAGTCAGTCCTGGACAGCAGGGACTTCCACAAGGAAATGCCCCTGAATAGCTATGTATTCCTGGCTAAGTAACCTTTCTGTGCCTCACTGTCCTCAGTGGTAAAATAGGGACGATGACAATATCTACCTCATAAGGCTGCTGCAAGGATTTAATGAAATAGTATATGTAAAGTGTTTAGCAAATGCCTACCATATGGCAAATGTTAGCTAGTTATTATTTATTGAGCACTTAGTATGAAATTTACCATTCAGAGGAAGAAATATCACATAGACAAGATCAGGACTCTATAATGCTGTGTGGGGCTAGAGGAAGTCAGGGAAAGGGTACTTAGTCAGAAAGGTTTGGAGAGAAGACAGTATCTGGAGATGAGTCTGAAAGATTGAACCAGTGGGTGAAAAACGGGGGAAGGACATTCTATCCAGACAGAGAGAACAACTTGGCAAAGACCCAGAGGATCTTTTGTATCTCCTTCTGCAACACACCTATGGATAATATCATTCAAAGAATCTCCAGCAAAAATTTCTGCAGCACAAGTTTTTCCAAAGCCTTTTCTAGTGTTGGGATATACATGTAATGTGCACAGCTATACGTACTTCTAGGCAGGTAAAAACCTCAGCCCCAAAGAAATTTAAAGGATAAAACATCAGTTCCCAGAAGCATTAAAAATGGAAATTCTCCCATAAGGATGGACATGCGTTAGAAATGTGGTTCTTAAAGTGTTCTTCCCAGACCTGGGACCCTATTAGGAATACATATACTCAGCCTTCCCCAAACCTACCAAATCAGAAATTCAGGAGGTGTGGCCCTACCATGTGTGTTTAAGGACCACTGCTTTGGAGAAACTTGCCAAGGAGGAGACAAAATTAAAAGCAACAGCAGTCCAGGCAGCAGTTCACGTGAAGAACTACGCTCACAATGCCCACTGTCCTACCCCATTTAACACAGCAGCTAAAGAGCTCAGATTCTGTAAACCTATAGCCTGGGGTTTGACCCTCAGCTTTGGTACTTGATGGCTACTACCTCCTTCAACCCCTGCATTCTCATCTACAGGTTCATCTCAGGACTTAGTGACATGTTCCCTGTAAAGCACTTAGCACAGAGCAGTCCTTTGAGAGCCAATACCCTGGAAGAAACTCCAGCAAATCTAACACCTCAAAAGTGTCAGCATCGCTATGGATCTAGTAGCCTTTGGAACAGTGATCTTCAAATTGGGGTACACATACTCTTGGAGATACAAACATATTTGGTTTGGGAGCATGAATTTATGAGGATCAATTCCAAACCCTCAGTTTTCTGGCAGACTCTCCTAAAATTGACCTGCCTGTGTTGGGCGAATCAAGAAGAGTTTTCATTCCCTACCTTCTCTTTCAGGGAAGCCTTCCTCCCTACTACTAAAAGAAAGGCATAGTTCTCACTCATCCCAAACCTTAATATGTTGCATCCTGGAGTATAAACTTCCAGGGCTCCAAACAGAAGGCATAAATAGACATACTGATGTGAATGTCTGTAATGAGCAGGTAACAAATTCATCCGCAAGTGAGCAACTCAAATGATTGGTTACATGTTCTTTCCCCAGTAAAGTGTTTTCCACATAATTCAAGGAGGATCTAACTGAGCTGTCAGCTGACAGATCATCAAAAATAATTTTTGATGATATATCACTATGTGATTTTAATATGTGAGTTGGAAGTCCTCAAATAATTCAAATGCAACAGTATTCCTTATATTTACGTCTACTTATGTGAACATTTTCCATATACTTATGTGAATACTTTCAGCATTTATGTCTTAATAAACAAAAAATAGGATTGTATTTCTAATTGTCTCATTCTACCAATAAGTAATATTTATCTACAGGTTGATGAAATAATTTGTAAAATCCCATCCATTTCATACAGATGCATTTCTAATGTATTTCACTTTTTGGTTTAATAACTATATATAAAAAAGCATATTTGTGTTGTTTCTCAACTGTATAGTAATAATAATTATAATGATAATTCATTCCGGAAGAAATGCCTCAATACTGAAAGCCTTTTAGTCACATGAAATGTTTTAAAATGCTATTTCAATTCATATGTATGTTTTTGTTGCAGAGAAGTATGATACTAAAATCAATGAAAAAACTTTCAAGCATAAAAAATATATTACATTAGGATAAAATTCTGTGGGGAAAGTGGAATGAAAATATAAGTCAAGGAGAAAAGAAATGATGTAAAAATATCTGACTACTGAAGAAAAGCTTGTTTGGGTATTTGTAAATGAAACGGAATAGTATCAAATCTCTATGATGTTTAGGCTTTGTTGGAAAATTGAAAAAGAGCAAAGAAATATTTATTTTTAAATGTCAGTATTTACAAAATGCCCCAAATCACAATCTTTGCAACTATATGAAGTTATAATGGGAAACGGTAGATATCAAAACTCACCATCTAGTTGAACCAATTTGGATATTCTAGTTACTTTTTCTATGTAACAAGCTAATCCAAAACTTGGTGACAGGAAGACATCATTGAATTAAGGTTCCCACATAATCCAAGGAGGACCTAAGTGAACTGTCAGCTGGTAGATTAAAATCATTTTTAATTTTTAATGCTCAATTCTAGAGAATGACAGATGATTACCGGAGGGGAGATGGGTGGGCAGATGGGTGAAATAGATGAAGGACATTAAGAGTACACTTATCACTGTACACACTGAGTAAATGTATAGAATTGTTGAATCACTATATTAAAAACCTAAAACTAATATAACACTGTATGTTAACTGCACTGGAATTAAAATTAAAATAAATGAATAAATTACAAGTTTAAAAATAATAATTGTGAATGATGGACCACTATATGATTTTAACATACGATTTAAGAATAGCTCGGATAATTAAAATGTAACAATATTCCTTATAGTCCTCAGATTCCATGGGTCAGGGTTTCAGACAGGCTCCTGCTGGAATGGTTTGTCTCTGCTCCACAATGTCTGGGGCCTCTGCTGAGGAAACAAACACCTAAATGACTCAAACACCTAGGAACCAGAAGAGCTAGACCTGGAAAATCCATTTCTAAGTGGCTTCTTCACCTTGTGTCTGGTATCTGGGCTGGGCTGACCAGAGATTGGACTCAGATAGGACTGATGACGACAGTACCTACATATGTGTCCTCTCCGTATGGCTTTGGCTTTTCACAGCATTGAGAGCAAGCATTCCAAAAGAACTAAGTGGAAGTTGCATGGCTTTTTATGACCTAGCCTCTTGTAGGAGTCATGCAATGTCACTTCTGCAGGGCTCAGTTGGTCAAAAACAGTTACCAGATTCAAAGAGAGGAGACACAGATCCCATATCTCAATGGGAGGAGTATCAAAGAACTTGCAGTCATTTTTTAAAACCACCATATTGGTTGAGGAGGGGTTTTTATTTTTATTTTTTGCAACTTACATTCCTAGATAGATGATAAAAGATAACATAAACTCAATTTGAAGTTGAATAGTACAAGTAGGCTGTTGAACTCAAGGTTGGAAGAGATAAAAGAGAGATGTAGCCAAGAAAGCCTTCATCACAAACACCAGCTGAGGGCCTGTAAGCGTACAGCTCAGAAAAAAATGCTAAGAGGACTGCACAAATATTGCAAGACTCAGTATCTATCTCCAATGCTAGTAATGAGTTCAAATCCCAACCTTCTATCCACATACAACATGGCTTTGGGAAATCCTACCTAAGCCTCACTTTGTGTATCAGCAAAATGAAGAGCAAATGCTAGGGTTGTGGTGAGACCTAAACAAAATAGGATGAGAAGGAGGTATCATGGTGCATGGCACTCAGTAAGTGCTTAGTAAATGCTGTGCATTTGTTTATTCATTCAAAGAACCTACACATGTGGGAAAATTGAACGGGCATCAACCATAAAATTGACAGAGAATTAGTATTCCCCAAACATAAGTCAGAGCTCCAAACCTCCCTTACGGGTTCAGTAAGCTTGACTGAAATTTATGTAGTGCAAAGCTTAGAGGGTTTAGACCAATTTTCCTGGAGGAAAATTAGGACAGATTTTTGAAGATCTTCTGATGTCCAGGCTAACTGTCAAGTCTTTTGCCTGTGAAGCTCATCCGGATCATTGTTGCCAACTTGGAAAGATCTATACCATTTCTCATGAGAAGCCAACTATCCCAATCTGGGCTACTTTTTCTAAACATTAGATCTGAATTGATTTATTTTATCCCTAAATGCATTGGGCCACAGTCTTCCTGAATGGATTAAGTCAGACCTTCTACTTTTAGCAGCTGGCTCATTCAGTCCATTTCCCTACTATAAATACCTACCTGCACTTGTTTTACAGTAGAACTCTTTTGTCATCTGATTGTCCCAGTCTAGATTAGAGAGGAGAGGTAAGAGAGAATGCAAAATGGGATAGAGGACAGAGAAAGAGGGACTGCATTGCTCTAGGCTGCTCACTGGCTATTTTCACAGACCCCAAGGTCCATAGGTGACCGAATGTGGGAGAAAGCTAAGAGCTTCTAGCCCTTTTCTACATATTTCCTTGAGAAGTTGGCAGCTGTTGGCAACTTGGTCGAGTCACTCAGTCTCTGTCATATTATCTACTGGAAGTTTCCTTTTCCCAGTTTCATATCTCAGTCCCCCTGTTCAGAGCATATGGATACTGACCCCAGCTTCCAGGGCAGATCAAGAGAAGTTTTTTTTAATGCATGGTCTTAAGGCCCTCAAGTGAAAATAAATTTTCGTAGAATCTCATACCCATCTCCTTGGAGTCCCAAAGAAGGAGTCACTGAGTTTCCACCAAATACTGATCTAACCCCTAATGAAGTCAAAGCATTTAAAGGAAATAGTTCAGGCCAGAGTCAGATGAAGGAGAGGGTCCACTGGGAAGCTACCTGGTGTGCCAATACATAAGGAAAGGTATGCTCATCTATCACCAAGGTGCTAGTACACCACTGGAAATTTAAGGCAATGGAGGAAAAAACATAATATCAAAACTTCTTAGAAAAAGTAGAAGGAATACCATAAAACAATCCTGGAGATGTGACTAAAACCTAGGAGCCATACTTTGGGTTGTAAATATTTGTCATTTTAGGGCAGCCAGGATCTAAATGTTCTCCCTATGTTGAGGTCTCGACCAGTGTCCTCCCTCTCCATTCCTCCCCTTACTATCCCAGTTTTCAGCTGTTCCTCCAAATTAAAGTTAAACAAATATTTGATTTGAACAAAAAAATTGATTGAAGGGGGCAGGAAATTATCACAGCCCACCAAGATTCCCATGTGTCTCCATCTGGATACTTCCCCCAAGGATCTAAGAGGGTTATAAAACACACTTGTCCACCTGCATTCAGGCACCAAAGGACCACTGTAATTCAATAGCAGCCAATGGGAAGTAGAGTCCCCTGGCCTCTTCAAGATGCATGAAATGCAGATGTGTCTCAAATAATAAAAAAGTGAAAAGTATTCATTAAAGATTTTCAAAAACAATTCATGCATGATGACCAAGTGGGGTTTATCTCAGGAACACAAGGTTGAAATTATAACCAATGGGATCGCCTGGGTAGCTCAGTCAATTGAGCATCCAACTCTTAATTTTGGCTCAGGTCATGATCTCAAGTTCATGGGATTGGGTCCTGCATCAGGCTCCACACTCAGTGTGGAGTCTGTTTGTTCCTCTCCCTCTACCCCTCCCCTGGCTCTCTCTCTCTCTCAAATAAATAAATAAATTTTTAAAATATTGTTAAAAAATCAATCAATATATGTAATTCATCATATTAACAAAATGAAAAATAAAAATTGACCATCTCAATAGACTCAGAAAGATTAATAGAAAATGATTCATAATAAAAATTCTCAGGGCTCTCAGAAGTTTAAGAAAGAATGACATAAGCAAGGTAGCTGCCATGCCTGCCTCCACTACAACTCTGACCTCCCTAACCCTACCACCACAGAATAATAAGCCAGGATTCACCACATCTATTGGGTAACTATGGAATATTATACCAAAATATAGAAAATTGGGGAAAATACCTATGGAGTTATATGTAAGGGTAGACATAAAACTATAGGTCAAGTGGTAGCCATGAAGAAAATGAGACTAGAAAATAAAGAGGAAGAAGTTCTTAGTACCACAATTCAG